>NC_135810.1:26367561-26967561 GCF_964213995.1 Mustelus asterias
CCTGGTGGGGGGTGGGGGGGGGGTGTTGATGGGGATGATGCGACACCTGTCCCCCTGGGGTGGTGGGGGGGTGTCTGATAGGGATGATGTGACATCTCTGCCCCTGGGGGGGGGGGGGGGGGGGGGGAGCGGGTGGGTGACGTGTCTGCCCTGGGGGGTGGGGGGGGAAGTCCCTCCTCCGGTGGGAGGAGGGATCGGCCGAAGACTGCCCGGGGCTGACACATCACCTACCTGCTCCGTCACCCTCCCCCCCCCCCCCCCCCCCACCCACACCCCACCCCCCCACGCCTCCCTCCCCCACGGCCCACCAGGGAAAGGCAGAGCAAGGCCAAGAAGTTGCAGGAGGCTGTCGAAGGACTGCAGGCCGGAAGGATGGTGGAGGGAGACCAGCGATCGAGGTAGATCGTGGGGGTGTGCCCCGCCGAGGGGGCCTGCCACCATGGGTAGGACACAGGTGGTCCCCCAGGACTGGCAGTGCCAGGTGGCGCCATAGCTTCTGGAGCTCACTGCAGAGGCATCGGTGTCCCATGGAGTGACCCAGCGGACAAAAGGGCACCCATGGAGGAGGAAGGGCGCGAGTCCATGCCGGGGCATTCCAGCCAGGAGACCGTGGCTACGGCAACACCCTCCGACTCCCCCCTTCCCGAAACTGGGGCATCTCAGGGGCAGCGGGATGAAGAGGGTTCCATGGTAACACCCCAGACACCTGGAAGCCGGTCAGGGCCCTCAGGGTCCATGGCCTCTAGAGGACGGCCACCACGCGCATCACAGGCCACGGGGCGAGGTCGGCAACTGGCCCCATCCCCTCCACCGTACATTCTGGGGAGTCACTGAGGCATAGTGCGAGGCAGCATAAGGTTCGGAGGTCGTAGTTGCACTGGGATGGCACAGGAGAAGGGCTGCACTAGTTGGAAAGGACTGGAAGCCGCAGTGTTCTCTTTTCACAGGTTTCCGTGTTTCACCAGTTTACCTTTACTGGAATTAAATATCCCCTCCGCAACCACTGTGAATAGGTTGTCTCGAATAGCATCGCTGCCCCATTGACGGTCACCCGATGGATGCCTCACGGTGATATCAGTTGGGATGGGCCCGCAATGTGGTGTCACTGAGCAAAGGAGGCAAAGGTAGCCATTGGTCTCTCATACCCCACGGGCGATGACCTCCCGTCCCCCAACCCACCCGCCCCGGGGCCTGTATGGGGTTTCGGATACCTTACCCACTAGACCGGCGTGGGCCCAGTGCACGTGCATGTCGATCTCAGGCAGGAGTCAGACTGGTTTGCACCAGGGCATCATCCGAATAGTGCGTAGCGAGTCGTCATCACCTCCTGTCCGGCAGATATATCGCGAGCACGGAGTACCCAGGCCACCACTCCGGTGTGACAATGCGCGGGATAACTGGAAGGCACATTCCAGTGCTGGGGGTGGGGAGGAATGGATCCCACTATCACCAGACCTCAGCCAATGAACCGCATGGTGATCAGAGCCCGTCTCGCCGCCCTTGCACGCCTCCACTGCGCTGCCAGCCCTGCACCGCCTGGCAGGTGTTCCATGGCGCCCTCAGCCTCCTCTTCCTCTGCCTCCTCTTCTTTCACCTCCTCTTCCTCCACCTCCTCTTCCTCCATCTCCTCTTCCTCCTCCAAGAGGTCACCTCGCTGCTGAGCCAGATTGTGCAGGGCACAGCACACCACCACAATGCACAAAGTGACCAGAAGGCTATACTGGAGGGCCCCTTCGGATCGGTCCAGGCACCGAACCGCATCTTGAGGAGCCCAGTGCACCTCTCCACTGTTGCGCGGGTGGCTACATGGGCCTCATTATAGCGGGTCTCCGCCTCGGTCACAGGCCTCCGCACAGGCGTCATCAGCCATGTCCAAAACGGGTAACCCATATCACCCAGGAGCCATCCCCACAGCCTGGGCTGCTCCTCAAATACCTGAGGGATGTCGGACATCCTTACAATGTAGCTATCATGCACACTACCTGGATGTCGCAGGACGGTGCATGATGGTCATGTTGTGGTCACAGACGATTTGCACATTCAGGGAGTGGAAACCCCTTCCTTTTGACGAATCGTCGTGGATCCTGTAGGGGGGCCCTGAGGGCGACATGGGTGCAGTCAACCAGCCCCTGCACATTTGGCATCCCCGCAATTGCCACGAACCCCGCAGCCCGGGCTTCCTGATGGGCATGGTCCAAGTCGAATTTGATAAACTGCCCAGCTCGGGCATACAGGGCCTCGGTGACCTGCTTGACACAGGTGTGGACTGCAGACTGGGAGATGCCACAGACATCTCCGCTCGGGCTCTGGAAAGAGCCGGTGGCGTAAAAGTTCAGGGCTGCCGTCAATCCGACAGCCACTGAGAGTGGGTGCCCCCCCCCTGCCCCTCGGCGCCAGGTCCTGCAGCAGGTCACATAGGTGTCGCACGGTCTCTTTCGGAGTCTGAGACATCAGCGGCATACGGTGTCTGACATTTCCTCGAAGGAGACTCGTGCACGGAAGTGCCAGAGTCTCTGCTCCCTCCTTCTGCGAAGCCCCCGCCCTGGGAGAATGTCGGCCACCTCCTGCCTCTGATTGTCGTCTCCCTCCAGCCCTGTAGGTGGTACGGCCCGGGCCTCCTGGGCCCGCAGTTCTTCCTCCAGTTCCTCCTCCTCGGCTCCAGCAGCAACCAATAGTACAGCCACATCGATTGGTTGCATTCCAAATGCCATCTCGCCACTCTGAAAGGGGGGTGGGGGTAAGGGGAGGGGGGGGGGGTGGATTGGGGGGGGGGGAGAGGAGCAGATGTTGGAGTCATGCAATGCTGCTTGCCCCTAGCACATTGACAGCCACAGCCCCCCCATTACCCTCAATCCCCCCAGCCCCAGGCTGCACACAGCCACAGTCCCTGGTTGCTTTGGCAGGCTGCTGCAGTGCTATGTGCACTCTGTGCACATCTTCAGCCTTCAGCCTGCAGTGAGCTGTGGTGCGAGGACTCAGCTGCACTGCAGGGCTCAGTGTTGTGCAGAGCAGCAGCCACCCCCCGTCTCCCCCACCACACAGTCCCTGAGACGCCACCCACCCGAGACTGGCCGCCACTTCCAACGCACGCAAGTACCACGGAGCCTCCGATCGCAACGTGCCTACCTCCTCTCACACCCTCGCTGTGGAGGCACCTGCTCCTGACTTTTGTTTTGCAGGTTGGTAATTGCGCGGGCACAGATTGGGGCAGAGGACGGTAAAGTGGGAAACTTCGGTAAAGTTGGGCGCGGCTTCATTAGGCCAATTTAAATGCATGCAAATCGGCTCGCCGGCCGATCCGGGCTCGCACCGGATCGGCACCCGGATCGGCCGTTGGTAAAGGCGCGATTGTCCTTGGGTTGGGTCTGGACCGCATTTTAGGCCCGACGCCCAACTTTACCATGATTTCGCGCCCGAAAACGGGAATATCACCCAACATATGGCACTCACTGATATTCTTCTCTCTCTTTCTTGCAGGACAATATTACCCATTACCATAGGAAACACCAGAGAATCAGCATTGGGAAAATCAGGTGCAGAACCTGTATCCGATATTACCAGATTGCCAGATCTGGTTTCTCATGGTGAACCAATAATGGCAAATATGGCTGACTTGCACAGGCTTGTGATAGCTGGTGTTCACTGAAATGATCTTCTGCGTGTGCTGATCATAAATCAGATGGAAGTTATTATATGGGTATCTCTGATGGATTTGGTCTGGACAGCCAGGTAATAGCAGTTGATTGCACACTGTACTAATCGGATTCCCACTATCTTGGAAATCTCCTGTTTTTCTCCCGTTAGCCAGTAGGCCGTAATACCTTTCCCCTTCTAAACAGGGTCCCTGTCAACCACCACAATGCAGCAATAAATAGTGAGTGACCTGTGAGATTAAGCTCTCAGCTGAAAGGATCGATTGCTGTGGAAATTGAGGGTGTTGGTGATTTTGGCAGCCATTGAGAGTTCTGTCCTTTCCCCGTTGTGACGCTGCGGGACAGACGGCAAGAGATGGCACCTCTCTGGTGAAACAAACACACCTCAGACTGTGCACATGATGAAGTGGATATAGGTGACCTGTCTCCTCAAGAACCTTGGTGGGTAGGGTCTTCAACTGAGAACTCTCCTCCTGAGCACAGCTTCCCCCCTCTGCTGCCTGTGCTCCATCTGCAAATGATGCTACAGCCCAAGAGGGACTGCACCAATAACCCCCATAGCTGAAGCAATCATTCTCTTCACAAGCCAACCATTTCCTCTGACTCTGAATCAGAGTCCAGTGTCATCCCCTTGAAAGTCCAAACGTTCTGCTGAACTCCTCCAAACCCAAGTCCAAATCACCTCAGTGAGCAGTTGGATGCTCGTCAAGAACATTGTGCATGATTGAAGATGCCAGATAATGCAACAAGTTGGTGTTAGTGTCTTTGATGTCACAGTCTGCCCGCTCTGTCATTCTTCTGGTGTATGCATGCCACCTCCACAATTGCAGGTTTTCTGTCACAATTTCCATGCAAGCCACTATGCAAGTGAATGGATTTGTTCCATGAGTTCAGGAATTTCATGGTGCAGGCTCTAGGGCAATAGAGAGTGCAATTTCAAGATAGGGTACTTTGCTAACACCCTCTGTATACCTGGAAAGAAAGCCCCTCAAGTTGATAATGGGCATTCTCAGTTACTTATAGTGCAGTAGTATCCTATGTCCTTGTGAAAAAGTTGAGAATATTTGATCTTCTACTATAGTGCTAATAATAGGGAGTACATATACATCCCAGTACAAAAATAGCACTGGGAGAGTCTGGAACATAGGTACAAAATATGGGGCGTGATCTGATCAGCTTGCCATGCTGGTTGATCGGCATGGCGAACCAGAAAGATAGGGCGAGAGGTGAAAAAGTGAGTTCACGTCTGGTTTCTTGCCTCTCCCGATCTTACTGGCACTGTTTGGTCGGCAAAATCAGCTTCAGGCGCGAGGCTGATTTCAATGGTAATGATATCATTTAAATGTCATTAGCTATCGTCCGGGCTCACTTGTACTCACCCCCTCACTGGTCGAGGTCCTCACCGGCAAGAATCACAGATGGCCCCACCAAACAGGGACCAGAGGCCATTGAAGCCTCCAATGGGGCAGGGCTGGGCAGTGCCCAGGGGACAATGCCAAGGGGGTAGGGCCTGGGAAGGGGTGGAACCATGATGCGGAGAAGGCAAGGAGGGAGTTACTTAGGGTGGGAAGATAGATCAATGGGGGCGGCGTTTGGGGGGGGGGGGTGGAGGGTTGATCAGTTGGGGCGGTGATTGGAGGGAGTGGGGAGAACTCTGCAGGGATGGCGATCAGGGAGGTGGGTAATTTTGCAGGGACAGCAATTGGTGGGGGGGGGGGAGGGGGCGGGTGTGCAATGTCCAGGGGTGTTTGAGAGGCGGGAGACCGGCACAAGGAGTGATCGGTAGATGGTCCCCATGTCCATGGGGGGAGAGGGATGGCGGGGTGACAGGAGATCCAAGGGAGATTGTGACCCCTCCACAATGGCTCTCCTAGAGCTCAGCAGCCAGCTTCATTGTTGAAATTATGCTCCACCCCTCCTACTGGCGAGAATCGCATGATAGCCCCTGTTTAGCACAGAGGGCCGAAAATTCACATTTTTATCTTGCTGAAGAAACTGGCAAGAAAACCGATCATTTTCTCACCTGTTCAACACTTGGAATTTTTGGGGGGAAAATTCTGCCCATGGTCTAATAATGCCTTTGAAAGTAGGGATGCCAGAGTCGAACTGGATCTATTTCAATCATGAAACAAAATAACCTATTCGAAGCGGGCGGGGGTGGGGGGGGAGGGGAGGAGGGGGAGTTATGGTGAGCATATGGTGAGGGATGGTGGGGCAGTTAGCTCAGTTGGCTATACAACTAATACCAACAGTACAGAGTGTGATTCTCATTCCAGCTTAGGTTAGCCTCCTTGCCCCACCGATAATACAAAATCACCACACGTTACCATCATTTGATAAATGATCACCTTGGATCAGGCAAAGAACTCAATCAAAGAAAGATGAAAATGAATAAGAAGTACCCTGAATTAATAAGTATGGCCACTGAACCAATCAAAAACTGACATTGCACCACAAAAAATGAGATCCATAACTTTGATGATAATTAATCTATAATATAATCAATTCTTACTTTTTAATTAGACTGGGCCATGGTTTTCACTCATCTCAGGCCATCCAAACATCAATCACATCAACACATTGACTCAAATCGTCCAGTATGGGAAGTAACAAACAACCCAACTTATATAGCTGATGGAGTGGAACTCTGAGCAATTCCCAGTGTGTGCACACAAACGGTATGTGCACAGGAAGTTTAAACTCCCAACTTTCCCTTTCCAAGATTGCTGCATGATTCTCATATTTCACTGGGATCAGATGGCTCGTGTCATGGAGACTTGGGCTGCTTAGTTATACTTACCCTGGTTGCGACACACACTTAAAAAGCATAAAGCCTGATGATCAGTCCCATCCATGTAAACCAGCCGAAATGTCAAAGTACTCCAGTACCTTGGCACTCCCAATCTCTACAACATTCACCGCACTGTTACGACGCTGAGGTGATTTTTCCCTCTGCTCAATTTTGGAACTACCCAAATGGATATACCTCACCTCGTAATCTTGTACAAATGTGTGTGAGGTAGTAGGAAGTTATTGGTTTTGGTAAATTAAAGCAGGATCTGTCACTCTCTATCATGAAGAATAAACAGGTCTTTATTTTAAAACTGGTGACAACCTTATTAAAGTAACTAACAAACTGAATAAAAGCCCAATAGGATGCTGTTCAAATATTATAAGACTCCTGCAGGAATAATGAAATAAATCATTACAGAATTCAGTCACTCTCAACTAATATAAAAACAAGCGTTTTTTGGATGTATGAACTTTCTCTGGTGATGCTCTCATCTGGAACACTTTCTGAGTTGGTATCTCTCTCTATTTTATGGAGATAAACATGAAACTGCAGGATTTACATGAGAGCCTCTCCTTCCTTCCTTCTGACTCAAGAGGTGGCAAGCATACTCTGATTGTTATCCCCCCTTGTCCGGGTTTATATCCCTGGAATTACCTCATAGTATTTCTGCGATCTGAGCGGCTTGAGGCTGTCAACAACCCTCACATTTGAATTCCATTTGTTCTGTGAATCTGCGTGCTTGCTTTAAACTCATTGGTCCAATTCAAAAGCCTGTTTTGGCTAGGTTGGAACACTGACAACTAGACTTTGATACAAATGTTGCAAAAATCTGCATCTGCAGCCTTCATTCTGCAATTAAAAATCCACGCATAGAAACACCTGCTTTTTAAAGAGGCAATGCTATATGATTTCTTCTTTTCCCTTTGCATTTCTTTTCACTATTTACATTTGTCAAACCACACATTTTTAACCTTGCATATGCAGTTTCACAACAGTACCCATGCCCCCAGGCTCAAGGCAGCTTACCAAGCACCCTTCTGTTCCCCCTCCCTTCACAATATTACTCCTCCATCCCAGAAATGTTCACTTTACATCTGGCAAAATTCTCACCCACTTTTTGGACAATGTTCACTGTTCCATTCTAGCAATCTTAAATCCCCATCCTGACAATAACCTGCAATGTTCAGTCCCCTTGTTCTGGTAGTGCTTACCACCTCATCACGACAATGTTCAGTCCTCCCGGTCCGTCACAAAAGTGTTCACTTCACTCCTGGCTCACTAACAGCCACCCAAGCGCCCTGCCCAATACCGAACAGTGCTTATCACCTCCTGCACACTCCTCCCACATTCATCTTCTGGAATCTCTAGCTCTTCTCCAGTTAATGTCGGAGGCATCAGCATTGTCTGAAAGTGAAGGGCTGCAGTGTGAGTGGATGGATTGGACACTGTCAGAGGGTGAGGGAGATTATTGAACATTGTCAGAGGGTGAGGGAGATTATTCAACACTGTCAGGGGGTGAGGGAGATTATTGAGCATTGTCAGGGGGTGAAGGAGATTATTGAACATTGTCAGAGGGTGAGGGAGATTATTGAACATTGTCAGGGGGTGAGGGAGATTATTGAACACTGTCAGGGGGTGAGGGAGATTATTAAACATTCTCAGGGGGTGAGGGAGGGTAGGGGGTGTGACCGATCATCCCTCATCCCCTGGGGGGGAGGAGAGGGGGTGTGACATTTCATCCTCGGGGAGGGGGGGCGGGGTGGGAGGGGAGGGGGGGGTGGCGTCTCATCCTCTGGGGGGGGGGTGGGAGAGGAGGGGGTGTGACCGATCATCCCCTGGGGCGGGGGGGGGGGGGAGAGGGGGTGTGATGTCTCATCCTCTGGTCGGGGGGTGTTGCGCTGCCTGTCTGCGGCCGATCCCTCCTGGCACCATCACTGGTACACGACCAGCCACAGCCATCTCTCCCGCTCTCTCACACCTGCAGTGAAGAGTAATCTGTGGCTGGTAGTGTACCAGTGATGGTGCCAGGAGGGATCGGCCGCAGACAGGCAGCAGAACTCCACCCAACCAGAGGATGATACGTCACACCCCCTCTCCCCCTCCCCCCTCCCCCCCGCCGCCCCGACCAGAGGATGATCGTTAGTGAGCCACTCTCTCCGCTTTCTGCTTTTTTTCCCGCGCTTGGGGACACAGTCAGATTTTTTTCGAACTGCGCCTGCGCAGTTCAGAGCTCCAGTCGGTCCTCCAGCGCCAAGCCCCGCACACAGCACGGATTGGGCCGGCAAAACACGTATGGGCGCGCTGGAAAGAGGATTCCAGGCGCGGATCTATTTGACGCCCAGATTCGGCACTTAGACTCAAAATGGTAAAATTCCCCCCTAAATGTATCAATCATACACATGGATTGGTGAAACAATAATGTTGGTTCCTTATTTGAGGATGAGACTATATACACCATACAGATTATTTATAAGATAATATTTACTGCGAGACTGTGAGGCACATGCCTCGCCACAACTGCCACTGCTTCAGAATGACTGCAAATTTGAAGATGCGCTCCCTTAAAGCTGTATATCATCAGATCATAACAAGGGGTGAGGAGTTGTCCAGTGGAGAGTGTGGGAGGCGGTTGGACATTATCTCGGGTGCGGTAGGAGGGAGGGTCGATGAGGAGAGGCTGTGTTGTGTTGGCTCCATTTAAAACAGTGTAAACAATGAACTAAACACAAATCTTAAGTCTTCAGTTCTTCACAACAAAACGGGCATGACTGCGCTTGAATTATATTCACCACTCGGCCTCCCACTTCCATTTGTCATTGCAGCCCTACTGGAGCCAGCACCAGAAGTTATAAAGGCTCTAGCCTAAAATTGCAAATGAGCAGATTAAATCAGTCAGTACTGGACAAATCCTCTAGGTGAAGGAAACCATTGGGAAACGGAGAGATTATCAACTCTGCTTCACTCTTGTCTGGAAGGATGTACACAAACCTCAGATGAAGTTCAGCATCCGAAGCATGTGTTCCATTGCAGACGAGGGAAAAATTGCCCGCTTCCTCCAAACCATCACTGAATATTACAGCCACAGTGTAAAAAGCAAATAGCCTCATTGTTTGTTAGACATGGATTTACAATATATATAAAACAACAATCAATAGTATAATCATGTAAATATTTACAAAATAGCTAAAAGTAGGCTGATATTTCTTAATGAGGCACAAATTAATTTATGATAAAAGTAGCTTAGGACAAGAGAGTAGAGATAAACTGATACCCCAATACCCTTTTCCCTTCTCTTCATAATCAGTGTGGTTTATTTTCTGAAAGGTAGATCTGTGTGTTTCTAATCCCCTGTTAGTATGTGGTTAATTTCAAATACCAGTAGTGGACATTTGTGGGTTTAACTCACTCACCCTGAAAGATCTACATTACATCAGTCACACACACACACACACACACACACACACACAAGAACGACACAATTAAAGAGGAGAGTGCACTTCTACAAGTATTGAACCAAACAAAGAGTTAACAGTTTGTGTATTTTTGTGAGTGCAGTGAAGAATGATGCTTTCTCAACACTAGAATTGTAGTTTAGGTAAGGTCAGGCGTCTGGGGGTTGGTTATCAAGATTAGTTTGAAGGGAAGAATGTTCAGCAGGTCATGAAGTCAGGTATCCGTGATGTTGTATCGAGAGGCCCAATTTGTTTTCAGGTGAACTTGGAGCTTTGGAATCAGACTGGAGTGCTATTAAAAAGACTTTTGAGGCTCTTGGTTCTTAAAAGGCAAAGGTGGTACTGCCTTTGCATCTCTGTCTTGTTGGTGTTATTCATCAGACTGTCCATGTCTCTTCTGAGTTTTTGGATAAAAGGATTACAATATCAGTGAGCCAGTTGCAGTCACATGGTCAGCAGCCATTAATATTCAATAGAAGCTTGATGATGGTCTTTCATCCTTGTGGGCAACTGGTCTTATTTGCATCATTTTGTTACAGTGCAAACCTTGAGACACAGGGCAAGCGGGTCAGGATCATGCAAATGTCCGTTGATCTTGGGTGGGAATTTCCGGTCTTGGGGTGAGCATGGCTGGAAAATCCCACCCACAGACTCTGGGAATCTATTGACTCTGCTTTGGCGTAAGCTTTGAACAATGACAGGCATGAATTCTGCAAAGGAATGCTCTCTCGGCATGTCGATTGAAGAGGGAGGCCCCCACCCATTATGGTTCAATTCAGAAATTTCTGGAAGTTTGATGGTCTATATTGAAGTAGTAATTGTCATCTGACCCCCTGAGTAACCATTTTGACAGTTAATCCGTATCCATTTTGAAATAAATAAAGACTGTTCCAAAGGCTTCCATATTAATCATATTAAGGTTGTGAATATGACATGCCTGTTACTGGCCATAACAAGGTTAAAAATATAATATTGCTTTTTAAACAGGTGATTGAATGTTGTTGACAAATGTAAAGACAAATCATATTTTACAGTTCTATGTTTTTAAAATTCATAATCCCTGTAAAAACAAAAAAAAAGTAATGAAACATAAATCAGGTTTGGAGTTCCTGTTATATTGTGATGTTTCCTCAGTGAAATTCAAACCACATCACCATAACCAGCAACAAAAGATTGAGGAATTTAAAACACAAATTATACCCAGTACAAATTGAGATTCTGTAATCTTCTGTGATGGTTTAAAATCTGTGCTGAAATTTGGTCTTGTCCAAAAAACAGGCCACTCCTGATTAACCAAATTCCTATTGCACATTTCTGTTGATTATATCTGTTTATGAGTATATGATGAGGCTATTAATATTGCATTTCCTTTTAGACAGAAGGGCAGAATTGGTCCATTTGAAAGTTTAAAAAAAGGGGGCGATTTTCCCCCCAAAAAACCAAAGTGTCCAAAACAGGAGGTTTTCCCACCCTTTGGTCAGTGAGCTAAATCTCAGTAATTTACAGCACTCTGTGCAGCGCAGAGGCCATCAGGGTGATTCACACCATTGGGGGGGCGGCGGTGGGGAGGGGGGGGGAGCGCTGAGCCTAAACCTGCTAGAGAGGCTGGCAGCAGAGTGCTCAGGGGGCCATTAGACATGCACTGATTTCCCAGTATACCCAAGGAGCACTTCCCCGTCGCCCCCTGCCCCTGACCTCCTGGGGAGCCTCAATGGCCTCCAGTCCCACCGGCAAGGTCATCGCGACAGGATCCCATTGCAGAGGACCAGCTGTGATCCCCGCTGGTGGGAACCTTCACCAGCGAGGTCGGAGAGCCAAGTGAGCCCAGACAATACCATCCGGAGCTTGCTAAAAGGATTTAAATGAATGTATGAATATTTAAATTAGCATTGGGCCGTTCCCCGGTGTGAGGCTGATTACGCTAAAGAAATGGTCTAGGGGCTTCGCAGCCTGCTGACCGCTGGACTGGAATTCAATTTTTTGGCTCCTGCTTATATTTCTCACCATGTGGAGATGCCGGCGTTGGACTGGGGTAAACACAGTAAGAAGTTTAACAACACCAGGTTAAAGTCCAACAGGTTTATTTGGTAGCAAATACCATAAGCCTTCGGAGCTTTCGGAGTGGTCAAAGGAGCAGTGCTCCGAAAGCTTATGGTATTTGCTACCAAATAAACCTGTTGGACTTTAACATGGTGTTGTGAGACTTCTTACTATATTTCTCACCCCACTACACTACTCGACCAGTGTAGCAGGGTGGGAAAATCGCACCTGAAATCTTTTAGTTTACTCAGAAATTAGCGACTGTACACCAATGTAACTCATAAATGGTTCCGTTCTTCTATAAAGTCATTTTCAGTTTTTTAAAATGGCACCTAAAGATAGTGGACGAGAAAGTTTGTTTAAAAGTCCTTATTTTTCACAATATACCCATTTTCAGTTATATTAATGATACTACACCGGGTTATCACTCTGAAATACATCATGGAAAATTTTAATGCAATTGGAAAAAAAACATATGTGCTAAAACACTATTTAATTCCTCTAGTTTATGGCAGATGTTATGTTTATCAATATGCAAATATATTTGATTGGAAACTTGAGTAAAAAATTCATTTTGTAATAGTAGCGGAGTTTGGAGCCAAATTTATGGCACTACATTGATTGCACTAAAGCGGAAAATCAATACTTCCAGTTTTATTCTTAACAACTATAAGGACAAGCTAGTTATTTTTTGTTAAAATGGCATTGATTTGCTGCATCAAATATAAATTGTGAATAAAACTTATTGTACAATTTCATATATTTTATTAAAATAAATAACTATTTGGCGATGGCCCAGTAGTATTATAGCTAGAATATTAATCCAGTCACTCAGCTAACGTTCTGGGGACATGGATTTGAATCCCACTATGGCAGGTGGTGGAATTTAAATTCAATAAAAGATGTCTGGAATTAAGGCCCTGATTTTACCAGCACGGCCACCCCGAAATCGGGGCTGGCAAGGCTCGCAGAACGGCATTCCCTGTTGGCCTCGGGTACGACCTTACGAGCCTTGGGCAACCGTGCCGGTAAAATCAGGGCCTAAGAATCTACTGATGACCATGAAACCATTGTTGATTGTCAGAAAAACCCATCCAGTTCACCCATGTGTTTTAGGGAAGGAAATCTGCCGTCCTTACCTGATCTGGTCTACATGTGGCTCCAGAGCCAGCAGCAAATGTGGTTGAATATTAACTGCCCTCCAAAGCTAGCTAGTGAAGGGCAATAAATGCTGACCAGCTGGTGACGTCCAAGTCCCACGAATAAATATTTTTAAAAACTCTTCAGTTTCCCAAAACACAGTGTTTTGTGTCTGATATATAAAACATTGTTTGGGCAACAGCTAGAACATTGTTTGTGGTTCTGGAATCCACAGCATAGGAGGGATGTGATAGCATTGGAAAGGGTGCAGATGAGATTCATCAGGATGTTGCCTGGGCTGGAGTGTTTTAGTTATAAAGAGAGAATGGATAGACTTGGAGTTTCCCTTGGAACAGAAGAAACTGAGGGGGGTCTTGATTGAGATGTATAGAATTAAGAGGGGCATAGATAAAGTAGACAGGAAGAAACGTCCCCCGTTGGTAGAGTGATGAATGACTCGGGGACATAGGCTTAAGGTAAGGGGTTCGAGGTTTAGAGGGATGTGAGGAAAAACCTTTTCACCCAAAAAGGTTAGTGGGAGTCTGGAACTTACTGCCTGAAAGGGTAGTGGCGGCAGAGATCCTCATGACATTTAAGAAGTATTTAGATGTGTACTTGCGATGCCAAGGCATACAGGACTATGGGTCAAGTGCTGGAATATAGGATTAGAATATTTAGGTTTTTAATAACTGAAGGCAACTCAATGGGCCTGATTTTACCATTTTGAGTCTAAGTGCCAAATCTGGGTGTCAAATAGATCCGAGCCTGGAATCCTCTTTCCAGCGCGCCCATACGCTTTTTGCCGGCTCCGGACCGATTCGCGCTGTGGGCGGGGCTTAGCGCTGCCGGAATGATCGGAGCTCTGAACTGCGCATGCGCAGTTCGAAAAAAAATCTGAAGCAGCGCGCCCAGGCGGGGAGAAAAAAGCAGAGAGAGCGGCTCTCTGACCCAGATCATCTGGGGGCAGGGGCGGGGGGGGGGGGGGGGGGGGGGGAGGCGGGGGTGGCATGGGAGGAGCAGAGGGGACGGGACCCAGATCACCCTCTGGGGGAGTGGGGGGGTGGTGGGAGGAGGAGAGGGGGTGTGACGGGTCCATCTGGCTCACCAAGTCAGTTACAATACTGCGTTCAGCATCTACTGAACCATCTTGGATACAAAGGATAATGGCATTAGGGTTCTGCATGTAAGCCTTGCTTATGCTAAAAATTATATCCTTGGTGTCGGCAGCCATTCCTGATGTTACAGTACTGATAGCACCAGGAAGATCGACCAGTACCATTCATGATCCTCTGTATCCAAGATGGTTCAGTAGATGCTGTACGCAGTATTGTAACTGACTTGGTGAGCCAGATGGACCCACAAGGCAGAAGGACCATCTTTGTGTTGACCAAAGTGGATCAAGCTGAGGAACATGCAGCTTATCTTGCTAACAGAAGGATGGTGGAGGGAGACCAGCGATCGAGGTAGGTTGGGGGTGTGCTCTGCCAAGGGGGGCCTGCCTCCCAGAGGGGTCTGATCCGGGGGGGAGGTCGGGGGGGGGGGGGGGGGGGGGGGGTGGTGTCTGCCGGGGTGGTTAGCGGGGGGGTCTGCGAAGGATGGTCGAGGAGGATGGTGACTTCACAAGGGCAGAGAGGGCTTCGGAGGTTCCCCTGCAGAATAGAAATCCGCTTCGGACTTTTATTCTGCTGATCGCTAAAAGCGCGGATCCAGATCGGGCCAGAAGACAATAAAGTGGGATTTGGCGGTAGGGTTGGGCACGCGGTTTATTAAGTAAATTTAAATGCATGCTAATGCATTTAAATCGTCGGGCCGCCCGATTCGTGCGCGGGCCAGACCCGCGCCTGAATCGGGTGTCGGTAAAGTCGCGATCTGCTCAGAATCAGGTGCAGATCGCGGTATAGGCCCGACGCCCAACTTTACCGCGATTTCGGGCGCAAAGTTTTGGTAAAATCGGGCCCAATGTGACTCCAACAACAAAAAAGGTTTATGAAACTCTGATAACCACTTACCCTCTAAGGGTTTGACAGAGATACCACACAGGTCTGGTCTGCTTTCCTCTCCTCCCTGGCTCTAATTGGACTCCTTCCTGTCACCAGGGTGAGTGCCCTCGTCCTGATTGACCTGGCTGCTCGTGCTTCCATTTCAAAGGGTCTGGCTCGATCATGTGGCCTGCAAAGGATCACCCCTTAAAGGGGCCACATTACCGCAGGTGGTTTGTCTTTGGCTGGTGCAGATGAGATGGGCCAAAGGGCCTTTTTCTGTGCTGTATACCCCTATGAGTGTATGACTCTATCCTGCTAGAAGAAGTATTTAACCATATTGTTCATATACCAATAACTCTTCTAAAATGTTAAAAATTAGAAAAACACTGAAGTTCTACAAAAAGACACATAAAAATGCCCTCCATTAAAGAAAGATATGTAATTTAATGCCTTCTAATTGCATAGTAATCAGAACATTGAAAAATAAGAAAAATGAACACATGAAAATGACTTAAAATAGAATTTAATAATGCATTGGATTGTATTTAATTGTATTAATTTTGAACTCCAGAACAAGGTAATAGTAAATCCCCGACTATTTCGAGAATCTTCAGAGCAACACAGCTTTTATAATAAAAGCAAGGTAAATAATAATAAACAAGTTAAATAAATAAAACAATACAGTTCAAACACTTTCTTGCTATTGGAGATAACAATGATTTGGAGAGACAGTGTAGAATGGATGATTTTGGTTCAGTCATCCATTATATGACTTCAGATTTTCATTTCTATTGAGTTCACGGAGATTAAAATTGGGAAAGATGTATAACAGGCAGCTGATCTGATATTGGCTCTTTACTAAAATTACCAGGTGTCACAATTATCCCTCTCTATCCCTCCATCTCATTAAGAAGCTAAGGTGAAGGGTTAAAGTGCAGAACATAAGGGAAAAACAGAATGAAAGAAACAACAGAAATAGAAAAGCACTAAGCAGTTTGATGGAAAAGCTTTGATTTTATGAGTTGCAAATTTTTAGGAGGAAAAGAAGTCTGAAGGTGAAGGGATTAGTGACTCCTGAATTTAACAGTGAGAGGAGACAAGGAGAGGTATGTGCCATGCCACATCTTCAGACCAGAAGAAAGCGAATTGCAAAAACTCTTTGGCCACGGTAGGAACAAAACATTGAGAACAACAGTAAGAACGAGGTAGATGTTGTTCTCGTTGTAAGATCAGAGGCTGAGCGAATAAACTTACTCTTCGGCCAGAAGAAGAATTAAAAAAATACAAATGTTGGAAATCCACATGGGTGATTTGATTTGAGCAGCAACATAAGGGAACATGGCTTAGAAATTCGACTCCTCGGCACCTGTCTTTCAACGGCTGAATGATATTCCGATGCTCAATGTCAGGCACACACATTTCCAGGTAAAATGTACCACCTCCAATATTGACGTAAGCGGATGCATTAGCAACAGCACCTTACATCCATAGTATGCCAACAGCAGAACATAAGCTGGGGGGTACACGGTACCTACTCTTGCAACTCGGCCAACGTTGTCTACCTGATACGCTGCAGGAAAGGATGTCCCGAGGTATGGTACATTGGGGAGACCATGCAGACGCTACGACAACGGATGAAAGAACACCGCTCGACAATCACCAGGCAAGACTGTTCTCTTCCTGTGTGGGAGCATTTCAGCGGTCACGGGCACTCAGCCTCTGATCTTCGGGTAAGCGTTCTCCAAGGCGGCCTTCACGACACACGACAGAGCAGAGTCACTGAGAAGAAACTGATAGCCAAGTTCCACACACATGAGGATGGCCTGAACCGGGATGTTGGGTTTATGTCACACTATCAGTAACCCCCACAGTTTGCCTCCTGGACTTGTTGGCTGTCCTGTCTGGAGACAATACACGTCTCTTTAACCTGTGCTTAATGCTCCCTTCACTCACATTGTCTGTATCTTTAAGACCTGGTTGGCTGTAGAGATTTGCATTCTAATCAGTATTCTGTAACTTGATTTTGTGTCTCTGTGCCCTGTTTGAGAGCAGATATCCACTCCATCTGACGAAGGAGCAGCACTGCGAAAGCTAATGGTATTTGCTACCAAATAAACCTGTTGGACTTTAACCTGGTGTTGTTAAAACTCTTACTGGGGGTGTTCAGCACATGGTTAAGAACCAATGTCGAGGACCCCAGACCCAAATTTAAACAGAATATTCTGCTGTTAGCATTCTCCGGATGTAAGTTGCTGTTGCTGATGCATCCATTGATATCAATATCGGAGGTGGTACAGTTTCACCTGTAAACATGTGTGCATCAGTGATATCCTCCTTCATGTGTAGGTGCCTGAGTGCATTTGATGTAGGGCAAGTGCTCCATGAACATTTTCTGCCGATATGGCCTCCAATGCAATTCCTTCCTTCTCCTCCCTCCTGTGGCAGTTTCTCCCTCTCTCCAGTGTCATCTTTGCTGCTTCTCTGTGTCATCCAGCCCAGAAGGCAGCTCCCTGAGTACACTCTTTACTGGAGTGAAGCTTTCTTTAACGCAACCAACAGTGCAACACCCATTCAGAGTGCAACTGTGCAGTACCAGAGAGGTAAAATGCAGCAGAAATTAACCAGAATCCTGGAATGGAAAACCAGCTACTAACCCATAAGTGCATGATCCCTCTAAATATCAGATATTGGGGTTGGGGAGTGAGGGTCCTCTCTGCTAGGATGTCACCTGCTGTATTCATAACTTGAGCCTTGCATATGGCATGGGCAGCAGCCCCCCTCCACCATCAACCACCCCACCCCACCCCCTTTAATTGGCTAAGGGACAGAAATGAGGGTAGCAATGAATGGTTATATTTCAAACTGGAAGTAAGTAAAGATTGATGTTCCACAGAGATCAATATTAAAGCCACTCTATTTTTTATTAACCATCAATGTCCTGAGCGTGTGTACATGTGGACATCATTTCAAAGATTACAGAAGGCACATTGTTTAAAGGGGCTTTGCTGGCAAGGCCAATACTTGTTACTCATTCTTGGCTTGCTGGGCCATTTTAGGAGGGCAGTTCAACATCTGGAGTCACATGTAAGCCAGACTAGATAAGGATGGTGGATTTCCTTCCCCATAGGAGATTTCTGCACTTAACTGAGGAGCAGCACATAAGAAGGCTACACTACTCCAGGGACGAGGTTACAAAGTTTCTTCACCTCCTGCAACAAAGCCTACAGCCAAGTTTGACAGTTAACCTTGTATAGTCTATTACAATCAAAGTCATTGCAGGTAATCCCTTTGTTGCAGATGAAAGTACTCTTATTTTCTCTTACTCTGAAAGAAACCACTGATACTTTATTATTTATCCTCTGTTTTTTCAATGACATCTATTCACACTTGACCATGTGGTATGGAGAAGGTCCTCTGCTGCCATTATGCTCTCATCAAGTCTACGGAAGAACCAGCTTTACACTGAGCACAAAGCTTAGCATTTCTATTGTACATAATATTTGCACTACGGAACTGAAAAATTCTGCCTTCTAATATCTAACGATTGTACTCAGCAAACTACAAAGATAGAATATGTTTTAAGCAAAGCATTTGATTTTGAACAAGCTAAGCAGTTTTCCAAGTTTCATAATCAGCTAGTGCTAGATTAGCCTTCAAAATAACATATTAGTTCAATTACAAAACCATTTACAGTAATTTGTTCAAACATAATAAAGTTATGAGTTCAGAGCAGAGTCAGAAGGGTAATACTATATAGCTTTCTGGGCATCTTAATTATTAGAAATTAAATTACTTCTATTTTACGGTTAAGGAGGGAAACAATTAAACTAAATAGAGATTGTGAAATTTTAATGAGACTGGTTCAGTGCACATGGCCATGAAAGCACTGATTTACAAAAAAACGCTTTCCACTGTGCAATCACAAAGAAAGCACGGGGTTGACTTCTGTCTCACCACAGTCCCATCCAGCCCGTAAACGGAGATGTCGCTGAGTTGGGGAAGTTGCGGAGAAACTGACTCACCGTTGGAGGTCAGTGCATTCTGATTTTCAGCCTCAGTTTAGACAAGCCCCATTGTTGAAACAAGCAGGGGCCCAATTAAAATATTAAAACAGGGGTCAAGCGACATTGTCAGGAACCCCACTGCCATTTGTGTGTATCTGTTTGCACTACTTCCACAATCTACCCACAATCAGAGATTTAACAGCACTATAAGATATGCTCACCTGTTGTCATTTAAAATGCCGCAAGAGTTTGCAGGACATCTTGCTGGTGGTTTGTCGAGGCATTTGATTACTTAGGTGAGGTAAAGTTCTTACTGTTGCTGTACAGCCTTCTGAATTCTAACATGCATTTTTTTTTTCTATTTGTAGCCCTTCTAACAAAGGCACTTTAGCTGGAGGGAGAGGGGCAGTAGCAATACAAGAAGTGAAGAAATCTCATTGCACAGAGAGCAGATGGAAAGAACATCTCTATTATTATTGAATCACGCAACTACCAGGATGGTCAAAGGCAAACCTGACACATTGTGGCCCTTTCCTCATCTAACATTTCCTAGGTTCCTGAGGGGTTCCTTCCCCTATGACAGACCAGGATCACATATTTGCACTTATCTGAACATCAGCGCATAGGAGGCTGAACCTCTTCAGGGAGAATATTTGTGTTGTCACCTCCTGCAACAAAACCTGCAGCAAACAACACCAGCTTATGTGGTGATTGTCCTTTTAAGGGCAACCCAGCAGAGTAAGAGTCACCTGACTTGGGCAACCAAATGGGACTCAGAGTGGATAATCACCCCAAGAGGTGGAGTCCTCTCTTAGGCAGAGAGACATGTAGGGAGCTGGGTGCAGTCACTCAGTTGCTCTCGGCTGCTGAACAATTTTTATTGATTTTTTTTTGTTTTCACAAATTAAGTCTGTGAAAGTGTGTCATTACATCTGGCAATGAGGATAAATTATCCTGACACTGCCTCTGACCTGACCCGACACCTGTGAGTATCCTGTTTTAATCAAAGTCCAAAAATAAAAGTACTCACCTGAAAGCCTCTCTTTGGGCGAATAGACCCATTTGAGATATTAAAGTATTGCCAGGCCCTGAGTTATGTAGAATCAAAAATAATGGGCAAATACAAGATGGGTGTATTAAAGAAACTGAAAGACTGCAAACCGACAAAGTGAAAGGTTTGAAAAAGAAATGTACAGAGTTAAAAAAAAGAGAGATTGTGGCCATGTGGGGTTGGCAGCTAGAAGAGCTGTGGCTTCAAATTAAAAGAAAGGAATATGGATAAAATGCAAAGAATTACTACAGTTAAAAAAGTTCAAATACTAAAAACAATTAGGCATTAGGAAGCAGTGCTGCAGTTTTAAGAATAAAACAAAAAAAGAAACAGTCCAGGATACTCTATACCTGCATTGGTACATTTGTTGCAAAATATACCTGCAAAGGGAAGCCAATTGTATCCAAACAACTGCAGCTTGGTGGAGAGGGAGGGGCGGGAGAGGGAGGTCAGTACCACACAGTCTTAAAACAGCAATACTTTTAAAGAACTATTACATTCAAAGTGGCAATGCACTGGAAGTGGCAACCACAGGAAGGAACAAATGGATATGGACAGGAAAATTAGAGAAGACTCCAGCAACTCTCTAAAAAGGTCCGCAGGCAATGAAGATCTCAAAGAAGAAGCAACAGAAGACCTCAGAGGAGGCAAGACCTTTGACAAGGTACCACATGGTAGGCTGTTGTATAAGATTAAATCTCACGGGATCTCAATGAAGCTACAATGGAAGACCTCAGTCGAGACAATGAGGATCTCAAGTAAAAGGTAACAGAAGACCTCAGAGGATGCAATGAAGACCTCAAGAAATAGGCAAAGGAAGACCATAGAAACAAGAGAACCCCTACAGTGTAGAAAGATGCTATTTGGCCCATCAAATCTATACTGACTCTCTGAAAGAGTATCATCTGAGCTCAATCCATTATCCTATCCCTGTAATGATGTGCATTTCCCATGGATCATCCATCTAACCTGCACATCTTTGGACACTAAGGGGAAATTTAGCATGGCCAATCTACCTAACCTGCACATCTTTGAATTGTGGAAGGAAACCAGTGCACCTGGGGGAAACGTACACAGACATGGGGAGAAGTACAAACTTCACACAGACAGTTTCCCAAGGCCGGAATTGAACCTGGGTCCATGGTGCTGTGAGGCAGCAGTGCTAACCACTGTATCACCGTGCTCAGAGGAAGCAACAAATACTTCAAAGGGTAGGCAGTGAGGACATCAAAAAGAAAGCAAAAGATGACCTCAGATAAAAGGCAATAGAAGACACTAGAAAGTGTACCAAAGTAGACCCCAGAAGAAGGGCAATAAAAGATCCCACAAGCAGGGCAACGAGAAAATTGCAGAATGGAAACAAGTCAACATTTCATTGGAGACAGACCTGACCAACAGGGAAGCCAAAAGGGTTGAAGTTAAGTTCAAGGTTCCATTTGGGAAATATACATGTCCAGTCAGAACATGGTGAATTCATCTCGGAAGAAATTTAAGACTTCAAAACAAACTAGAAACTATTGAACATAAAGAGGAATCAGCAAAAAGAATGAGAGCCCCAGGGAAGACATTAAAACAACAAAATGAAATGACTGACAGCAAACTTGAAAAACAAACGTTACAAAAAATTTACAGAAGGAAGTTAAGAAGAAGGAGAAATTAATGAGACAATATAGAATAAGCTAAACTTCATGAAAAAGCAACTAGAAAATAAGAAAAAGTTCAGTGAAGAATTGAATCGGGAGAATAAGAGCTTGGAAGGAAGCTTGACAATGAGAAATTAACTGTTGACTTGGAAACATTGAAATTGACCGCAGAATCAGCAATTCAGACAAAGAAACTGAGATTCAGTGCCAGAACATGACTGCTGAAATGGTCATGTGAATGGAAAAGCACAAGAACCATCATGTAAAATAGTTGATGAAAAGATGCTGAATTGCAATGCCGGGATGAGAAGAAACTTTATCACACAAATGAAATACCAGAAACAGAGTACCATAGCCATTCCTTCACATGTGACAGACCAAGATTGTGGAAGAACTGGCAAGATGAAAGACTTTGTTGTATTGTGATGACTTGTGCCTTCATTTATTATAAGGTGCTCAGTAAAACAAGGGTCAATGTGGGACTGGAGAGTGGCACCACCCACAAAGTAATGTATGTAGCCACATGGTCAGAGAACATGAGAGCGGATCCACAAGAGATGAGTGAGATCCTAAATGAATATTTCTCATCAGTATTCACTGTTGAGAAAAGCATGGATATTAGGGAACTTGGGGAATAAATAGTGATGCCTTGAGGAGTGTACATATAACAGAGAAGGAGGTGCTGGAAGTCTTAAAGCACATCAAGGTTGATAAATCCCTGGGACCTGATGAAGTGTATCCCAGGACACTGTGGGAGGCCAGGGAAGAAATTGCGGGTTCCCTAGCAGAGATATTTGAATCATCGATAGTCACAGGTGAAGTGCCTGAAGATTGGAGGGTGCCAAATGTTGTGCCTTTGTTTAAGAAGGGCTGCAGGGAAAAGCCTGGGGACTACAGGCTATAGTTCCTCACATCCTAAAGATGTGAGGAACTACAGCCTCACATCTGTAGTACGTAAGTTGTCAGAAGGTATTTTGAGAGACCGGATCTACAGGCGTTTAGAGATGCAAGGACTGATTTAGGTACAGTCAGCATGGTTTTGTGAGTGGAAAATCATGTTTCACAAATTTGGTTGAGTTTTTTGAAGGGGTAATCAAGAAGGTCAATGAGGGCAGTGCAGTTGATGTTGTCTACATGGACTTTAGCAAGACCTTTGACAAGGTACCACATGGTAGGCTGTTGTATAAGATTAAATCTCACGGGATCCAGCATGAGGTAGCCAAATGGATACAAAATTGGCTTGATGACAGCAGACAGAGAGTGGTTATAGAGAGTTGTTTTTTAAACTGGAGGCCTGTAACCAGTGGTGCGCCTCAGGGATCGGTGCTGGATCCCTGTTATTTGTCATTTATATTAATGATTTGGATGAGAGTTTAGTAGGCTTGGTTAGTAAGTTTGCAGATGACACCAAGATTGGTGACATAGTGGACAGTGAAGAAGGTTATCTAGGATTGCAAGGGGATCTTGATCAATTGGGCTAGTGGGCAGATGGAGTTTAATTTAGATAAATGCGAGGATTTACAGGCAGAACTTACTCAGTTAATGGTAAGGCATTGGGGAGAGTTATAGAACAAAGAGATCTAGTTCATAGCTCCTTGAAAGTGGAGTCACATGTGGACAGAGTGGTGAAGAAGGCATTCGGCATGCTTGGTTTCATTGGTCTGAACACTGAATACAGGGGTTGAAACATCTTGTTGAAGTTGTACAAGACATTGGTGAGGCCACACTTCGCAAACTGTGTACAGTTCTGGTCACCCTATTATAGAAAAGATATTATTAAACTAGAAAGAGTACAGAAAAGATTTACTAGGATGCTACCGGGACTTGATGGTTTGAGTTATAAGGAGAGACTGGATAGACTGGGACTTTTTTCTCTGGAGCGTAAGAGGCTTAGGGGTGATCTTATAGAGGCCTATAAAATAACGAGGGGCATAGATCAGCTAGATAGTCAATATCTTTTCCCAAAGGTCGGGGAGTCTAAAGCTAGAGGGCATAGGTTTAAGGTGAGAGGGGAGAGATACGAAATGGTCCAGAGCGGCAATTTTTTCACAGAGGGTGGTGAGTGTCTGGAACAAGCTGCCAGAGGTAGTAGTAGAGGTGGGTACAATTTTGTGTTTTAAAAAGCTTTTTGACAGTTACATGGATAAGATGGGTATAGAAGGATATGGGCCAAACGTGGACAATTGAGACTAGCTTAGGGCTTAAAAAAAGGGGCGGCATGGACAAGTTGGGCCAAAGGGCCTGTTTCCGTGCTGTCAACCTCTATGGCTCTATGACTTTAACAGCCTAGGACAGAACTCAGTAGGCAGCAAGCCTGCATGGAACTGCTCCATGTAAAACCATACTTTGATCTCTGCATAATTAAAACCAACCAATAACTGTTTATGTTTAATCGCACAAGCCTCACAATCTCATCAATCAGCCATCCACACTGCAACATCAAAAACCCATTTTAAGTACATAATGTGCAACTTTGGTAGCGGTTAAAATTGGATCCCTGAAACTATTGTCTCTGAATCTGGACCCCTGTCATACCAAGTAGATATGTGCACCTCCAGCCCAAGTTCTACACTTCACCCTGCTGTTGAAGTCGGCCAGAAGAAATATTGGAAGAAAAATATTATTTATGAAGGGAAATGAACTTGGCAACTTACATGAGAATGTAACGTAATGAACTTATATGAGAAGTTTTTGATAAGAATTTTAGCTTTTTAAGTGAGATGACGTGAGAGCCAGCTTGTTGTATCTCGTTCAATTTCAAAAGCCAATGGCTAAATATAGGGCAAATTTTCCGGCCATGCTCACCCCAAAGCCAAAAATTCCTGCCCGAGGTCAGCGGAGCTTTGCATGGTCTGTGTCCCACCCGCTACGATTCCTGTGACAGGCGGGGCAGGAAAATTCCACCCATTATCTTTAATGGAAAATGCAGCAGCAGCAGACTTTGTTTTATACATTTATGGATCAATAATGAAAACAAGACAGTATGGATAATTGAAATTTTTAGTGTCTGCCAAAAAGATCTTGTTAGAAGTCAACCACACCAAAGAATCAATCTTTTATAAGGCACCAGTAATATATATATATATATATACATTTTAAACAGTTCGATACTTTACCTGTATGAATCTTCCAAACTTTATCAATCGAGCTGTGGAGAATGTTAGAGTATGACTCCAAAACAAGTGTACAAAATCCAGTTTCCATGACAATGTGACACATCCACTGAGCACCCTGGTGGAGTATACTTCTTTAAAACTAAAAGGATTGTGTGAGAAGTCAGGAGAAAATAATTGGTACAACTAAAAGATCGGTAATTAGGATAAGTCCTGAATATTTCTATAAAACCGTAGCACAAGTGGGAATGATAGAGCGTTGTAATTGTAAATGTTAACAGAATGTTAGCTCAGTGGGCATATCCAGACACAGAATTAGCTCTGTAATGAATGGGGAAATTTTCATTGGTATTTTTATTCTGTCTCAAATTCCCACTGCTTTGAGAATTAAAGGAAAATGGCTCATCGACTGCTCAATTCACTACACCACAAAGACCCATGTCGAATAAGTGAACCCTCACCTTCACTCTTATTCTCCAACTCCAGAGTCTGACCTGAACATATCTGAGTGGGATAAGTGGTCAAACTCACAATTCAGTATTCCTTGAAATAATAGTTGTATCGCAGATAATGTACAAACATACAATCATCACTGCTATATTCTACTTAGCTTAAAACAATGCACACATACACTGTTTCCTTTAACTTACTTATTTTCAAACAGTGCTAATCCCATTGATCACTCAGAGCAGCATGTTCCTCCCATCTGTGCGGGATCAAGTCCATCTGCAGTTTCCTTGCAAGCTGCCAAAGACACACTTCGAATACAAAGATTGATAAAATACCCTCCCTTTTATTGTATCAGCTTTATTTGATCACCTTCCCATCCCGGGTCAGTTGATAGCTCACTAATTGACATGGAAATGTTCTCATTCTGCTTAATGTTCATTATTATCACCGAGGTGTGTTTCGATGATTAAAGTTTCTGGACTGATGAGCATTCTGAAAGGTTGGCACAATATTGTTATTGTTACAATCTTATTAGATACTGTTAACATTTAAAGAAGAATTCTGAACACCCAAAACTTATCTGAAGGAACTATGCCACAAAAGATATTTTTTCTAAAAAGAACAAACTTTTTTTATATGAAGAGAAATCACACAAAGCAAGCACCACGCCCAACACCAAAGATAATAAAGGATATGCTATAAACTCATTTCTACTTTTTACATTCCATCCCTTTCTCTTACAAAATATTGATGGTTTACTCACTTTTCCTGGACAAACTTTAAGGTATGTCACCATTTTCAGGAATTCACTTTAATTCTCCTCAGTGTTCCAGCTATCCTCCAAGGTAAGATCCAATGAGTGTTCTTCCATTAGCTTTTCTGGCTAGGTGACCCTCCATCTATCTCACAACTGTGGATGTTTCAGCTCCTTGAGCAGATTGCCAGCAGATATCCAACTGCCTTCCTGCAGCTTTTCAAGCCAACTTTGCTGAGAGCTTCCTGCCATAAGTTCCTATGAGGAACACTGTAAGTTTCTTCCTCTTGGTTCAAGCTAAAGAAAATCTTCTGGCTGCTTTCTCCTCGCTGAAATCCAAACTGAATTAAAGCCCCTCCTACATTCCGCAGTCAATGGTGAAATTAGCAAACATCTCTGCTTGAAGTACAGACTAAACTGACTGATGTTTATTGGCCTTGGCTCTTCCAACTCAGTGAGCTGCAGCCTACAACTAAACTAGAGCTGCAACTGCCTCAGAACCATTCAAAGTCTCTGACTTCAATTCAGAGTTTCTGAGCATTTCAGATGTATGGGAATTATTCCTCAAAAGTCTTAAATTCTTGGGAGATTTCTGTGTAGTCAATGTGTGGGGACTTCCAAGGGACTTCACTTCAGTGAATCTTGTGGGGTACCGCTGGTGTATGACCATCCAAAGAACAGAGATTCAGGGTCAATATTCTTGGCTCAGAGTTGTTGTGAGCTCCTTGTCAGCATTAGTACAGAACTTTCAGCTTCCAGACAATATTAAAATGAAATCTGGACCTCAAAATGGCTTGAACCTCAGTATAGCCAGTGAGTCGATAGCATCAGTGCTCAGCTAGACACCTGATCAAAGTTTACCCAGCATTGGTAAGTGGCATTGGGACCAGAAAACATGCAGGGAGATGTTTTTTTTAAATGTTCTTTCAATTTCCTTATCTGTGGTCCCACCTCTGCCCACCCCCAATGATGATGACCTGCCAACCATCCTCCCAACCACTTACCAATTCAACATAGGAACATAAGAATTAGGAGAGAGAGTAAACAATTCAGCGCTTTAAGCCCACTCCCCCGTTCCATATGACCACGGCTGATCTCCATCTCATCCTAACTCCACTTCCCTGCCTTTTCCCAATAGCCCTTTGTCCCATTTTTCATCAGATATTTATCTATCTCTTTCTTGAATCCATTGATTGATTCTGCATCCACTGCACTCTGGGGCAGTGAGTTCCATAGATTCACAACCCTCTGTTAGAAGTAGCTTCTCCTCATCTCTGTCTTGAATCTCCCCCCTCTTACTCTACAACTATGACTTCTTGTCCTAGACTGTTCCAGAAGGGGGAACATTTGGTTAACATTTACTTTATCAATCCTGTTGAGTATTTTGTATACTTCAATCAAATCCCCCATTTTTCTGTACTCCAGTGAGTACAAACCCAAGCTACTCAACCGCTCCTCATACGACAGCCCCTTCAAACCTGGAATCAATCCAGTGAATCTTTTATATACCATCTCCAGTGCCACCACATCCTTCCTCAAAGAAGGTAACCAAAACTGAACACAATATTCCAAGTGTGGTCTGAACAATACTTCATACAATTGTAACAACACTTCCCTACTTTTACACTCTAGACCCTTTGCAATACATGCCAAGATTCCATTTGCCTTCCTTATAACATTCTGAACCTGCATCCCACTTTCTGAGACTCATGCACAAAGACACCCAGATCCCTCTGTACGGATGCCTTTTGAATCTGTTTCCAATTTAAATAATAATTTGCCCTTTTATTTTGCAGGCCAAAACAGATAACCTCACATTTATCCGCATCAAAATCCATCTGCCAGATTCTGGCCCATTCCCCTGGTCAATATCCATTTGTTAACTTTTCCATCTCCTCATCACAACCTGCTTTCCCACCTATTTTCGTGTCATCAGCATATTTTGCTATGTTACACTCTGTCCCTGCTTGTAAATCATTGATATCGATTGTAAATAGTTGTGGTCCGAGAACTGAACCCTGCGGAACCCCACTAGTTGCAGCTTGCCAACTGGATAAGGACCCATTTATCCCAACCTGCTTTCTATCAGTCAGCCAATCCTCAATCCAAGTCACTACTCTACCCCCAACTCCCCGGGATCTAAACTTCTGGATCAGCCTCTTGTGTGACACCTGATCAAATGCCTTTTGGAAGTCCAGATAGATCACATCCACAGGATCCCCATTATCTACCTTGCTGGTTACATCCTCAAAGTACTTCAGCAGGTTTGTCAAACAAGACTTGCCCTTCACAAAACCGTGCCTTCTGTTTATGTCCCAGTCATGCACCAACCCAGAATCATATTGGTCAATGCCCGTCTAGGAACCACCACCAGCCCCCCCACTCCAATATGCAACATGCATTTCAAATTAGACCTTCATTCTTTATTCCAATTTTAAAGGTCATTATCACTTTCGGCAAAGGCCTACTTACAGAGAGAGAAAAATATTCTATTGTTTCTGATGCTGACTGCAAATGGATTTTAAAGAGCTAGCAGCCTTTACAATGTTTGCACAGGGAAGGCAGTATATACCTGGGGTAAAATGAGTTATGGCATGAAACATACATTGACTAAATGCTCATTTGACAGCTGGCAAAGTGGATGTTCTGTTCTACATAGTGAATGTGAGCTGTGTTCTTTTACTGGGCACCCCAGGACAGCAGGGTACTATCTCTGGAAAAGAGCTGCACTCAAGATCAATGCTGTGTATTTTAAAACAATAACAACAACTTGCATTTATATACCATTGTTAATGCAATAAAATGTCCCAAGGCATGTCACAGAAGCAATAATCAAAGAAAACTTGATGGCAAGAGCTAGATTTTTAAATCGGAGTTGCCAATGCACCCCGTGATAACCTTGATTGCGGTGCCTGATGTTAGACATCATCATCACATCTTCCATAGGGGGGCACATCAACATTATCAGCTCAATGCCTGGGTTGCAAATTGGCTTGCAAAGGGTTAAACTTGGCCTCCACTGAATGGCAGTGATTTTTGGCTGCACACTATTTAATGGCATAATCACGAGTGAGGGGAGGCTGGGGTGGCTGTTCAGCCAAGTGTCTGCCTCGTGTGGCAGAAGAGGCACAGCTGAATCATGAAGCCAGCAATGAGCATATCCAGCTCATTCCTAGATGGCACTCTGTTTCTCCCAGGTCACAAGAGGTGCAGAGCTGAGCAGTCTTCCATGACATATTAAGATCTACCATTATATGCAACACCCCTAATTATTGGTTTTGGACTGTTGAGCAGCTTCGCTCCTTTATTCTCACACTAATACCTGAGTGTGGGTTCCAATCACACTGCAGTCATCCTCTCCCGAGTGTGAGGCCCTTCAGGCCCCATGAGGGGAAATGCAGCTCATTCCTGATTCCCTAATGAGCCCAGCCTCTCATGGGTCCCCATCCAGTTAACTCATAGTCACCCACAGTGCCTCTTGTTTTCAAGCCCTCCCATCTTCTAGCCAGCCCCCATCTAAGGAAGGTCATTCCCTCAGCTGTGAAAAGGACAAGAACCCAGGACAGGGGACGCGAGAAGTGTTGCCTGCAGACCAACCTTCTTCACAACCACTTTAAAGCAAGGGGTGGCCCGAGATAAGGAAAAGGTAAGTCCTGTCAGTTACCCACCTGAACCCTCTCCCCAATTCTGGGACCCCCACCCCCAGTGCTGAGTTAACTGTGTCCTCTGCATCCTCTCTGTACAGTGAACACCCCAGAGGGTGCTGGCTGCCTCAGCAGCCACCTCCAAACTTGGAGATGAAAGCACCAGTTTCATGCTTATGTGGAACTGTTGTGAATGGCACTGGCGTGACGTCATGCCAGTACCCATTTACTATCCGGTGAGAGCGAAAGCCAGAGAGAGTGCTTGCTAAATGACATGCTCTAGCATCCTGCTTGTTTCACGCTACTCTGCCCGCAAGGAATTGGGAAGATTGGAACTCGGAAACCCGCCGGCACGAATCGCACTTTCCCCCAAGTCTCTCTGAATTTTGAGTGCATGCTGCAATTCCTGTGGGTGGAGATTGTAGGCGCAAAATCACCCTCATAGTGTCCAAAGATGGGCAGGTTAGGTGGATTGGCCTTGCTGAATGCACAGCATTACGGGGCTAGGGCCAGGAGGTGGCCTGGGTGGGATGTTGTTTAGGAGAGTCAGCGCAAACCCGATCGGCTGAATGGCCTCCTGTATGGATTCTATTTTGTAAAAATTTATTCTTGTCCATCCTGGCCTATTAACAGGTTTCTTGAGGAGCTTAATGGACCATTAGTTGGATGGAAGAAATTGAATTCTCCCCACTGCCACCACCCTTTTCAAAATCAGAGCACATCCTGGAGGTGTTGGGATTCAGAGGTGCCCTCTGGGAATGCAACTTTTAAATCATAGATACATACACACTTGAATCTGATCCCACCAGCAATTCAAAATTTGACTCCAGAACACATAGAACAAAGAGAACAAAGAACAAAGAAAAGTATAGCAAAGGAACAGGTCCTTTGGCCCTCCAAACCCGTGCCCGAGACATAAGGGAGATTTCTAGATAATAGGTCCAAGGGGAGGTTTTAAGGAGGGTCTTAAAAGTGGAACGTGAGAGAAAGAGGCAGAAAGGTTTCAGAAGGAAATTATAAGGCATAAAGCTCAGGTAAATCAAGGATGCACAGGAAGCCGGAATTGGAGGAGTGCCAATAGTTCGGAGACTTATGGAACTGGAGGATATTCAAGGGGTAAGGCAATGGATGGATTTGAAAACAAAGATGAGAATTTTCAAATCGAGGTGCCGCTTGATTGGGAGCATTATAGGTCAGTAAGCACTTGGATGATGGGTGAACAGAATCTGGAACATCAGAAACAGCCTCCTTCAGCTCCTCTTCATCCATGGAATGGCCTGACCATCCTTGGGCCAGACTGCATATTGACTATTCTAGGTACCATGTTCCTGTTACTCATTGACGTACATTCAAAGTAGCTTGACATCTACAAGGTAAAGGCGCAAGCCTCCGCTGCAGCTTTGTGAAGCTGCATCACTCCTTTAGTCTACATGTTTTTCCTGAGATCATTGTCTTCGATAATGGAACAGTTTTCACCAGTGCAGAATTCCATACATTCACAGATCTGAAAGGCATTCACCACTCAAAGACTGCTCTCTGGCATCCTTTGTCAAATGGTCTCACTGTCAAGAACTTTAAAGACGAGATGAAAAAATTGTCTGGAGGTTCTTGGAGTCTTGTCTTTCCAGATTCCTTCTGAGTTACTGCACAACACCAAAGACTACTACTGGCTCCACATCATTAGAGCCACTGATGAAATGCCACTTGTGCGCACGGCTGAATTTGGTGTTTCCCAATTTGGAGGGGAAGGTGAGCCAGAAACAATGCACTCAGAAACTAAACCATGACCTACACAGCGGTGCTCGTGCATTCAATGTATGTGGCCCTGTGTAAGTGCGTAACTTTGGAAATGGACCATGTTAGACTTCAGGATCCATCATTTCAGAAACTGGTCCATTGTCATTTCCAGTCAAAGTGAGGACGGCATGTTGAAAGTGAGAACGGCACGTTCAAAGTGAGAACGGCACCGTGCCACCCCAAAATGTGAGGCGGCACGGTGGCACATTGGTTAACACTGCTGCCTCATAGCGCCAGGGACCTGGTTTTGATTCCCGGCTTGGGTCACTGTCTGTGTGGAGCCTGCGCATTCTCCCCGTGTCTGCGTGGGTTTCCTCCGGGTGCTCCGCTTACCTCCCACAATCTGAAAGACGTGCTGGTTAGGTGCATTGACCCAAACAGGCACCGGAGTGTGGCGACTATGGGAATTTCACATTGCAGTGTTAATGTAAGCCTTACTTGTGACTAATAAATAAACTTTAACAAAGCAGTGATATGTGGTTCACATTGGAGCAAGAGAAGAATCCCCATGAATGCAGGGTCAACTTGTGATTGATGTTTCACTGTAACCCTCTCAAGTGTGTGGACAGCTGTTGTTCCTGATACACCCAGTAAGTTGTTCAGTACGAAGCCACCCAGTTCCAGTGACGCATCTTTTTCTGTTGGCTCAAGAACCCATTATTCCTGTTCCGAAACCTCCCCGGGTAGACTTGCATCACTCTGACCGTTCCCACAGATCGCCCCAGACACTTGATTTGTAGGAAAGGAGAAGATAAAGGCACTTACCTTGGCTGTCTGAGGAGATCATTAAACGTCTTTCCTGAACTGCTGCCTGTCCTTGGTATCACACTCTGGACATCTACATTTCTTGCCACCTGTTCCCCTCAGAGCCTTTGCCTGGAAGGCTTTCTGCCCCTTCCACTGGCCACTCCTGCCTCTCCTGGCCTCCACCTGTATGACCAGTGCTTTGCTGGATGGTATCAGTGAAGTGGGGAGTCCTCCCTGGTGTGCTGCAACTTCTGTCTTGATCTTGAATATTAGTACACTTAGTACAGCTTCACTTTTACAGATACAGCATTTTTAAAAAGGGAAGACTGCCTCGAGCACATTATTTTGCCAGAACACTATAAGGCTGCCTGCAGTAGACAGGAAGCACCACAGAAGGAGTACAACAAGGGAGTAACTTGAAGCCAAGCTACAATCCTGAAAATGAGGTGGGTGTTCCAATTTTGTGTGCTGCCTAACTCGTCGGCAAGTGAAGTAGGCACATCGTGAATCAGAGCCCCTGTATCCAAAAAATGAAGCTATCCACTTTCTAAGTTACTTGAATTAATTGTGTTTGTATTGTGACTAGTGGTCACAGTTGAAAAACTACATACTGCTAGATACAATTCGTAATTGTATCTAGAGTATATAGCTTTTCAATTGTGACCACTCGTGAGCTCTGATTTATTTGAGGTAAGATGCATTTAACAATCTCGACATGTTATACCTAAGAATCCTAATTAGAAGTCACCAATTAATCCAATAGGGATTGTGGTAGCAGGGCCTTTTTAAGAGGCAGGTAGTTGTAGGCCTCAGAAGGTCATGTGACCCATCAGGCGGAAGCAGCGAATTGCCACCTATCCTGTGTTAGGCTGCGAGTCCTGGTAAGAGGGAAACTTCAATGTTAGCTTGGGAGTCAGTGGAAGTAGATCTGTATTTGTACTGAGTTGGTTGGATATAGCTTGTCTTTCCTTCAAGAAATCACTGCTGCAATCCAAGTCTTCCTTGTTGTAAAACATCATGCTACAATAAGAATTTGGCAGGAATGTCTTTATTCAGAGTGGTTAAATGTGGAAAATGGAGTGTTTGAGGTGAATAGTATGGATGAAATTAAGGAAATTGCCCTTGACATCAAAACATTTGATAGAGTGTGATATCAAGGAGCCTCAGCAAAATTGAAGTCAATGGGATTGGAGCCATACTTAGAAGAAAGAAAGGTGGTTGTGGTTGTTGGAGGCCAATCATCTCAGTCTTAATGTATGGTTGCAGGATTTCCTCAGGGTAATGTCCTAGGACCAGCCAATCTCCAATTGATTCATCAATGACCTTCTTTCCAACAAAGGTGAGAAGTGGGGATGTTTGCTGATGATTGCATCATGTTCACAACTTCTCAGATATGCAGCCTGTGCTAATATGCAGCAAGACCTGGACAACGTTTTAGCTTGGGCTGATAAATAATAAGCAACTTTTCCACCACGCAAGTGCTGGGTGACAACAATCTCTAACAAGAGAGAATCTAACCATCTCCCCTTGACACAGTGGCATTACTGTCACTGAATCCCCAACTATCAACATCCTGAAGGTTATCAGAAACTGAACTCGACAAGTCATATAAATACTATGGCTACAAGACCAGAGCAGAGGCTGCGAATTCTGAAGTGATTAATTCACCTGCCGAGTCCCCAAAGTTTGTTCACATTCCATAAGGCATAAGTCAGGAGTCTGATGGAATACTAGACACGTGCCTGGAGGAGTGCAGCTCCAACAACACTCTAGAAGATTAACATCTCCCAGGGCAAAGCAGCCTGTTTGATCAGAACCCCATCTACCAACTTTAACATTCACTCCTTTCAACACCAACACACAGTGGCAGCAGTGTATACCATATGCAAGATGCGTTGTGAGCAAGGCTCCATCGACAGCACTTTCCAAATCCATGACCTCTGCCATCAAGAAGAATGAGAGTAGCAGATGCATGGGAACCACCCACCTCCAATTTCTCATCCAAACCCCACAGCATCCTGATTTGGAACTATATTGTCATTCCTTCATTGTCCCAAGATCGAAATTGTGGAACACTCTTTATAAGTGTGGATATACCTACACCAGAAGGACTGCAGTAGTTCAAGAAGGCAGCTCACCACCAAGGACAATCAGGGATGGGCAACAAATATTGGTCTTCCTCACAACAGCCACATCGCATAAAAGAATAAATGCTAGATAAGTACATAAGGGAGAAATGAAGAGAAAGTTTTGCTCAGAGGGTAAATAAAGTTAGATGGGAGGAGGCTTGCCTGGAGCTAAACACCACAGACCAGATAGGCTGAATGATCTGTTTTTGTGTTGTGCATTCTATGTAATTCTATGTTATTGTTCATGGTCCTGATCTGTAATATTTTTCAAAGACCATGAAAAAGCGGTAAACATCAAAATATTAGACTGAGTCTTCATTTTAGTAAATATGCACACTCATACAGATTAGAAACCAAGTTGAACCTATTTTACTGAAGCTGTCCCTCAATAATCCGGAAGACTACTGCTTATAAGCAGAGGTTTTAATCATAAAACAAGACCAATGTTAAATCGTAGGCAAATAGTTTTCACACGCAAAGACGTTACGAACTTTTAGAGAGATTTATTAAAAAGATTCATCATAAAGCTATCTGGAGAGCAGTAACCTAAATGGATGGGTTTATATTTATCACTCTCAGGGGTGTAATTCATTCCAGAATGGATTTTCCATGGTCTCTGGGAACTTCAATAACATAACAATGAGTTGCCAGGCAAAGAACATAACCATTTTGAGGTCATGCTCCAATTTCTTTGTAACAGATTACACCGTGGCAGTATTGTATAGAGAAGCAGGGATAACTGTACTACATGTTATGTTGTATTTTAGATTTTTAAAAATGTCATGGGCATCTTAGATTCCATTTTATATTATTAATACAGTAATTGACATTTGCATGCTTAACAACACAGCAAGCAACCACAGCAAAAGCAAGGTCCACGACATGGAAAATAGTTGAATGAATGGGAAGAAAGAAAACAATCATTTATGAGCGGCACGGTGGCACAGTGGTTAGCACTGCTGCCTCACACGCCAGGAACCCGGGTTCAATTCCGGTCTCGGGTGACTGTCTGTGTTGAGTTTGCGCATTCTTCCTGTGTCTGCGTGGGTTTCCTCCAGATGCTTCGGTTTCTATCCATAGTCCAAAGATGTGTGAGTTGGGTGGATTGTCCATGCTAAATTGACCCTAGTGACAGGGGATTAGCAGGGTAAATATGTGGGGTTACGAGAATCAGGCCTGGGTGGGATTGTGGTTGGTGCAGACTCGATGGGCCCAATGGCCTCCTTCTGCACTGTAGGGATTCTATGATCTATGATACCAAATCTTGGAATGACAGCCTTCATAAAGTTACATATGAAAGCTGAATTCTAACTGAAGAATACAGGATTATTATGATCACAAAGAAAGAGAAGGATATTTGGACTATTGATTGAAGGTACAGTTACATTTCATTTATTAGCTATTGTATGGAAATGGATTATAGGAACATAGGAATTTGGAGCAGAAGTAGGTAAATGTATAGAATCCCTATAGTGCAGAAGGAGGTCATTCGGCCCATCGAGTCTGCACTGACCACAATCCCACCCAGGCCCTATTCCCATAACCCCACATATTTACCCTGCCAATCCCCTGACACCAGGGTCAATTTAGCATGGCCAATCAACCTAACCTGCACATCTTTGTTCTGTGGAGGAAACCAGAGCACCCAGAGGAAACCCACACAGACACTGGGAGAAGGTGCAAATTCCACACAGACAATGACCCGAGGCTGGAATTTAACCCGGGTCCCTGTCACTGTGAGACAGCAGTGCAAACCATTGTGCCACCGTGCCGCCCCAAACTCAGCCCTTCGGGCCTGCTCCACCATTCAATCAGATCTTGGCTGATCTCTCCCTGGACTCAAATCCACCTCCCTACCTGTTCCCCATTTCCCCTTATGCTGTTTTTATTAGAAATATATCTATCTCCTTCTTGAAACTATTCAACAACTTCGACTATACCGCATAATGGGTCAGTAAGTTTCACAAATTCACCATCCTTTTATGTTTAGTCTTCAAAAGAAACAAAACAAACTGAAGCAAATTTAGAGATAAATATCTTTCTAAATGAGCTCCAACCAAAGAAGAAAAAATGATTTAACAATTAGATTCCTATTCTTGGCAGCCACTCAGGTGACAGAATTAGAAACACAGAATAAAAATTCCACTCATTGGTATATTAATTAGTTGTGAGGACTTCATCTGGTGAAGTTGTAAATGCATTCCAAAGGAAGAGGATATTGTTTATAATAACAGCACACACACTTGGAGTTTCTGCAGACATTTTCTGGACAGAGATTGGCAGAACTTCCAAAGAAATGGCATTAACATCTTAAAAGACACATTTAAGCAAGTTCCTCAGGGACTCAGTGATCTTTTGACAAAACTACAGTGGGAAATCATGAGGAACCTATCAACATTTGAGACCATAATGGCCAGAGGAATACTTAATTTAACATTGTCTAAAGAATGTCTGAGTCCAAAAGTAAAATATTCCTCAGGCCATTGTTAGGTTCAGACAGATTGACTAATGTGTTGATAGAATGAATTATTTCAGTGCCGTACTGTACTATTTGATTAATCTAATATTATGAATTTTCTTCTTTTTAGTTTGGCTCATTCCATGGTAATGATAAACAGAGAGAAAATGACTTCTAAGCTTTGGTTTCATTACTTGGAAATTTGGAAGAATATCTTGGTGTTTTTTTTCCCTTCTCGCTATTATTTCCATTATACCCTGAAGGCAGAAATCCCACAAAGGGTTGCAGTTTCTTTATTGCACACCACCTCACGCAAGAAGCCATCATTCAATTATGCACTTAGACAGCAAATATTGTTAGGTTATTTGAATGTAGTAGTTTTACTTTTAAGCTCAATTTTGTCCTCACTTGGGCACATTTTTGCTTTCGGTAGTTGTTGGATACAATCAGGAAAAATGTGCTAAGAGCCATTAAGTGTGTCAGTCATGGCTCTGTTGGTAGCAGTCTTATCTCTGAGTTAAAAGGTTGAGGATTCAAATCCCACCCAGGGTTTGAGCATAAAATACAAGGCTGCCACTCTTCCAAATGCAATGTTAAACAAAGGCGCCAATATGCCTTTTCAGGTAGACGTAAAAGAGTCTGTGACACTAGAAGAGCAAGGGAGTTACTTCCAGTGACTTGAGCTGGTGCGTTCTCTGTAGTGAGCTACCAAATATTTATTCCTCAATCAACTTCACTGAAACAGGTCATTATCACATTGCTATTTGTGGGAGTGTGCTCACATGCAAATTGGCTGCCATGCTCCCTACGTTACAGGACGACAATTCAAAAGTAAAAGAAAGAATGCTGGAAAATCTCAGCAGGTCTGGCAGCATCTATAAGGAGAGAAAAGACCTGATGTTTTGAGTCCAGATGACCCTTTAACAAAGCTTTGACAAAGGGTCATCTGGACTCGAAATGTCAGCTCTTTTCTCTCCTTACAGATGCTGCCAGACCTGCCGAGATTTTCCAGCATTTTCTCTTTTGGTTTCAGATTCTAGCACCCACAGTAACTTGCTTTTATACAATTCAAAAGTACTTCATTGGCTGTAAAGTGCTTTGGGATGTCATCAATGCTGCTATTTAAGTGCAAGTTTTTTTAAAAATAACCCTATCACTTCCCAGTGAGATCATTTAAATTAACCAGTTTATACTGGGTCATAGAGTCATAGAGTCATAGAGGTTTACAGCATGGAAACAGGCCCTTCGGCCCAACTTGTCCATGCCGCCCCCTTTTTTTTTTAAACCCCTAAAGCTAATTCCAATTGCCCGGATTTGGCCCATATCCTAAGCTAATCCCAATTGCCCACATTTGGCCCATATCCCTCTATATCCATCGTACACATGTAACTATCTAAATGCTTTTTAAAAGATAAAATTGAACCCGCCTCTACTACTACCTCTCACCACCCTCTGTGTGAAAAAATTGCCCCTCTGGACACTTTTGTATCTCTCACCTTAAACCTATGGCCTCTAGTTTTAGACTCCCCTACCTTTGGGAAAAGATATTGACTATCTACCTTGTCTATGCCCCTCATTATTTTAGCGATCTCTATAAGGTCACCCCTCAGCCTCCTACGCTCCAGAGAAAAAATGTCCCAGTCTATTCAGCCTCTCCTCATAACTCAATCCATCAAGTCCCGGTAGTATCCGAGTAAATCTTTTCTGCACTCTTTCTAGTATAATAATATCCTTTCTATAATAGGGTGACCAGAATTGTACACAGTATTCCAAGTGTGGCCTTCCCAATGTCTTGTACAACTTCAACAAGACGTCCCAACTCCTGTATTCAATGGTCTGGCCGATGAAACCAAGCATGCCGAATGCCTTCTTCACCACTCTGTCCACCTGTGACTCCACTTTCAAGGAGCTATGAACATGTACCCCTAGATCTCTTTGTTCTGTAACTCTCCCCAATGCCCTACCATTCACTGAGTAAGTCCTGCCCTGGTTCAATCTACCAAAATACATCACCTCGCATTTGTCTAAATTAAACTCCCTCTGCCATTCGTCAGCCCACTGGCCCAATTGATCAAGATCCCGTTGCAATTGGAGATAACTTTCTTCACTGTCCACTATGCCACCAATCTTGGTGTCATCTGCAAACTTACTAACCATGCCCCCTATATTCTCATCCAAATCATTAATATAAATGACAAATAACAGTGGGTGTCAATATAGGGAACCTAACTGGTCTGTTGGACAAACCACACAAAGAGCCCAATTTTATCATCAAGTTGCACCTGTTTTCAGACGTGAAAACTTGGTAAAATCAGGCATGAGGCGAGTAGCGTGATCTGCAATCCACTTCCACGCCCGTTCCCCCTTTACCAAGCACCTAAAATGGCCGCGATCAGGACCATGCCCGAAACAAGCGCTATGGCAATTTAAATGCATTTGCATGCATTGAAATTGACTTAATGGGCTGGACGCCCAAACTTACCGGCATTTCCCCCTTTACCACCGCGTTCGTCCAATCAGATTTGGCGCAAAACAGACATTGTCCGCAAAGGTCTGATTCGGACACACCAGCTTCTGAAGAGGTAAGTTCAGAGCTTCCGGCGGCTCTCTGACTCAGATCGGTGGTGATGGGGAGGTGGGGGCTGAGGGGGCTCAGATTGCTCTCTAGTAGGGAGGGTGAGGGAGGCGGGTGAGATGGCTCTCTGGCGGGGGAAGAGGGAGGCGGGTCAGATGGCTCTCTGGGAGGGAGGGAGGTGGGTCAGATCACTCTCTGGTAGGGGAGGAGGGAGGCAGGTCAGATGGCTCTCTGGTAGGGAGGCAGGGGGATCCGCTGCCACTCTGCGTGCGATAGGTGAGGGGGAAGGGGGTTGCGATTGGTCTGGGTAGTGGGGGGGGTGGGGGAATAAGGGGGACAGTTATGTTGTGGGGGTGGGGTAATGTCTGTGGGGTCCAGGGGGAAGCATTATCCGGCCCGGGAGCGATGTGGCAGGGAAGGGTTTTTCTATTTTTTTTACTGCGTGTGCATAAAAATATGTATCAACATAAAGAATGTTTCATTTAGTGTCACTTTGCACTTCTCCAAAGGAAATATTTTGGAGGTCTTTTGCATAAAACAGAAATGTTTTTCTGAAATTATTTTGTTCTTTCGACTTGGAGTTGATATAGTTCATACTTAATAAAAAAAATGTGTGGTTGAAACTAATATAGCAGTAATTTGACCAAGGATTCAGAATGTTATAAACGAGAACAACACTGGAGTTTCTAAATGCCATTTTAACCCTGGGATTAGAAAATTGCTTTGAATTTACTCCAGAGGAACCGTAATTTCTTTAGTGCATCTTTGGTGCAAACTTAATGGGACAGTTGTTATTATGGGAACGCCTCCTCAAGAGCTTTGAGAGATGGGCAATAAATCCTGACTTTGCTAGGAATTCTCAAACCCCAGTGGCAAATAATTAAAGAAAAATTGTTTTCCTCAAACCTTAGTTCATTATTATACTGCTTGCAGCTGCCATTTTACTTTTGGAAGTTATATGTCCTCTCAATGTGTGACAGTATTGAAGTGGAGGATTAATGATTGTGTCATTGTGGCTCAAACATTTTTGAGAAATAATTCACAATTGAACAACAGGAGAGCTTGTGCTGGGGTATATTGTGAAGCAATGCAGTCTTGGGGGAATAGAACAAAAAACTGATTTAAAAGCATACTGTTTCCTCTAGAGTTCCAGCTTTTATCATTAATAGCCAAGTTGCTTCTTGAACATTACTATTGTTGGCAATATAAATAGCTGAAAAACACAGATTTTCCTCTAAAATAACATGCACTTTATCTATCTCTGGTGACTGCTGATAACAATGTCAAGTGAAGGCTTAACATGTTTATATTGAAGGCTTCTACCTTTAATGCTGATTTTCTGCATCAAAGTGAAGTACTGTAGTTCACCACTTCTAATGCTAGAAATCTCCAATCATTTTAACATGTCTCCATTATTGTGATCATTTACACAAAGGAAAATCGCTTTGATTTTCTATGTATTTTTCTCATGGAAATGAATGAGGTTAAAAGTGTAGAATTCAAACTTTGCTGCCTCCCTGACTGCTGCAGCACCAGAATTTAGATGTTGTTTTCCTTAGGTGCACTCCAGACAAAACTTACCACATCAAGGGACGAGCACGTAGGAAGGATTTTATATCAAATCAAAGTCTCTCTCAATCAAAGCCCCATTCAAAAGGAAGGAAAGACTCAGCAACATATTTAGATAAGATACAAGTGTGAACATAAAGGAACAAGGCAGCAAAATTGGCTCAAAAGAACTTAAGAAATAGAAGCAGGAGTAGGCCACACAACCCCTGGAGCCTGCTCTGCCATTTAATTGGATCATAGCTGATTCTCAGCCTCAATACCAGTTTCCTGCCTGCTCCCTGTATCTCATAATTCCCTAAAACACCAACGAAACATAATTTTCAATCCAGTGTGGGAAAGCGATGCCTGGAAATTTTCCAGACCCCCAAATCCGCTCTGCATCTGCATTGCTCATGTATTGCTCACATCAAATGTAGATGCCCCAATTGAGACAGCAGCGAACTCTGTCTGCAATCAGTGAAGCTGAGCTCTGTCAGGAGGTGAGAGTTGCCTGCTGAACATGAGTATTATAGAATATAGAACATAGAAAATAGGAGCAGGAGGAGGCCCTTTGGCCCTTCAAGCCTGCTCTGCCATTCATTATGATCAGGACTGATCATTCAACTCAATAGCCCGATCCTGCCTTCCCCCATACCCTATGATTCCATTTGCCCCAAGTGCTATATCAAACTACTTCTTGAAAACATTCAATGTTTTGGCCTCAATAGCTTCCTGTTGTAGCGAATTACACAGGTTGACCACTCTCTGGGTGAAGAAATTTCTCATCATTTCTCCTAAACTGCCTACCTTCTATCCTCAGATTGTGACGCCTGATTCTGGACACACCCACCATCAGGAACATCCTTCTTGCATCTACCCTGTCTAGTACGGTTGGAATTTTATAGGTTTCTATGAGATCCCCCCTAATTATTCTGAACTCCAATGAATATAATCCTAACCGACTCAATCTCTCCTTATACGTCAGTTCTGCCATCTCAAGAATCAGTCCGGTAAATGTTCTCTGCACTCCTTCTACAGCAAGAACATCCTTCCTCAGATAAGGAGACTAAAACTGCACACAATATTTCAGGTGTGGACTCACCAAGGCCCTGTATAATTGAAGCAAGACATCCCTGCTTCTGCACTCAAATCCTCTCACTAAAAAGGCCAACATACCATTTGGCTTTCCTATTACCTGCTGCACCTGCATGCTTACTTTCAGTGACTGGTCTATGAGCACACCCATGTTTCATTCCTCATTCCCCTCCCTTTATTTATGTCCAGATAGTAATCTGCTTTCCCATTTTTGCTTCCAAAGTGGATAACCTCACATAAGTCTAAATTATACTGCATCTGCCATTCATTTTTCCATTCATTCAACTTGTCCAAATCACACTGAAGGATCTCTGCATCCTCCTCATAGCTCATCCTCCCACTCCACTTTGTGTCATTTGCAAAGTTGGAGATGTCACATTCACTTCCCTCACCTAGATCATTAATATATATAGTGAATATCTGGGATCTCAGCACTGTTTTCTGCGGTACTTCTATAGTCACTCTCTGCCATTTAGAAAAATACCTGTTTAGTCCTACTCTTTATTTCCTGTCTGCCAACCAGTTTTGTGTCCATCTTAATGCACTATCCCCAATCTCATGTGCTTTAATTTTACACATTAATCTCTTATGTGGGAATCCAGCTTTCTGGATTCCAAATAAACATAAACATAGAAACCCTACAGTGCAGAAGGAGGCCATTCGGCCCATCGAGTCTGCACCGACCACAATCCCACCCAGGCCCTCCCCCCACATATTTTACCCGCTAATCCCTCTAACCTACGCATCCCAGGACTCTAAGGGACAATTTTTAACCTGGCCAATCAACCTAACCCGCACATCTTTGGACTGTGGGAGGAAACCGGAGCACCCGGAGGAAACCCACGCAGACACGAGGAGAATGTGCAAACTCCACACAGACAGTGACCCGAGCCGGGAATCGAACCCGGGATCCTGGAGCTGTGAAGCAGCAGTGCTAACCACTGTGCTACCGTGCCGCCAAACCTCATTCACTGGCTTCCCTTCATCAACTCCATTAGTTACATCCTCAAAGAATTCCATTAGGTTTGTCAATCATGATTTCCCTTTCATAAATCCATGCTGACCCTATCCGATTCAGCCACTGTTTTCCAAGTGTTTTGCTATAAAATCTTTGATAATTGATTCTAGAATTTTCCCCACTACCAACATCAGACTGACTGGTCTATAATTCCCTATTTTCTCTCTACCTCACTTTTTAAATAGTGGGGTTACAGTAGCTACCTCGAATCTATAGGAACTGTTCCAGAGTCCATAGAACCTTGGAAGATGACAATAAATGCATCCACTATTTCTTGGATCACTTCCTTCCATACTCTAGGATGTAGACTTTTAGGCCCTCGGGATTTATTGACATTCAATCCCATCAGTTTCACCAACAGCATTTCTCTACTAATACTGATCTCCTTCAGTTCCTCCCTCTCACTAAACCCTGTTTTCCCTAACATTCTGGTATCTCACTTGTGTCATCCTTTGTGAAGACTGAACTAAAGTACGTATTCAGTTGGTCAGCCATTTTTTTACTCCCCATTATAAATTTCCCTGTTTCTGACTGAAAGGGTCCTACATTTGTCTTCACCAATCTTTTTCTCCTCACATACCTATGGAAACTTTTACAATCAAGTTTTAATGTTCCCTAGAAGCTTACTCTCATACTCTAATTTCTCCTCTTAAGCAGTCCCTCAGTCATCCTTTTCTGAATTCTAAACTGCTCCCAATCCTCTGGTCTGTTGTTTTTCTCAGCCAATTTGTATGCCTCTCCCTTGGATCGAATACTATCTATAATTTGCCTTGTAAGCCATAGTTTGGCCACCTCTCCTGTTTTGCTTTTACGCCAGACAGAAATAAACAATTGTTGCAGTTCACCCATGTGCTCCTTGAACGTTTGCCATTGCTTATCTACCATCATCCCTTTAAGTAACATTCCCCAAGCTATCATAGCCAACTACGCCTCATACCGTCATAGCTTCCTTTATTAAGATTCAGGACACTAGTCTCAGGATCAACTATGTCACTCTCCATCTTGATGAAAAATTCTATAATGTTATGGTCACTCATCCCCAAGCGATCTCGCACGACTAAATTGCCAAATATTCCTTTCTCAATACACAATACCCAGTCTAGAGTGGCTTGCTCTCTAATTGGTTCTTCAACGTATTGGTCCAGAAAACCATCCTGTATACATTCCAAGAATTCTTCCTCTACGCTATCGTGACCAATTTGATTTGCCCAATCTATATGCAGATTAAAATCACCCATAATTACAGATGCTCCTTTATTGCATGCATCTCTAATTTCCCATTTAATGTCATTCCCAACATCAGTTTGGGCATCTATATATAACCCCTACTAACATTTTTTTGCCCTTGGTGTTTCTTAGCTCTACCCATATAGAATCCACATTGTCGAAGTTAATATTCTTCCTCACTATTGCATTAATTTCCCCTTTAACCAGCAATGCAGCTCCACCACTTTGACATTTTTTTCCGTCCTTCCTAAATATCGAATATCCAAAGAACAAAGAACAAAGAACAGTACAGCACAGGAAACAGGCCCTTCGGCCCTCCAAGCCTGTGCCGCTCCTTGGTCCAACTAGACCAATCGTTTGTATCCCTCCATTCCCAGGCTGCTCATGTGACTATCCAGGTAAGTCTTAAACGATGTCAGCGTGCCTGCCTCCACCCACCCTACTTGGCAGCGCATTCCAGGCCCCCACCACCCTCTGTGTAAAAAACGTCCCTCTGATGTCTGAGTTATACTTCGCCCCTCTCAGCTTGAGCCCGTGACCCCTCGTGACCGTCACCTCCGACCTGGGAAAAAGCTTCCCACTGTTCACCCTATCTATACCCTTCATGTTCCCATCCCTGGTCACCCTGCAGCCATGTCTCTGTAATCCTGACTATATCAGACCTATTTACATCTATTTGCGCGACTAATTCATCCACTTTATTGTGAATGCTCCACGCGTTAAGGCATAAATCTGTTCGGCTCATCTTTTTAACATTACTGGTCCTGTTCCCACTATTTTTCACTGAGGCCCTGTTTGAATCTGGCCCTTGGTTTCTCTGCCTATCATTTTTCTTATTCCCCTTTCGATCTTTGTTTTTTATCCTTGATTTTCCCCCCCTCTTCTGACTCCTTGCATAGGTTCCCATTCCCCCTGCCATTTTAGTTTAATCCCTGCCCAACCACTGTAGCAAATACTGCCCTGAGCACAGCTGTCCCAGTTCTGCCTAGGTGTAACCCGTCCAGTTTGTACAGGTCCCACCTCCCCCAGAACCAGGCCCAGTGCCCCAGGAGTTCAAAACCTTCCCCCTCACACCATCTCTTCAGCCACATCGTCATCCAATATATTCTGCTATTTCTACTCTGACTAACACACGACACTGGTGGTAAATCTTAGATCACAACCTCTGAAGTCCGACTTCTCAACTTTCTTCCTAACTCCCTATATTCTGATTTTTGGACCTCATCCCTTTTTTTAATCTATGTCATTGGTACCAATGTGTACCACGATCACTAGCTGTTTACCCTCCCCCTCCAGAGTGCCCTGTCACCACTCCGAGACATCCTTGGCCCTAGCACCAGGGGGCAACAGAACATCCTGGAATCTAAAACAGAAAATGCTAGACAATCTCAGCAAGTCTGACAGCATCTGTGGTGAGAGAATAGAACCAGTGTTTCGAGTCTGAATGACCCTTCATCAGAGCTAACAGCACAAAAAATCAGATGAGATTTATACTGTGAGGGTGGGTGTGGTAATTGGAAAATGGAAATGTAAATGATGAAGAAGGCTGAGAATGGTGCTAAAAGTGTCCATTAAGCCTTCAGAATGTGTGAATGGCAGAACAGAGGTACAGATTGTTAAGGGAGCACCTGAGGAATGTGGCGGTTGCCTTGAAGGGGTATGCAGGGAATGGTTTGGAGACAAAATGGCGAGTGAGAATGTAGATGTGGAAAACTGGAAGTGAGTGAAGGGTGATAAAAATCGATGAATGAGATGAAAAGAAGAAATGAAATAAAATCAATGGAAATGGAGTGAAGGTTATTTATTACTCCCTAATCTATGAGCGCTAATCATGTGTATTATGATTTACTGTGTAACTTGGAAATCCAAGTTTACCACATCTGCTGCTTCCCCTTCATTAATCTTATTGGATACATCTTCAAAAACTTTAATAAATCTGTCAAACACAATTTCCCTTTCATCCCACCTTGTTGACATGTCTGATCATGCTATGATCATACTAAGTGCATTGTTAAGATTGCCTTAATAATTGATTCCAGGATTTTACCAACAATTGATGTCGGGCTCCCTGGCCTGTAGTTCACTGTTTCTGCTCTCTCTGCAGTTTTCAATAGCAGAGCTACATCTGTTAAGTTCCAGTCTCCTGGGATTGTCCTCGAGTAAGTTCATCCAATCGTTTCACTTCAAGGCAAATTTGCATATTTTTCTTACTCAAATGTCGAAGGGTGAATTGATTTGGCAAAACATTCAACTGACTTTCAGAAAAAGTTGAGGTTTTAAAGATGGAAATAATTGCTGAATAATAGTAAGTAAATAGGTAGCACAGTGGTTAGCACTGCTGCCTCACAGCGCCAGGGACCTGGGTTCAATTTCCGGCTTGGGTCACTGTCAGTGTGGAGTTTGCACATTCTCCCCGTGTCTGCGTGGGTCTCCTCCAGGTGCTCCGGTTCCCTCCCACAGTCCAAAGATGTGTGGATTAGGTTGATTGGCCATGCTAAATTGACCTGAGTTTCGGGAGCATTAGCAGGGTAAATATGTGGGGTCATGGGGAAAGGGCCTGGGTGGGATTGTTGTCAGTGCAGGCTCGATGGGCCAAATGGCCTCCTTCTGTAATGTAGGGATTCGATGATTCTAACTAAAAGTAAAGTCACCATAATCTCAGATGACCATAGGTTGCTCAACCTTTGGGGTGGGGGTGGGGGAGGGGGGGGGGTGCGGGATTTGTGAGGGGGGGAGCTAATTGGTAGTGATTTAACCTGAGGAGCTCAGATATCTTGGAGAGTTGTGGGGTTGGAGGAGATTACAGAGAGAGAGAGAGGGATTTGAAAACAAGGATGAGAATTGTAAAATCAAGGATGTTACTTGACGTGGGGCCAATATAGGTCAGCAAGCACAGGGACAATAATGGAATTGGACTTGCTGTGAGTTAAGACATGGGCAGCAAAGTTTATGGAGGGTAGCATGTGGGTGGCCAGCCAGGAGACATTGAAATAGTTAGGCCTCGATATGATAAACGCCTGGATGAGGACTTTAGCAACAGATAAGTTGAGACAGGCAACAAGTTGAATATTTAAATAATTGGCTTTGTTTAAGTTAAAGGTTCTTCTTTGGGACTGACATATATCATTTTCAAACGTAATATGGAATTCAACTATACTACAATTGCTTTTTCCCAGTGGATCTTTGTATGAGTTAACGGATTAACTCTGCCACAATGCACAATACTAAATCTAAAGTAGCTTTCTTCTTGGTTGGATGCACAACATCTTTTTCCAGGAAACAGCCATAAAAGCATTCTACAAGCCTATTTTCCAGGTCACCTTTTCCAGTTTGATTGGTCTGGTCTAAATGCAGATTAAAGTTCTCCAAAATTATTAAATGCCCATAACCGCTCATAACTCCTCTGCCACCCATTGTGCAAAGAAAGTGGACATATAAGAACTATGGAACCATCAGATACATTGTGGAACAGTGCATTGGCACACTGGAACAATGTTTCGGATGTTGGACTGCCTGCGGGGAGACCTCCAGTACAACAGAGTGGGTCTTGAAGTTATGGAGATCAATTGCATCGTCCATCATAGAGGCCCAGTTGTTGTCACCAGGAATTCAAAGAGTTGGGAGTGGAGGAGGAAGAGGAAGATGAGAGAGACGCAATAAGGATATATTCTGGAATGCTCTAGGTGAGTTGTCTGAGAGCACCTGCGCAGATTGCTGTTCTCATTGAACAATTTTCTTTTACCATGGTGGATTCAACAGTCCCCATGATTACCTCCATCTCGGATTTTCTGTCACAAAGAAGGAGAGTTAACATTGCAGGTCTCTTATCATTTCATCAGATATTCTGATGCCGTGATGAAAGATCTGAAATATTAACTCTGTTTTTTCTCCACAGATTCTTCCTCACCTGTTGATTTTCTCCAGTGCAGGGAAGGATGAGCCAGGAAGAGGGAAGCTTATGTAGGGATGAGGAAACAAGGTTCAGATGGCTCGATTGAGGGTTACAAGTTAGCAAGGAACGAGCTGAAAAAGGGGCTGAGGAGAGCTAGGAGGGGACATGAGAAGTCCTTGGCGGGTCGGATCAAGGAAAACCCCAAGGCTTTTTACTCTTATGTGAGGAATAAAAGAATGACCAGGGTGAGGTTAGGGCCGGTCAAGGACAGTGGTGGGAACTTGTGTATGGAATCAGTAGAGATAGGCGAGGTGATGAATAAATACTTTTCTTCAGTGTTCACCAAGGAGAGGGGCCATGTTTTTCAGGAAGAGAAGGTGTTACAGGCTAATAGGCTGGAGGAAATAGATGTTCGGAGGGAGGATGTATTGGCAGTTTTGAATAAACCGAAGGTCGATAAGTCCCCTGGGCCTGATGAAATGTATCCTAGGATTCTTTGGGAGGCGAGGGATGAGATTGCAGAGCCTTTGGCTTTGATCTTTGGGTCCTCGCTGTCCACGGGGATGGTGCCAGAGGACTGGAGAGTGGCGAATGTTGTTCCTCTGTTTAAGAAAGGGAATAGAAATGACCCTGGTAATTATAGACCGGTTAGTCTGACTTCGGTGGTTGGTAAATTGATGGAAAAGGTCCTTAGGGATGGGATTTACGACCATTTAGAAAGATGCGGATTAATCCGGGATAGTCAGCACGGATTTGTGAAGGGCAAATCGTGCCTCACAAATTTGATAGAATTTTTTGAGGAGGTAACTAGGTGTGTTGATGAAGGTAGGGCGGTTGATGTCATATACATGGATTTTAGTAAGGCGTTTGATAAGGTCCCCCATGGTCGGCTTATGATGAAAGTAAGGAGGTGTGGGATAGAGGGAAAGTTGGCCGATTGGATAGGTAACTGGCTGTCTGATCGAAGACAGAGGGTGGTGGTGGATGGAAAATTTTCGGACTGGAGGCAGGTTGCTAGCGGAGTGCCGCAGGGATCGGTGCTTGGTCCTCTGCTCTTTGTGATTTTTATTAATGACTTAGAGGAGGGGGCTGAAGGGTGGATCAGTAAATTTGCTGATGACACCAAGATTGGTGGAGTAGTGGATGAGGTGGAGGGGTGTTGTAGGCTGCAAAGAGACATAGATAGGATGCAAAGCTGGGCTGAAAAATGGCAAATGGAGTTTAACCCTGATAAATGTGAGGTGATTCATTTTGGTAGGACTAATTTAAATGTGGATTACAGGGTCAAAGGTAGGGTTCTGAAGACTGTGGAGGAACAGAGAGATCTTGGGGTCCATATCCACAGATCTCTAAAGGTTGCCACTCAAGTGGATAGAGCTGTGAAGAAGGCATATAGTGTGTTAGCTTTTATTAACAGGGGGTTGGAGTTTAAGAGCCGTGGGGTTATGCTGCAACTGTACAGGACCTTGGTGAGACCGCATTTGGAATATTGCGTGCAGTTCTGGTCACCTCACTATAAGAAGGATGTGGAAGCGCTGGAAAGAGTGCAGAGGAGATTTACCAGGATGCTGCCTGGTTTGGAGTGTCGGTCTTATGAGGAAAGGTTGAGGGAGCTGGGGCTGTTCTCTCTGGAGCGGAGGAGATTGAGGGGAGACTTAATAGAGGTTTATAAAATGATGAAGGGGATAGATCGAGTGAACGTTCAAAGACTATTTCCTCGGGTGGATGGAGCTATTACGAGGGGGCATAACTATAGGGTTCATGGTGGGAGATATAGGAAGGATATCAGAGGTAGGTTCTTCACGCAGAGAGTGGTTGGGGTGTGGAATGGACTGCCTGCAGTGATAGTGGAGTCAGACACTTTAGGAACATTTAAGCGGTTATTGGATAGGCACGTGGAGCACACCAGGATGGTAGGGAGTGGGATAGCTTGATCTTGGTTTCAGATGAAGGTCGGCACAACATCGTGGGCCGAAGGGCCTGTTCTGTGCTGTACTGTTCTATGTTCTATGTTCTATGTTCTAAAACACTGTAGACATCAGCGTGACTGGAAAATTGTGCTAGTGGCCAAAGGCAAGCTGACTCTGCTGCCTGCAAACACACTGTGAGGTGAGGGGGTGTGTGGGAGTGGGTGGGGGGGGGGGGGAGCGATAGGGGGGTGAGTGGTGTAAGATGCTGTCTATTGTTTTTGATTCAAATTTCCAGCATTCTTAGTATTTTGTTTTCGCGATCACACTGACCGCTTAGCTAACATATTACAATCAAAGCTACCCACAAGGACTTTTCCATTCACACCTTAATCCAACAACACACCCAGTCTGATGAACCAAGTTGAACATCCACTCTTGTGTATTCCCTTTGTGCCTATCTCGCATCTGCCTTTGGCCAGCAGTGGAAGTGAGGCAACAGAAACCTCAAGCTGCATCACGGTTAGGTCATTTACATATCAAATAAAAGTAGTGATCCTAATACTGGGGGCACAACATCCTTCCAATCTGAAAAATACTTTTTCACCAATATCTTCTGCTTTCTAGCTCTGAACCAATTGTATACGCTTGCTGTCACTTTCCCTTGAATCACATGGACTTCATGTTTGCTAACAAGTCTATTATGTGTAACTTTATCAAAAACACTTTTAATTCCATATACACAACATCAACCACACTACTTGCATTAACCCTCACTGTTATTCACTAAATACTTCAACGCAGTTAATCAACTGCAACTAACCTTCCATGTTCTTTATTAACCCATATTTTTCCAAATTATGGATAATTTTATCTTGGTGTATTATCTCTAAAGGTTTCCCTGTCACTAGATTTTAGGCTGACTAGTCTGTAGTTGCCATGTTTATATCCCTCTCCCTTTCATCTGAACACATTCTTTGGCATTGTACAGATACTCTGTGCACAGAGCATTGAAAAATTGTGACAAGAGCTTCTGGAGTTTCCACCTTCACTTCGCTCAGCAAGGTAGGATTCATTCCATTTTGACCTGGTCACTCTACTACTTGAAGTGATGTGAACCTTCTAAGTACCTCCTCTTTGTCTATTTCAATTCCTCTAACAATCTCCTCCTTTACGACAGCATTCTCAGCTATGCCCTCTGTTTTCATAAGAAGATTATCTTTGTGGTCCCTGTTCAGTTCTGGTCATCCTTTGAGTATCTTTTTACTATTCACATATTTACAAAATACCTTTAGATACCTGTTGTGATGTTGTATATATGCCAAAGCAGACAGTGACATGCACCTTTAAGAAGCTGCATAGTGGGATCACTACAGCATCACTGTGTGTGAGGCTGGAGGAGTTAAGGTACAACCTCTGTCTTAGATGTTCCCTATTGCCTGTGATCCCTACTGCGAACGTTCGCTACTGTCTGTGACACTGGGCCAGATTCTCTGACCTCACCTGCAGCTGAGATTCTCCAGTCCCGCTGCAGTGAATGGAGATTTGGCTGAGCACCAAATTCTCCATTCTCACTGGCAGTAGTGGCGGGGTGTGAATGGCCGGAGAATTCCAGCCTCTGTTCCAGTAAGACTCCAGACGTACCTTATAAGACAGGCATAAAGTCAAGTAATCAATCCATGTAACTGTTAGGACTCAGGTGAGGACAAGGCCTTTTCAGAGCTGTATATCATTGTTGATAGTAATAAACTTTATGTACTTGTGTTCAGCCAGAACCCTCATCATTCTCATTATTTTGTTTCAGCATGGATAGCATAGAGACAGATCTCTGGAGGTCTACAGCAAGACCCCAACCCCATATATGGTGGTGGCAGACTGTAAGAGACCATGACAGCTTTTGGTCAATTCATCCATTAATCTATTCTCAAACAGTTTTTTCAGTACTTTCTCAGTACTTTCTGTATTCAGTTTATTCTCTTGTGACATTGACGTGACATTTATCAAAGCCCTGCAATTCTGCTTTGTTTTAACCTGTAGTTGTCCAGGTGACTTCACTTTGGATACCTTCCCTGTCTTACAAATATGTTAGAGACAAAGGGTGGAATTTTACAGCCTATCCCGCTGGCGGGATTTCACAGTCCTGCCAAAGTCAATTGACCTTTGAATGGCTCGCCGCATTTAACAGCCCCACCGCCGCCCACCCAGACAATTACTCACTGAGAAAGAAAGGGGGAAAAGCCCAACACAAAGCTACCAAACTGAATGTTTGAGTGATGAAGACCAGCACCACCAACAACCCCCTGTTCAAAATATCCTGAAGTCAACATGCTGTGACATTAGGTGGAGTGGAGGAAAGCTGCCATGTTTGGAACTCCAAAACAACTCCCTCCCCACACTCAGCCCTCCCAGGGGATAATAGAGCACCATGCACAGCAGAAGCTGGTGGCCACACTCAATGTTGTTCAGCACACCTTCACAACATAGACTCAGAATTGACCAGGTTTCATAATTTAAGGAAGTTAGGAAAGTAACAGTAATTATATGCCATCTGGATTTTTTCCAAATCCGTGCCACATTTACTGCTCATGTTTGTGAAAAGCTCATTCAACCTCACTGCTCTTCTATTGCATCTCAGGAGTATATCGATCAGACACACCATCATGATGTTGAAAGCCTTGCCACATTTGCAAGGGCTTTAAATATCAGCGTATTGAAACACAGATCTGGTTACTTATTGATCAGGTTTCAATTCTGTTAAAAGCTCATCAATCTGATCTCTGCGTCTATCTCTACACCAGACCTGCAAAATGTTTTGAGCACTTTTTTTTACTTTTACTGTCAGATTTCAGATTGGGCACAAGGCAATCTTTGATGACCCCTTGTATGTTTGAAACTACGGCAGTGTGGAGATACTGGACATGGGTTATGCTATCGAGTAGGAAAAGGTGATGAAAATCCTACCCATGATCTATGCATCAAACATGTGTGTGGTCAGCAGAGTCAACGACATGGAGGTTTTAGCTGGGACTGAGCCAAAGGCACAAACATTGAGGTCATTGATGATTAGTGTGGAAATGTATCCCCTTTAAAGGGGTGATCCTTTGCAGACCCTATGCAGAGACTCTGCGTAAAGCTGAACCAATCGGGAGCAAGAGTGCATGTCAATTGGAGCCAGGGAGGAGAAGATAGTATGCTTGTGTATTAGTTCTGTTGGTCCCTTATTGGGAGAATTGCGTGTCAGCCATTTTGCGGGATTTGCGCATGCGTTCCCGATGTGAGCGCACCTCTGAGCGCTGGATATCCGGCGCAGTTGAGACCACTCTGGAAACCAGCGGGAACAGCAGATGTGATTTTAATCTATTTTTAATGTAATTATCGGGCATCTCCCACCCCACCAGTACAATTTCACTCCAGCGGGATTCAGACTAGCTCCCCACTTTCGGGGAACTGGGGGAAACCCTGCTGGAGTGAATGGGGGACAATCAGGACCCCCCAGGGGATCAGGTGGCAGGGGGTGACGCCCCTTGGGCATGGGCACCCTGGCACTGCCCAACGGGCAAAGTACCCATGCCCAGTGAGCACATTGGCACTGCCCATCGGGCATGGGGCAGTGCCAAAGGGGTGTGGCATAGGGGAAAGGGCCTGCTGGGGTGAGCCTAAGGGGCAATCAGTTGGGGTGGGTGGTCCCACTGCCACTTTGCATTGGAATTGATTGGGGCTGAAGGGAGGCCAGTGATCAGGGCGGGCTGGGGGGGAGAGTGATCTGCCAGGGGGGTCTGCCTCCTGTGGGGGGGGAGCGGTGGGGGGGAGGGGGGGACGGTCTTCCGGGGGTTCTGCTGGGGGGTGGGTGTGTCTGTCACTGCTGGCGGGGAGGGCTGGAGATCAGGGCACTCCGGGATGGGAGGGGTGTCGGGGCTGGCCCGGGGATGGTGGTGGGGGCCACGATCGGGCTGTGGGGATCAGCATTGCGGGCGGCGGCGGGGGGGGTCATGGGCTGGCCAGCAAACTGCAGGCTAACAGTTCGGGGCCAGTGCACATGTGCAGAGACCTGGAACTGTCAGACTCTGGTCTGAATGCAGGGGGGAGCTATACAATAAATGGCAGAACCATCAGGAGTATAGACACACAGAGGGATCTGGGTGTGCAAGTCCACAGATCCTTAAAGGTGGCAGCACAGGTGGAAAAGGTGGTGAAGAAGGCATATGGCATGCTTGCCTTTATTGGACGGGGCATAGAGTATAAAAGTTGGCATATGATGTTGCAGTTATATAGAACATTGGTTAGGCTACATCTGGAATACTGCATCCAGTTCTGGTCACCACACTACCAGAAGGACGTTGAGGCTTTGGAGAGAGTGCAGAAAAGGTTTACCAGGATGTTGCCTGGTATGGAGGGTATTAGCTATGAGGTGAGATTGAGTAAACTAGGGTTGTTCTCCCTGGAAAGACAGAGGTTGAGGGGCAACCTAATAGAAGTTTATAAAATTATGAAGGGCATAGATAGGGTGAACAGTTGGAAGCTTTTTCCCAGGTCAGAAATGACAAACACAAGGGGTCACAAGTTCAAGGTAAGGGGGGGCAAGGTTCAATGCAGATATGCGGGGGATGTATTTTACACAGAGGGTGGTGGGGGCCTGGAATGCACTGCCAAGCAAGGTGGTTGAGGCAGACACGCTAGGATCATTTAAGACTTATCTAGATAGCCACATGAACAGACTGGGAATAGAGGGAGACAAACGGATGGTCTAGTTAGGAACACAAGATCGGTGCAGGCTTGGAGGGCCGAAGGGCCTGTTCCAGCGCTGTATTGTTCTTTGTTCTTTGAATAGGCCCCGCCCCCTGAGCTTTTAATGAGATTCATGATTGTGACCTCTGCATTGCACAGAGTGTGGGAGATTCGAGCCTGAACTCCCACTGAAAAAACAATTGTGATTTACACCGGTTTTCCTGCAAATTCAGCACTTAGAACTTTTTTGGGAGAATCGCCCCCAAGGTTTTTGCCCAGATAATGGAATTGGTCAAAGACCATTTTAACCCTGGACTTTCAATCAGCATGTAGAGATATAAGTTTCAAACTGCTGTGAGGGAGCCAGGGGAGACCGTCTCTGGGTTCATGGCCAGATTAGGGAGGGCTAGTAGCACACTAAATTTAGCCCAACTTTGGGAGAGATGTTCAGAGACCATTTGGTCTGTGGGATCAACAGCCTCATAGTACAGACAAAGCTGCTGACTGAGACTGAACCATTTGTGGCGGGAAATGGCTTCTGCGAGGAACAGCGCGATTTAAGGTGCAGCCTGAGAGGAACAGTACAGCACTGGGGCTGGAAGCTTGTTTTCAATGTGGGGAGAGGACTCTCAAGAAACATGCCAGTACAGAAATTCCATTTGTTTCCATTACAAGAGGAAGGGTCATTTACAGGCATGGTGCAGAATGAAGCAGACAGGACAGAACACACACACAAAAAAAGCAATGGTTAGTTTAACACCGTTAAAGCAACAAGGGTTCTGAACTTTATACTTTAAACGAGGTCCAACTCAATAAGGTGCCACCTATAGAAATAGCCTTGATGGTCAATGGTAGATCAGATAGAGATTGAAACTGGAGCTATGGCCACAGTCATAGGGGAACAAGCATTCAGATAAGAACATAACATAAGAACATAAGAAGCAGGAGCAGGAGTAGGCCATCTTCAATAAGATCATGGCTGATCTTTTCATGGACTCAGCTCCACTTACCCATCTGCTCACCAGAGCCCTTAATTCCTTTACTGTTCAAAAATGTATCTATCCTTGCCTTAAAAACATTCAATGAGGTAGCCTCAACTGCTTCACTGGGCAGGGAATTCCACAGATTCACAACCCTTTGGGTGAAGAAGTTCCTCCTCAACTCAGTCCTAAATCTGCTCCCCATTATTTTGAGGCCATGGCCCCTAGTTCTAGTTTCACCTGCCAGTAGAAACAACCTCTCTGCTTCTATCTTACCTATTCCCTTCATGATCTTATATGTTTCTATAAGATCTCCCCTCATTCTTCTGAATTCCAATGAGTATAGTCCCTGTCTAGAACATAGAACAGAGAACATTACAGCACAGTACAGGCCCTTCGGCCCTCGATGTTGCGCCGACCAGTAGAACCAATCTAAAGCCCCTCTAATCTACATGATTCCAATATCATCCATATGTTTACCCAATAACCATTTGAATGCTCTTAATATTGACGAGTCCACTACTGCTGCAGGCAGGGCATTCCACGCCCTTACCACTCTCTGAGTAAAGAACCTACCTCCAACATCTGTCCTATATCTCTCTGATGCGCGACAATCAAGCACGAGGTACGAGGCTTCAGCAATTGAAGGCTTTTATTGACAAACAATGGAACTATCTAAACTCGAGTACACCATTCCAGACTGGAGGGGTCCCGCCTGAGCAGAGGGTCTTATACCTCTCCCAGGAGGCGGGGCCCGACTGGGATGTGCCATAACAGCATCCACCACAGGTATATTAATCCCACAGTGTAAACACCCTAGCCCAACAACAACATTATAACAACCCCACAGTGTCAATACCCTAACCCAACAGCAACATTAGAATAACCCCACAGTGGTAACCAACGATGGTTCACCACACTCTCACCCCTCAATTTAAAGCTATGTCCCCTCGTGCTAGCCATCACCATCCGAGGAAAAAGGCTCTCACTATCCACCCTATCTAATCCTCTGATCATCTTGTATGCCTCTATTAAGTCACCTCTTAACCTTTTTCTCTCTAACGAAAACAACCTCAAGCCCCTCAGCCTTTCCTCATACGATTTTCCCACCATACCAGGCAACATCCTGGTAAATCTCCTCTGCACCCTTTCCAACACTTCCACATCTTTCCTATAATACGGCGACCAGAACTGTACGCAATACTCCAAATGCGGCTGCACCAGAGTTTTGTACAGTTGCAGCATGACCTCCTGGCTCCGAAACTCAATCCCTCTACCAATAAAAGCTAACACACCGTACGCCTTCTTAACAACCCTATCAACCTGGGTGCCGACTTTCAGGGATCTATGCACATGGACACCCAGATCCCTCTGTTCATCCACACTACCAAATATCTTACCATTAGCCCAGTACTTTGTATTCCTGTTGCTCCTTCCAAAGTGAATCACCTCACACTTTTCTGCATTAAACTCCATTTGCCACCTCTCAGCCCAGCTCTGCAGCTTATCTATGTCCCTCTGTAACCTGCCACTTCCCTCCGCACTGTCTACAACTCCACCGACTTTAGTGTCATCCGCAAATTTGCTAATCCATCCTTCCACGCCCTCATCCAGGTCATTAATAAAAATGACAAACAGCAGTGGCCCCAAAACAGATCCTTGCGGTACACCACTAGTAACTGAATTCCAGGATGAATATTTCCCATCAACCACCACCCTCTGTTTTCTTACAGCTAGCCAATTCCTGATCCAAACCACTAAATCACCCTCAATCCCATGTGTCCGTATTTTCTGCAAAAGCTTACCATGGGGAACATTATCAAACGCTTTGCTGAAATCCACATGCACCACATCAACTGCTATTCAGTCTACTCAGTCTCTCCTCATAAGCCAATCCTCTCAACTCCAGAATCAACCTAGTGAATCTCCTCTGCACCCACTCCAGTGCCAGTGTACCCTTTCTCAAGTAAGGAGACCAAAACTGTACACAGTACTCCAGATGTGGCCTCACCAGCACCTTATACAGCTGCAACAAAACCTCGCTGTTTTTAAACACCATCCCTCGAACAATGAAGGACAAAATTCCATTTGCCTTCTTAATTACCTGCTGCAAATCAACTTCTTGTGATTCATGCACAAGGACACCCAGGTCCCTCTGCACAGCAGCATGCTGCAATTTTTTATCATTTAAATAATAGTCCATTTTGCTGTTATTCCTACCAAAATGGATGACATCACATTTCCCAACATTGTACTCCATCTGACAGACCCTTGCCCACTCACTTAGACTACCTATATCCCTTTGCAGACTTTCAGTGTCCTCTGCACACTTTGCTCTGCCACTCATTTTAGTGTCATCTGTGAATTTTGACACATTACACTTGGTCCCCAACTCCAAATCATCAATGTAAATCGTGAACAATTGCAGTCCCAACACTGATCCCTGAGGCACACCACTCGTCACAGATCGCCAACCAGAAAAACACACATTTACCCCCACTCTTTGCTTTCTGTTAGTTAACCAATCCTCTATCCATGCTAATACATGACCTGTAACATCATGCACTTTTATCTTATGTAGCAGCCTTTGGTGCGGCACCTTGTCAAATGCCTTCTGAAAATCCAGATACACCACCTCCACAGGTTCCCCATTGTCCACTGCGCATATAATGTTCGCAAAGAATTCCACCAAATTAGTCAAACATGACCTGCCCTTCATGAACCCATGCTGCGTCTTCCCAATGGGACACTTTATATCCAGATGTCTCGCTATTTCTTCCTTGCTGATAGATTCAACCATTTTTCCTACTACAGAAGTTAAGCTAACCGGCCTATAGTTACCCGCCTTTTTTCTACCTCCTTTTTTAATCCAGAAAGAGCTGAAACCCTTGAGGCTGTGTAATTCAGAAGCCATTTTGTCTACATATACAAGAAAGACACTGAAGACAGTAGAGTCAGTTACATTAATTGTATTTTACAGAAACAAAACAGTACAATTATCTTTTCTAGTGCTTGAGGATCACAGATTTTGTCTCATGGGTTGAGACTGGTTCAAACAGATTCAATTGGAATGGTTGGAGGTATTGAACATTTGGAATGGAGGATTTAAAGAGCTACTGTGCAAATACTCTGAGGTTTTCTAGAAGGAACTGGTATGAGTAAAAGGGGCTAAAGCCAAAATTTATTTGAACCCTGATGCAAAGTTTACATTTTTTGAGCTCACCCAGTGCTTTATGCGCACATTATGAAGTAGAAGTGGAGCTAGGAATATTAGAAGGTTTGGGTGTCATAAAACCTGTGCAGTTTTCTGAATGGGCTGTACCCCTAGTCCCTATTTTCAAGCCAGATCATTCTGTGAGAATCTGTGAGAATTATAAATTAACTGTAGACCAAGGAACACAGATAGGTAGAGACCCCATTCCGAGAATTGAAGACATTTATGCAAAATTAGCAGGCGGCCTCAAGTACACCAAGTTAAATCTCAGCCACGCCTACCAGCAGCTGGAGCTGAATGAAGATTCCCAGAGGTTGGTTACTATCAACACCCGCAAAGGGTTATATCAGTACACATGTTTACACATTGGAGTCTCTTCAGACAGTGCCATTTTCCAGCATACTATGGAAAGTTTATTGCAGGGCATCCCTAGAGTAGTCATGTACCTGTTTGATGTCCTAATTACCGGCATGTCCTCTGAGGAGCATAGGGAAACTTAGAAGAGGTCCTAAACATATTTGAAGAGACAGGCATCTGTTTAAATGAGAGAAATCCACTTTCCCGATGGTTGAATTTACAGACCTGGGTTTCAAGGTAGACGCGAAAGGCCTATATTTCTTTGAGGACAAGTTTGAAACAGGTAAAGGAAGTAAGCCATCTAAATATGAATCTGAGTTAAAATTGTTCCTAGGAATGTTGAATTACTACGACAGATTTCTACAAAATGTGTTTATAGCTTTTGCCCCATTTCCCCAGCTTTTGAAGAAGCATCAGTGATGGAAATGGGGAGAGGCACAAAAAGAGGCATTTGCTGAAGTAAACACTACATAGAAACAAGAAGCAGGAGTAGGCCATGCATCCGTTTGAGCCAGCTCCGCCATTCATTTTGATCATGGCTGATCATCAAATTCAATATCCTGATTTCCCCTTTCTCCCATATCCCTTGATCCCTTTAGCCCTAAGAGCGATATCTAATTTCTTTTTAAAAATCATACAATGTTTTGGCCTCAACTACATTCTGTGGTTATGAATTCCACAGACTCTCTACTCTCTGGGTGAAGAAATTCCTCCACTTGTATATTTTGATCCAACCAAACCATTGATAGTTACCTGTGATGCATCGCCATATTGAGTGGGAGCAATCTTGTCCCACTGAATTTCAGACAGAATAGAGAGGCCAATTGCGTTTGTTAAGAGCCTTATCAGATACTGAGAAGGAGTATTCTCAAATTGACAAAGGGAGTCTGGTGGTAATTGAAGTGGTAAAAAGTTTCACCAGGATATACGTATATGGTAGGCACTTCGCCATATCGTCAGATCACAAGCCTTTGATGGGTTGATTCTGAAAGGATAAGTCAATGTCACCGATCACCACTGCAAGGGTGCAGAGATGGGCTTTATTGTTAGCTGTGGACAGCTACTCTTTCCAGCATAGGCCAGGGATGCAAATATCGAATGGGGGTGCACTCAGCTGACCCCTCTGCCGCAGATAATATCTTCACCACCTGTCGCACAAGAAATCATGTTTGTACTGCACCTGATAGAGACTTTGCCAGTCTCAGCCACTCATATAAAAACCTAAACACAAAGGGATCCAGTGTTATAAAAAATTAGAGGATGGTGTTACAACGTTGATACTACAACAGATCAGAACAAATCAGACCATACCTGCAACATAGGATAGAGATAACATGTGAGGATTCTGTGTTATTGTGGGGGAGGGGAGGGGAGGTGGGCTCCTGTCATAGTGCCACCCCAGGGGTGACAGCTTTTATTACAGGAGTTGCACAATGTACACCCTGGACAAAGTAGAATGAAAGCACTGGCCTGAAGTTATACCTAAGATAGAACAAACAAAAAGGGTTTATTTATTTTTACATACTCTAACACAAGAAGGGGATCTCAACATAGCCTCCTTTTTATTCATACAGTAGACATGGAATTGAGAACAGAAGGGGGTTCAGGGGCAGGAACACAGGCCAGAGTCAGAATCAAAGTCCAGTGGTATTTTATTTCAGAGTCGGCAGGTTGAAGACGGATGCTGGATAATCCAGTTTTCCAGCAGAGATGCTTTCCAAAATGGGATGGGCACATATAGATTTCACCTTGCATGTGCTGGTAATGAAGTTCTGGTGTTCCAGTCGAAATAGTGTAAATGAGGACCAGGCAATTTCAACCAGGCCAAAGCTTTGGTTCTGCTGCTCTGCAGACTGCCTTTGAAGCTTCATAAAGCAGGGTAACTGGTTCTCCCAGCTGGAGGGGGCGGGGGGCATCATGTGATATGATGATATGACTCCCACTTTTCCATTTTGGCTTTGGATCAAGGAAGTATATTCCTTTGTCTAGGTTCTTGAGATGGTTAATTTTACAACCATTAATGATTTCAAAAGGTCAGAAGTGGGGATGTTTGCTGTTAACTGAACAATATTCAGCATGGTTCATGACTCCTCAGATACTGGAGCTGTCTGCAACAAGACCTGGACAATACCCAGGTTTCGGCTGATAAGTGGCAATCAACACTCATGCCACATAATGCCAGGCACTGACCATCTCAAATGAAACAGAGGGGGGGATTTACCGTTGACTATGCTGATGGTAGGAATCCCAATTGCCCAATGAATCAGGCATCAGGGCTAAAAATGGGATTCCCACCAAACGTGGAGGCATTTGGGATTCACCTGCTCTGCCCTGCCAGCCCCAATTAGGTTCCCACCCAAAGAGGGCAGAAACCCAATAATTATGTAAAACCTCTCATTGATATATCATTAGTGGGCTCAATGGCTCATTTAGTGGCCACCCAGTAATCACCCAGCTCCTCAGTGGGAAATGCACCTTGTAGGCTTTTGTGTTGGTCATGAGCAATGTGGATCTGTCAGGTTGGACACTGAGGGAGGTCAAGGAGATAGGCCCAATGTCCATGTGCTCCTCTGCCACTGCCAGTCAGCAGGGGAAGAGTTCCCAAGGGTACTAGGGGTTGAATGGGCATGGATTAGCGTTGACCTCAGCACTCTTCCTTGGGATTCGGTCTTGTGGCTGATCTGCCCCTTTCTAGCCCTGGGAAAGGTGTTGTCCAGTTTCAGGTGAATTCAGGCAACATCCTGAGGTAAAATACTCCTTATTATTTCTGTCTTCTAAAACCGCTCAAGTTTGCTGGTCCTAGAATCATAGAATCCTACAGTGCTGAAGGAGGCCATTTGGCCCATCGAGTCTGCACCGACCACAATCTTCACTCAGGCCCTATCACCATAACCCCATGCATTTACCCTAGCTAGATCCCCTGACACTAAGGGGCAATTTAGCATCGCCAATCCATCTTTGGATTGTGGGAGGAAACTGGAGCACCCGGAGGAAACCCATGCAGACATGGGGAGAAAGTGCAAACTCCACACAGACAGTGACCCAAGCCAGGAATTGAACCCAGGTCCCTGGCACTGTGAGGCAACAGCCCTAGCCACTGTGCCACCATGCCGTCACTTTAATCTCCTTGCCCCCTGGTCATCTGGAAGGCTTCCAAATCACCACAGCACCCCAGTTTTCTCCCACAGTCCAAAAGATGTGTTTGTTACATGCATTGGCCATGCTAAATTCTCCCTCAGTGTACCCAAACAGGTGCCAGAGTGTGGCGACTAAGGGATTTTCACAATAACTTCATTGCAGTGTTAAGGTAAGCCTACTTGTGTCATTATTAATAAATAATAAAGTTTCAACAGAAGTCCTCTGGCATCAGAAGACAGTCACTTTCACTAGGGGGAAATTCCCTTCTCCACAGCTGATCACGCAGCATTTATTTCAAGTCTCTGAGCCTTCATCGAAAGCTAAGAGCCTTTGAAATATCTTTAAACCCTCTCAAAACTGTTATAATTTCAGTCCAGTCCTTTTAACTCTCATTTGATTGGTAGCTCAAAGGTTTTAGTCATCATATATGTGTTAATTCACCTTTCCCTTCATGTTTAAATGCATGTCAAGTAACCCCATTGTTCATAAGCACAAATTTTACACAAAAGTGGAAATGAAAAATACTTAGTTGGTTTGAAGTTGCCTGCAGCTGCTTGTGGTCACTGTTACTGGATGAAAATCTTGCAATTCACTCTTGAGCAGTAGTATGAGTGTACCTACACCACGTGAATGGCAGTAGTTCAAGAAAGCAGTACATGATCAGCTTCTCAAGGGCCCTAGCCAGCAAAGCCCACCATCCTTTGAACAAATAATAATAAAAAAGATTTTTCAGTGCCCTTTATTCTATTAGACAAATAACTTCCATTGGCTTGGTGTGACCTTGTAGTTGTTCTGAATGCCAGGAAGTTCCTAATGTTTGAGTCATAGTCAGCAATGACTTAAGGCATAGAACATAGAACATAGAACATTACAGCGCAGAACAGGCCCTTCGGCCCACGATGTTGCACCGACCAGTTAAAAAAAAACTGTGACCCTCCAACCTAAACCAATTTCTTTTCGTCCATGAACCTATCTACGGATCTCTTAAACGCCCCCAAACTAGGCGCATTTACAACTGATGCTGGCAGGGCATTCCAATCCCTCACCACCCTCTGGGTAAAGAACCTACCCCTGACATCGGTTCTATAACTACCCCCCCTCAATTTAAAGCCATGCCCCCTCGTGCTGGATTTCTCCATCAGAGGAAAAAGGCTATCACTATCCACCCTATCTAAACCTCTAATCATCTTATATGTTTCAATAAGATCCCCTCTTAGCCGCCGCCTTTCCAGCGAAAACAATCCCAAATCCCTCAGCCTCTCCTCATAGGATTTCCCCTCCATACCAGGCAACATCCTGGTAAACCTCCTCTGCACCCTCTCCAAAGCCTCCACATCCTTCCTGTAATGTGGGGACCAGAACTGCACACAGTACTCCAAGTGCGGCCGCACCAGAGTTGTGTACAGTTGCAACATAACGCTACGACTCCTAAATTCAATCCCCCTACCAATAAACGCCAAGACACCATATGCCTTCTTAACAACCTTATCTACTTGATTCCCAACTTTCAGGGATCTATGCACACATACACCTAGATCCCTCTGCTCCTCCACACTATTCAAAGTCCTCCCGTTAGCCCTATACTCAACACATCTGTTATTCCTACCAAAGTGAATTACCTCACACTTCTCCGCATTAAACTCCATCCGCCACCTCTCGGCCCAACTTTGCAACCTGTCTAAGTCTTCCTGCAAACTACGACACCCTTCCTCACTGTCTACCACACCACCGACTTTGGTGTCATCAGCAAATTTGCTAATCCACCCAACTATACCCTCATCCAGATCATTAATAAATATTACAAACAGCAGTGGCCCCAAAACAGATCCCTGAGGTACACCACTTGTAACCGCACTCCATGATGAATATTTACTATCAACCACCACCCTCTGTTTCCTATCCGCTAGCCAATTCCTGATCCAATTTCCTAGATCACCCCCAATCCCATACATCTGCATTTTCTGTAGAAGCCTACCATGGTGAACCTTATCAAACGCCTTACTAAAATCCATATATACCACGTCCACTGCCTTGCCCCCATCCACCTCCTTGGTCACTTTCTCAAAAAACTCAATAAGGTTAGTAAGGCACGACCTACCTGCCACAAAACCATGCTGACTATCACCTATCAATTCATTACTCTCCAAATAACTATAAATCCTATCCCTTATAATTTTTTCCAACATCTTGCCGACAACAGAAGTGAGACTCACCGGTCTATAATTCCCGGGGAAGTCTCTGTTCCCCTTCTTAAACAATGGGACAACATTCGCTAACCTCCAATCTTCTGGTACTATACCAGAGGCCAACGACGACCTGAAGATCAGAGCCAGAGGCTCTGCAATCACTTCTCTTGCCTCCCAGAGAATCCTTGGATTTATCCCATCCGGACCAGGGGATTTATCTATTTTCAGACCCTCCAGAATATCCTGCACATCCTCCTTATCAACTGTAATACTGTCCATTCTACTCCCCTGCAACCCAGTGTCCTCCTCAGCTATATTCATGTCCCCTTGCGTGAACACCGAAGATAAATATTGGTTCAATGCTTCACCAATCTCCTCCGGTTCCACACATAACTTCCCTCTGCCATCTATAACTGGCCCTAAACTTGCCCTAACCAACCTTCTGTTCTTGACATACCTATAGAACGCCTTAGGATTCTCTTTAACCCTATCCGCCAAAGTCTTCTCATGTCCCCTTTTAGCCCTTCTAAGCTCGCTCTTCAACTCCCTCTTAGCCAATCTAAAGCTTTCTAGTGCACTACCCGAGTGCTCACGTCTCATCCGAACATAAGCCTCCTTTTTCTTTTTAACCAACAAAGAAACTTTTTTGGTGCACCACGGTTCCCTAGCCCTACCAATTCCTCCTTGCCTGACAGGGACATACCTATCACAGACTCGCAGTAGCTGCTCCTTGAAAAAACTCCACATGTCGGACGTTCCCAGTCCCTGTAATCTCCTAGTCCAACCTATGTTTCCTAATTCTCTCCTAATAGCCTCATAATTACCCTTCCCCCAGCTAAAACCACTGGCCCGAGGTTCATGCCTATCCCTTTCCATCACTAAGGTGAACGTAACCGAATTGTGGTCACTATCACCAAAATGCACACCAACTTCCAAGTCTAGCACCTGGTCTGGCTCATTTCCCAGCACCAGATCCAATATAGCCTCACCTCTAGTTGGCCTGTCTACATACTGAGTCAAAAAACCTTCCTGCACGCTTTGAACAAAAACTGACCCCTCTAACGAGCTAGAGCTATAACAATTCCAGTCAATATTAGTCAAGTTAAAATCCCCCATAACAATTGCCCTATTACTTTCACTCCTAAGCAGGATTGACTCCGCAATCCTTTCCTCAACCTCTCTAGAACTTTTAGGAGGTCTATAAAAGACTCCCAACAGGGTGACCTCTCCTCTCCTATTTCTAATCTCCGCCCATACTACCTCAACAGATAAGTCCTCATCAAACCTCCTCTCTGACACTGTGATACAATCTCTGACCAATAATGCTACCCCTCCCCCTCTTCTACCTCCTTCCCTACTTCGACTAAAACATTTGAACCCCGGGACCTGCAGCATCCATTCCTGCCCCTGCTCTATCCATGTCTCTGAAATAGCCACAACATCGAAGTCCCAGGTACTGATCCACGCTGCAAGTTCACCCACTTTATTGCGAATACTCCTGGCATTGAAGTATACACATTTCAAACCCTGCTCCACCCCACCTCTGCAATGCCGTGCATTGCAGTCCCCATCCATGCATCCCTCACTTTCAGCCCCACTACTCAGGATCCCTCCCCCCCCCCGAATCAGTTTAAACCTCCCTGCATGGCCTTAGCAAATTTACCCCCCAGGATATTGGTCCCCTTCTGATTAAGGTGTAGACCATCCTTCTCATAGAGGTCACACCTTCCCCAGTACGAGCCCCAATTGCTTAAGTACCTGAACCCCTCCCTCCTGCACCATCCCCTCAGCCATGAATTCAAACCTTCCCTCTCCCTATTCCTCTCTAAACTATCCCGTGGTACAGGCAAGAGTCCAGAGATAACCACTCTGTCAGTCTTGGCCTTTAGTTTCCACCCCAACTCCATAAATCCCTGCCTAATATCCCCTTCCCCTATCCTCCCTATGTCGTGTGTCCCCACATGTACAATAACTTGTGGTTTATCTCCCTCCGCCCTAAGAGTCCTGAATACCCTGTCAGACACATCCCGGACCCCAGCCCCTGGTAGGCAACACACCAACCCTGAGTCCCTACCTTTAGTTCCGACCCTCCTATCTGTCCCCTTAATTGTGGAGTCCCCAATCACAAGGCCCAGTCTTTTACAGCCCCTAACCACCTGAGCTTTCTCACTCGGCTCACCCCCAGAGATCTGCTCTCTATGCTCAGTTGATTCCTCCTCAACTGTAGCCTCCAGCACCGAAAACCTATTATGGAGGGGAACCGCCCCAGGGGATTGTCTTCCCGATTGCTTCTTACCCCTCCTCCTGGCATTGACCCAAGCCTCATATCTAGGAGTTACTATTTCTCTATAACTCCTATCAACTTCCACCTCCGCCTCCCGAATTATGCGGAGTTCCTCTAACTCCCCCTCCATCTCCTTTACACGCTCCTCCAGAAGCTGCAATCTAATGCACTTCTTACAACTAAAATCTCCTGAAACACTACTGGATTTCCTCACCACATACATCCCACAGGAGATGCAGCATACTGCCTGAACTGCCATCCCTGAAGCCATTACCAGCAAGAAAAAAAGAAAACAAAAAACTTCCCCACACTTATAATTAGGTTAGAGGAGGATGGAAGGGTGGGATCCTCTACCAGTGTAGAGGATCGGGTATCTCCTCTGCACCAATTTATAGGGCTAGGGGCCCGAGAGAAAAAAAAAAACTACAGCTACCGGCAGGCTTCGCGATGCGGCCTTCCGGTTTCCGTTAATTACAAAAAACCTCCCGAAAATTCGACAAAAAAAAACCCCAGAATTTACTCACAGTCCGCGCTCTCCCTCTCACCGCTCACAGTCTCCATTGTTAAACCTTCGTCCAACTTTAAAATTTTAATAAAATAGCCATGCTTCTATATATTTTTTAATATAAGAATACAGAGTGAAGTACTATAATACATTCCAAAACATCAACAGGTACACAATGCTAGCCAATGCAATGGTGAACTTACCTCTGAAGGACAGAGCCCAGTGATCGATCACTTCCTTAAAAACAAACCTATATTATACCTTGGCATCCAACTTAATAACTTCATAAATTCAGTTATCAGGATAAATTGGAAAGTTTGGAACTGTTTTCCTTGGAGAAAAGAAGGCTAAGAGGAGATTTGATAGTGATGTTCAAAATCATGAAGGTGTTGGACAGAGTAGATAGTGAAACACTGTTCCTGCTCATAAAAGAATGAAGAACAAAAGGGCACAGATTTAAAGTTATTTGCAAAAAAAGCAAATATTACTTGAATGGTTTGGATCCGAGAAACAGAAAATAGCAGCAGGTGGAGGCCATATGGTCTTCGAGCCTATTCCAACATTAGAATGATCATGGTTGATCATCCAACTCAATAGCCTGATCCTGCCTTCCCCCTGAAAGTTTGGAGAGAGGTTGAATTGATGCATGCAAGAGGGCATCAGATGATTATTTGAATAGTAACAATGTGCAGGGGTATGAGGAGAAGGCAGAGGAATGTCATGAAGCCATGATGCTCATTTGGAGAGCTGGTGCAGACACGATGGGCCAAATGGTCTCCTTCTGCACTGTAACAATTCTGTGATTCAACTTAAAACCAAATAAGTGTTTTCATTTCCTCTTTTGTGTAAATATTGTGGTTATGAACAATGGGGTTACTTGACAAGCATTCAAACATGAAAGGAAAGGTCAATTAACACAGCTGACTATGTGCTGACTAGAAACCATTATGATGCCAATCAAATAAGAGTTAAAAGGACTGGACTGAAATTCTAAATGTTTTGAGACGGTTTAATGATATTTATGATTCCAATAGTGTTAAAACATTTAACACTTAGCTGTGGGAATGTCCCCAACTGCTTAACAGGCTTCCCCCAATGGTAATGAACACTCAAAAGATAAGTTCAGGAGAAGTTGATGTGTATTTTGTGCCCATGGCCTTCTCTGCGGTGGCACAGCAGTTAGCACTACTGCCTCACAGCGCCAGGGACCTGGGTTCGATTCCTGGCTTGGGTCACTGTCTGTGTAGAGTTTGCGCACTCTCCCTGTGTCTGCGTGGGTTTCCTCCGAGTGCTCCGGTTTCCTTCCATAGTCCAAAGATGTGTGGGTTAGGTGGATTGGCCATGCTAAATTGCCTCTTAGTGTCAGGGGAACTAGCTGGGATAAACCCATGGGGTTATGGGGATTGTGGCCTGGGTGGGATTGTGGTCAGTGCAGACTCGATGGACCGAATGGCTTCCTTCTGCACTGTAGGATTCTATGATTCTATCTGTTAAACTAATTAAAATAGCGAGTTGGTCAGGAAGGCAGGAAATTTGTTTTTGCAACCAAAAATATCACAATTTCACAATTCCCTCCTCCTTTGGGAAACAGCAATGCACTCCATTGACTTTGGTCACTGCCACAAGCTATCCCTCGACCTGGTAATTGTTTTAGGCTGAACCAGATTGTTTGAAAATTTGCTATTATAATTTGACCCCGAAATGAGATTCCTGCCGTATATTTGCACCAACACTATGTTCACCTCTTTCCACTTTTACAGCATCACTTGACTTTGACTTTGCCTCAATTTCTCTGCTGATGTGACCCTCATTATTTTTGACTTGATTGATTTATTACTGTCATATGTATTAGTATAGAGGGAAAAGTATTATTTCTTGCATGCTATTCAGACAAAGCATACCACTCATGGAGAAGGAAAGGAGAGGGTGAAGAATGTAGTGTTACAGTCATAGCTAGGGTGTGGAGAAAAATCAACTTCATATAAGGTTTGTCCATTTAAAAGTCTGATGGTTGCAGGGAAGAAGCTGTTCTTGAGTCAGTTGGTATGTGACCTCAGACTTTTGCATCTTTTTCGCAATGGAAGAAGGTGGAAGAGAGTATGTACGAGGTGCGTGGGGTCCTTAATTATGCTGGCTGCTTTTCTGAGAGAGCGGGAAATGTAGACAGTGTCAATGGATGGGAGGCTGGTTTGCGTGATGGACTGGGTTTCGTTCATGACCCTCGATAGCATCTTGCAGTCTTGGACAGAACGGGAGCGATACAAAGCTGTGAAACAACCAGAAAAGATGCTGTCTATGGTGTATCTGTAAAAGCTGGTGAGAGACGTAGCAGACATGTCAAATTTCCTTCGCCTCCTGAGAAAGTAGAGGCTTTGGTGGGCTTTCTTAAATATTGAATTGGCGTGGAGGGACCAGGACAGGTTTTTGGTGATCTGGACACCTAGAAACTTGAATCTCTCAACCATTTCCATTTCATCCCCATTGATGTAGACAGGAGTATGTTCTCCACTACGCTTCCTGAAGTGGATGACTATTTCCTTTGTTTTACCGACACTGAGGGAGAGATTATTGTCGTTGCACTAATTCACCAGATTCTCTATCTCTTTCCTGTACTCCATCTTGTCATTGTTTGAGATCCGATCCACTATGGTGATGTCATCGGCAAACTTGAGAATTGAGTTGGAGGGGAATTTGACCACACAATCAGTGGTGTATAAGGAGTATAGTGAGGGGCTGAGGACTCAGCCTTTTGGGGCACCAGTGTTGAGGATAATCATGGAGGAGGTGTTGTTGCCTATCCTTACTGATTGCAGCCTTTGTGTTAGGAAGTTCAGGATCCAGTTGCAGAGGGAGGAGAATAACAACAATCTCTCAAAATGGTCCTACAAAAGAGGTTACCATTGGGGTAATGTCTTGCCATGGATTGAGAATTGAGAGAAGGCCAGTGTTTATAGTCCATCTTTAATTGCTCTTGAGAAGAACTTAAAAGCTCCTCCGCCCAGACACCTTCTCTGGTGCCCAATTAGAAAGGGCACTCAAATAGTGCAGATTTATGCTGGATGTGTTTGCATCTTCTGTGGTACATTGATGAGGATAAGGCACTGGATGTGGTAATATAATTGTCATGGCCTGGGACAATAACCAAGAGGTCCTCTACCTTGACAAGTTGTGAAATTGAATTCAATAAATTTATGTGCAGACACCAGAGACAAAAGTAACCATGAAAGCTGCTAAATGCTTTACTAATGACTCCGTAAGAAGTCTCGCAACACCAGGTTAAAGTCCAACAGGTTTATTTGGTAGCAAATACCATAAGCTTTCGGAGCGCTGCTCCTTCGTCAGATGGAGTGGAAATGTGCTCTCAAACAGTGCACAGAGACACAACATCAAGTTACAGAATACTGATTAGAATGCGAATCCCGAAAACCAGACAGGTCTTAAAGGTACAGACAATGTGGGTGGAGCGGTGATGAACACCGCTCGACAATCACCAGGCAAGACTGTTCTCTTCCTGTGGGGGAGCACTTCAGCAGTCACGGGCATTCAGCCTTGGATCTTCAGGTAAGCGTTCTCCAAGGCGGCCTTCACGACACACGACAGCGCAGAGTCGCTGAGCAGAAACTGATAGCCAAGTTCCGCACACATGAGAACGGCCTAAACCGGGATGTTGGATTTATGTCACATTATCAGTAACCCCCACAGCTTGCCTCCTGGGCTTGCAGAATCTCACTAGCTGTTCTGTCTGGAGACAATACACATCTCTTTAACCTGTGTTTAATGCTCCCTCCACCCACATTGTCTGTACCTTTAAGACCTGGCTGGTTTTAGGGATTCGCATTCGAATCAGTATTCTGTAACTTGATGTTGTGTCTCTGTGCACTGTTTGAGAGCACATTTCCACTCCATCTGACGAAGGAGCAGCGCTCCGAAAGCTTATGGTATTTGCGACCAAATAAACCTGTTGGACTTTAACCTGGTATTGTGAGACTTCTTACTATGTTCACCCCAGTCCAACGCCGGCATCTCCACATCATTACTAATGACTGTCAGCTATTCGAATCCCAAATCATGTAGCTGCTATTTAATTCCTCTGAGTGGCCTCACAAGAACAAAGGTCCATTGCCTTACAATGGCAGCTTGAAGAGCCAACATTGTTCACATCCTGGAAACGAATAGAAAGGTGCAAGCATTTCAACTCCCTAAATTACATCTCAATAGAAAGTCAGCATTAGGCATGTTCTTCAAATTCTACATATCCTTTGGAGCTGCTCAGTACCACCAAAACCGACCCAAGATTAAGACATTGTTACACACACTTAAGGCTAATTCTCTGATACCCCTTGTTTAAAGTTTAGTTTATTTACCAGTGTCACAAGTAGGCTTACATTAACACCAATGAAGTTACTGTGAAAATCGCTAGTTACCACACTCCAGCGCCTGTTTGGGTACACTGAGGGAGAATTTAGCGTGGCCAATGCACCTAACCAGCACGGCTTTCAGACTGTGGGAGGAAACCAAAGCACCCGGAGGAAACCCACGCAGACACGGGGAGAACGTGCAGACTCTGCACAGACAGTGACCCAAGCCGGGAATTGAACCTGAGTCCCTGTCATTGTGAGGCAGCAGTGCTAAGTACTGTGCCACCCATACTGTAAACCCAGAAGGAAAAAAACAATTCAGACCAGCTTTCTTATTTCCCCATTTTACTGGTGTACCATTTTGAAGTATGTAGGACCAGCTCAGACCAGTATTCCTATTTCCCCATTTTACTGCTTTTTCCTTCTGGGAAGGTTTGTTTAATGTCTCACTAAGCGGGCTGGAATATTGCATGTTGAAACATAAACCATTTATTGTTAACCCATAACTATGTACAATCCTCAGGAATTGCCTTGTATGGGTCTACAAAGGCTCCTTCTAGATTCTACACCACAGCCTACTGCCATGTGACTCTTTACATGCTGCTGTTGCTAAAAGGCGTTTCCAAGGCCATTGTTGGTGTGGTTTATCTCTAATTCTGAAAAATGTCATCTTGCCTATTTGTGTTTTATTAGATTCAGTAATATGGACCTTCTGTAGTGTATCTGCCAGCATTGAAAAAATATAAAAAATTGACAGAATAACCAAAAGCTAATCCCTTTGCCGCACTTCCTCCACATAGTCCCTCAGCTTCAAATGCATCTCATTTTCTCTTAAAAATGGAATGGTTTCTACCTCAGTCAGCCCCCATGGTAAAACATTCCAATCTCCGGCAACAAGACATTTCTCCCAACCTTTCTCCTCACTCTGAGTAATATTTGTAAAATAATCATCCCTTGTTGTTGAATAGCCAACCAAAGGAAAATAGTCTTTCTTTTTCTGTTCGCCCTACCAAAGCTATTTATCATTTTATAAACCTGTCTTAAATCTCCTCTTGGCTGTCTCTTTCCCAGTGGAAAAAGCCCTGATAGCCCAAGTCTGTTCTCATAAATATATTCCTGACATTACTGCTGGTGAACTGAAGCTGTGAGCATACTATGGTTTTAATGTCCTATCTATAATGGCCTATGGCCTAACTTATTTTGCTGAAATTCATCATTTCTTAATTACATTTTGAACTTTATGGAGAATAAATATCCAAACAGATTCTCCTGCTTGCTCATCCTAACTGAGACAGAAAATCCTTGTTTTTTCAAGGTTTTGATGGCTTTCGTGGTGACGTTATGGGAGATAAACAGCAAAATTCCATGGGGAGATTCTTTTGTGTCCCCATTTGCTAAACCAAAAATTCAATTGGTGTATTTCATATTTCAGGCAATTATATATTTAATTTTTTTGCTATTCATCTGTGGGATATGGGCGTCGCTGGCTGGCCAGCATTTATTATCCATCTCCAGTTGCACTTGAGAAGGTGGTAGTGAGCTACCTTCTTGACTCGCTGCAATCCATGTTCTATGGGTTGACCCACAATGCCATTAGGGAGGGGATTCCTGGATATATTTCCAAGTGAGGACGGTAAGTGGCTTGGAGGGAAACAAAGAAAAAAGAACAGTATAGCACAGGAACAGGCCCTTTGACCTTCTAAGTCTGTGTTGATCACGTTTACCTATCTAACCAACTTCTTATATCCCTCTATTCCCCATTTGTTCATATGCCTATCAAGATAAGTCTTAAATGTGACTCACATAACTGTCTCAACACCTGACTTGGCAGTGAATTCCAGGCCCCCACCACCCTCTGCGTAAAAATCTTCCCCCGCACATCTCCACTGAACCTTTCCCCCCTTATCTTGAACTTGTGCCCCCTTGTAATTGTCATGTTTGCCCTGAGAAAAAGCTTCCATCTGTTCACCCTATCTATACCTCTCATAATTTTATAAACTTCTATAAGGTCGCCCCTCAGCCTCCGTCTTTCCAGGGAGAACAATCCCAGTTTATTCAACCTCTCCTCATAGCTAATACCCTCCATACCAGGCAACATTCTGGTAAACCTTTTCTGCACTCTCTCCAAAGCCTCCACACCTTTCTGGTGACCAGAATTGGACACAGTATTCCAAATGTGGCATAACCAACATTTTAAACAACTGGAACATAATTTGCCAACTTTTGTACTCGAGGCCCCGTCCAATGAAGACAAACATGCCATGTGCTTTCTTCACCACCTTTTACACCTGTTCTGCCACTTTTAAGGACCTGTTGACCTGTACTCCCAGACCTCTCTGTGTGTTCTATGCTCCTGATGGTTCTGCCATTTATTTTATAGCTCCCACCTGAATTGGATCTACCAAAATGCATCACCTTGCATTTGTCCGGATTAAATGCCATCTGCCATTTGTCTGCCCAATTTTCCAGTCTATCTATATCCTGCTGTATTCTCTGACAATCTTCATCACTATCCGCAACTCCGCCAATCTTAGTATCATCTGCAAACTTGCTAATCAGACCAGTTAGCTTTTCTTCCAAGTCATTTATATATATATTACAAACAGCAGAGGTCCCAGCACTGATCCCTGTGGAACACCACTTGGTACAGACCTCCATTCAGAAAAACACTCTTCCTCTGCTACCCTGTCTTCTGTGGCCAAACCAGTTGTGAATCCATCTAGCTAGTTCACCCCTGATCCCATGAGATTTAATCTTTTGCACAAGCCTGTCATGAGGGACCTTGTTGAATGCCTTATAAAAGTCCATGTAGACAACATCCACAGCCCTTCCCTCGCCAATCATTTTTGTCACCTCCTCAAAAAACTCAATTAAATTAGTGAGACATGACTTCCCATGTACAAAACGATGCTGTCTGTCTCTAACAAGACCATTCAGTTCCAAATGTGGATAGATCCTATTTCTAAAAATCTTCTCCAACAGTTTCCCTGTCACTGACATCAAACTCACTGGCCTATACTTACCCGGGTTATCCTTGCTACCCTTCTTAAATAATGGGACAATATTGGCTATCTTCCAATCCTCTGGTACCTCACCAGTGACCAACAAAGAAACAAAGATTTCTGTTAGAGGCCCAGCAATTTAATCTCTTGTCTCCCTCAGTAATCTGGGATAGATGCCATCTTGCCCTGGGGATTTGTTGACCTTAATGTTTCTTAATTCACCTAACACTTCCTCCCTCGTAATGATGGCTTGTTCGAAAGGGTTTACAGACCCCTTCAAGACACCATCAATCGACGTGTCCCTCTCCTTTGTGAATACAGATGCAAAGTGCTCATTAAGGATCTCACCCACTTCCTTTTGTTCTACACATAATTTCCCTCCTTTGTCCATAAGTGGACCAACTCTTTCTCTGGCTACCCTCTTGTTCCCAATAACTAGCAGGTGGTGGTGTTCCCATGTATCTGCTGCCCTTGTCCTTCGAGATGGAAGTGCTTGTGGGTTTGGAAGGTGCTGTCTCAGGATCTTTGGTGAATTGCTGGAATGCATCTTGTAAATAGTACACACTGCTGCTACTGAGCGCTGGTGGTGGAGGGAGTGGATGCTTTTTGATGTGGTGCCAATCAAGTGGGCTGCTTTGTCAGTTTCAGGGAATTGCATATTTGAAGCCGTCCCATGTCTCTCTATTCATCCATACCAAACAATTCCTTTGTATGTATTCCTATGTATTGTTACTGGTAAGGATAAAAGGGTGAGGAGAAATGGCAAATGCATACATCTACGTTCATAGAGATTAGAAGGAAATATAAATATGAGGTGATATGGAATAGCCCTGAGGTTGCGAGTATTAAATAATGACACGATGTGGCCATGACAAATGGATTGCAATATAGTTGGCTTCTGCTGATGAATAGTTGATTCTTCAGTTCAGGTGTCCTGTCATTCGACAGAGAGATTTCAGTTCTTTTTCCAACTGCAATCCAGACAGACAGAAGGGAGAGGCAGAATAAGAGAATGGCTGAATGGCAGGCAGCCTAGTTTTTAATCCCCAGATGTGTATTCCAAGGGAGTCTGGGTATATCATAGTCTATCGAGGCCATTTTAAGTTTATTTATTAGCATCACAAGTAAGCTTACATTGACACTGCAATGAAGGGGCGATTCTCCCATCCCGACACACACGTTTTGGTCATTTCGCGGGATTTGTGCATGCATTCCTGTTGCATGCACATCCCCCAGAGCCGGAGAACAGGTGCAGTCGGGACTGAGCTGGAATCCGGTGGGAAGAGAGGTATCTCATTTAAATCTTTTAAAAATATATTTTAAATCTCATTATTGGGTCCGGCACAGAATTCTCAGGACCTGATAGCATTTCCCACCCCGACAGGAGTGTTTCACTCCGGGGTTTAGAGTAGTTCCCTACTTGCGGGGAACTAGCGGGAGACCCCGCCGGACTGAAGGGGGGCAATCGGGACCCCCCAGGGGGTTGGTTGGCGGGGGTGGTGCCCCCTGTGCATGGGCACTCTGGCAGTGCCAGCCTGTGCGCCCTGGCACTGCCCAAGGGGCAAAGTGCCCATGCCCAGGGGCACCTTGGCACTGCCCATCAGACATCAAGCAGTGCCAAGGGGGCAGGGACAATGGGGGGGCAAGGGGGCAGGGCCAAGGGGGTATGGGCTGGGGCCAAGGGGGTGGGGTCGAGGAGATGGAACCTGGGGGTGGGGCCAAGGGCTGGGCGTATTGTGGGCGGTGTCAAGGGAGGAGTGCCTATTGTTGGCGGAGCCGAGGGGCGATCAGTGGGGGTGGGGGGCGTTCCGCTGCCACTCTGCACTGGGGCTGGATGGAGGCCAGCGATCGAGGCTGCCTGGGGGAGAGCGGTGCGGTCTGCTGGGGTGGGGGGGGGGGGGGTGCGTGGTAGGGGTGTGGGGGGAATTGCCACTGCTGGGGCGCGGAGGTCTGGAGATCGGGCCGCTCTGGGACAGGGGACGATTAGGGCTGGCATGGGAATGGTCGTGGGAGCTATGATCAGGCCGTGGGGGGTGTTGGAGGGGCAGCACTGCGGGAGTCCCAGGCTGGCCAGCGATCAAGTTGGCCAGCAAAGTGCAGGCTGCCAGTTCGTGGCCAATGCGCATGTGCAGAGTTCCAGACTGTCAGACTCCAGCGTGAATAGGCCCCACCCCTGAGCTTTAATGAGATTCACAATTGTGATCTCTGCAATGTACAGAGTGTGGAGATTCAGGTCTGAAGTTGAACTGAAAAAAACAGCCATGATTTACACCAGCTTTCTTACAAATACATCACCTTTGGGAGAATCGCCCCCCCTCCCCCCCCCCCCCCCCCAAGTTATTGTGAAAATCCCCGAGTCGCATTCAGGCGCTTGAACAGAGAGGGTGAGTGAGGAGATAAGCCTCTGTGGGACTACTCCATGCTGCTCAGGAGGGGTTGTTTCATGGTGGCCATATTGTGTTTTGGGTCGGCGGGGGGCGGGGGGGGATGGTGCCTGTGAGTGTGTGGGGGGTTGTGGGGCTGTTGTTGCTCATGGAGACAAACTTTGGATCCTCAGCACGGACCTGGGTCTGAGTGCTGACCACGGATCTTAGCGCTGACTCTGGGTCCTAGAGGTGGCAGCAGTAAGCATGGTTGCTGGTGGGGGATGGGCTGGAATTTCTCTGAAGTGGCAGAACTGCAGCATCAGGATTTGTCAAGCAGCACTGTCTGGGGCCACTACTGCATGAGTTGTGGGTGTGTGTTTGTGTGTGGGGAGGAAATAGGGGGAGCTGTGTTGCCATTCTGGGGGACTGTGGGGAATGTGTGGAGTGTGTGTTGCTGGGGAACTGTGGGGAATGTGTGGAGTGTGTGTTGCTGGGGGACTGTGGGGAATGTGTGGAGTGTGTGTTGCTGGGGGACTGTGGGGAATGTGTGGAGTGTGTGTTGCTGGGGGACTGTGGGGAATGTGTGGAGTGTGTGTTGCTGGGGGACTGTGGGGAATGTGTGGAGTGTGTGTTGCTGGGGGACTGTGGGGAATGTGTGGAGTGTGTGTTGCTGGGGGGGCTGTAGGGGAGATATGGGGAGTGTGTATTGCTGGGCTGGGGGCGAGCTGAGTTCCTTAACCTCTTCATCTGTCTCTCCCCTTCCCCAAATCCAGCCTCTTCAGATTGATGAGATAGCTTTTGCAGTGCAACCAATTGATCTTGCTGTTCTTCTGGTTGCTGCTGGAGTTGAGGAGGAGCATTGCAGGCAGAGGAGGCCCAGGCCTTACCACATGAAGGAGTAGAGGGAGACGGCCACCGGAGGCAGGATGTGGCTGTCATTTGCCCCGAGGGGGGTGGGGCAGGAAAAGGAGGGAGCCGAAACCCTGGCAGTTCCACATGCGAGTGTCCTTTGAACAACTGTCAGACTGTGGTGAACCATCGTTGGTTCCCACTAGGTAGGACTGAGCCAGGGTCTGGCCAATACTACGAGTATGTATATATGTCCGGATCTGTCCTTGCAACATAGGATACAAGGTTAAGTGCAAAGGAGGGAGAGGAATCCGGGATGCCAAACACATGAATCACATGTCTCCATTGAACATAGAACAAAGCACCAAAAAAATTACATCATATGAAAAGGCCCTTTGGCCCTCCAAGCCTGTAGCTGCCCATCTGATTTGTAACCCCCTACCCTTCTGGGGACCACATGCCTCTATTCCCATCCCATTCACATAGCTGTAGAGATACCCCTTAAAGATCACTATTGTATCTTCATCCACGACTTCCCCTGGCAGCAAGTTCCAGGCACCCGCTACCCTCTCTGTGCAAATAAAGATGCCTCATACATCTCCTTTCAACCTTGCTCCTCGCACCCGAATCTCGTACCCCCGAGAAGTTGCCTCAAAGTGATCACTGGGGGGAAAGGAAGGAGGTGCTTGGGGGTCAGGGGCTGGAAGCATGCAGGGTGCTGGGGATGGGAGGATCTGGGGGAGATCTGGGGGAAGATGCAAGATGGGGTTCAGCACTCACCCATGCTGCACGGATGAGGTCATTAACTTTTTTCCGGCACTGCTTCCCAGTTGGGGGGGCCAGTGCCCTGGAACTGACCGAAGCAGCGACTTCCTCCCAGGCCACATTTCCATCAGCCCCCCTTGGTCTGGGTCCTCCTGGGGGCAAGAGGGTGTCCCACCTCGCCTCTGCTGCATTCAGCAGCCCCCCCAGGTTGCCCTCAGGTGCACATTTTGTGCAGGAATGCCTGTCCATTCTTGAGTTTTTAATGGAGCTGCCCCTCGTTAGGGCAAATCAGCTGCAGGTAGTTTGGCAGAACTTTCCAGCAAGTTCCATGCAGTCTGCTTGTTAGCATTGAGGGGAAGGCAAGTGAGCACTTGCAGGTGTGCTGATGGGGAAGGGGGAGGTGGTGGATGAGTGCCTCAGTGATTGGGGACAGAGGAGAGAGAGGGAGGTGTCACGCAGCCATCAGAGTCCAGAGGAGATAGGCGCCCTGTGCGGGAGGGTTCGGGGTGGGGGTGAGGGGATCACCCTGCCTGATATCTGTAGGGTGGAGGGTGGATTTCTCTGCCTGTGATGAGTGACAGGAAGGGAGGGTCCGCTACCACTCTGCCTGAAATGAGTGAGGGAAAGGGGGGGTCCGCTGCAACTCTACTTGAGATCATTGGGGGGAAGGGGGGAGGGGGCTGCGATTGGTCTGGGGTGATGGGCGGGTGGAGGGGGGGTAAGGGGCTCAGTAATGTTGTGGGGGTGGGGCAATGTCTGGGGGGTTGGGGGAAGCATTATCTGGGCCGGGCGCAATGTGGCAGGGGAGCCGCATTCCATCATTGTTTTTCTGTGCATTCGCAGTTGGAGGCGCTGATCGGGGCTGCAGAGTTTCGGGTGCAATAAGCCCCACCCACAGGCTTGTGCAGTGCGATTCAGAATCGCTGATATTTTTTCAGGCAGAGTGCGTATGGGGCACCTGAGAACGGGTCTAAAAGTCAGATCTGAAACACTTCCAGTTTCGAGTCCGCCCAGCACTTAGAATCAAAATGGTAAAATAGGGCCCGTACAGTGCAGAAAATGCTCTTTGGCCCATCAAATCTGCACTGAGAATAACGACCACTAAAGTCGCGCTCATCCCATTTTCCAGCACTTGTACCATATCCTTGAATGTTATGATATTTCAAGTGCCCATCCAAATATTCTTTCAAGGTTGTAATGTGACTGACTAGGAGTCTCTCCCACTCTGAACACCTGCCTTTGGCATGTGTTGGAAGAATATTGAAGGTTGATACTTAACCTGTTTGGCCGCATTAGGAACACACCTTCCTTGGTTATTGAGTCCTGGGTAGGACTCGAAGCCAGAACTCTTGACCCAGAGGCATGGAGGCTATCCATTATACCATGAGACCTCTTCCAAACTTTAAAACATTTTTTATTTGATATGTGTGATGTTGTCTGAGCACTTGATTGCCCTTGAATTTGCTAGGAGGGCAGTTAAGACTAAACTACATTGCTCTGGAGTCATGTGTAGGCCAGACCAGGTAAGGGTGACAGATTTCCTTCACATTAATGAACCTGATGGGTTTTTAATGACAATCAACGATAGTTTCATGGTCACCATCAGACTTTTAATTCCAGTTTATTTTTTGTGGAATTCATCCACCATCGGTTGTTGAACCCTGGTCCCCTGAACATTACCCTGGGTCTCTGGATTATTAGTCTAGTGGCAATACTGCTACCCCACCAGCTCTCATTAACTCTTAATAAATAGTATCTCCTACCTCTCTGCCCATTTCGTTAAGCTGAGTAATTTCTTCCTGAGCTGTTTTACATCATTTGCCAACATGTCTTCTTTTGTTTTGTCAGCAACCTGTGAGATTGTGTTCCTAATAACAAATCCAAATATTCTATGGATACTGAAAACAAAGTGGATTCTCAGAGTTTTCTCACAACCAACTGGGATACAGTTGCTTGATTTTTCTCTTCTCTCTCTTTTTGAACAAAGCTGCCAAGTTGGCTACCCTCCTGTTCTCAAGAACAAAAATTTGCTATTCAATGAAGATTGAAGATTATAGCTAAAGCTTTGGCTACTGCTGCTGTGTCTTCTATTGACAATCCAAGGTGGATGAACTCTGGACCTTGTGACTTAGTTATGTTGTATTCTCATTTTTGTTACAAAAACAATTCTTATTCTGTTTATTATCTCTTAGTTGTTCCATACCCTCTGCTCAGACACCCATGGCACCTCTTCCAACATCATTTGTAAAAACCAATGTGTTTTTTTTAATATCTTGTCACACTTTCATTCACCTTCTTCCCAAGTGGCTCTATCATCTCTATAATTTTTGTTTTACTCTCCTTTAGAATTGGCAGCAAATACCAAGATTGTATTCCAATTTTCTTTCAGATTATCTGCTGATCTTATAATATGTTCCTTCTTATCTCAACTAATCTGCCGACATCCTTCTTAAATTCTTCATTAATATCTTTGAATTGTTAGTCCTAAACTTCTGATTTGGAAGACTGACTTGTATTGATATAACATCTTTCATAACCTCAAAATTATCCAATGCCTTTTACAACCGATGAGGTACTTTCAAAAGTTGGTGATTGCTACCACTGAACAGATGAAGCTCTAATGTGCTGCCTTCTAAGCTTTAACTTGGTTTTTAAATCTCTACTTATTCATGGAACTCCATTATTTGATGCTTTTGTCTTTATCTTATACTGTGTTCATCACCTATTTGAAAATTTCCCACGGCTGATTGGCCAACCTACTTGCTAAAATTTCTATCTGGTTAATTTGTAGTTGATCCCTTTTGATCATGCTGAATCTTTTTGATACAGCATCTTTGTATTAGACTCTTCATTGTTCTTTTTTTCTCACATGGTGGCTACTAATTCTCAATTATTCTGACTCCAGTTATTTGACACTGTGGTGGACCTCAGTTGTGCCTTTGTCCTATATGGACCACCATTGTGTGTGTTTGTCATACCTGGACACATCCCCTTCCAGTTTGGTTCCTCCCCTCAGCACCTAGTATAAAGGTGGCTGTCTCCTCCCCCTTGTTCAGTCCAGGTCGGTTAATTGTTGGGATCTGCTCCTGATTCTGTTGTGAATAAAAGCCTACACTTATATTGGCATATCGGTAGTCTTTCGCCTTATTGATAGTGCATCAATTTTATTCACAACAGTTACTAGTATGGAGCAGTTTCTAAAACCCGACAAGTTAGCTTTAGACCCTCAAGAGGTTGGAGCCTCTGATAAATTTGATCATTGGTTGGACTGCTTCGAAGCATTCGTCGACACCGCTACGGCCATCGACACCGACGCTGCTAAACTCCACGTGCTCCGCGCCCGGGTAAGCGAAACTGTCTATGGAATCTTCCGGGACGCTGCTACTTACGCGGACGCTATCGAACTCCTAAAAGGGCAGTTCCGAAAGAGCCCTAACGTGGTTTACGCCAGACACCTCCTAACTACCCGCAAACAGCAGCCAGGAGAATCGTGCGCCCAATTTCTGCGCGCCCTGCGAGTCCTCGCCCGAGCATGCAACTGTAAGGCTGTTTCAGCAGCTCAGAACACGGAGGATCTGATCCGCGACGCCTACGTTGCGGGCATTGAGTCTACATACATCCAGCAGCGTCTGCTGGAACAAGATGACCTAGACCTCCGGAAAACGGCCACGATGGCTGAAACGTTAGAAGCAGCCTCCCATAATCTCGGGTCTTACCTTGGATCCCGTTCCACCGACGGCTCCACTGCGACGGCTGCTCCAGCAGGGCCCAAATGTTACTTTTGTGGCCTCCCTAAGCACCCTCGGCGTCACTGCCCGGCAAAGGACGCGATTTGCTCCGGATGCGGTAAGCTAGGCCACTTTGTCAAAGTCTGCAGAGCAAAGCCGCTTCTGAAGACTCGTGGAGCCATGTGTGCTCCGAGGGCGCGGCCATCTTTGATGCAGGCGGCGGCTGCGCGCGAATCGCCATCTTGGATGCGGTCACCGGAAGTGCGGGAATCGCCATCTTTGATGCGGTCACCGGAAGTGCGGGAGTCGCCATCTTTGAGACTGGCATCAAGGCAAGCTGAGCAGGAAGCTTCATCCGTGACGTCATCAGACGGCGACGAAGATGGATTCTTCTTTAATTCAACAGTGGCATCGATTTGCCTGGACCAGTCGCAGCCACATCAACTCTCCAAGTCCATAATGGAGATCAAGGTAAATGGTTATGCAGAAAACTGCCTGTTTGACTGTGGGAGCACGGAAAGTTTTATACACCCTCGCACAGTGCGTCAATATGCCCTTCCCGTGCGACCCTGGAGCCAGACCATCTCCATGGCCTCGAATTCTCACTCAGTGGAGGTCCTCGGGTGCTGCTTGGTGACGCTGACGGTACAGGGCACAGTCTACGAGCGTTTTCGGCTCCTCGTGCTGCCGCGACTCTGCGCAGCTGTACTGCTGGGGTTAGATTTCCTCAGCCATCATAGAAGCGTCATCCTGCAGTACGATGGCCCTTATCCCCCGCTCTCCGTCTGCAAGGCGCCGTCACGGCAGCGCCCCTCGCGCACCACCTGCAGTCTCTCGACCCTCAAGATCACCCCCCCCCCGTTATTTGATAACCTCACCCCGGATTGTAGGCCTATAGCCACCAAGAGTAGGCGCTATAGTGCGGATGACCGGGCCTTCATTCGGTCCGAGGTACAACGTTTGCTCCAGGAAGGGATTATCCAGGCCAGCACCAGCCCCTGGAGGGCGCAAGTGGTCGTAGTTAAATCGGGGGAGAAACACCGCATGGTGATTGACTACAGCCAGACCATAAACAGGTATACCCAACTAGATGCATATCCTCTTCCCCGTATCGCGGACATAGTCAACCACATCGCGCACTATAGGGTTTTTTCAACGATCGATTTGAAATCGGCTTACCACCAGCTCCCTATCCGCTCGGAGGATCGCCCATACACTGCCTTTGAGGCGGATGGCCGCCTCTACCAGTTCCTCTGAGTCCCCTTTGGTGTCACCAATGGGGTCTCAGTCTTCCAACGGGCCATGGATCAAATGGTGGACCAGCACGGACTACGGGCCACTTTCCCGTATCTGGATAACGTCACCATCTGCGGCCATGACCTGCAGGACCATGATGCCAACCTACAAAAATTCCTTCGTACGGCCACTCTCCTGAACCTCACATACAATGAGGCGAAGTGTGTTTTCCGGACACGCCGCCTCGCCATCCTTGGGTACGTGATAGAAAATGGTGTCCTTGGCCCCGACCCAGCCCGTATGCGTCCCCTTATGCAGCTTCCCCTCCCTACTACCCTCAAAGCACTGAGGAGATGCCTGGGCTTCTTCTCCTATTATGCCCAGTGGGTTCCCCGTTACGCAGATAAAGCCCGTCCGCTCCTAAAATCGACCTCTTTTCCCCTGGCGGAGGAGGCCTGTCGGGCCTTCGATGACATCAAAGCGGACATCGCGAAGGCCGCGATGCACGCTGTGGACGAATCCATCCCATTCCAAGTGGAAAGTGATGCGTCTGACTTTGCCCTAGCTGCCACCCTTAACCAGAGGGGCCGTCCGGTGGCCTTCTTTTCCCGGACCTTACAAGGCCCTGAGATTCGACACTCCTCCGTCGAGAAGGAGGCCCAGGCCATCGTGGAAGCCGTCCGGCACTGGCGCCATTATCTCGCGGGCCAACGATTCACCTTAATTACGGACCAGCGGTCAGTTGCCTTCCTGTTTAACACCAGGCAAAAGGGCAAGATTAAGAATGACAAGATCTTGCGGTGGAGGATTGAGCTCTCCACCTACAGATATGACATCATGTACCGGCCTGGGAAGCTCAATGAGCCCCCAGACGCCCTGTCCCGTGGATCATGTGCCAGTGCCCAACTAGACCAGCTACAGTCCCTCCATAACGACCTCTGTCACCCGGGTGTCACCAGATTTTTCCATTTTGTCAAGTCCCGTAACCTGCCCTTCTCCCTTGAGGAAGTCCGGACGATTACCAGGCAATGCAGGGTCTGCGCTGAGTGCAAACCGCAGTTCTACCGGCCAGGTAGGGCGCACCTTGTGAAGGCCACTCGCGCGTTCGAGCGCCTTAGCATTGATTTTAAAGGCCCCCTCCCCTCCTCTAACCGCAATGTTTATTTCCTGAATATCATTGACGAATACTCACGTTTCCCTTTTGCCTTCCCCTGCTCGGACATGACCACGGCTACAGTGATTCGGACCCTGAACAAGCTCTTCACCCTGTTCGGCTTCCCAGCCTATATTCATAGCGACCGTGGGTCCTCTTTCATGAGTGATGAGCTGAGGCAGTACCTGCTCGCCAAAGGCGTTGCCTCCAGCCGCACCACTAGCTATAACCCCAGGGGCAATGGTCAAGTAGAGCGGGAGAACGCAACCGTCTGGAAGGCCGTTCTATTAGCGTTACGGTCTAGGGGCCTTCCAGTCAGCCGTTGGCAAGACGTCCTTCCGGACGCATTACATTCCATTAGGTCACTCTTGTGCACAGCGACCAATACGACCCCTCACGAGCGGATGTTTTCATTTCCCAGGAAGTCCTCCTCGGGTACTTCGCTCCCGGATTGGCTGATGTCCCCGGGACCCGTCCTGCTTCGGAAGCATGTCCGGACCCATAAGGCAGATCCCTTGGTCGAGGAGGTCCAACTGCTCCATGCTAATCCCCAATATGCTTATGTAGCGTACCCTGATGGGCGGGAGGACACGGTTTCTGTCCGTGACTTGGCACCCGCGGGTGCCCCGGAGGTCACCACGTCCTTCCGCCCCACGGTCCCTGGTGTCGTCCATTCGGAGACTGCTACGCCTCTTCCTCCCTCAGTCCCTGTCCCCAATGTAGTGTGCCCAGAGCCTGTTGCAGCCCCCCACCCCCCAGCTCCGGTTCCCACTGTTCCCCATACGCCACCAGGGCCACAGCCCATTCCTCTCGCCCCTATGTACAGCTCGCTTGAGTCGCCGGAGCCGTCGCCACGCAGTACCCGACGACTGGACGGGACGACGGATCGGTCCGCTTCACACCACCCAGCGCCTTCTCTCGACGCTCACTGTACGGAGCCTGGGCCGACATCGCTCCCTGCTCGGACGACTCTGCGACCTGCACTACGACGATCGCGACGACGGATCAAGCCACCGGTTCGTCTGGACTTGTGATATTGTTTCCGCTTCACCCCCGTGTTGTTTTTTAAAAGGAAGGGGTGAATGTGGTGGACCTCAGTTGTGCCTTTGTCCTATATGGACCACCATTGTGTGTGTTTGTCATACCTGGACACATCCCCTTCCAGTTTGGTTCCTCCCCTCAGCACCTAGTATAAAGGTGGCTGTCTCCTCCCCCTTGTTCAGTCCAGGTCGGTTAATTGTTGGGATCTGCTCCTGATTCTGTTGTGAATAAAAGCCTACACTTATATTGGCATATCGGTAGTCTTTCGCCTTATTGATAGTGCATCAGACACATTTCATTTTGGAGAAGTAAATCAAGCAATGTTTCTTTTCTGTACCAATATAAGGACTCCAATATTGTATACTCCAGTACACAATATACATGGGCGGCACAGTGGCACAGTGGCTAGCACTGCTGGGTTCAATTCCAGCCTGGGGTGTCTGTGTGAAGTTTGCACCTTCTCCCCCATGTCTGTGGGTTTCCTCGGGTACTCTAGTTTCCTCCAACACTCCAAAGCTGTGCGGGTTAGGTGGATTGGCCATGAAAAATTGCCCCTTTGTGTTAGGGTGATAAGCAGGGTAAATACGTTGGCTTATGGTGATGGGAGAGCGGGGGGTGTGGATAGGGCCTGGGTGGGATTGTTATCGGTGCACGCTTGATGGACCAAATGGCCTTCTTCTGCACTGTAGGGATTTGATTTGATTTATTATTGACACATATATCAGTACAGGGAAAAGTACTGTTTCTTGCGCTATACAGACAAAGCATACCATTCATAGAGAAGGAAATGAAAGAGTGCAGAATGTAGTGTTACAGTCATAGCTAGGGTGTAGAGAAAGATCGACTTAATGCAAGGTAGGTCCATTCAAAAGTCTGATGGCAGCAGGGAAGAAACTGTTCTTGAGTCAGTTGGTATGTGACCACAGACCTTTGTATCTTTTTCCCGATGGAAGAAGATGAGAAAGAGAATGTCTGGGAACATGGGGTCCTTAATTATGCTGGCTGCTTTGCCAAGGCAGCAGGAAGTGTAGACAGAGTCAATGGATGGGAGGTTGGTTTGCGTGATAGATTGGGCTATATTCACGACCTTTTGTAGTTCCTTGCGGTCTTGGGCAGAGTAGGAGCCATACCAAGCTGTGATACAATCAGAAATAATGCTTTCTATGGTGCATCTATAAACATTGGTGAGAGTCGTAGCAGACATGACAAATTTCCTTCGTCTTCTGAGAAATTAGAGGCGTTGGTGGACTTTCTTAACTATAGTGTCGGTATGGGGGGACCAAGACAGGTTGTTCGTGATCTAGACACCTAAAAACTTGAAGCTTATGACCATTTCAACTTCATCCCCATTGATGTGGACAGGGGCATTTTTTCCACTACGCTTCCTGAAGTCGATGACAATCTCCTTCGCTTTGTTGACATTCAAGGGGAGATTATTGTCGTTGCACCACTTCACCAGATTCTCAATCTCATTCCTGTACTCTGTCTCGTCATTGTTTGAGATCTGACTTCCTACGGCAGTATTCCATAATTCTATGATTAAAAACATCCTTCACTTTGACACAATGCAGAACTGTACACTTATTATATCTGAAGATTCCTAAAATCGTATTACTACTCAATTGATCCTATTTATGTCTTTTTCAGCTGTCTAAGTTCTTCACTTTTCATAAAATCATAGAATCCCTAAATGCAGAAGGAGGCCATTCAGCCCATCAAGTCTACACCAACAACAATCCTACCCAAGCCCTAATCCCATAACTCCTCATATTTACTTTGCTAATCGCCTGAACACTAGGTTAATTTAGCATGGCCAATCAACCTAACCCCCACATCTTTCGACTGTGGGAGGAAACCGGAGCACACAGAGGAAACCCATGCAGACATGGGGAGAATGTGCAAACTCAACACAGACAGTGACCTGAGGCCGGAATTGAACCTGGGTCCCTGGCGCTGTGAGGCAGCAGTGCTAACCACTGCGCCATCATGCTGTCCAAATTGTCATCCCTACTGCTTCCTGCCCTGTTATGCATGAATTGCACCACTTTCCTTCTTATTTCTTAACTCTATCTGTACGAATTTTCTCTATCCTTCTGAAGATATTAATGCTTCGAATTTGTTGACACGTTTTGAATGCTTACTGTATTTGAATCAGATTTCATTGTTTAGCTGAATATCAAGTAAAGCCTATCGAAACAGGCTTGGTTGTATCAATCATTCATTTATCAAAAGCACATAGAGTTCAGATTGGATGATGGCTAGTTTTCTAGATGGTAAAAGGTAATGGGAACACCACCATCTAGAAGTTCCCCGTTAAGTCACTCACTATCCTGACTTGAAATATATCAACATTCCTTTGCTGTCGCTGGGTCAAAACCCTGGAACTCCCTTCCTAACGGCACCATGGGTATACCCACACCTCAGGGACTGCAGCAATTCATGAAAGCAGCTCACCACCACCTTGTCAAGGGCAATTAGGGATGGGCAATGAATGCTGGCCTAGCCAGCAACACACACATCCCGTAAAATGAATTTTGAGAAATGACTTACTTTTGAGGTGCCTTTTCTAAACTTTCCTGTGTATAGTGCTCAGATACTTCACAAGCTTGGACTTGTGACTGCAAGGATCCCCATTTTACTAATCCAAGATTAAATATAATAAATTCACTGATAAAGAATATTTATGATTTCACTACAAAGAACACATGGAGAAAATCCGCCACTATAATTAACAGCCACTCTTTGAAAAGATCAAATCACAGAAACTGTCTGCATCTGAATTTATACAATTTGAGCCTATTCACTTCAATTCATATTTCCAATTTGGAGTTCATCCCTGTTGGATATCACTGCAAGCCTGACTGTTGACAGTCTAAATGCTCTCTTTATTACAAGAAAATGTCAAGCAGCTGGGCAATGCAAGATCACCTCTCTCCAGGTCTTTATATCTAAATTGCATTCTGGAATATGTCTCAGTGGGGTGGTGGGAGGATGCTTCCAACTTTAAAGAAAAGACAAGACTGTTTGAAGCCATATCATTCAAATAACTTGACATAGTGTTTTTTGCCATATCGTTTAAATAACTTGACATAGTGTTTAACCAATCTTTTATAAGAGATCTCATTATTAACAATTGACTTAAATGTCCAGAGGTTGGCTCTGTCTCCCTAATTAAAACATCTAATGGAATATTATCCATAAACGCCATTTTCTACATTTAGCATCCCAAATTAAATAATCCATTTGGCACTGAAAATATTTTTATTTGCTTTTATGAAAAGGTGAACTTGATGCAGATCCTGTTAACTATGTTCCATTCTTTCTATCCATGTTTCAAGCAATTTCTTTTCTTTAAATGCAAAGGATAATCTAAAATTCAAGAAAATATTTAGTTTTCCTAGCCTTATTGCTGTTACCTATTTGAATACGATGCCCATTCAGAGAATTCAACACATATGTGAGATACAGTCAGACTTGACACAGTTGTCAGTAATGAATGAGAAACAGCTTCAGCGCTTCTTCTGAAGGTTCAGTGGATTTTGTGTTAAGCTGCTGGGCCATGCAGACCAGGGTTGTCGCATCTGATTGTTATCTGGTGACCTCCTCGACCAGAAGCACACTTGTGTCAATATCAGCAGAGACAAGGTCAGGCTTGGCCACAATACCCTGAATTTTAAGTGACCTACAATCTTCCCTTGCTCATTGGCGAGTAGCAATAAAACATGGTGGTCTGATGGTGCAGAGCATCAATTGAATTGAATGTCAAATGAGGAGAAAAGGGAAGACATCTTTAAGGAGCGTGAACAATAATTTGAAGCAATTTGGTGCTTAGTTATCGCCCTCATTGAAGACAAGATTCAAAACTCATGATTCTTTGATCAGTTGGTCAAGAAAAGTATTTCAGACCCAATTTTATAAATCTGCATGTGAATCCCTGATATGCAACAAGGATTTTTTTTTAAATGATCCGAGATAACAATCAGGTCAAGAAAAGTAATTGGTTCAGATGAGAATGAAACATTGAACCAGTGATGAACTATTATTTACAAGTCTGTCAACACATATATTTTGAATTAGTGCATCTCTCATTATGTTGTAGAAATTTAATTTGTTGTATGAAATGAATAGTATTAAACATTTTTTAGATCCTTATTGAATATCAGGGATTCACATGCGCTTATAAAATTGGGTCTGAAATGCTTGAACTGTTTTCCTTCCTGATCACCATCAGCTTCATCACACTTTCCACCCTGTAAAATGAATAATGATACAAGCCTCTCATCACTCTATTGTAGTTAACAAGTTTTCAAACTTTATCTTACAGGTTATTGGGTGCAGGCCCATAAAATTTCAATAATAAACATCAAATCAGCAGAACATTCAACTATTTTCATCATCTCAGTTGGTTATATCGACATGTTCTTAGCTTATTTTATTTCCTCATTTCCTGGCAGACCTATCACATTAATGTGGGTGGCCAACTTAAGATGAATGTGACAGTGATGTGGGAGGAAAGAAATGTTCTCTGATGGAGAATGCTAAAGGCATTGTCAATGAGAATGATGATGAAGTGGATAAGGTCACACAAGGGCACTTGAAAAAAGGACCATGGGCCAATTAATCTTTCTCCCTATACTCTCAATATCACCATTAGTTTCACTTGTTGTTGGACTTCAATTGAGAGAAGTAAAAATTATGGGCAGAATTTTACCAAATGTCGGCAAAGGGCATTTTGTGGGAAAAGCGGTGTTGAAGCTGTCAGCACCAATGACGGCTTTCTCTGGCGTAGCGTCCTGGACTTGGTAAAAATGAAACCAAGAGATGAGTGCCATGACAACAGGAAGGCTCTGATTGAGTCTATCCTTTCAACAACTTAGTGTTTTGGAGATTAGGGCACCATTTTTAGAGGCTCATAAGTTAACCAGGGACATCCCCCATGTATCACCCCCCCCATAAAACCCTCAGGGCGTACCGTCTGGGTAATGCCAGGGGGTAGTGTCCAGACTGTGCCCAGGCATGACCCTGTTGTGCCTGCTGCACAGTCTGTTTTAACCCTTATACGGTGGACAAATAACTGCGAGTAGACGCTGGTTAGTTCAATCAATATTTATTTGAGACACACAATCAATAATCACCCACCCAACCAACAATAAGTTATCTTACAGAAAATACTAGAGTTCAAGTCCAATACAAGACCTTGACTTAACTTTTGCGTGACTGGCAAGTACCCAAGCAGATATTGGCCTTTATCTGTGCGCTGGTCTCGGTCGTCCTCTGCGTGGTCTGGTCCTTTGGTCTGGTCTGGCACTCTGGCTCTGGTCTTCCTTCCTTCTCGGGTGTGGTGGCTCTCCTCGTGCTGGTTGTCGCTGGCGATGGTCACTGGTGTTGTAGCTCATTCGTGGGGTCAGAGAGAGAGAGAGATTCTTGGTTGTGCAGCACCCTTTATACCCTATTGGGTTTCGCGTTTCTTTTGGCCATTGCCAATCAATCGATCAGGACTTGATCACCCTGATCGATGAAGTCCAATCAGGTGCTGCCACACCAGTCTCTGGGTGTGTCCCCAACAGCCATGTCTGCAGGTGCTGGAGGCATGTAGAGTTCACACCTCCCTCCCAAATAAGGGGTTACGGTGCCCTTATGTCTGGTAAACAACCCAGTTTGACCAGAAAGTCTCTTTTGTCCTGGAGATGACCCATATCCTGTGTATTCACCCGTCTGGGTTGCAGCCTGTTTATCTCTGTCTTTTAGGCTGCAGCCTGTCATTTTAGTTCTTGCCCAATTGTTCCAGAGTGCTTTACAAATCGCCATTTTAGATGGCCTGTTTGGCCACAACCCTCTCCCCCCTAAGCATTGCACTCACCTGAGTTCCTCTGGTAGTCTGTTCGCCAGGTGCACGCCTTGGGAGAGCAGCCATGATTCACGCTGGACTGCCCTCACGCCAATGTCAATTACCTTTCTTACAAGTGTAGGGGGATGGTTGAGGTGTAGAGGCCTGATAATGAGATGTTAATGTTGGGAAATGATGTTCCCAGTGTTGAACGTCTGGAATCACATTACATTACATTGGGGACAATCGTGTCAGTTTTACATTGGCATGAAACATGATTTTGGCCTCCCGCAAGATCTTCTGTACCTGTCACCAAACCCGTCCAAAATGAAGGAGCAGAAAATCCCAGCCTATAGGTGAGGACACAGCTCTGGATATAGATATTCACAGATGACAAGTCAGCTGAAATGAGTGAAGATGTGCCAAAATTCTATTTGTTGTGACCTCTGTAGAGACCCAAACTTCATGCTAATAGCTGACACCAGATTCACATTTCGACACTTGACTGTAATAAGTAAATGAAAAGAAACATTGAAGGAGTACCATTTTTGTCAGTAAATTATAATTTAAACTATTGAACAGAAATTTCCCTTTTACTTTTAACTTTAACCAAAAAAAACTCACCTTACATGTTTACTTTACATTGCCCTTTAAGTAGATGTTCATTTGTCCTGGAACTAATTAAATATAAATCTTAGCTCCCTCGGGTTTCCTTCCATTCTTTTTCTTTCCCAGCCAAGTAACTTTAATCCCCAGAACTGTCCTTCACAATGAGAGTATTTTCTGGTGATTCTTCACTTTAAATAATGCTAGTTGAAATCTCACAACATACTTGGAGACAATGGCAGCAGCATCTTTGCTCACAGTGGTTAGTTAGTAGATGTGAAAGTTACTGGAAGGTGTTGAATGTCTTGTTGTAAACAGTCATGCTTTAAACTCCCCATTCAGTTCCAAGATAAAAAAGAGAGTTGGACTCTCAAGGATAGGCAATCAGCATTTCTACCTGGATACAAGGCTCATGTGATTGCTATGGAGATGGGCTTTTGAATCCAATTGTGAACTCCCATCTGCAATCCTGTGTGGTGGACAGTCAAGAATTTTTACTTCTGATTGCTCTCTCTCACCACGATCTTGGCACAGTAGCTATGACTATGCGTTTTAGAATTATCTTTGTAACCCTCACCTTGTAAAGCCCATCTCCATAGCAATCACATGAGCCTTGTATCCAGGTAGAAATGCTGATTGCCTATCCTTTAGAGTCCAACTCTCTTTTTTATCTTGGAACTGAATGGGGAGTTTAAAGCATGACTGTTTACAACAAGACATTCAACACCTTCCAGTAACTTTCACATCTACCAGCTAACCACTGTGAGCAAAGATGCTGCTGCCATTGTCTCCAAGTATGCACATCTTGCACCTTCTTCCCATCAGAACAATTGGGGCCTCCCTTTAATCTTTAACGCACATGTCAGCTACTTCTGTTGTCAGACAGACCCGTGCTTAACCTGTGCTTAACCCTCTCTCCACTCACATTGTCTGTACCTTTAAGACTTGATTACCTGTAAAGACTCGCATTCCAACCATTATTTTGTAAATTGAGTTTGTGCCTTTATATGCCCTGTTTGTGAACAGAATGCCCACTCACCTGATGAAGGGGCAGCGCTCCGAAAGCTTGTGACTTGTGCTATCAAATAAACCTGTTGGACTTTAACCTGGTGTTGTGAGACTTCTAACTAAAAGAGTAGGTCAGAGGCTGGGAATTCTGTGCCAAGTAATTCAATAGGAAGTAAAAGTCGGATTGTGATGGAATATTCTCCACTTGCCTGGATGAAAGCAGCTCCATTAACACTCAAATGTTCCGTCATATTGGGATGCCAGTGCAAGCATTTGTTTCACACTGTGAGGTCAAAAACAAGCATTCCAGATCCCTGGAAATAATTTAATTTTAAGCAGCAACCAGTAATGGGAGTGAAATGGTAATCTCTCTTCTGCTATTGGAGTGTGTTGAATCTACCTCCATAATGAACACAGCATGGTGCTCCTAAAGGATGCAGTCTAGAAACAACACAGCTGTTCAAGCTCTCTCTCTCTCTACTGCCAGAAATAGAGGACATTACATCATTCTATAAGCATCAAAGAGGCTGAGGTAATGTGTATAGGTGTAGGCCTATTATTCAAGATGGGGCCGGAGAGTGGTGACTTCTTGCGAGCTGTGCCCAGCATACCCTCTAACTCTATATTTTTCTCTCGTTCTTTGCTTCTAAAACTCTATTCTAACTCTTTCAAACTCTCTAACAATGACCTGCCTTGTATTAAGTTGATCTTTCTCTACGCCCTAGCTATGACTGTAACACTACATTCTAGAAGCACCCTCTTCTTTCCCTCTTTATGTATGGTATGCTTTGTCTGTATAGCGCGCAAGAAACAATACTTTTCACTGTGTACTAATACATGTGACAATAATAAATCAAATCAAATCAAAGTAGGAAGGCCCATGAACAAGAATCTGCACCGATTTAGCCCAGCCATCAGTTTGAGAACTGAATGATGGGTGCATGAGGTTTGTGCAATGCAGATTTGAAAAGTTCCTAGGCTTGGTTGAAGCTAATTCAAACACAGCAGAATTCCATAGATAATTTCCTACTTGTAACATGTGAAGCAGAATGAGCGATGAATTCCCATATCAGGCACACATCTCATGTGACTATACATATAGAATCAACAGCATCCAAATTTCAAATGTAATCCTAATCACAATCTAATTTTGCAGTTAAAGAGTAGTATTGCAAGACTATAGGAACTCATCACTGCTAAATGGCATTGTGTTTCAGACCTAATATAAGGAAGGAATAGCAAAAATTGCAAACAGAAATGCCTATCCTCACCTGGAAGTGTCAATCTCAAATGGAAAATAATCAGAATCATTTTAGAATCTCTTGTAAATTGAGCATTAAACTGCAAAATTCAGGAATACATGGGAGAAAGGGGAAACAAAGGCCGAATTTTACTGGCATGCGAGAACAGAATTCTCCGCTGGCCTCGGACAGGATTTTATGAGCCTCGCCCGAATGAGGTCATAAAGTACCAGCCAAAGTGTTGAACAGAGAACAGAAAATGCGGAGAAAATCTCAGCAGGTCTGACAGCATCTGTGGAGAGAGAATAGAGCCAATGTTTCGAGTCTAGATGACCCTTCCAGCCTCTGATGAAGGGTCATCCTGACTCAAAATGTTGGCTCTATTCTCTCCTCATAGATGCTGTCAGACCTGCTGAGATTTTCCAGCATTTTCAGTTTTTGTTTCAGATTCCAGCATCCGCAGTATTTTGCTTTTATATTATGTTGTCAAGAGAATCTCACCCTCCTGAACTGTCTCCCTTATAGTTCAATTTTTTTTTGGTAGTGACTAGCTGGACCTTTGAAGCAATTGTCTCACAATAGAAGCAGAGAATTCAAAAGTTCCACAACAGGAAGGTAAGACAGGAATGGATCATTAGTGATAAACCAACATTACTTGAAGATTGTTTGAAGAAAGATACTTTGAACTCTCAGTTGGACATTTTTCGTGTTCAAGAGTGTAATCTCTGATCACAGAGGGTACACCTTTTTGAAGTTAGTGACACCTTTTGATGTTACTGAGCTACAGGTTTCCTTGGCTTATAGAATAAATTAAACCTCTGAGAAGCTACTCCTCAGCTGGGAGCACAGAAGATTATGGTGTAATGTGCTTTATTAATAGACATGTTCAGCAATGTTATAAAAAGCTTCTTTTTGTGTTCTGTAATGAGCTGCAGTCATTCATGTTGTGAAGCTGTAAAAATTCTTTACGTGGAAATCAGCCTGTCTTCCTTGTTTTTTCTTCTTCCTATCATCTTTTAACTGAAAAGCTTGGTGCTGCCACATTGCTGCTTCCTAATTTATGCTATAGGCTGAACTTGTGGGTTAGCTCAGTTGGCTGGACAGCTGCTTCATGATGCCAACAGCATGGTTTCAATTCCTGTATCAGCTGAGGTTATTCACAAAGGTCTCGCCTTCTCAACCTCATCGGAGGTGTGATGACCCTCAGGTTAAAATCATCACCAGTCAACTCTCCCTCGCAAAGGGGAGAACAGCCTTTGGCCCCCTTGGGAGTATGGCGACTTTGCTTTTATGATATAGTTGCGCACCCCTTAATATTTCACTTCATTTCCTAAATTTAAAAATGTCACACGTTCAGATGGCCAATATTACGTATATACAATCATGTGAACTAAACTGTGAAGTTATGCAGCATATTGCTGAGCAATTAGGTTTTACGTATAGTCAAAGTGCTGTGGCACATTGTGGGGGAGTCAAGACACGTGAGTATTCAGGTGAAATAGGATTAGAGGGTTAGGGAACAATTGAATCATGGCGTGTAGATCTAATACAATGTTTAACATCCTATAATCTGTTCTTGCTTATTGTTTATAATTAAAATAAATACAAGATTCATGGCAATTCTGGAAGCAGGGGAATTGGTTTTTTGCATATTAGTTTCTTTCAGACTTATAAATTCAATCGTGTGAAAATGTACTCAGAGGATGGGGGTGGGGTCACTACGCAGATTATGGAAGGATTTAACTTTTTCTTTTTTGTTTAGTGCAGGAAGTAAATACTCCTTTATTTAAATGTCTTTTATAAACATTTTACAGAAAGCAAAATAAAGATTACTTAAGAGAGAGAGAAAGAGAGAGAGGGAGAGACAACAGCCAAAAGCCAGCGCTGGATTGAACAACTCAAAACATTGTCTGGATTGAACTGGCTAAACATCGATCTGTGTCCATAACATAACTGAATACTTGTATTATTACAATGCTGGGTACCAGCAGTCTCCAGCTGCATCATGGCTTCTGTGGCCCTGAAAGCTTCTGTTTATCTTATAGGCAAACTTGTTTACCTTACATTGTATTTTCAGAGAATGTGGCTAAATTTCTAGACTGGACCCAGAATTCCAAGCTGATGTGGCCAAATTAGTTTAAGTTAGCTTCAAGCAGAGCACAATTAGATACATTAGGCAGAAATACCTTAAAATGAAGCCTTTTAATTGGGCAAACCGTACAGAGGATCCCACATTTAGATATTATTGTTCCAATGGCAGTCTGAATTTGAAAGCCAGACACAGGAGGAGAGTTTTAGAAGTTTATTTTAGAACTTTGGCGTCTTAATTTTTTTTTAAGTTGGGAAATGATATACATAAATAACATAAGCTGTGAGTGCAGAAGTGAGCAGTGTTGCCTGTTGCTCTCTCTTTCTCTCTTGCCCTGAGATACCTCCTTCTTCCCTAACCGCTCCTCTCCTCTCCGTCATCTGTATCTCACTTAATCTCTTCCTCACTGTCACATAAATAATCACATAAAACTCATTCACTCACACAATCTCTCTCTCCTCTCTCTATCTCTCTCTCTCCCTCTCTCTCACATTCCCTCTCTCTCTCACAGGCAGAGCTGGAGCTGCTTTACTCGCTTTGAAACCACGTCCATTTTTGGCCTCGCTCTTTCCTCTGGATCCATTATGGCAGTGCCGAGGTCCTAGTTCTCTTCTTTCGTATTGAAATAGGAGGGTTTTTGCAACAGGCAGTGGGGAGGCAAAGGGAACAGTTTATTTATATGAGGCAGATCTTTGAGTTCCATGGTCTTCCTGAAGTGTTGTTATCAGACAATGGAACAGCATTCACGGCTGAATTTCAGACTTTCATCAAGTCTAGTTCATTCATCAAAGAACAAAGAACAAAGAACAATACAGCACAGGAACAGGCCCTTCGGCCCTCCAAGCCCGCGCCGCTCCCCGGTCCAGGATTGAATCCTGAATCCAGGATCCCCGCCCAATTTTCCAGCCTATCTACATACCAATACCCTATCCACCGAGCTGTCCCTCACAGCTACGATGCTTTGTTCATTACAACCTATTAACTCACCCCCACCCCCCTATTCCAGACCATGTGATCCCCAGGGAGAGGCGAAAACCCAGAGTGAAAAACCCCAGGGCCAATATGGGGAAAAAAAAAAATCTGGGAAATTCCTCTCCGACCCCCTGAGGCGATCGAAACGAGTCCAGGAGATCACAATGGCCCTGATCGGAAAATGCTTCCCAACCCTAGTCATTTCCACTTCCATGAACACCATATGAATTCCCTGCCCCCGAGACAGGTTCCCAACTATCCGCAGTCTCGCTCTGTACTGGCACCAGCAAGATGATCATAGAATGAAGCCTTGAAACGAGAAACAAGGAGCAATTAGCCCGCGCCGCTCCCTGGTCCAAACTAGACCACTCTTTTGTATCCCTCCATTCCCACTCCGCTCATATAGCTGTCTAGATAAGTCTTAAACGTTCCCAGTGTGTCCGCCTCCACCACCTTGCCCGGCAACACATTCCAGGCCCCCACGACCCTCTGTGTGAAATATGTCCTTCTGATATCTGTGTTAAACCTCCCCCCTTTCAAAGAACAAAGAACAAAGAACAGTACAGCACAGGAAACAGGCCTTCGGCCCTCCAAGCCTGTGCCGCTCCTTGGTCCAACTAGACCAATCGTTTGTATCCCTCCATTCCCAGGCTGCTCATGTGACTATCCAGGTAAGTCTTAAACGATGTCAGCGTGCCTGCCTCCACCACCCTACTTGTCCCCCTACCATCCTGCCTCGAATGGGTTGGCGGAGTGAGTCAAGCAGACTTTCAAGGCCTCCGTGAAGAAGTAGGCGAATAGGCCAGATTGAGATTGAGATTGGTAAATTGTTTCACGTCCTACTGTATACCTTAGTGTTTCCAAATTTGTTGGGGGGGTGGGGGGTGGAGGCTAGACAAGCCTCTCAGAAAGAGTATCATGACTCTCAGAAAGGGGTCAGATCAATTGATTTTTGATTACCTCACTTTAGCACTGAATTTTGGTGGCAGATCTGCTTGGGTGCCAGGGAAAATTGTGGAGAAGACGGGCCTGGTCTTATATGTGGTTCAAGCACAGGGCCATTGAGCGTAGAAGTAGGTTGACCACTTGCATAAGAGGCAGTTCTGCGAGATAAGCAAATAGCACAATGGCATAATGGTTAGCATGCTGCCTCACAGCTCCAGAGACCCGGGTGCGACTCCTGGCTTGGGTCACTGTCTGTGTGGAGCTTGCATGTTCTCCCCGGATCTGTTTGTGTTTCTTCTGGGTGCTCCAGATTCCTCCTACAGTCTGAAAGGCATGCTGGTTAGGTGCATTGACCATTCTAAATTCTCTTCCTGTGTTCCCGAACAGTCGCTGGAGTGTGGTGACTTGGGGATTTTCAGAGTAACTTCATTGCAGTGTTCATGTAAGCCGACTTGTGACACTAATAAATAAACTCCACAATCGAATAGGTCCTGTACCAGTTTTCTCTGTACCAAATTCTCAACTTGAGGTTTTGACACTCACGGTGGACTAAGGCAGAAAAAGGGACCAACAATGGCCTAGCATCAGTGGTAGCTAATTTGTATGCTCCTTCTGTGAATCTTGTGTCTTCGACTGCTGTGGAGCCCCCGGCAGAGTTGCAGCAGTCTGCCAGTGTCCGGAAGTCTCCAGACAGACTGACATTATGAACTGACCCTCTTCCCATCCACAACCCCCATCCTCCACAGACCTCCCCCCCCTCCCCCACTCCCATATCCTCCCACCTCCCACCCTGGTGTCCCCACTGCAATCTTTCTGCTGCATACATATGTGTGTATTGCATCCCAGGGTACTAAAAGAGATGGGGAAATAGCAAATGCACTAATGGTAATTTGCCAAAATTCGCTGGACTGTGGGGTGGTTCCCGCAGATTGGAAAACAGCAAATGTGACGCCACTGTTTAAAAAAGGAGGTAGACAAAAGGCGGGTAACTATAGGCCGGTTAGCTTAACTTTTGTGGTAGGGAAAATGCTTGAAGCTATCATCAAGGAAGAAATAGCGAGACATCTAGATATAAATTGTCTCATTGATAAGATGCAGCATGGGTTCATGAAGGGCAGGTCATGTTTGATAATTTGATGGAATTCTTTGAGAACATTGCATGCGCAGTGGACAATGGGGAACCTGTGGATGTGGTGTATCTGGATTTTCAGAAGGCATTTGACAAGGTGCTGCACCAAAGACTGCTGCATAAGATAAAGCTGCACGGTGATATGGGTAATGTATTAGCATGGATAGAGGATTAGTTAACTAACAGAAAGCAAAGAGTGGGGGTAAATGGGTGTTTTTCTGGTTGGCGATCAGTGACTAGTGGTGTGCCTCAAGGATCAGTGTTGGGACCGCAATTATTTACGATTTACATAGATGATTTGGAGTTGGGGACCAAGTGTAGTGTGTCAAAATTTGCAGATGACACTAAGATGAGTGGCAGAGCAAAGTGTGCAGAGGGCGCTGAAAGTTTGCAAAGGGATATAGATAGTCAAAGTGAGTGGGCGAGGGTCTGGCAGATGGAGTACAATGTTGGTAAATGTGATGTCATCCATTTTGGGAGGAATAACAGCAAAATGGACTATTATTTAAATGGTAAAAAATTGCAGCATGCTGCTGTGCAGAGGGACCTGGGTATCCTTGTGCAAGAATCACAAGGAGTTGGTTTGCAGGTGCAGCAGGTAATTAAGAAGGCAAATGGAATTTTGTCCTTCATTGTTCGAGGGATGGTGTTTAAAAACAGCGAGGTTATGTTGCAGTTTATAGGGGACTGGTGAGGCCTCACCTGGAGTACTATGTACAGTTCTGATCTCCTTACTTGAGAAAGGATATACTGGCACTGGAGGGGGTGCAGAGGAGATTCACTCGGTTGATTCTGGAGTTGAGAGGGTTGGCTTATGAGGAGAGACTGAGTGGACTGGGGCTATACTCATTAGAATTCAGAAGAATGAGGGGAGATCTTATAGAAACATATAAGATTATGAAAGAATAGATAAGATAGAAGCAGGGAAGTTATTTCCATTGGCGGGTGAAACTAGAACGAGGGGGCATGGCCTCAAAATAAGGAGGAGCAGATTTACCCCCACTCTTTGCTTTCTGGTAGTTAACCAATCCTCCTGAGTTGAGGAGGAACTTCTTCACACAAAGAGTTGTGAATCTGTGGAATTCCCTGCCCAGTGAAGTAGTTGAGGCTACCTCATTGAATGTTTTTAAGGCAAGGATAGATAAATTTTTGAACAGTAAAGGAATTAAGGGTCATGGTGAGCGGGCGGGTAAGTGGAGCTGAGTCCACAAAAAGATCACCCATGATCTTATTGAATGGCAGACCAGGCTTGAGGGGCCAGATGGCCTACTCCTGCTCCTAGTTCTTATGTTCTTATGTAACTATTCTCATTTGCCACAGGTATAGCTCAAGGAGTTAGGGAAGAAGGAGTATGGCAGCATGACCCCTTTTAGAGGCGATCCTTCGTGGGCCACATGACCAGGTCGGAACCAATGGAGAGTGAGCGCATGAATCACGGCTAATCGGGAGCAAGGACGCGCATCCCTGAGACTGGAAGTCAGCAGTTGCAGTGAGGGCATTCTTAGGAGTAGACCTGTGTAGTTGCGCCGTTAAACTTACAGTTGTAAATAGTTCTTTCTATGTAACAAATCTTCAAGGTTGTTAATTGCCACATCGAGTTGCCTCAAGTTATTACAGAATCCTTCCAAAGAGGGGGAAGAAAGTGCTTTGACTCCCAGGACTTGAGTTGCTGTTGTGAAGAGAATTGTTTCTATCTCTTTGTCTTTCTCTCTTCAACCTCCAGTGACATTGGGCTGAATTTTACTAGAATTTTGCAAAGTGTCTGGAACTCTTTAGCTCCATTGGCCAGTTTTCTCTCCAGATCTTGCCCATTCAAACTGCAAAAAGAGAGTGCTCATGATTTGTGCTGTCACTCTGGTAGGGCAGGGAACTCTTAGAAATGGGAGCTGGCACCACTGAGATCGGAGCGCCGCTTTGACATAACATAACAGATATAAAATGTCTTGACATTGATTATGTCACCAGTGAGGGGTGGCAAAAACCGGATATCACAATCTCACCAGCGAGCTTCATGATTTCCCGATTTCACCAGATCCTGAGACCCAGCTGGAGATGTTGCGGACGGAGAGTGTGGGCTCAAGATTCCACCCATTGTTTTCACTTTTAATTCTCCTGTCCCTCCCATTTTGGCTACTCTGGCTCCTCCAGTCACTAATTATTTCCCTTCCACCCTTACTGCTCCTCAAGTCATAGGGCAGAATTCTCCAGCCCCCCCCCGCGGCAGGTTTTCCAGCAGCGGAGGTGGCTCGCTATCGGTCACCGGCTGAATCTTCTGGTCCCGCAGAAGCCAATGGTAATTTACATTCTTCACCTGTGCCATGTTGGTGAATCCACTGCAGGATTTGACTTCTGCGGGACTGGAAGATCCCACCAGTGGGAAGGGCTGAAGAATCCCAACCCATAGATTTTGTCTCTGGATGAAGAGCAAGAGCGGGAGGGAGGGAACCCAACATTGGAGAAGCTGGAGCAACCAATACGGGAGAGAAAGAATCTATGATTGAGGGAGCAGCTGCTCACAGATACTGTGCCATCCACGCTCGCTGTTCCTCCAATAAAATTCTGCATTATTTTCCCTACAAGACAGTAAGAAGTTTAACAACACCAGGTTAAAGTCCAACAGGTTTATTTGGTAGCAAAATTTGGTAGCAAAAGCAAAAGGCTTTTGCTACCAAATAAACCTGTTGAACTTTAACCTGGTGTTGTTAAACTTCTTACTGTGTTTACCCCAGTCCAACGCCGGCATCTCCACATCATTATTTTCCCTATGCCAGACAAGGTGGCTATGCCTGCTATTGTTCAGTCCTGATTGGACCATGGAAGAGCTGTCACGTAAGGTATGGGGATGATCTTTCTTGAATTTTTCTCCCCGTCTTTGATTTTTTTGTGGTCTATTTGTGATCTTTCAAGGGTGAATATGCCGGCCACCTTTGTGTGTTTTGAACCCTGCCCATACCAGTTGAGAACAATGCAGGCTGCATATCAAATCTGTGCTGCCAGCTTAATAGAATTATTTATACCAGCAACACAACTGATTTTTATTATCTCCATGCCTCTTGGTAAGGGCATTATAGCAGAAGACCAGAATACTACCAAGAGGCCTTTTCAAGGGGAGGCACATTCTGACCACAACTCCAATTGTGCAAGTACTTGTGATGAAATGGTTGAAGGAGAGAGAAAGTGGGAGGAGATTATTCGCAAAATCAGGAGCATTGTTCCAAGAACATGGATGCAAAGTGCGAAAAAGTTCAATGAACTGACTAGTGTTGCCAAGGTAAAAACACAGCTACACCACACGTAACCACATAACTGCAACATTCACAGCACTCCCTTCTATCTGCGTTGTGCACAGTGCTTCATTTAGTGCATCACACTTCTCTGGAAGTGTAGAGATGCTTCTGATCTGCCATATTGAGGCTTAATAGGTTCTGTAACCTCCAGGACACAGATATCTTGTGATCATTATATTTTATCATAGAATCATAGAAATCATAGAAACGCTACAGTGCAGAAGGAGACCATTCAGCCATCAAGCCTGCACTGACAACAATCCCACCCAGGCCCTGTCCCCGTAACCCCACATATTTACCCTGCTAATCCCCATGACACTGAGGGACAATTTAGCATGGCCAATCAACCTCACCTGCATATCATTGGAATGTGGGAGGAAACCGGAGCGCCCAGAGGAAACCCAAGTAGACATGGGGAGCATGTGCAAACTCCACACAGACAGTTACCCAAGGCTGGAATTGAATCCGGGCTCCTGGTACTGTGAGTCAGCAGTGCTTGCCACCGTGCTGCCCATCACAATTATATTGTTGACTGTTTGTATAAAATCTTTGGTCTATTTTTGTCTGGAAGTTTAATTGTGTGGTGAACCATAGATGGTTACCACTATGGGTACTGAACCATAGATGGTTAGCACTATGGGTACTTGTACATATGTTACTGTTGTTACTGTTGGGGTTAGGGTTGGGCTGTTCTACCTGTTGGTATTGTTCTGTGGTACACTCCGGTTGGCTCCGCCTACCTGTAGGAGTATAAAGGTCACTGCACTGCCTGGTGACCCTTTAGTCTGGGATTGTATTGTTAAATAGTATGCTCCATTCTTGTTACTAATAAAAGCCTTTATTTCCCGGGTACGATCCAGCCTCCCGAGTGATTTAATCGCGCATCAATTTTATTAGTAACAAATTTTGGTTAAAAAAAACCATGGAGCAAATGTTAAAACCCGATCGGCTTACCTTAGATCCGCGTGCAGCTGGAGCGTCAAACACTTTCGCCCATTGGTTGGAGTGTTTCCAAGATTATATCGACGCCTCAACAGCCATTCAAAACGACGCCGATAGGTTGCGGGTCCTGCAGGCAAGGGTAAGCGACACTGTGTATGCAACAATCCGCGATGCCCAAGACTACAAAGGGGCCATCGAACTACTTAAAAAACTGTACAACAAACTGCCAAACGAGATCCATGCTCGACACCTACTAGCCACTCGACGGCGGCAGCCCGGTGAAACGACGAGACAGTACCTGAGCAAACTTCAGCAGCTAGCCAGAGCCTGCAATTGCAAGCCAGTGTCGGCGGCCCAGTATACTAACGATTTGATCCAAGATGCGTTCGTGGCGGGAATCGGCTCATCCTATATTCGCCTGCGGCTGCTAGAGCAAGGTAACTTAGACCTAGCTAAGACGGTGGAATTGGCTGATGCGATGGAAACGGCCTCCAGAAGTCTTGAAACTTACCCCACCGACCACGTGGGAACATCGTGGCAAGTACAGCCACCGACTCAACTCTACCCAGCGGCTCCCAGGAACTGCGCGATCGTGCTTCCAACCTCGGACCTGACGGCGGCGGCGGCTCCAGGAGGCCCGCGGTGCTATTTCTGTGGATTGGCAAAGCACCCTCGTCAGCGATGTCCGGCCAGAACGGTATTTTGCTCCGCGTGTGGGAAGAAAGGGCACTATGCTAAAGTGGGCCGAGCTAAACCACCCTCGAAGCCAAGCAGTGCGGCGTGTGACTCTCCAGGATCTGTCTCCTTGTCTCCGGCTTCGTCGAGGTCTTCCAACACGTGCGATTCACGAGCGCCGCCATTCCTGAGGACGACAACGCAAGACACGTGCGACCTGCGAGTGCCGCCACTTTCAATGCCATCGACCACGTGCGATCCATGGGCGCAGCCATTGTGGTCGACACCGACCACAGACGACCAGCAGGGGTCATCATCATCAACCATCTCAGCTGCCTGCAGTTGCACTCAAGATTCAACGGTGGCGTCAATCATCCTGGACCAGGACAAGCCTCACAGACTCGACAAGTCCATGATGGACGTAGAGGTAAACGGACGCCTAATACATTGTCTGTTTGACAGCGGGAGCACGGAGAGTTTCATTCATCCTGACACCGTGAAACAGTGCGGTCTCCGAGTACAGACTGTCAGACAGACAATTTCTATGGCGTCGAGGTCCCGATCTGTTACCGTTCTTGGGAGCTGCATGGTAAACCTAACGGTGCGGGGCACAGTTTATGAGAACTTCAGGTTCCTCGTGTTACCGCACCGTTGCGCTCCGATACTCCTGGGACTAGACTTTATGGTCCACCTGAGGAGTGTGACCCTGCAGTACGATGGGACACTCCCTCCACTTTCAGTGGGAGAACTGCAGCCTCCAAATTGCCCAGCGCACTCCACGTGCAGTCTCTCGACACTCAGAATCACCCCGCCATCTTTATTTGAGAATCTCGTGCCAGGCTGCAAGCCCATCGCAACTAAGAGTAGGCGTTACAGCACTGAGGATCGGATCTTTATTCGATCTGAGGTTCAGCGGCTCCTCAGGGAAGGGATCATTCAACCTAGCACTAGCCCATGGAGAGCATAAGTCATGGTGGTTAAAACTGGAGACAAGCCCCGGATGGTCATAGACTATAGTCAGACAATTAATAGGTACATGCAGCTGGACGCGTACCCTCTCCCGCGCATATCTGACATGGTCAACCAGATTGCGCAGTACCGGGTGTTCTCCACCATCAACTTGAAGTCAGCCTATCACCAGCTCCCCATTCGCACAGAGGACCGAAAATATACGGCCTTTGAGGCGGATGGTTGTCTCTACCACTTCTTAAGGGTCCCCTTTGGCGTCACGAATGGGGTCTCGGTCTTCCAGCATGCAATGGACCGAATGGTGGACCAAAACGGGCTACGGGCTACCTTCCCGTACCTGGACAACGTCACTATCTGCGACCATGACCAGCAGGACCACGATGCCAACCTCCTAAAGTTTTTACGCACTGCGTCTCGCCTGAATCTGACCTATAACAGGGAGAAGTGTGTATTCAGCAAGCGCCGCCTAGCAATTCTCGGATACGTGGTGGAAAACGGGGTCCTTGGCCCTGATCCAGACCGTATGCGTCCCCTCCTTGAACTTCCCCTACCCACTAGCATCAAAGCACTGAGAAGATGCTAAGGCTTCTTTTCGTATTACGCACAGTGGGTTTCCAATTATGCGGACAAAGCCCGTCCGCTCATAAAGTCTACCTCTTTTCCCCTCGCAGCAGAGGCTCACTTAGCCTTTGAAGGGATAAAAGCTGACATCGCGAAAGCCACGATGCATGCTGTCGATGAGTCCATCCCCTTCCAGGTGGAGAGTGATGCATCTGATTTCGCCCTGACCGCCACACTTAACCAGGCGGGCAGGCCCGTAGCCTTTTTCTCTCGCACCCTCCAAGGCCCTGAAATTCGGCACTCCGCTGTGGAAAAAGAGGCTCAGGCCATTGTGGAGGCCGTCCGGCATTGGCGCCATTACTTGGCTGGAAAACGATTCACCCTGCTCACGGACCAGCGGTCCGTGGCGTTCATGTTCAACAACACGTTAAGGGGTAAGATCAAAAATGATAAAATCTTGAGGTGGAGAATCGAACTCTCCACCTACAACTATGATATCATGTACCGTCCGGGGAAGCTCAATGAGCCCTCAGATGCCCTGTCGCGTGGAACATGTGCCAGTGTGCAGGAGGACTGGCTACAGGCCCTCCACAATGATCTCTGCCATCCGGGGATCACTCGGCTCTTCCATTTTGTAAAGGCCCGGAATCTGCCCTACTCCATAGAGAATGTCAGGTCGATAACTCGAAGCTGCCAGGTATGTGCTGAATGCAAACCGCACTTCTACCGGCCTGACAGGGCATACCTCATTGAAGCCACTCGCCCTTTTGAAAGACTGAGTGTTGATTTCAAGGGCCCCCTTCCTTCGACAGATTGGAATGTGTACTTCCTCAACGTGGTTGACGAGTACTCCCGATTCCCTTTTGCCATTCCCTGTTCAGACATGACCGCTGCCACGGTTATCAAAGCATTGCGGGATCTTTTCACCCTGTTTGGTTACCCCAGTTATATCCACAGTGATAGGGGTTCGTCATTTATGAGTGACGACTTGAGGCAATACCTGCTCTCAAAAGGGATTGCCTCAAGTAGGACTACGAGTTACAACCCCCGGGGTAACGGGCAGGTCGAAAGAGAAAACGCTACAGTCTGGAAGGCTGTCTTACTGGCATTGAGGTCTAAGGGTCTTCCAGTCTCCCGTTGGCAAAAGGTACTTTCTGATGCGCTCCATTCAATGCGGTCCCTCCTGTGTACGGCAACCAACGCTACCCCACATGAGCGGATGTTTACCTTCCCTAGGAAGTCTTCCTCTGGGACCTCACTGCCGTCTTGGTTGACGTACTCAGGACCTGTCCTCCTGCGGCTGCATGTTAGGACCCGCAAGTCCGACCCTTTGGTTGAACAGGTCCATCTCCTCCACGCCAACCCTCAATATGCCTATGTAGCATATCCTGACGGGCGAGAGGACACGGTCTCTATTCGAGATCTGGCGCCTGCAGGGGACCTGGAAACCCCCGTCGCTCCCGCACCCCTGGTTAGGGACCCCTTGCCCTTTATCTCCCCTCCAGACATGGCGCGGGCAGTATCAGGACCACCACTTAATCCTCTTACTCCCGTGTACAGCTTGCCTGAGTCCAGGAGATTGTCGCCACCTCGGGGCGTTCCTGAGTCCAGGAGATTGTCGCCACCTCGTGGTCCACTCGGTCGTGAGGAACTGGAGGAGTCACTGGACACCGCCTTGGAGAGAGGGTCATCACGGTCACCAGAACCGGTGCTACCGCCAGTGTTGATGAGGTCGCAGAGACGGTGCGGCCCTCCGATACGACTGAACTTGTGAATATATGGACAGTTCGTACTGTTTTTTTGCCCCACCGGCCTTTGTTTTTAAAGGAGGGGTGAATGTGGTGAACCATAGATGGTTAGCACTATGGGTACTTGTACATCTGTTACTGTTGTTACTGTTGGGGTTAGGGTTGGGGTGTTCTACCTGTTGGTATTGTTCTGTGGTACATTCCGGTTGGCTCCGCCTACCTGTAGGAGTATAAAGGTCACTGCACTGCCGAGTGACCCTTTAGTCTGGGATTGTATTGTTATATAGTATGCTCCATTCTTGTTACTAATAAAAGCCTTTATTTCCCGGGTACGATCCAGCCTCCCGAGTGATTTAATCGCGCATCAAATTGCAAATCATTTGCTTATGGTATCCTTTACTATAATATTCACTTATTCAATTACAACAAGAAGTTGAACTTTTAAATCAATTTGTATTATGTAGAAAAATCATGGAATAAAATTCTGGATGCTTTCCCGAACTGAACTGAATTATTCTGAACTTTTTATTACGTTGGGTCTGTCGGGATATTCTGGCAAGTCCAGCAGGAAACATGGATCATACACCAGGGGCTACAGTATTGTAGTTATATCCCTGGCTAATGTATTCTTGAAGCACAGCTTACCTGCTGGCTGCGTAAGACTATGCATTCTTGGACACACGCATTGCATTGCACACGGTTGCATTCTTGGACACACGCATCTCCATTAAGGACGGTCACCTCAGCACCTCACTGTACCGCAAGCCCACGGATAACCTCACGATGCTCCACTTCTCCAGCTTCCACCCTAAACACGTTAAAGAAGCCATCCCCTACGGACAAGCCCTCCGTATACACAGGATCTGCTCAGATGAGGAGGATCGCAACAGACACCTCCAGACGCTGAAAGATGCCCTCATAAGAACAGGATATAGCGCTCGACTCATTGATCAACAGTTCCAACGCGCCACAGCGAAAAACCGCACCGACCTCCTCAGAAGACAAACACGGGACACAGTGGACAGAGTACCCTTCGTCGTCCAGTACTTCCCCGGAGTGGAGAAGCTACGGCATCTCCTCCGGAGCCTTCAACATGTCATTGATGAAGACGAACATCTCGCCAAGGCCATCCCCACACCCCCACTTCTTGCCTTCAAACAACCGCACAACCTCAAACAGACCATTGTCCGCAGCAAACTACCCAGCCTTCAGGAGAACAGTGACCCCAACACCACACAACCCTGCCACAGCAACCTCTGCAAGACGTGCCAGATCATCGACACAGCTGCCATCATCTCACGTGAGAACACCATCCATCAGGGACACGGTACATACTCTTGCAACTTGGCCAACGTTGTCTACCTGATACGCTGCAAGAAAGGATGTCCCGAGGCATGGTACATTGGGGAAACTATGCAGACGCTGCGACAACTGATGAATGAACACCGCTCGACAATCACCAGGCAAGACTGTTCTCTTCCTGTTGGGGAGCACTTCAGCGGTCACGGGCATTCGGCCTCTGATATTTAGGTAAGCGTTCTCCAAGGCGGCCTTCGCAACACACGACAGCGCAGAGTCGCTGAGCAGAAACTGATAGCCAAGTTCCGCACACACGAGGACGGCCTCAACCGGGATATTGGTTTCATGTCACACTATCTGTAACCCCCACAGTTGCCTGGACCTGCAGAGTTTCACTGGCTGTCTTGTCTGGAGACAATACACATCTTTTTAGCCTGTCTTGATGCTCTCTCCACTCACGTTGTTTTGTTTGTTAAAGACTTGATTAGCTGTAAGTATTCGCATTCCAACCATTATTCATGTAAATTGAGTTTGTGTTTTTATATGCCCTGTTTGTGAACAGAATTTCCACTCACCTGAAGAAGGGGCTTGGAGCTCCGAAAGCTTGTGTGACTTTTGCTACCAAATAAACCTGTTGGACTTTAACCTGGTGTTGTTAAACTTCTTACTAAGACTATGAAGCCATGCCTTTATTACAACCTAATCTGCTATTACCTTACCATTGATACATAACTTTAAGTAGCACTGCTTGCAATTTTCTTATCCTATATGTTGCAGTCTGGTCATTGCCTGGGACTGTGGGTATCATTAAACATTAGACCCCATCGTAATGTAGCCAGTGTGTTACAATAGGCCATCACAACTGAAGTCAATGAGAAATCATTGCACTGGCCCTCAGAACAATGGGACCAGTGTTTGGATCCAGAATGAGAGCACAAGATCAGGCTGGGTTTTGGGATCGAGTTAAGTGACCTTTAATTGTGGGGTCATGGGGGGCAAGAATGCAGCTAATTAAAAGTTGGTGCTCAGGAAGGTAAAAGACCAAAGGGTCAGGGAGAAAGCCTATGTGAAGCATCAGAAGGGACACTGATGAGAAGGGGAGCTAAACATGAAGTCAAAGAGCAGCCCTGATCCTCCCAACTGCATATTTGGCTAAGTTAATTACTTAAGAATGAGCATTGCTCACAAATCCAGCATTCATCACCCATTCCTATTGTGTGTCAGAGCTTCCATTTTGAAGTGTTGCAATCCAAGTGGGATAGGCACACCCACAGTGCTGTTTGGGAGGACATTCCAGACAGTGAAGGAATGGTGCTATATTTCCAAGTCAGGATGGCATGTGACTTGAAGGGATGTAATAGTGGCCGGAAAGGACATGGTTGATCATCAATAGATCACTCCAGGGGCTTGGTGGAGTATGAGTTTCCCTATTAAGCATGTGAGAGCTCATCCAACATGAAATGAGTCGTGGGAATTTAAAACCTGTGCTCACAGCCTGGATGGGTTGTTATAGGTCCGGAGCTGCTGTAAGCAGCAGACGCAACCGTTTCTTCATATTAAATGAGCAGTGTGATAGTGGAAGACTGGCCATGCTGAGATTATTAGAGAGGAATTTCCAGGTGATGGTGTTCCCATGTGTCTGCTGCCATTGTCCTTTGATGTGGTAGAGGTCATGGATAAGTGCTATTGAAGAAGCTTTGTTGAGTTGCTGCAGTACACCTTGTGGATGGTACACACTGCTGTCCTGTGCCATGATGGTGAGGCAATAAATGTGATGGATAGGGTGCTTGATCAATTGGTTGCTTTGATCTAGATGGTGTTGGGCTTCTTATGTTTTGTTGGAGCTCATCCAGGCAAGTGACTTGTGCCTTGTAGATAGTGGACATGCTTTGGGGAGTGAGGCAGTGAGTTACTCTCTGTAGAATTGCCAGCCTCAAGTAGCCATAGTATTTAAGTAGCTCTTCCAGTTCAGTTTCTGGTCAATGGCTATTGATAGTGGGGGAATTCAGTGATGATAATGTAATTGAATGTCAAAGGGAGATGGTTAGATTGTCCCTTGTCGAGATGGTCATTGCGTTTAAGTAGTGTAAATAAAAGTTGCCTCTGAGTTTAGCTCTTTTGTCCAAGGCTGTCATGAGGTCTGGAATTGCCTGGCACTGCAAAAAACAAATTAAGCATTGGTGAGCAGATTGTTGCTGAGTAAGTGCTGCTTGATAGCACTGTTGATGAGACCTTCCATATTTGCTGATGATTGAGTATAGATTGATGAAGCAGCAATTGGCCAGGTTGTGGCCACCTTTTTGTGGGTTGGACAACAGTTGGTCAATTTTCCAAATTGTTGGGTAGATGCCAATGCTGGATTGGAGCAGCTTGGCTAAGGCTGCAGCTAGTTTAGGGCACCAGTGTTCAATAATCTAGCCGGAATGTTCCCTGGACCCATAGGCTTAGCAGTATCCACCAACTTCAGCCATACTTCATACCACATGAAATGAATCAAGGCTGGTATCCAAATGGTGAGGACTTCAGGAGAATGCCAAGATGGATCAATAACTTGGCACTTCTAAGTGTAAGATGGGTGCAAATGCTTCAACTTTGTCTTTTGCACTAACCTGCTGGACTCCCCTATCATTGAAGAAGAAGATGTTTTAGGGCCTCCTTCTCTGTTTAGTTGACCACAACCACGACTGGATGTGGCAGGACTGCAAAGCTCAGATGTGACCCATTGGCTGAGAGGTCATTTAACTCTGCCAAAGCATGCTGCTATCCTTCAATATCTTTTCTTAACAAACATTTATCAGGCTCAAAAATAATTACAATTATGATTTAATAATTTATCGGGCATTATTGTTTGCAGAACAGAATTCCAAACCTTCCCCCGCCCCCTCCCCGCCACACTGCATTTAGAAATACTTCCTAATTTTACTTCTGAAAGGCCAGGCTCTAATTTCTAAGTAATATTTCCAAGTCCAAGTGGGTATCATTTTGTTCATCTACCCTGTCTGTTCCCTTAGTTTCTTGAAAAATGCATTCAAATCCCTCGTAATTTAGACCTTGGAATCCAGGTGTCACTCTGATAAGTCTGCATTGCACTCCATTCAAGGCCAAAATATCCTCCATTAGATGCAGTACCTGTAACTGCTCAAAGTTCTCCAGGTGTGGTCTAACTTAGTACAACTGAAGCATGATTCCTACCCACTTCATAGAATCATAGGATTCTTGCCGTGCAGAAGGAGACCATTCGGCCCATCAAGTGTGCACTGACTCTCCAACTCTCCACGTAACTCCACGTATTTACCTTGTTAAGCCCCTCAACCTACACATCTTGGGACACTAACGGGCAATTTTGGCATGGCAAATCCACCTAACCTGCACCTCTTTGGATTGTGGGAGGGAACTGGAGCACCCGGAGGAAACCCAGAGACTGCATCAACCCCCCACAGACAGTCGCCCAAGACTGGAATTGAATCCAGCTCCCTGGCGCTGTGAGGCAGCAGTGCTGACCACTGTGCCACCCACAATTTGTATTCTCGCCCCACGCGACATCTCTGTGCCCCACCCTCATCCCCATTTCCGCCGCCCTCCGCCCACCTTCCCCACCCCATTCTCCCATTTACTCGCTCTCTTTGGAACTCCAATGCTTCCTGCTTCTAGCTTTTCACTCTCTGCTCGGTAATAATAGCTTTACTAAAAATTAATCTCCTGCTGAGGCTTAATCAAATCATAATCATGCCCTGTGATGAATAGTGAATATTGCTGAGAACATTCTGCTTTCAGCCTTTTAAAATTGCATTTTGCAAAAGTTTACATCCTGTAATAACTGTGTTTTCCCAGACACTGCGATTAAATTGAAGAAATTGGCTGGAATTTTACACAGAGGCGGAGGCTGTGGTGCTGTGCCCAGATGAAGCTCCACAGCAATTTGACAGCTGTTAATTGACTCAAGGCGGGACCCCTGCTCCGATCTGAGGAGGAATCTCACCTCTGAGAGCTGCCGGCCTATAAAATGGAGGGACTTTATCTGTACCACCAGTGCCATTGCGAATAGTGGTTGGACACTCAAGGGCTTCAATTGACCCATGATGATGTGGGATGCCTGCGGGCCTGTGCCTCTCCCGCCTTAGATGGTGAGTAGATGATGGGTATGTGCCACTGCCGTGCCACCCAATCTTATACCCAATCTCTGTCATCCAGCCTACATGTGGTGGTGGAGTGATGGGGTAGAAACGACAAAGGGAATCTCATAAAATTCTGGCGATGTCCAGAGGTCAAACATTGGTGTTTAAAATCTTTGAGCAGGCCTTGTGAACATCCTTTGAGCATTTTAGATAAAAAGCACAAATTAATTTGGAAGAGTCCCAGTGCAGTCAGTCTCCAAAGAGCTTCATTCGACATGAAGTTGACCGTTTGTAGCTGTCTGTAGGTATTTTACTTGCTTCATCCTCTGAATAATTTATTGTTCGTGCCAAATAGTCATCCATAGTGGAGTATCGGCTCATATTGCATGCTTTGATATATTTGTAATGAACCTAATAAAGTTAGATCATTAATCCAGAAGTTTGAGAACCTGTCATTGTTTCCTGAAAGTTGCATGTCCGGCGCAGAGTAAGTAGACTGAAAAGTTCTACTCTTTTTTGTTCTAAAGTGGATGACATTATGGTTGTGATTCTCCCAAAAAAGTTCTAAGTGTTGAATTCGTGTGAAAACTGGAGTAAATCCTGTTGGTTTTGTCAGCGGGATTTTTTAAATGAATTTCCCGCACTCTGCATTGCAGAGAACCCCAGTGGGAATCTTGTGAAAAATAAGGGGGTTGGGTTTATTGCCACTGGAGAGGCCAGCAGCATAGTGCTGAGCGGGCCACTGTGCATGCGCCTATCTGTTAGAGTAGAGATTGGCGCATACGCAGTAGCCCCACACTGCTGCCTCCCGATCGCTGGCCAGCTCGATCGCTAGCCAGCCCTGCGGCCCCCACATCACTGGCAACAGATCCCCCACGACTCGATCGCTGGTCCCGCAGATCTGTCTGGGCCAGCCTCAACCCCTCCCCCACTCTCCCCCCGGCCTGCCTCGATCTCCACCCTTCCCCCCGCAGTCCCGATTTGCCTCCCGCACCCCCCCCCCCCCCCCCCCCCGCCCGCCATCACCAGTCCCGACCCTTCCACCACGATGGCCAGTCCCAATCACTGGCATCCCTCCCCCTGTCACTGCCAAGTGCAGAGTGGCCGATTCCCCACCCCCACTGATCTTCCCCCAGAGCCCCACCCCCTATATACTCCATCCCCATTAGGCCCCACCTGTGGCACTGTCAGATGCCCAGTGGGCAGTGTCAAGATGCCCTCTGGGCATTGCCACTTTGCTCCTTGAGCAGTGCCAGGGGGCTCAAGCTGGCACTGCCAAGCTGGCAATGCCCAAGGGGCACCCACTTACCCCAGCCTATTAAGGGGCCTCCATGGTTTCCCTTCACTCAGCAGGGTCAGACCGTCAGCTCTCTGCAAGTGGGGAGCTATTATAAACCCTGCTGGAGTGAAACACTCCTGACATGGGGGAAGACGCTAGCGGGTTTGGAGACTTCAGTCCTGCACTCTCTAATCATATGGTAATTCTAATTTAAATAAACTATACAGCTCCGCGCCAATTTCTGGCGTGGAGCTGATGGCACCAGAAATCTGGGGGCCGGAGTCGCAGGGAGGCCATGATGCACAGTGGGCAACTAAAGCATCGCAGTAGGCTGAAAGGATTGCCCCCAATATTTGCCCATATAGAAATCCATTTGCCTCAGTATGCCCATTCACTGTATCCATCAATATCTCTTTCTAATTTTCTGCTTTCGTCGGTACTGTTTACTTGCTACACTAATTTGTGTTATTGACAAATTTGGATATATAGTTTTCTATTTCATCATCTAAATCATTAATAAATGCAGTAAATAGGTAGGAGCCCAACACAAATGCAAGATACAACTAGTCATATCCTGATAATTACTATCTCCTATTATTTCTACTCTGTCTCCTGCTGCTCAATCAATTTCCTGTCTGTTTACCCCTCATTACATCCTCTTATTCTTTAAGTGATTTCTTCCTTAATCAGGAGGCTAATTCTGTATCATTTTGTAGACTTTATAACCTGGTATATTTAGTTTCCAGCCCTGAGTGTTTTACATCCATGTTAATTCTATCTTGTGGAGATTTTCTTGTGCTGGTTTCCCTCTGTGCAATTTACAGTGGTGCAGAGACCGACAGACATTAGGTGCCTTATAAATATTCAAAGCGATTAATACCTGCTTTGGCAATTTGTAAATGCAACTCTTGTTTGCCTTTGCCTGATATGACTGTAATGCAGTTTATATGTCTATTAACATTGCAGTATCAAGTATTCATAATATTTGTCCCATATTATAAATACAGTGATATTGTTATCTTTGACTTAATGGAAAATCATTGGAGGATATTGCTTTTAACACTGGTGGCACTATCACCGAAATTGTGATAAAGGAAAGGAAGAGGAGCACAAAGACTTGTTGCTTCCAGTGTGAAAAGCTGGTGTTTCTCTGGTTCTCCAATGTGAGTAGTTAACCAACCACCATCGTTTACCTATCACCACTGTCTGTCACCAATGCCTACCTATCGCCTTCACTACTCACCTTCAAACAGCTGCCTAATCTCAAATAGACCATCATTCACAGCAAGCTACCCGACCCTCATGGGAACAGCCCGCGACACCACACAACCCTGTCACTGTAACCTCTGCACAACATGCCAGATCATCGACACGGATACCACCATCACAGCGGGGTACACACCACCCACCAGATATACTTTAGGTACTCATGCGACTTGGCCGATGTCTACCTCATACGCTGCAGGAAAGGATGCCCTGGGGCATGGTACATTGGCGAGACCATGCAGACACTACAACGATGGATGGACAGGCACTACGCAACAATTGCCAGACAAGAGTGTTCCCTCCCAGTCAGAGAACACTTCAGTGACCAAGGACATTCAGCCTCCGATCTTCGAGTAAGCGTTCTCCAAGGTGGCCTTCGGAATGCACATCACCACAGAATAGCTGAGCAGAAACTGATAACCAAGTTCCGCACTCATGAGGACGGCCTTAACCATGATCTCGATTTCATGTTGTGCTACATGTAACCCCACCAGACTGTTCTGTGGGGGAAAAATCTCCCTGACTGCCCTGTTTTGACTCCATGCACATCTTGATTCCAGGTGATGATCTCTCTGCCTGAATTAGTTTGCATAGTGTTTAGCACCATCTTACTCTTTGATTGTTTGTAATTATCTCTCTGCCTTAAATGATCAGTTCTTAGATCATCCCTTCATTAGTTATACAACCTGTCAATATTTTACACGTACAGATTATACTTAACTGCTAGCATTTGTCTATTAGCTCTCATGGTTACTTGTAAAGACTTGTTATTCAGCTGGCCTACATTGCACTACACTGTTTAAATTATCCTTTGACACTCTTGATTACATGTTAGTGTTGGGCTATCATCACTATATATTGTGTGCCTGCGCACCTCGCTCCACTTCACCTGATGAAGGAGCAGAGCTCTGAAAGCCTGTGATTTCAAATATACCTGTTGGACGATAACCTTGTGTCATGTGACCTCTCATCTTATCCACCCCAGTCCAACACCGGCATCTCCACATCATATCACCATTGTTTACCTATTACCATTGTCTACCCATTACCATTATCCATTTACCACCATTGTCCACCTACCACCATTGTTTGCTTAACACCATTTTTTACCACCATTATTTACCTCCCAAAACTCCCCAAGTAACTGAAGGAAATGGATTTTCTTTTGGTACCTTTGCTGCAGCATGTTACTGCCACTTGTGCAAACCTGATACTTCTAAAAACTGTGCATTTGAATTAAGATTGCAATACCAAAACAATATAGACTGGTTTATGCATTTACTGAGCCAATGACTGGAACTTTCTGGTGCGTCCTCACCACGGGTGTCCTGGTAGTGTTGGGTGGAATCAATGGAAAATTCTATTGACAGCGGTGGGGCCAATAGATCCTGCCACCAATGGCTCATTGCCTGCCGCCGCCAGAAAGATGCTGTGGGGAGGTCAAAGAATCATGTCCATAATCTAATCTCAGCTGACTCCCACAAGCTGATCTCAACTACAGCATTTATGTTTTCTCCCCTGTAACCCTGGGTCAAAACTGTGGGAGAGGGAGGGGGATTTTTTGCTCCCGTTTTCATCAGAAAGGATTAACCAAAGGAGCGGAAAATCCAAATCGCATTTCATACCAACCAAAAAACTTGATGTGATAGTCCATGTCCCCACGTCCCCCGCCAATGACTTAACGGGATTCCCAACGTTCAACATGGGGAGCATCATTTCCATACATTTATGGAAATATCATTGTCAGACTTCTACACCTGAATCATCTCCCCCTTAATAAAATCCATTCACATCAGTGTGAGGAGAGACTGACGTGAATTGCAACTGGTCTCTCAAGGTGTGCACCTATGGGGCAGACCTTTCAGAGAAGCTCAGCTGAGTGCAGTTTTCATGGGGAGTGGGTCCTTTGTGGCTTGGGAAGGAATCCCCATGTTAGATTCACATTTCTTTTATTCATTCATGGGACATGGGCATCACTGGCTGGCCAGCATCTATTGCCCATCACTAGTTGCCCTTGAACTGAGTGGCTTGCTAGGACATTTCAAAGGGCAGTTGCGAATCAATTGCATTGCTGTGGCTCTGGGGTCACATATAGGCCAGACTAGGTAAGGATGACAAATTTCCTTCCTGAAAGGTTCTGGTTGAACCTGTTGCAATCCTATGAAAATCTAGTGAGGGGGGGAGGTCTGGTATCTGGTGTGGTGGGAGACGGGGGTCTTTTAAAATGTATTTAAATAAATGGAAATTAGGTTCTCACCAATTATGGGCATAAAAATGCTGCCTCAATTCTACTGGGCCCCGAAAGGAGTGTTTTGAACTTGACTTGTTACTAACTACTGTTTATAAGTTCATCAGAACTACGATGGTGTTTGAAGTGCAATTATGATTCTGTTAGATGAAAAAAAATAAATGATCCCCAAAGAGGAAATATTCAAGGAACTGATACAAGATGCCCATGTGGGTCCCTACAAGTAGTCTGCAAGTTAGTACAACAGAGGGCCATTCAGATCCTTGAGGCCAAAGAGCAGATCATAGACCAGAGCTTCAGGTCTTACGTAGCGGAGAGATTACTGGCAATGGCAGGGATAGATGGAGGTGCGAAACTCTGCCCCATCCAATTGACCCAAGGCAGTTTAATGCTCAAGGAAATAACCCCAGCGGATGATTTGAAGGGCTACCTCTTGGTCTTTGAATGATGTGCCAATTGGAAAAGATGGGCACAAGGCCAATGGGCTGGCACTGGGCGGAGGGAATGGCATGGTGGGGGGCATGGGGTTAGACGCTGCATTCATCCTTTAAGTAAAAAGCACACTTCACTGGCAAATGGTGGACGTCTTAGGGGCTAGGGAAATGGGAAATGAAGGCTCCATCCCAACTGCTGGATGAAGTCATGTCATACAGTTTAAGCTATTTATGATATGTGCAGTTTATTTGAAAGAAACAAATGATTATGTTTCCAAAGTTTTGCACCATTCAGTGTTTTCTCACCTCGTGTCTGGGTTTGTTGTCAGATGATCGATTAGTCAGAACTGCCATTATTGTTGTATCACGTGACACTGCAATGGCAGGAAGTAAATGAGCAGTTCTTTGTGATGGGGTTTTCAGGCTGTACATGACCCAAGACTGGAACTTCCCACACAAGGTCAACGGACCTTTACACGGTCCGTCAAATTTTCTATCCCACCAATAACGATTCCCAAGGCGGGATGGGCAATTTCCAGCTTTGGTCTTTTTCATCCAGTAATTCTGTTTCTATTTAGCAATTGGTGGCCTCCAATTTATGTCAGCCACTCTCTGTTTTGAAAAGCCCTTTTGTTTAAGAGATAATTAATGTCACATACTGCATTTTTGGCACTTCCCCTGCTTAGTAAAATACTCTTTGAAATTTTTGCTATTTTAAATACATAAAATTTTCACTTGTGACACTTAAGTCCAACTTAACTAATTTGTTTTCATCTACTTAATGTTCCACCATCAGTGTTTTGAACAATTGGATCATGTTATTCCTAGTCTACTTTTCTTGAACTAAAATAAAACAAATGTTCTGAATTGACAGAGAGAAAAAAAAACAGCTTGCAGCTTCTGTCTCCAGATGTGAAGGTTCCACACAATGGGACTGTTTTGCCTTTAAATTTCTAAGAAAATGTAGTATTCACACAACGCGCATGATAATTTAATTATTGCTTGGGCACCTCACATTATAATTGCTGAGTTCAGCAGCAATATGATTAATCCCAAGTCTTCCTAACTTTATCTTCTCAGCTGAAAGATAAAAAAACTTTATAACACCTCTCTCATACTTAACATCAGTTTACGTTAAGATGTATCGACTTAGCATTGCATAGAGTGGATGGAAATATCACAGTTGGCCTGAGGATATTACAAACCTGGTATTGTCTCTTTACATGTACAGAAAAGGTAAACATATTGTCATCAAATAGATTTGTTTACCAGAAGGTCAGAGCTAGGTAGAGAACAAAACGACTATCTTATGACTCTTCCACAAACATGAAGAGGTGTTGAATGCCTGAGCTTGTTTTATCGGCAATTTTCGGATTGCTGTTGTCAGGAAAAGTTGTCTTTTATGTAAAGGACTCAAACATAAAATAGATTGTTTAATTCAATCTTTCCTGCAAGTGTTTCTCATCATTCCCCTTCTACTGCAGCCTAAACTACTCATCCTTAAAAGGTATAGTCAATTAACAAATAGTGCACTGGTGATGGTATGAAAGATTTCCAAATTCCTAATATTGCTTTTGAAGTGACACGACCATAGGTACAATATAACGTTCTTTATAGTTTAGATCACTTAGCTTTGAAATTGTCTTTCTCACTCTATGGCAAACTCGATCCAGTTCCTCAATGTCCCTTTTGAGATGGCATTGACAATGAACAAGTAGTTTACTGAAATCCCCTGTTAAATAGCAGAAGGCTTGAAAGAGAAAACATTCAGAACACTATAGAAGATCTTGTTAATGGGAAAACATTGGTTTTGTAATTTTTGCAATATGTAAAGTTTCACCTCAACTGAAAAGAAAATCTGAAGGTTGAATTTCCATGGGGTTTCTCTCAATCTCCCAATGCAACTTGATTCACCTGATGAAGGAGCAGCGCTCCGAAAGCTCGTGATTCCAAATAAACCTGGTGGACAAAAGCAAATTACTGTAGATGCTGGAATATGAAACCAAAAGAGAAAATGCTGGAAAATCTCAGCAGGTCTGGCAGCATCTGTAAGAAGAGTAAAGAGCTGACGTTTCAAGTCCAGATGACCCTTTGTCAAAACCTGATGGACTTTAACCTGCTGTTGTGAGACTTCTCACTGGGAGAAACTTTGAATAACAGTTTTTATGCTTTTTCTCTGTAGATCTTCTGCCAAAGCTATGGTGGAAGATTGCCATGTGAACATTTTACTCCAAATAATTAATAGGTTATAATTTGCCATAGAAGGACAATGAACCATGTCTACCACAAATTACATTTGAGCTCACCCGTTTAATTGTGAAGCTATTTTGTGTCCCAGGTTGCTAAAAATACAAGCTGATAAGTCACAGCAAGGGAAAATGATTGCCTGGTGCCTAAGCAACTGAATATCTCCCTAATCAATCAGATGGAAGGATTGGGAAATTAACAGCACAAGGACTGAGAAGAAAATATAAATTCAGAAGGGTGCATTCAATTAATCAGGATTAGAGAGAGAAATAAAGAGAAGAAAGGTGAAATTGCGAGATAAAATTAAGCAAAGGAAAAAGAAAACAAAAACATTTCAAATTTTGAAAATCTTCAACAATTAAAACCTGAAAGAATGAGATTCCACTGTGGTAATTGCTCATTTTGATTGCTAGATAGGCTGTTTGGTAGTAATTAACACTTGTCACATCATTAAAGAATACTTATGCTGAAATGGACTTTCGAGGGAAAGTTTTAATTTGCACCAATCATGCAAGTACAACAATGGCATGCCATTCAATGCATCTCACTGATGAGATAGACGGTGAAATGTTGTTGCTCAAAAGTTGATGCCAAGCAGTACATATCAAACAGCAAATTTTGGATTTTTACATTTAACCACACATCTGTGTTTGCCTGAAGTTACTATAGCATTTGCACATAATTAATGGGAAGTACATTAGTTTCATCACTTTTTTGACAGCAAATTATAGGTCATTAACAAATGTTGAATGTCAATCAATTAATTAATATGTAATGCACACAGAAATTTTGACATCTTTTAGAGGCATATTATTATGAATTCATTATACCATTATTGTAACACAGTCAAAACTTAACATTAAGCATCAAAGTGCTGTTAGATTTGATCTTTGGTACACTTTGGTATACTTGGTACAGTTTCTCGATGCTCATGTTACCAATGTGGGTCATTAATTCTTGATTTTACCTCTCCATATGAATCATAGAATCCCTACAGAACAGAAAGAGGTCATCTAGCCCGTCGAGTCTGCACGGGTCACAATCCAACGATATGGGCCCTATTCCCATAACCCCACTTATTTACACTACTAACCCCCTGGCAATAAGGGGCAATTTAGCATGGTTAATCAACCTAACCCACATATCTTTGGACTGTGGGAGGAAACCGGAACACCTGGAGGAAACCCATGCAGACAAGGGGAGAACATGCAAACTCCACACAGGCAGTCACCCAAGACGGGAATCAAACCCGGGTCCCTGGCGCTGTGAGGCAGCAGTGCTAACCACTGTGCCACTTGTGCCACTGTGAATAATGGAGCATGATTACATATGTGTGACCATTCAATAACTCAATTGTTTAGAGTTAATTTCTGCATGTTATTTAAATGTAATGATCAGTGGTTCTGGATTTGATCCCCATATGTTTGTTGGTCAGCTGAATTGTGCTACAGTGGTACTACTGGATGCTATAATTAATCTCAATACTCTCGGGTGTTGAGGAAGAATCTGGGCAAGGTTCCTGACTCTAATTGGAAATTGGTACAAGATCAGGCAGTACCTTATTGAGTGCTCGAGCAGCTTGAGGGGCTGAATGGCCTCCTCCTGCTCTATGTCTCTTTTGGACCTGCATAATTGCCAGCCCATGATCTCCTAATAGAAAATGTATGTGGATGTGATGCAACTGGAGGAATGGATTCAGCAATCAAACAATCTCCCAACATTAGCATAAATTGAGAAAATGCCATTTTAGGATGCAGTATTGAAATAATTTGAGATATGACATACGGTAACTGTGATGTGGAGATACCGGCGTTGGACTGGGGTAAACACAGTCAGAGTTTTAACAACACCAGGTTAAAGTCCAACAGGTTTATTTGGTAGCAAATGCCATTAGCTTTCGGAGCGCTGCTCCTTCGTCAGATGGAGTGGATATCTGCTCACAAACAGGGCACAGAGACACAAACTCAAGTTACAGAATACTGAATAGAATGCAAATCTTTACAGCTAATAATAAGTGGGGTTATGGGAATAGGGCCCATATTGTTGGATTGTGATCCGTGCAGACTTGACGGGCCAGATGTCCTCTTTCTGTGCTGTAGGGATTCTATGATTCATATGGAGAGGTAAAATCAAGAATTAATGACCCATATTTGTAACATGAGCATCGAGAAACTGTACCAAGTACACCAAAGTGTACCAAAGATCAAGCCTTTACAGCTCATCAAGACTTGATTAGCTGTAAAGATTCGCATTCTAATCAGTATTCTGTAACTTGAGTTTGTGTCACTGTGTGCCTTGTTTGTGAGCAGATTTCCACTCCATCTGACGAAGGAGCAGGCCTCCAAAAGCTAATGGCATTTGCTACCAAATAAACCTGTTGGACTTTACCTGGTGTTAAAACTCATACGGTAACTGTAGCAGGCTTGTAAGGAAAAAGGTAGCCTTGAACCTATGGTTTCCAAAGGTCTTGATCACTATATTTTTCCTCATGTCATCTCTGGGTCTGTTGCAGTCTGATTAATAAGGATTGATTGCTACGATTAGTCAACAGATTCATTAACATTATATCATCCATCTACAAACATAGAAGCAGGCAAATTAGATAGGCCTTGCGATGAGCTTCCCGTCCTCAATTCCCACCCTTCCCCCACTGTGGTGTGTATTATGTTTAGGCAACCCGCCATTGGCTGGACGTGGGATCTTCCAATCCCGCCGCTGTCAATGGGTTTTCCCATTGTTCACACCCTCCATTCTGGGGAACCTGCGATGGGCTTGGGGAATGGTCACCATCAGCGACAGGTCCCACCAGCAGAAACAAAGAACAAAGAACAAAGAACAGTACAGCACAGGAAACAGGCCCTTCGGCCCTCCAAGCCTGTGCCGCTCCTTGGTCCAACTAGACCAATCGTTTGTATCCCTCCATTCCCAGGCTGCTCATGTGACTATCCAGGTAAGTCTTAAACGATGTCAGCGTGCCTGCCTCCACCACCCTACTTGGCAGCGCATTCCAGGCCCCCACCACCCTCTGTGTAAAAAACGTCCCTCTGATGTCTGAGTTATACTTCGCCCCTCTCAGCTTGAGCCCAAAGACCCCTCGTGATCGTCACCTCCGACCTGGGAAAAAGCTTCCCACTGTTCACCCTATCTATACCCTTCATAATCTTGTATACCTCTATTAGATCTCCCCTCATTCTCCGTCTTTCCAAGGAGAACAACCCCAGTCTACCCAATCTCTCCTCATAGCTAAGACCCTCCATACCAGGCAACATCCTGGTAAACCTTCTCTGCACTCTCTCCAATGCCTCCACGTCCTTCTGGTAGTGCGGCGACCAGAACTGGATGCAGTACTCCAAATGTGGCCTAACCAGCGTTCTATACAGCTGCATCATCAGGCTCCAGCTTTTATACTCTATACCCCATCCTATAAAGACAAGCATACCATATGCCTTCTTCACCACCTTCTCCACCTGTGTTGCCACCTTCAAGGATTTGTGGACTTGCACACCTAGGTCCCTCTGTGTTTCTATACTCCTGATGACTCTGCCATTTATTGTATAACTCCTCCCTACATTATTTCTTCCAAAATGCATCACTTCGCATTTATCCGGATTAAACTCCATCTGCCACCTCTCCGCCCAATTTCCCAGCCTATCTATATCCTGCTGTATTGCCCAACAATGCTCTTCACTATCCGCAATTCCAGCCATCTTCGTGTCATCCGCAAACTTGCTGATTACACCAGTTACACCTTCTTCCAAATCATTTATATATATCACAAATAGCAGAGGTCCCAGTACAGAGCCCTACGGAACACCACTGGTCACAGACCTCCAGCCGGAAAAAGACCCTTCGACCACTAGCCTCTGTCTCCTATGGCCAAGCCAGTTCTCCACCCATCTAGCCACTTCTCCTTGTATCCCATGAGCCTTAACCTTCTTAACCAACCTGCCATGTGGGACTTTGTCAAATGCCTTACTGAAATCCATATAGACGACATCCACGGCCCTTCCTTCATCAACCGTTTTTGTCACTTCCTCAAAAAACTCCACCAAATTTGTAAGGCACGACCTCCCTCTTACAAAACAGTCGGAAAAGCTTTGGCCTTGGTCTTTTTTAAACCAGCAATTTCCATGTAACATTAATCTTCTTGGCTCATGCATGAAGATGACCTTGCCAGCACTGGCCACATCCTGAGAAGAGATACAAATACAAATTGTCCCTATTTGTACTTGTTTTGTTGCTTTGAATACAACAAAACATTGAATAAATCATGTCATAGGTATGTTTCACTGGTTCGTGCTTCCATACTCATCTGGTTATATAATTTCTCACATTGCTGCGATACATTACTCTGCTTAAAATCAGCTCCAGCAACTGAATTTCCCTCGTTTTGTTTCCAACTGATTCTTGTCTCAAATTTGGCTCATCTCTTAATTTGGACTCTGGTCAAATTCAAACTGGATCAATCCCGGATTTGAGCTCCCAATTTCTGTCTCAGACGGGAGCAGGGGTCAATTTAAACTGCCTTGATTTCCCCATTCTCACACACTAGAAAGAGGGTTCAGGGTATGACCACAATAAAATACAAGTATGGGTTGACATGTCCAGAATCAGAAGTAAACCAGAATGATCCTCCTGCGGGGAGGTTGATTGTAGATTGCCCTCATCTTTCCAGATTAAGGCTGGCATGACATGAGAAGGCAAGTAAATTGAGTCAATCAGGAGGCACACGTTCTAATGTTCCAGCAGTTGGCAGGGTTGATGAGGCCCTGAAGTCTTTCTGCTGCTTGATGGAACAGTGCACAGGCTTTTGCCTGGAATTCTGTTCACGTTGGACGTTAAACAGGAACCGCCGGAATTCAATTCCAACAGATGAAATCACAGTGCAGCTTGTGGTGGTCATGTGACATACCTCCTCGATGTTGGACACGGGATGTATTTTCCTAAGGCTGGAATCTAGGTGTTTCATTGGAGTTGGGATTCCTTTAGTTTTTTGGAGACAATGGTGTTGAGTTAACTTAATTGCCACTCTCTTTGTCAAAACCGTTGGATTAAGACTGCTAATGCTTTGGCCATTAAACCAGTACGGGAGATTATGACTTGCAAAGGTCTTCCTTTGTTCAGAGTTAGCTGGACCAGACTCCCTGTCGCTGTCGCCATGGTTGCCTTGAAACTGCTGCAAGGTGATTGGCTGAACCACCATTTTTTTTATCTTTCACCTCTCGACTGTGATAAGTTCCATATTGCCCTTTAGTGTGTAGGTTAGGAGGATTAGCATGGGGCTATGGGGATAAAACAGTGGGAGGATGGGCCTGGGTAACATGCACTTTCGGAAAGTTGGTGCAAACTCAATTGGCCAATTGGCCTCTTTCTGCACAGTAGGGAGTCTATGGTTCTATGATAGGTGAGAATATTTGAAGAGTATTTTATATTGGGCCATGAGAAAAATCAAGATGGACCTAAGTTCTGCTATTTTCAGAATTAATGAAAAAATATTAATTCATTTGTTTTGTTGCATGTTCCTCCTTTATACAATCAGCGATGTTTAACTAATTTGCTGTTTCTTTTGAGCAGTCCGTTACTGCCAATAAACTGTTAATAATGAATTGAGGCCAATATAAATTATTGAGAATTGAGAAAAATATAAATTATTATGAAACTTAATGTTGAACTTAATAGGCTTATATTATATTTAACTGCCTGTTGTAACATATTCAGCACATCTTCAAAGTTCATTTAGATTGGGAGGGAGAAAATGTATTAGAACATAGGAATAAAGACATTCAAAAGAAATATTGTGACAGAAATGGAATGATGAATTACGAGAAGTGCAGAAAAGGATGATTAAATGTTGAGTTTGTTATGTTTCTGAAGTATCTGAGTTTCTCAAACCATGGAACTGCTAAACTAAGGACACCTGTCAGTTAAGAGTGTGCATTCTAAGAAGTACATTTAGCAGGGAAGATATTCTGGAATTTTGTCTGATTTGCCCATAAGAGGCAAGGAGAAAATTCAATTTCCATTGAAACTAGATTAGTGAAAGGTATCTCCATAGAGTTATAGAGTAATCGAGGTATGCAGTATGGAAAGAGGCCCTTCGGTCCAACTCATCCATGCCGACCAGATTTCCTAAACTGAGCTAGTCCCACTTGCCTGTGTTTGGCCCATATCCATCCATGTACCTGTCTAAATGTCTTCTAAATGTTTTAATTGTACCCACTTCTGCCACCTCCTCTGGCAGTGCATTCTATATACGCACCACCCTCTGTTTGAAAAAGTTACCCATCAGGTTCCTTTTAAGTTTTCTCCTATCAGCTTAACCCTATACCCTCTAGTTTTGGACTCCCCTACCCTGGGGAAAAGACCTTGGCTATTCACCTTATCTATGCCCCTGATGATTTTATAAACTTCGATAAGGTCACCCCTCATCCTCTGACACTCTGACAAGGAAAAAAGTCTCAGCCTACCCAGCCTTTCCTTATAATTCAAACTTTCCAGTCCCGCTAACATCCTTGTAAATCTTTTTTGTACCCTTTCCAGTTTAATAACATCCTGCCGAAAGAAGGGCGACCAGAATTGTACGCAGTACTCCAAATGTGGCCTTCCCAATATCTTGTACAGTTGTAACATAACGTCCCAGCTCCTGTATTCAATGCTCTGACCGATGAAGGCAAGTATGCCAAATGTCTTCTTCACCACCCTGTCTACCTGTGACACCACTTTCAAGGAACTCGCACCCCTAGTCTCTCAGTTTGACTATACACTAACTGTGTAAGTCATGCCCTGGCTTGACTTACCAAAATGTAACACCTCACATTTATCTGAATTAAACTCGATCTGCCATACCTCGGCCCACTGACCCAGTTGATCAAGATCCCATTGTAGTCTTACATAACCTTCTTCAATATCCACTACACCAACAATTTTGGTGGCATCCACAGATTTACTAACACGCCTCCTATATTCTCATCCAAATTGTTTATATAAATGACAAACTATAGTGGACCCAGCATTGATCCCTGCAGCACATCGCTGGTCATAGGCCTCCAGTTTGAAAAACAACCCTCTACAACCACCCGCTGTCTCCTACTGGCAAGCCAATTTTGTATCCAATTGGCTAGTTCTGCTTGGATCCCATGTGACCTAACCTTACTGACCAAGGTACCATGTGATACCTTGTCAAATGCTTGCTAAGGTCCATGTAGACAACATCGACTGGACTGGCCTCATCTATTTTCTTGGTCACCCCTTCAAAGGACTCTATCAAATTTGTAAGACATGATTTCCCATGTACAAAGCCATGCTGACTATCCCTAGTTCTTGCCTATCCAAATAAATGTAGATCCTGTCTCTCAGAATCCACTCCAACAACTAACTTATCATTGACATTAGGCTCACCAGTCTGTGGTTCACAGCTAATGTCATATATCCAAAGAAACACATTCTTAACTATTTCTCTCATAAATACAGGGTTACTTTTTTCTGGTGTGCACTCAAAGTTAGAAAACTTATCTCTTATCAGCACTATCTGAATATTATGAACATGCTTCTTGATTTTTGAAGTGTGCTATCAAAAAACGAATTGCTCCATCCTTAATATATTCTCAAAAAATAGCACATTATCTAGAAGTAAAAGTGCATGTTGCCACAGCAACTCAAGTTCCCCTAGTGAACTGTAAACACAGCACAGCATAATGGAGCTGCATCTTAGCTATGAGGTGCAATACATGAGGAATGCAAATTGGGAAATTACAGATCACAGCCAATAATTTTCTACCAATAGTTTAATGAACAGAAATAATGGGCGGTACTTTTTACACTGGAGGCTAAATGTGGCGACAGGTGTGGAAATTGATGTTTCCTCCCGGCTGGCATGGTGTGTTTCTCCAGCAGATCAGCTACTATTCAGCTCATTATATAGGCATGAACATGAAGCACATCTTATCTCGCGGCAGATAAGCTGGGATTGTTCCGCCCTGCTGTGATCTCATTAGATCATCGTTCCAGGAGCCATATTGAAATTGCATTCTCAGCATCCCAGAATTAATTGTAGTTGGTCCTGAAAGATAAGAAGTCTACTGCCCTCAAGTTCAGCAACAATGTGCTGTGGACGCTTCTGGATGCTGTGAAGGAATGCTTTCTTTACCACCTTCCAACAAATTTTGAGTAATCAGCCTCACTGAAAGATGTTGGTAACATTTTTCAATCTTGCCCGGTACTGCTGCCAACACGAAAAAGAGAATTTGGCGCTCAGCCAAAGCTTCATTCATTCCAGCAGGACAGGAGAATCCCAGCCATGGGCGAGTCAGAGAATTCTGGCCGTTTAGCCTTACAGTTCCTGCTAGATAATTAAAAATGTGACCTCGTGGTTGTGTGCAGAGGCCCAAGATGCCTGATTTGGACATGGGAGGATGCAGTGCTGGACCAGTAGGTCTGGCTAGCATCTCATCACATTAACAATCAGCTTGCTCTGAGTCGCTCGATCGACAAGCTAACATGCAGCGGACCATCACATTGATGTGCCTGGGTTCTCTGTGCATTTATCAGCCTGTTGGAATGAAAAGGTGGAGGATTCAAATGCGATCAGAGCGAGTTTGTGAGACATCTAATGTGTGCTCTTTATGATCAACAATTGGGATCCTTATGGCCTAGATTGTGTGTCAGCATGTTCCTTCGTGCCCATAAATGCCATGGTGCGGGGGGGCGGTGGGGGCGGTGGGGGCGGGGGGGGGGGGGGGGGGTGGGGGGGGGCGGGGGGGGAGGGGCATGGGGGGGCGGAGGGGGCGGGGGGGAGCGGGAGGGGGTGCAGGGTGGCAGAATATCCTGCCTCACTAACATGCCACCTCCTCCCAAGTTTGAGCCTGAAGGGTCAGATAACCATTTCTTCCTGCACACTCAATGTTCTTCCCATCCATCTCTGTCCCATCGGATCACAACTTTCTTGTTCTTCATCCTATTTCCAAACGCATTTTGCTGTTAGCTCAATGAACAATTGATCAAACTTCCTTTAAATGCTTCAGTTGAGTTGCTATTGACTTCAGTAAATCAAATCTACAATTAAGAACAAGCACTGACAACTCGGTGAGAATTACTGATTTGAAAATTTGATTTTGAGCAAACTTGGTCAGTTATGGGTGAGATCTTGGATTTCGTTAACTGAAATCAAATTAGTATCCATTTAAACACGCATGGATTTATCCAACACAAGCAACACAAATTTACCGTCATAGCAACATAGAAGCATAGAAGATGGGAGCAAGAGGAGGCCATTTGGCCCTTCGAGCCTGCTCCACCATTCATCACAATCATGGCTGATCATCCAACTCAATAGCCTAATTCTGCTTTCTCCTCATAACCTTTGACCCCATTCACCCCAAGTGCTATATCAAGCCGCCTCTTGAATACATTCAATGTTTTGGTTTCAACTACTTCCTGTGGTAATGAATTCCACAGGCTCACCACTCTTTGGGTGAAGAAATGTCTCCTCATCTGCATTCTAAATGGTCTGTCCCGAATTCTCAGACTGTGACCCCTCGTTCTGGACGCTCCCGCTATTGGGAACATCCTCCCTGCATCTATCTGTCTATCCTGTTAGAATTTTATAAGTCTCTATGAGGTCCTCCCTCACTCATCTGAACTCCAGCAAACATAATCCTGACCTAGTCAATCTCTTCTCATACATCAGTCCTGCCATCCCTGGAATCAGCCTGGTAAACCCTCGCTGCACTCCCTCGAGTGCAAGAACATCCTTCCTCAGAAAAGGAGACCAAAATTGCACACAATGGGGGCGATTCTCCCAAAAGTGCTGAATTGGCGAGAAAACTGGTCTGGATCGCGACTGTTTCTTCAGTGCAACTTCATACTCGAATCTCCCCACTCTGTGCAATGCAGAGGTCACAATTGTGAACATCATTAAAAGCTCAGGGGGCGGGGCCAAAGGGCCTGAAATCGGCGGGATGAGCGGGAATCCGCGCATGCGCACATTGCTGAGAGATCGCGGAAAAGACCTCCCAGCATCCAGATCACTGCCATCCAACCCCCACAGACATCACTGGCCTCATCACTGGCCCCCATAACCCTCTCCCTCCCCCCACAGACATCACTGACATCATCGCTGGCCCCCACAACCCCCTCACAGATATCACTGGCCTCATCGCTGGCCCCCACAACCCCCTCACAGATATCACTGGCCTAATCGCTGGCCCCCACAACACCCCCACTGTCATCGCAGGCCTCGTCACTGGCCCACAACCCCCATACAGATATTGCTGCCTCTTCCCGGTCTCCCCCCACAGTCAGACATGGCTGCCCACTCACCTCATGCCCCCATGGATCCGGATAATACGGGTACCCCATCCCTCCAGCCCTTAAACAAACTGTCCTCACTGCTGCCCTGCAGAGAACTAGCATTGTGCTGGCATGCAGAACCCCAGTTGTGATCATTCCCTCTCTTGAATGGGAGCCTTCAGTATTGCACCCCCCCACCCTGGACACAGCAGCCTATTGAATGGCAGCCAATCAGCACCCTGAGGGATGAATGACACTCAATTGAAAGCAGCTTTCAAAATCTCTCACAAGCATTTGTTGCCAACAGGCCCATGACTGGCCGCACTCACTGCACCTGCACTCTCCTAATAAGCCAGAGCTGTATATAAGCTGCAGGAATGGACACACAGCCAGTCACGCCACAAAGATGTCTGCGCGCAAGCCCGCTCCCAGATTCACAGAGGCGGACCAGGAGCACTTGCGAGATGCTGTGGAGGAGAGGTGTGAGCGGATCTTCCCTCGCCCAAGGGGTGCACCGCCATGGCATTGTGGGAGGAGGTGGCAGAAGTGGTGAATGTCAGGAGCCTGACACCGCGCTCCGACCAGGGGTGTCGGAAAAAATGTACAACCTTCTTCGAGCAGCAAGGGTGACTGAGCATCCTACTTGGAACCCGCATGTGCTTGGCACAGATCTCCAACCCTGCTTGGACACCTGAAAGGCAACAAGTTACCCTTCCTCCAGAAACAAAATCTAACCCCTTCCCCTCACCCCTCAATGAGCACCCTTCAGTGGTGACCACTTTCCCTGAAACAGCCAGCACAACGCCCGAGACACAGGCACATATTGCGCACCATGCACTGCAATATATTAATGCTTGCTATCCACCTCATGTTCCCATAAAAGAACATTCGCAACTTACGTGACGCTACACAGACTGGTGGTGTGTGCCTGACCTGCAGCAGCTGACCAGCATCGAGGAGCATGCCATGGTACTGGCAGGGGGTGATGGGTGATCCCGAATGGTCACTGACAGCCAGGTTGGCGTACAGTATGCAAGTGAGCAGAAAAACACCCTCAACCTTGGTCCTCCTCTAAGTGCGATACTGCATGGAATGTTTTGCCTCCCTCTCACTAATGTGGTTTTTTACAGCTCTGGACCCAGAGGAACCCGGCCCTTCGGGTGTTGCCACCGCCCCTGCTGCTCTGGAGCCAACTGCCCATGATCCCCTGGATGACACCTCGGAGGGAGGCACTGAGGAATCCTCCTAGGGCAGCACCACTGAAGCGTCATCAGCATGTACCACACAACCCACCAACACAGACTGTCACCACAGTAGGTACCTTTAGTGTTGAGACTTCTGGGTCACGAACTGTTGAGCATATCATAGCTGCTGATGCACATCGGGTGGAGGCGGGCACATCCGAGGGCTTGGGCACACGGAGGTCTGCTGGAGGCCAGGATTGAGCTGTGCCCAAGCCAGATGCTGAGCCTCAGGGTTTGTTCCTCCCAAGGTTGGTGGAGATGCATCAGGAAACCCGGGGAGTTGTGGAAGGGTTGTCAGTAACCATGCTGCGACTGCAAGGCTGTTCAGGGGAGTTCAACAGTGTGCCATTGCAGGAGGTGGTGCCGACACAGCATGCGAACCAGGGCAACACTTCAAGGGTGGTGACCGCAGTGGAAAGTCTGGCTCAGAGGTCTGTCCTCATGAGTTACAGGGTCCAGGCCATCCTAGAGACTCTACAGGCGAGTGTGTTTCTAGCATCCAGGAGGCAGTGTTCCAACGCCATGGGTGTCGGGGGCATTCTGGAGACACAGCAGAACATGGCTGTGAGCCTCGACTACTTAGCTCAGTCTCAGAGGGCCAAGGCTGAGATAATACATCATGGGGCAGACGCATCTGGGCCTCCAGGATTGGCAGAGCCAGGTGACGCCAGAGCTTCGGAGCTCAGTCCAGCTACCCTGGCATCCCATGGAGTGTCCCCGAGACCTCTGAGAACCCCAATGGAGGAGGCACGGTTTGAGCCCATGCTGGGGTCTTTCATCCAGGAGATCCCAGACGTCCCAAGACCTTCTGATTCTCCCCTTCCTCACACCGGGGCATCTCAGGGCCAGTGAGATGAACAGGGTGACACTGAAACAGTGTCATCTCCAAGTCAGCCGGGGCCCTCCAGGTCCTGGCCACCCAGGGGGCGTCCGCCAAGGGCATCACAAGTTACGGGATGTGCGTAAGAGCTGGACATCGCCACCTCTGATATGCATCCTAGGGTAGCACCTAGAAGAAGCAGCAGACAGCACAATGTTAGAAAGTTGTAGTTCACTAAGAGAGCATGGGTGAAGGTCACCAGTAGTCAGGGTTATTCATCAATAACGTTAAGAACACTTAATCTTTTGTGACTAATATGTCTCTGATTCTCTCTCCTGCTTAGCCCAACAAAGCTGAGTGGTCCCGATCCCAAGCACAGAGGTGCTGTCTGTTGAGCCTTGGAGACTCAGCCACATGTTTCAGAGTGCCTGCCCTACCTTCCCCAACATCCACCAGACCCTTGGTGCAAGTGGCCCAGCACCCCTTTATTCGCCAAAAAACACGTGTCCCCAACCCTTACAGCTACATGGACCAGGGTGGCAGTGTGGATTCGGAATACAGGTAGGAGTCAGACTTGAGTGGCATCAGGGGCAGATCCCAGTCTGCACAACAGCAAGTTGTCATCATCCTTCAACCAGGATGTTTCTGGGGGAAAGGGTGGTGGGATGACAGGAGCAGGGGAAGGGTGATGTGATGGTTTGAGGGCCCAGGTTGATTTGGAGGGGGAACAGCGGCTGCACTTGCTCCTGGGGTATGGTGGATGTGTGTTGGTTGCACCCCCTTCACTGCACAGCACCAGCTAGGTGAAGTGGGCTGCAATCAAGACGTCCCTCGCTGCTCTGACCTGCCGGACACCTGCCATTGCCGCCCGCCGTCTTTCCTCCAGCTCTTCATATGGCATGATGCCCACCTCACCCCCTCACTGCTCTTCCTCCTCCTCCTCCTCCTGCTTCAGCTGGTCTCCCTGCTGCTGGGCAATTTTGTGCAAAGCGCAACAAATGATAATGATCCGTGAAGCACGTACAGGCTCATACTGGAGGGCTCCTTCCAGAGCGGTCCAAGCAGCGGAACCGCATCTTCAGCAGGCCAATGCATCGCTCTACTATGGACTGGGTGGCTGCATGGGCCTCATTGTAGTGGGTCTCCGCCTCGGTCTCAGACCTCCGCACAGGCATCATCAGCCACGACCTTAGCGGGTAACCCTTGTCACCCAGTAGCCATCCTGGGAGCCTGGGTTAGTCTTAAAAGAGCCCAGGGATGTCCGACTGTCTGAGCACAAAGCTGTCATGGACACTCCCTGGGTGACGTGCATCGACTTGCATGATCCTCATTTGATTTGGACTTTCAGGAAGTGGAAACCCTTCCTGTTCACAAATTGCTGCGGTCCTGCATGGGGGGCCCACAAGGTGATATGTGTCCTGTCCACTGCTCCCTGGACATTGGGAATCCCAGCAATGGAAGCGAAACCCAGGCCTCCTGCTGTGCATGGCCCACATTGAAATTTATGTAGTGGCCTGCCCGGTCATACAGAGCAACTGTGACCTGTCGCAAACATCTGTGCACGGAGGCCTGAAATGGAGATCCCAACTAAGTCGCCACTGGGTGCCTGAAATGAGCCGGAAACATAATTATTCAGGGCAGCCATAACTTTCACGTCAACAGTGAGTGGGTGGCCGCCCCTCCCCTGAGGTGCCAGGTGTGTGAGCACCTCACAAAGGTGTCACACCGTGGTCTTGGAGAGCAGCTGTCGGCGATGGCACATCTCCTCCGAGAGGGCCTCAAAGAAATTGTAGGGCTGTACCTCCTTGGCCTCGGCACCCTCCGCCTTCTGTGCACCCTCTTGGGAGCTGCTCACCCACCACCTGGCCCTCAGCGGCAGCACCTGTCCTCCTTCCTGAGGGTCTGGTGGTGGCTGCTCCAGACCCGCCACCTCCTGAATCGCTTCCTCCTCAGCCCCTGCTGCCACCAACATGGCCAGCTCCAGATCGAGCAAACCGAGATCCATCTGCACAGCGATGTTTGGAAAGAGCAGAGAATGATGGATTATTATCATTGGCTGCGTAGACCCAGCAACACCCCAATCCCTCACTTGGGCCAGCATCCCCACTTGTGGTGCTGGCAACACCACACGATCCATGGTGTCATGCGTGGCCCGATTAGGATTGTATGAGATTCTCATCATGACAAATGCTGGCACAGTTTACGCAGGTCGGTGTGCAGCCGTGGGCAATTTACATCCTTGAGCCATTGCTATGTGTGTAACTGCAGCATCTGTTACAGGCATGTGTTGCTGGTCCGTGTCACAGGGCAGGGACAGACTGCTAGTCAGCACCAGGTGTGTGCCCAGTGACAGCAGATTCCATGCAGTCCATGTCTGAACCTCTTCACCCCGGCTTGGAGCAGCAGCTGCTTCATCTGGTTAGGCCTCAGTCAGTACATGGTGCACTCCTCCCCCACCCCGGAACACCAGCACGCAGTCGAGTCCCTGACTATACCCCGTGGCAAGACAATGCCACTGCAAAGTGCCCTGGAGGGGAAGGCTCAGCAGGACTCCTTGAGGGTGCTTCCCATACTAAGGTACAGCGCTGCCCTGAAAGGGGAGGTTGAGCAGGACTCCTTCATGGAACCTCACCCAGACAGCTGTGAGAAAATAGAAGCCCTCCCACCCCAGATATCACTGATCCAAGGGCCAGCACTTGAAGACAGCAGGAGGAAGACCACCAGGCATCTCCAGGGCCTGCCTGCAACATCCCCTGTGCTCTGCTAGCAGCCCTTACCTCCATGTCAATTCAAGGTTGCCACGCCAGGTTGAGACTTTTATATACCTATTCTGATTCACACCAAAGTGACATCATGCAAACGTGGGCGGAGATTGCCGCGTGGATCCCGAAAATGGCATGGTAAGGTATGGTAAGTAATGCAAATCAGTGGCATGCCGGTTTTCAGCACTGTCCCAGCGGCGCCATTTTTTTCTGGTTGGGAGGTGCGCATGGTCATAAATGCCAGCGGGGAACCCGCGAATTGGCCACCATGCACATATTCCCAACCCGACCCGCCAAAACATTTGTGGGTCGCGATGGGAGAATCGCCCCCAATATTCTAGGTGTGGCCTCACCAATGCCCTGTATAATTGTAACAACTCATCCCTGCTCCTGTACTCGAAACCTCTCGCAATGAAATTGTCCATTTAAAAAAAATATATAGCTAATTGTTTTCATGAGACTGAAAATCAGATCGGTTCTACAATGTGCGGCAAGTCCATTCCAGACAACAACTGCTGTGAGGTGAAAGGAAAATTATTAGCGTGGTGTTTGGAAGAAATACAACAGCATGATTGAAGGTTGGTTTGGTAAACAGGAAACAATGGCGGTACTTTTAAATATTGGCAATGCTCGATTGGCCAACCATTCTATACCTCTTCTGATTTTCATTTCTATTATGGTTGTTTGAAACCTGCAAATAGACAGTGTGGAAGAAAGTTTGAAAAACCAGCAACCAGTAGGAGTAGGGAGAAGATCGAAATAAGAATCATTGAAGGGGAAGCTTAGTAAGTGAAGAACTGCCAAAGGTTGTCCAGCAGATACTAAAAGCTGAGGAACAGCGAAAAGTTAACTTTAAACCAATAGCAGTTGATTCAAAGACGTATCAAACCAGACTCCCATCCATTGACTCTGTCTACACTTCTCGCTGCCTCAGCAAAGCAGGCAACATAATTGAGGACTCCACGTACCCGGACATTCTTTCTTCCACCTTTTTCCGTCGAGAAAAAGGAACAAAAGTCTGAGGTCACGTACCAACCAACTCAAGAACAGCTTCTTCCCTGCTGCTGTCAGACTTTTGAATGAACTTATCTTGCATTTAGTTGATCTTTCTCTGCACCCTAGCTATGACTGTAACATTACATTCTGCACTCTCTCGTTTCCTTCTCTGTGAATGGTATGTTTTGTCTGTGTGGCGCGCAAGAAACAACACTTTTCACTATGTTAATACGTGTGACAATAATAAGTCAAATCAAATATCAATTGGTATCCACTACTGTAAGCATGCACTAGCAGGTCTGATGAACAACCAGAAAGGACAAGGCGCAATAGTGGTGAAACTTAAGGATTAACAGCAGTGAATCTATGAGACCCATGGCAGGTGAAATTGTACTCCAAAAGATTGCAAAGATGAGGATTATTGCTCAAGAATGTCAAGAAGCAAACATGAGAAAGAATCTGAGAAGTGAGTCAAATCCAGCCCAGAGAAGTTCTGATGGCAAAGTGAAATAAAGTCAGCAACTGGGCGGCATGGTGGCACAGTGATAAGCACTGCTGCCTCTCAGCACCAGGGACCTGGGTTCAATTCCAGCCTCATAACCGTCTATGTGGAGTTTGCATGTTCTCCCCATGTCGGCGTGGGTTTCCTCTGAATGCTCCGGTTTCCTCCCACAGTCCAAAGATGTGTGGGTTAGATTGATTGGCCATGCTAAATGGACCCTAGTGTCAGGGGGATTCGCAGTGTAAATGTTTGGGTTTATGAGAATAGGGCCTGGGTGGGATGTTGTCGGCGGAGGCTCGATGGGCCAAATGGCCTCCTTCCGTACTTTAGAGATTCTATGATTCTAAGGAAAATAAGCAGGGCCCTGTTAACCAAATTTTATTAATATGATTATTCAACATTAATAATTTCATCCTCCTTAACGGGTCTGAGCAAATCAGGGGATGTTAATTTTCGATGCCTACTGCTACCTTAAAGAGCCAGATAAGATGCCATGCAGGTGTGATATCTTAGCAAGGTGGGACACATCATTGGCATATATTCGATGCAGGCAACCCCTGTAATGGGAGCCTGATTTATATTTAACTGCTGCCGAGCAGGTTTCCCAAGTCTTGGAAAACATTGCAGCCATTTGGAGGTGAGGACTGCCAGCTGCACATGGTCAGTGACCATAAGACCATAAGACCATAAGACATAGGAGCGGAAGTAAGGCCATTCGGCCCATCGAGTCCACTCCACCATTCAATCATGGTTGATTTCAACTCCATTTACCCGCTCTCTCCCCATAGCCCTTAATTCCTCGAGAAATCAAGAATTTATCAATTTCTGTCTTGAAGACGCTCAACGTCTCGGCCTCCACAGCCCTCTGTGGCAATGAATTCCACAGACCCACCACTCTCTGGCTGAAGAAATTTCTCCTCATCTCTGTTCTAAAGTGACTCCCTTTTATTCTAAGGCTGTGCCCCCGCGTCCTAGTCTCCCCTGTTAATGGAAACAACTTCCCTACGTCCATCCTATCTAAGCCGTTCATTATCTTGTAAGTTTCTATCAGATCTCCCCTCAACCTCCTAAACTCCAATGAATATAATCCCACGATCCTCAGACGTTCATCGTATGTCAGGCCTACCATTCCTGGGATCATCCGTGTGAATCTCCGCTGGACCCGCTCCAGTGCCAGTATGTCCTTCCTGAGGTGTGGGGCCCAAAATTGCTCACAGTACTCCAAATGGGGCCTAACCAGTGCTTTATAAAGCCTCAGAAGTACATCCCTGCTTTTGTATTCCAAGCCTCTTGAGATAAATGACAACATTACATTTGCTTTCTTAATTACGGACTCAACCTGCAAGTTTACCTTTAGAGAATCCTGGACTAGGACTCCCAAGTCCCTTTGCACTTTAGCATTATGAATTTTGTCACCGTTTAGAAAATAGTCCATGCCTCTATTCTTTTTTCCAAAGTGTACGACCTCGCACTTGCCCACGTTGAATTTCATCAGCCACTTCTTGGACCACTCTCCTAAACTGTCTAAATCTTTCTGCAGCCTCCCCACCTCCTCAATACTACCTGCCCCTCCACCTATCTTTGTATCATCGGCAAACTTGGCCAGAATGCTCCCAGTCCCGTCATCTAGATCGTTAATATATAAAGAGAACAGCTGTGGCCCCAACACTGAACCCTGCGGGACACCACTTGTCACCGGTTGCCATTCTGAGAAAGAACCTTTTATCCCAACTCTCTGCCTTCTGTCTGACAGCCAATCGTCAATCCATGTTAGTACCTTGCCTCGAATACCATGGGCCCTTATTTTACTCAGCAGTCTCCCGTGAGGCACCTTGTCAAAGGCCTTTTGGAAGTCAAGATAGATAACATCCATTGGCTCTCCTTGGTCTAACCTATTTGTTATCTCTTCAAAGAACTCTAACAGGTTTGTCAGGCACGACCTCCCCTTACTAAATCCATGCTGACTTGTCTTAATCCGACCCTGCACTTCCAAGAATTTAGAAATCTCATCCTTAACGATGGATTCTAGAATTTTGCCAACAACTGAGGTTAGGCTAATTGGCCTATAATTTTCCATCTTTTTTCTTGTTCCCTTCTTGAACAGTGGGGTTACAACAGCGATTTTCCAATCCTCTGGGACTTTCCCTGACTCCAGTGACTTTTGAAAGATCATAACTAACGCCTCCACTATTTCTTCAGCTATCTCCTTTAGAACTCTAGGATGTAGCCCATCTGGGCCCGGAGTGCTTCTGTTAGTGCTCACAATGCAGCAAGAGCAGTTATATGCTTACCAACCTCGCACATCGAGGATGTGAGCAGCCTCCCTTCTGCCAAACATGCTGTCTGCTATTTGTCACAACTGATGCCTCTCCCTCCGCTGTCTCCAATTGTTAATTGCATAAATTACAGCGAATAAAGATGGGGGCACTCATTGGATAATTATGTGCATATATGAAGAATCACTTACTGACATGTCTGTTGGGTTGTAGAGTTAGGAACAATACATTTATAATGTCTCGCTTTCTGAATACACATAAAATTGAGTAAAGATTGACTTCCGGTCATCCTTCATCAACTGGCTGTCAGAAGTTTCATCCCCCACCTCCGCCCCAGCCCTGCCCCTAGCCACAGTCTGCAGCTTCTTGCTGTTGGTTTCCTTGCCCAGCAACTGGCCAACTTGTTAATTTGTCTGGGTGGAAAACAGAAGGAAGAAATGGCAATGAGTCTCGCCTTTAAATTCATCAGGCCTTGCCAGGTTCCCTCAACAGTACCTCATATCTTCTTAATAGATTCTGTGGGTGGAATTTTACTGTCCTGCCCACCATGGGAATTGGAGCGGGCGAGGAGTAGAACATGGAAAGGTCCGTTGATCTGGGGCCAGATTTTCCGGCCTTGGGGCGAGCGGGGTTGGAAAAATCCCACCCTCTGTCTCTAAATCAATTTCTGCCCTCGTCCTGTGTAGCCTGACACAACTGTTTATACATACATTCAAATCAATTTAATCTTTATTTGGGGCAGCCTCAAAAATTAGCACTGCAGTTGAAGGACATTTTGCTTCCTTCCTACATTTGGCAACCTTACCAAGAGAGACAATTGCACGAATGCTATCTGGTACATTGTTATATTATAGGTAACGAGCTAGGAACTAAATGTTATATGATTGTACATCCAGGGTGCCACATTGACTGCCACATGGCAGTCTGGTGCTGAGCAACAATATATCAGTTCACCAGCCACATGGAAAATCATCAAGAGATACACTTGATGAATCTCCAGCATTTTCAGTCGGGAAATGTGATTATTTTGAACTTTGGGAACCAGAAGGCATAACATTATCTCCAACCTGAGAACAGTGCCAGAGGAGGTTATTATGTGAAGGATTTCAATGGCAAATGTTCCAGCTCAGGAGAGGCAAAAAAAATTCTTCAGCGGTGATGCGCGACAATTAAGCACGTGGAACCAAGGCTTCGATATTGAAGGCTTTTATTGTGTAACAATGGAACTACTAACACGAATACACCAGTTCAGACTGAAGGGGTCCTGCCGGAGCAGAGGGTCTGATACCTCGCCACCGGAGGCGGGACCCCACTGGAATGTGCCATGATAACTCTTATAACAGGTAAACACCCTAACCCAACAACATTGTACAACCCCCACAGTAACAACACCCTAGCCCAACAGTAACATAATAACAACCCCCAGTGGTGAACCAACGATGGTTCACCACATTCACCCCTCCTTTAAGAACAAAAGGTGGCGGGGTGCAAGAAAAAAACAGGTCATATAAACAGAATTCACAAGTCCAGACGGTCTGGAGGACCGCACCGACGCTGTGATCTCCTCAACACCGGTTGCGAAACCGGAGCAGGTGCTTGCGGTGGCGTTCTTTCCAAAACAACGTCTGGCTGTCCCCTCAAGGACTCCCGGGCCGGCTGGCCCTGGTGAGGCGATGGTGCAGGGGATCCTGGAACCTTTGGTGGTGGTGGTGGTGGTGATGATGGTGGCGCCGATCTCCGAGTCTCAGGCAAGCTGTACATGGGAGTAAAAGTGTTATGCACTGGTCCCGGTGCTGACCGCGCCACGTCTGGGGAAGCAATGAGGAGTAGTGGATTCGTGACTGGGGGAATAGGAGCGACAGGAGTTGCTACGTCCCCTGCGGGCGCCAGGTCTCTAATGGAGACAGTGGCCTCTCGCCCGTCAGGATATGCCACATAGGCATACTGAGGGTTGGCGTGGAGGAGTTGGACCGGTTCGACCAAGGGGTCGGACCTGCGAGCCCTCACATGTCGCCGCAGAAGGACGGGTCCTGGGTACGTCAACCAGGCTGGCAATGAGGTTCCCGAGGACGACTTCCGAGGGAATGAGAACATCCTCTCGTGGGGAGTAGCATTGGTTGCCGTACACAGGAGGGAGCGGATAGAATGGAGCGCATTTGGAAGGACCTCCTGCCAACGGGAGACTGGAAGGCCCCTGGATTTCAGTGCCAGTAGGACAGCCTTCCAGACTGTAGCATTCTCCCTTTCCACCTGTCCGTTACCCCTAGGGTTGTAGCTCTTGGTTCTACTCGAGGCAATCCCGAATGAGAGCAGGAATTGCCTCAAGTCGTTGCTCATGAACGACGAGCCCCTGTCGCTATGAATGTATCAGGGGTACCCGAACAGGGTAAAAAGCTCACTGAATGCCTTGATGACGGTGGCAGTCGACGTGTCCGCACAGGGGACAACAAACGGAAACCGGGAATACTCGTCTATTATGTTGAAGAAATAGACATTCCGGTCCGTTGAGGGAAGGGGGCCCTTAAAATCCACACTCAGCCTCTCAAAAGGGCGAGTGGCCTTGACCAATTGTGCCCGGTCTGGTCGATAAAAGTGTGGTTTGCATTCTGCGCAAATCCGACAGCTTCTCGTCACTGACCTGACATCCTCCACCGAGTAGGGCAGGTTGCGGGCTTTGACGAAGTGGTAGAGTCTGGTGACTCCAGGATGACACAGATCATTGTGGAGAGCCTTCAAGCGGTCCTCCTGCATGATGGCGCATGTTCCGCGCGAGAGGGCATCCGAGGGCTCATTGAGCTTCCCTGGACGATACATAATATCGTAATTATAGGTGGAGAGCTCAATTCTCCACCGCAAGATCTTATCGTTCTTGATCTTGCCCCTCTGCGTGTTGCTGAACATAAACGCCACGGATCGTTGATCCGTGATCAGGGTGAACCGCTTCCCTGCCAGGTAATGGCGCCAGTGTCTGACTGCCTCCACAATGGCCTGAGCCTCCTTCTCCACCACTGAGTGCCGAATTTCGGGGCCTTGAAGGGTGCGGGAAAAGAACGCGACGGGCCTGCCTGCCTGGTTTAGTGTGGCGGCTAGGGCGAAATCAGATGCATCACTCTCCACCTGGAAAGGGATGGATTCATCCACCGCGTGCATCGTGGCTTTCGAGATGTCGCTTTTCAAAGCCTTGAAGGCCAATTGGGCCTCCGGCGTAAGTGGGAAGGTCGTGGACTTAATGAGCGGACGAGCTTTGTCCGCGTAGTTGGGGACCCACTGTGCGTAATATGAAAAGAACCCGAGGCATCTCCTCAGTGCTTTCGTGCTAGCGGGCAAGGGAAGTTCAGTAAGTGGGCGCATACGGTCTGGATCAGGGCCAATGACCCCGTTTTCCACCACGTATCCGAGGATGGCTAACCTGCGCGTACGGAATACGCACTTCTCCCTGTTATAGGTCAGATTCAGGCGAGATGCAGTGCGCAGAAAGTGTTGGAGATACGTGTCGTGGTCCTGCTGGTCATGGCCGCAGATGGTGACGTTATCCAGGTACGGGAAGGTAGCCCGCAACCCGTTCTGGTCCACCATTCGGTCCATAGCACACTGGAAGACCGAGACCCCATTGGTGACACCAAATGGAACCCTGAGGAATTGGTATAGACGACCATCCGCCTCAAAAGCCGTATATTGTCGGTCCTCTGGGCGGATGGGGAGTTGATGGTAGGCGGACTTAAGGTCTATGGTAGAAAACACTCGGTACTGCGCAATCTGATTGACCATATCAGAAATGCGCGGGAGAGGATACGCATCCAGCTGCGTATAACGATTAATGGTCTGACTATAGTCGATGACCATCCGAGGTTTGTTCCCGCTTTTGACTACCACGACCTGCGCTCTCCACGGACTAGCACTGGCCTGTATGATCCCTTCCTTGAGGAGCCGCTGAACCTCAGATCTAATAAAGATCCGGTCCTCAGCGCTGTAACGCCTACTTTTAGTAGCGATGGGCTTGCAGCCAGGTACCAGATTTTTAAAAAGGGATGGTGTAGTGATTCTCAGGGTGGATAGATTGCATGCGGGGCGCTTTGGGCAATTTGGAGGCTGCGGCTGATTCCCTACTGCCAGTGAAGGGAGTGGCCCACCGTACTGTAGGATCACACTCTTCATGTGGACCATAAAGTTTAGTCCGAGGAGAATTGGCGCACAAAGGTGAGGTAACACAAGGAGCCTGTATTGCTCGTAAATTGTGCCCTGTACCTCAAGAGTTACCATACATCGTCCTTGGATCGGTACAGACCGGGACCGTGATGCCATGGAAATTGTCTGCTTGGCAGGGAGAACCCGGAGTCCACACCTTTTAGCAGTTTCAGGGTGTATGAAACTTTCGGTGCTCCCACTGTCAAACAGACAATTCACAGTTCGACCACTAACCTTTATATCCATCAAGGAATTTTCAAGTCTGTAGTGCCTGGTCTGGTCCAGGGAGATCGACGCCACCGTTGGCCCCTGGGCGTCACTGCATGCTGCCGATGTGGATGCTGAGGACCCCTGCTGGTCGCTCCTAGTCGTCGTGGACCATGATGGCCGCCCCCATGAATCGCACGTGGGCGAGGGCGCCAAACGCAGTGACTCCTGGTGGTCTTCCTCCTCCTCCGTCAGCCACGATGGCGCCGTCCTGGGTTCGCACGTGGTCGGACCTCGTGGGTACTGCGACGCCGAAGGAGATTGTCTCCGTTCTGGAGGGTTACGAGCTGCACTGCCGTTTTTAGGCTTGGACCTGCAGACTTTGCCGTAGTGGCCTTTTTTACCGCACTGGCTGCAGATTGCCGTTCTTGCCGGACACTGTTGCCGTGGATGCTTGGCCCCACCACAAAAATAGCATCGCTGGCCACCTGGAGCTGCCGCCGTCGTCGGATCGATCTGGGAGCGCGGGTTAGCGGGGCGAGGAGGGAGCTGAGCTTGCTCCAGCCACGTTGACTGCACGTGGTCCTCAGGGTACAGCACCAAGCTCTTCGACGCCGCTTCCAGCATCACAGCCATCTCCATTGCTTGGGTCAAGTCGAGTTTCCCCTTTTCCAGCAATTTAAGCCTGATGTACGAGGACCCTACCCCTGCTACGAACGCGTCTCGGGCGAGGTCGTACATATATTGTTCGGCTGATACGTCTTTACAATCGCAACCCCTGGCAAGCTGCAGGAGCTCATTGGCGTAGTCCTCCATGGTTTCGCCTGACTGCCGACGTCGTGTAGCGAGGAGGTAACGAGCGTGTATCTCGTTGGGTGGCTTCGTGTATCTTTTTTTTAGGAGCTCGACGGCACCCGGGTAAGTGGGAGCTGCACGAATGGCGAGATAAATCGTGTCGCTTACCCTTGCGTGGAGGACCTGGAGTTTATCACTGTCCGTAGTGATAGCTACCGAGGCTGCCAGGTAGTCCTCGAAACACTTCCACCAATGGTCGAATGTGTTAGCGGCACCGACCGCACGTGGGTCCAGTGTCAGACGATCCGGTTTTAAGATCTGTTCCATACTCTTTTTTTGTACAGCTGTGAGTTTCCATTGTTACACAATAAAATTGATGCGCGACAATTAAGCACGTGGAACCAAGGCTTCGATATTGAAGGCTTTTATTGTGTAACAATGGAACTACTAACACGAATACACCAGTTCAGACTGAAGGGGTCCTGCCGGAGCAGGGGGTCTTATACCTCGCCACCGGAGGCGGGACCCCACTGGAATGTGCCATGATAACTCTTATAACAGGTAAACACCCTAACCCAACAACATTGTACAACCCCCACAGTAACAACACCCTAGCCCAACAGTAACATAATAACAAGCCCCAGTGGTGAACCAACGATGGTTCACCACAAGCGGCTATCTGAAGCTCTCTTGTAAGGTGGCAGTGACTGGGAGGAGCTTGTTCCCAATAATCCAGAATGGTGACAATTTGTCGATCAAGCTGCATCATGCATCTAGTACCAATATCATAATAATGAGGCAGAACGACAGCAGAGATGGAAAGAAAAGGAAGCAAGTCCTGTAATCCGGATCCCATGTGCCTGGAACATTGCAGCAGGCCAAGGACGGATATATGGGCATGAGAGCAAGATGCTGAGTTGAAATGGCAAGCAACATGAAGGTTGGGGTCATACTTGCTGATGTGCGATATAACTCACGAGGCTAGAGGTGCTCGGGAAATAAAGGCTTTTATTGACTACTACAATAGAGCTAACATATATAATACACGATCCCAGACTGAGGGGTCCCAGACAGAGCAGTAACCTTTATACCTCTCCCAGGAGGCGGAGCCCAAATGGGATGTACCATAAGATCTTTATTACAGGTAGAACAGCCCAACCCTAACCCCAACAGTAACATGTGGAACAACCCAACCCTAACCTCAACAGCAACATATATACAGACTCATAGTACTGGCCAGACCCTGGCTCAGTACTACCTGGTGGGAACCAACGATGGTTCACCACATTCACCCCTCCTTTGAAGACAAAGGCCGGCGGGGTACAAAAAAAAACACAGAACAATTGGTCATCAGTCTATAAGTTCAGACGGTCAGGGGGACCGCACCGTCGTTGTGACCTCCTCAACACCGACGATGACACCGGAGTAGGCATTCGCGGTGGCGTTCTCCCCAAGGCGGTGTCCAACGGCTCCTCCAATGTCTCACGGGCCGGTTGACCCCGAGGTGGTGACAATCCGTTGAGCTCGGACACGCCTTGCAGTGGCGACCATCTCCTGGACTCAGGCAAGCTGTACACGGGAGTAAAAGGGTTACGTGATGGTCCCGATGCTGCCCGCGCCGTGTCAGGAGGGGAAACAATAGTTGGGGGATCTCTAACAGGAGGTATGGGAGCGACAGGGGTTTCCATGCCCCCTGCTGGCGCCAGGTCTCGAATCGAGACCGTGTCCTCTCGCCCATCAGGGTATGCCACATAGGCATACTGAGGGTTGGCGTGGAGGAGATGGACCTGTTCAACCAAAGGGTCGGACTTGCGGTCCTAACATGCCGCCGCAGGATGACAGGTCCTGAGTACGTCAACCAAGACGGTAATGAGGTCCCAGAGGAAGACTTCCGAGGGAATGAAAACAGTCTCTCATGGGGAGTAGCGTTGGTTGCCATACACAGGAGTGAGCGCATGGAGTGGAGCGCATCAGGGAGTACCTCTTGCCAACGGGAGACTGGAAGGCTTTTTGACTTCAACACCAGTAAGACAGCCTTCCAGACTGTAGCATTCTCACGTTCCACCTGTCCGTTACCCCTAGGGTTGTAGCTCGTGGTTCTACTAGAGGCAATCCCGTATGAGAGCAGGTATTGCCTCCAGTCATCGCTCATGAACGACGAGCCCCTATCACTGTGGATGTAACAGGGGTACCCGAACAGGGTGAAAAGATCACGAAATGCCTTGATAACCGTGGCAGCGGTCGTATCAGAGCAGGGAGTGACAAAAGGGAATCGTGAGTACTCATCAATGATATTGAGGAAGTACACATTCCGATCTGTCGAGGGAAGGGGGCCCTTAAAGTCCACACTCAGTCTTTCGAAGGGACGAGTGGCCTTAACGAGTTGTGCCCTGTCAGGTCGGTAAAAGTGCGGTTTGCATTCCGCGCATACCCGGCAGCTTCTAGTTATGGACCTGACATCCTCCACCGAGTAGGGTAGATTCCGGGCTTTTACGAAGTGGTAGAGCCGAGTGACCCCTGGATGGCAGAGGTCATTGTGGAGAGCCTGCAAACAATTTTCCTGCATACTGGCGCATGTTCCACGCGACAGGGCATCCGAGGGCTCGTTGAGTTTCCCTGGACGATACATGATGTCGTAATTATAGGTGGAGAGTTCGATTCTCCACCTCAAGATCTTATCGTTCTTGATCTTGCCCCGTAACGTGTTATTGAACATGAACGCCACGGACCGCTGGTCCGTGATCAGGGTGAACCGTTTTCCCGCCAAGTAATGGAGCCAATGCCTGACGGCCTCCACAATGGCCTGGGCCTCCTTTTCCACCGCTGAATGTCGAATTTCGGGGCCTTGGAGGGTGCGAGAAAAAAAGGCGACAGGCCTTCCCGCCTGGTTAAGTGTGGCGGCCAGCGCGAAATCAGATGCATCGCTCTCCACCTGGAAGGGGATGGACTCATCGATAGCGTGCATCGTGGCTTTCGCGATGTCGGCTTTTAGTTTTTCAAAGGCCAAACGAGCCTCTGGTGCTAGGGGAAAAGAGGTAGACTTGATGAGCGGACGGGCTTTGTCCGCGTAATTGGGAACCCACTGTGCGTAGTAAGAGAAGAAGCCTAAGCATCTTCTCAGTGCTTTTGCGCTAGTGGGCAGGGGAAGTTCGAGAAGGGGACGCATACGGTCTGGATCAGGGCCAATCACCCCGTTTTCCACCACGTATCCGAGGATAGCTAGGCGGCGCGTGCGAAATACACACTTCTCCCTGTTGTAGGTCAGATTCAGGCGAGATGCAGTGCGTAGGAATCTAAGGAGGTTGGTATCGTGGTCCTGCTGGTCATGGCCACAGATGGTGATGTTATCCAGGTACGGGAAGGTAGCCCGCAGTCTGTTATGGTCCACCATTCGGTCCATAGCATGCTGGAAGACCGAGACCGCATTGGTGACACCAAAAGGAACCCTTAGAAAATGGTACAAGCGACCATCCGCCTCAAAAGCCGTGTATTGTCGGTCCTCTGGGCAAATGGGGAGCTGGTGGTAGGCAGACTTTAGGTCAATGGTGGAGAACACCCGGTACTGCGCAATCTGGTTGACCATGTCAGAAATGCGCGGGAGGGGATATGCATCCAGCTGCGTGTATCTGTTAATGGTCTGACTATAGTCAATGACCATCCGGGGTTTGTTCCCACTCTTGACCACCACGACCTGCGCTCTCCAAGGACTAGCACTAGGTTGTATGATCCCTTCCTTGAGGAGCCGCTGAACCTCAGATCGAATGAAGATCGGATCCTCAGCGCTGTAACGCCTACTCTTAGTCGCGATGGGCTTGCAGCCTGGCACGAGATTCTGGAATAGGGAGGGTGTGGTAATCTTAAGCATCGAGAGGCTACAAGTGGAGCGCGTTGGGCAATTTGGAGGCTGCTGGTCTCCCAATGAAAGCAGAGGGAGTGGCCCACCGTACTGTAGGGTTACACTCTTCAAGTGGACCATGAAATTTAGTCCGAGGAGTATTGACGCGCAAAGGTGCGGTAACACCAGGAGCTTGAAGCTCTCGTAAACTGTGCCCTGCACCGTTAGATTTACCACGCAACTCCCTAGCACGGTGACAGACCGGGACCTTGATGCCATCGAAATTGTCTGCTTGACAGGCTGGATCTGGAGGCCACACCACTTCACGGCGTCTGGGTGAATAAATCTCTCCGTGCTCCCGCTGTCAAACAGACAATAAATCGTGCGTTTGTTTACCTGTATGTCCATCATGGACTTGTCGAGTCTGTGAGGCTTTGCCTGGTCCAGGATGATCGACGCCACTGTTGGTTCGTGAGCGCCACTGCAGGCAGCTGAGATGGATGATGATGACCCCTGCTGGTCATTTGTGGTCGGTGCCGACCAAAATGGCTGCTCCCATAGGTCGCACGTGGGCGATGGCGCCAAAATCAGCGACCCCTGCTGGTCGCGCGTCTCTTGCGACTCCGTCGTCTGGAATGGCGACGTCCTGGCCTCGCACGTGGAAGAAACCCTTGACGACGCCGACGACGAGGAACCGGGCTCCGGGGAGTCGCACGCCGCACTGCTGTTCCTGGAAGTAAGTTTGGATTGACATACCTTCGAATAATGCCCCTTCTTGCCGCAGGCGGAGCACAACACCGCTTTAGCGGGACATCGCTGCCGATTGTGCTTCACTCCCCCACAGAAGTAACACCGCGGGCCGCCCGGAGCTGCTGCCGTCGTCAGGCCCGAGCGTGGGCACGCCATCACGCAGCTTTTCGGACCCGCTGGACGAAGTGGGGTCTGTGACTGCTCCTGCCACACTGTCTCCACATGGTCTTCGGGATACATTGCCAGGCTTTTGGAGGCCGTTTCTAGCGTATCCGCTAGCTCTATAGATTTAGTGAGATCGAGATTACCTTGCTCCAACAGCCGAAGTCGGATATAAGATGATCCGATTCCCGCCACAAATGTATCTCGAGCGAGGTTGTTCATGTTCTGGTCTGCCGACACTGCTTTGCAGTTACAGCCCCTGGCTAGCTGTAGGAGCTCGCACGCATACTGTTCCGTCGTTTCGCCGGGCTGCCGTCGTCGAGTGGCTAAGAGATATCGAGCATGCATCTCGTTTGGCGGTTTAATATAGCGCTTCTTAAGAAGTTCGAGGGCCCCTTTGTAGTTGGTGGCCGCACGGATCGCTAGATATACAGCGTCGCTTACCCTCGCGTGGAGGACCCGGAGTCTGTCGTCGTCTGTGGTGACCGCTGCGGAGGCTTCGAGGTAATCCTGAAAACATTTCAACCAGTGGTCGAAGGTGTTGGAGGCGCCCGCCGCACGTGGGTCCAGCGTAAGACGTTCGGGTTTTAACATTTGCTCCATGCTCTCTGTATCGTTTTCTTTTTTTTCCAACGATGAGAGTTCAATTAGTCATCAATAAAATTGATGCGCGATATAACTCACGAGGCTAGAGATGCTCGAGGAAATAAAGGTTTTTATTGACTACTACAATAGAGCTACCATATATAATACACGATCCCAGACTGAGGGGTCCCAGACAGAGCAGTGACCTTTATACCTCTCCCAGGAGGCGGAGCCCGACTGGGATGTACCATAATAACTATAATACAGGTAGAACAGCCCAACCCTAACCCCAACAGTAACATGTAGAACAGCCCAACCCTAACCCCAACAGTAACATGTAGAACAACCCAACTCTAACCCCAACAGCAACATATATACAGACTCATAGTACTGGCCAGACCCTGGCTCAGTACTACCTGGTGGGAACCAACGATGGTTCACCACACTTGCGGACTGAGCGAAGGTGTTCCGCAAAGAGATCACCCAGTCTGCGTTTAGTCTCCCCATTGTAGAAGGGAATGCATTCATTGGGAGTAGTGACTGCACAGACTAAATTTAAGGAGGTCCTGGTTTAATGTTGCTTCACCTGAAGGATATGTTTGGGTTCTGGAATGGTGAGGAGGGAGGAGGTAAAGAGGCAGGTGTTGCACATTATGCAATTGCGAGAGTAAGTGTATTGTGGGAAAGGGATGAGGAGTCGGGATGATGAAGGAGTGGATCAGGGTGTCAAAGAGGGAGCAATCCCCTGTGGAATGCTTGGCTGGGTGGGGGCGGCAGGAGTGCGTAGTAGAATGGGAAGGTGGCGGGCCAGATGAGGGGAAGATGTATTGCATGGTGACATCTTGCTGGAGTTGGCAGAAATAGCCTAATATCACTGATACGTGACTGCCAGGCATCTCACCAACTAACTATGAATGGCACGGTGGCACAGTGGTTTGCACTGCTGCCTCACAGCTCCAGGGACCTGGTTTCAATTCCTAGCTTGGGTCACTGTCTGTGTGGAGTTTGCACATTCTCCCCGTGTCTGCATTGGTTTCCTCCGGATGCTCCGGTTTCCTCCCACAGTTCAAAGACGTGCGGGTTAGGTTGATTGGCCATGCTAAATTGCCCTTTAGGATGCATAGGTTAGAGGGATTAGCGTGGTAAATGTGTGAGGTTACGGGGATAGGGCCTGGATGGGATTGTTGTCAGTGCATACTCGATGGGCCCAATGGCCTCCTTCTGCACTGTAAGGATTCTATGATAAATTCTCCTTTGCTTCCCAAACTACACAGTTTTGCCTGAGCAGATGATGCTGCATTGCTGGTATCTCTTATTAATAAACATCAACAGCTTGTCATCCAACACATTTTTAATCTGCCTTGGGGTCTGTTCCCACAACGAAAATGTGTTCAACGAACAAATTGTTCCCACTGCTGCATGAGAGTTCTGTCACTGCCCTCAAACAATTGCTTTCTTTGCTCAGCTGCTAGTTCCACCAATCATTGTGATCCCTATTCTCTATACATTTGTAAATCTCCAGTGAAGAATGTACATCACCTGCAATCTGACACAGCATTTGACCTTACCTACCGAGTAACTCTATATCTCCTTGTATAACCATTACTCCCAATGTAAAATGGGATTACAGCACTGATCCCTGCCATTTAGCCAAACAAATAATGATATTGCCATTTAATGTAGGAAGATAAAAGGTCTCCTGGATAAGAACTTAATGGAGAGCTATTCATTCATCAGCTGGTGGAAGTAGAGATTCAATTTGTTTACAAGATCCTATTAACCTTTTCTATCAAAAGGAAATAAATGCTTTCTCTGCTGTCTTCTTGATTTCCTCAAACTAATAAAAATAAACAGGATGTTATGTGTCCTGAATTTCCTCATTGTCCTTGGCACATTGGTATATGATTATTGTACTGAAATGACTGAGGAAAGATTGAGTAATCCAGTAACCAGACACAATGCTCCGGGGACTGGGGTACGAATCCCACATTGGCAGATAGTGAAATCTAAATCTAATAAAAGCTGGAATTGAAAAAGTCTAGTGTTGGCCATTGTTGATTGTTCATAAAAACATATCTGATTCACCAATGTCCTTTAGGGAAGGAAATCCTTCGGCCTTATCTGGTCTGGCCTGCATGTTATTCCAAGTTCACAGCAATGTGGTTGACTCTTAAATGCCCTCTGAAATGGCCACTCAGTTCAAGGGCAATTAGTTATGGGCAATAAGTGCTGGTCCAGCCCGTGACACCCACACCCATGAATGAATAACAAAAAACTCTTAGTGCATTATGTTGCTTCTATATTGGTACATAGACAGGTTCTGTCTACACACAGGTTCTCTCCATGTTTTTTACAATATAAATCTTACATCTGTCAAAATTCCTCATGACATATTTCCCGAACTGTTCAAGTTCACAGACTTTCTGGAAATATATCATAATCAACATAATATTGCAAACCAAAATGCTGGCCTAAGTGTTCACAACGCATCAAACATGTATAGGTGAGGCCTTGGTGAGCTAAAACGGGCATCACCGTTGGTTTCCCAGTCCTTTGTATAATCTCTTCCCGCATATTTTAATCGTTGATACCTGCACTTCATTTAATTGCTTCCCTCTCTTCCCAAAACAAAATTTTGTAATCTCCAATATTTCTCGCTCAAAACCCACAATCTCATTGACATTCTGATTAAGGATGCTTTCCCAATGGAGGAGAACTTGAAGCAATCGTGTGTTACTGTCTCAAAAATCAAACCAGAAGGACAGAAGCTTACTTGGTACAACCTTCTCCATCGTCTGTACGTGCTTGGATCTCTCTCAGCTTTTATTCATCTAGCTGCTGTAGCTCTCCAAGAATGCCATTAGATACCTCTGTCACAATCTACTCTTTTGATTGTGACACTTAAATTGAAAAAAGTGCTCAACTTTGGCTCAAAATCTACCAGCTGGGATCAGTGCAACATTAACCAGCAAGCTATCAAGACTTGCATCCATTGGAAGACAGATGCCATGAATGCATTTGCCACATCAGTATTTAAATGGAAGGCAGCTTAATTTTCATATCCCTAACACAGAGGAGGGAGTGTCGGGTCTTCTGGTCTTCCACAATATGTGCAGTTAACAACTCATTTCTAGAATCACCATCCAACGATAGACAGCAAGCAGTTTGAGTCGGGAAAGCAAATTGGGGCACGCAATTTCAAGAGCTATCAGCAGCTTTCATTGTAGGTGCAGGAAGAGACCTCCTGGAGAGATTGGCACACAAGAGGGAAGAGGAAATTGGATGCAAGATGAGGCTGAAGGAGCCTCAGACCATCCTTCACCCGTAACATCAATCATGACATTGATCTCATTAGGACTAACCACAGCAATGCGGCCCTCAGGATGGTTGCATTGTCCATTTAAAGTTCAGATTGTATGTCAAATTCATGATACTCTGACCACCGGTTCTGCCTTCGCTTCTTGGAGTTTGATGGGACACAGACACTGTATGATTCCAAGACAATTCTATTGTCCAGGGGAAAAACTCTTCATTGCTTCCTCAACAACCTCTATGGTTCCCACCACTGCCATGTGGGTTACCAACATCACAATCAGCTTATTCCTTGGAAAAGCGCCCTGAGGAAAATATTCCCAGCTAACCCACCTCCAAAGAATGCTGTTATACATCAAATCATAGAATCCTACAGTGCAGAAGGAGGCCGTTCGGCCCATCAAGTCTGCACCGACAACAATACCACCTTGGCCCTATCCCCGTAACCCCAGATAATTACCCCACTAATTCCTCTAACCTACGCATCCCAGGATGCTAAGGGCAATTTAGCATGGCGAATGCACGTAACCTGCACATTTTTGGACTGTGGGAGGAAACCAGAGCACCTGGAGGAAACCCACGCAGACAAAGGGAGAATGTGCAAACTCCACACAGACAGTGACCCAAGCCGGGAATCAAACCCAGGTCCCTGGAGCTGTGAGGCAGCAGTGCTGACCACTGTACCACTGTGCCACCCCTATATCTCTGCCACAATCTACCATTCTGAATGTAGTAATTAATGTGACAACATCTACCACAGAAGTCAGAAGTCGATAAAACATCAACCAGGGTGCTGTCAGGACATGCCTGTGCTCGAGAACAGCTATTTTAAATGGGAGGTATTCTAATTTCCTGCTCTCTAATCCAAAGCAGAGAATGTCTTTTCTACGTCATGGCACAGATTTCATTACAACTGTTGTATTGACATTTGAGTCTCCTTTATGGACTGGCTGTTGTAAGGTTCATCAGAGAGCAGATTCTTCAGGGCATCTTCAGTCATGAAGCGATTGCAGTGGAAACATCTCAGTTGTATTGGTTTCTTCTCACTCTACCAGATGATAGCAAAGCGGGCCTCTGGTCCAGCTGGGGCTTGCCAAATGGATAAAGAAATCCAATCCTGTCAAGTGGTATATTTCCTGATTTATAGTAATGATCATAAGTAACAAATCCCAACTACCCAGTTTTGCTGTGCATTGAAAGAGTTGTACACAGCTTTATGCAGAATCATAGATCATCATAGAATCATAGAAACCCTACAGTGCAGAAGGAGGCCATTCGGCCCATCGAGTCTGCACCGACCACAATCCCACCCAGGCTCTACCCCCACATATTTACCCGCTAATCCCTCTAACCTATGCATCCCAGGACTCTAAGGGGCAATTTTTAACCTGGCCAATCAACATAACCCGCACATCTTTGGACTGTGGGAGGAAACCGGAGCACCCGGAGGAAACCCACGCAGACACGAGGAGAATGTGCAAACTCCACACAGGCAGTGACCCGAGCCGGGAATCGAACCCAGGACCCTGGAGCTGTGAAGCAGCAGTGCCAACCACTGTGCTACCATGCCGCCATGAAGGATTAATAGTTTGAGTGTTGTGTTCAGAGAGTGAAGAGAGTGGTGGCCAGTGTAGGCCTGGGGTAAGAGGGAGTGACGACATGAAGCAGTTGTCATTGGGTGTCTTTACTTTTTTCTATTGTTATGAAGTTGCATATGTAGGTTGAAACTGTGGTGTTTGAAAATGTAAATAGTGAACAGAAATGCTAAGAAAAAACAAAATAAATCATATAGCATTGTCTCTTTAAAAAAGCATTGTCTTTCCGTGGACTTTAAACTGCAGAAGCAGGTTTGCAACATTTGTATCCAACGCCGAGCAGCCGGTGTTCCAACATAACAGAGCAGGCTTTTGAACTGAACCAATGAGTTTAAAGCAAGCACATAAAGACACAGAACCAATGGAATTCAAATGTGAAGGTTGTTGACAGCCTCAAGCCACCCAGATTGCAGGAATACTGTGAGGTAATTCCAGGTATATAAACCCGGACAAGGAGGGAAACTGTCCGAGTATGCTTGCCGCCTCTTAAGTCGGAAGGAGGGAAAGGCGAGGCTCTCATGTAAATCCTGCAGTTGCCTGGATGTCTTCACAGAACACCATCAGAATAGATTCCAACCCAGAAAGAGTTCCAGACGTGAGCATCATTGGAGAGAGGTCATATTTCCAAAGACAGCTGTTTGTATTTTACTTGAGAGTGACTAAATTCTGTAATAATTTGTTTCGCTATTCCTGAATGAGACTTGTAGTATTTGAACAGCATTCTATTGGAATTTTATTCAGTTTGTTAATTGTTTTAATAAGGTTGTCACCAGTCTTAAAAATAAAGACCGGTTAAGTATTCATGATAGAGGGTATCAGATCCTGCTTTAATTTCTCCAAAACCAATAATTTCCTATTCTCGCAGACATTTGTACAAGATAACAAGGTGAGTTGTATCCCTTTGGGGGTTCCAAAATCACCTCCGTGTCGTAACACTATGCTGTGAGGAATTTGAGAGTTGAATGTGCCAGTGATAACTCCCTGCAGGAGAATAGTCTGATCTTTAGTGCTTGGCTCAGGAAAAGACCCATGAATGTGAGGTTCCTGCCGAATACCTTTTGGAGACCTTTATCAGAGAAGCAGACTGGGCTTCTTCAACCCCTTGACCTGCTGTGCTATCCAGGGGGCATAGCTGGCATTGAAGTGGACAAAATGCTAATATTGACTGATACTGTGCCTGGAAGCTGCAGCTAAGTGGTTAGATAGATGGATAGATTGGAAATAGATTCTCATTTCGCTGTCAACAGTACGTGCTGCTGCTGGGATTTTGAAGTAATATGTCATTGCTGAACAGCACTTTTGAGGGACAGAAATGTGTGCAACCTCTGTCCTAAAATCAGACCAAAACAACAAGAATATTTAAATAAACCTACCCAAGCAAATCTCAAAAGAACAATTTAAAGGGCATTTAAGAAATTTAGAGTCGATGAATTTTCCATCAACATTGCACTGATGCTATAGTTTTCTACTAAATTATGAAACAATGGGGCCGATTTTACCAAATTGGGACTAAGTGCCAGGTCCGGTCGTCAAACGGATCCGCGCCTGGCAGCCGCGCTCCAGCGCGCCCATACGCCTTTTTTCAGCGCCGGTCTATTGGGCGGGGCTTAGCGCTGTTGGAGCGGCCGGAGCTCCAACTGCACATGCGCAGTTCGGAACAGACCGCAGGCAGCGCGCCCGGGCGTGAAAGGCAAAGCAGCACAGACAGCAGAGAGGATGAAAGGAATTCCCTTTGGAGGATAATGTCCACGTTATAATCACAGGAACTAAAAAACCTGACAGTCCAAAATCTGGGATAATATTACAGGACAGGGATGGGGGGATATACATTTTGAAAAATTATCCCAGATTTTGGACTGTCAGGTTTTTAGTTCCTGTGATTTGGACATTATCCTTCAAAGGGAATTCCTTTCATCCTCTCGGCTGTCTGTGCTGCTTTGCCTTTCCCTGGGGGTGGGGGGGGGTTGATGGAGAAGGAGAGTGACGTGTCTGCCCCTGGGGGGGTGATCCCTCCTCCAGTGGGGAAGAGGAATCGGCCACAGACTGGCAGCGCCCCCCCCCACCCTCAGGGGCAGACACGTCACTCCCCTTCTCCATCCCCCCACCCCCCCAGGGAAAGGCAGAGCAAGGCCAGGAATGCACAGGAGGCTGTTGACGGACTGCAGATCGGAAGGTGGAGGCAGACCAGCGATCAAGCTAGGTCGGGGGTGTGCCTCCCAGGGGGGTCTGACCCCGGGGGGGGGGGAGTCCGGCGGGGCCTGCCTCCCAGGGGGGTCCGATCAGGGGGTGGGGGGGGGGGGGGTGGGCTGCCGGGGTGGTTCACGGGGGGGGGGGGGGTCCGCGAAGGAGGTCGGGGGGAATTGGCTTCGGCGGTTCCCCTGCTGAGTTGGAGTCCCATTCAGACTTTTATTTAGCAGGTCGTTTAATGCGCGGACGCGAAATGGGCCGCAACCTGGTAAAGTCGGATTCGTCGGTAAAGTTGGGCGCGACCTTCATTAAGTCAATTTAAATGCATGCAAATGCATTTAAATCGTCGCCCCGGCCGATTCGGGCGAGCGCCAGACCCGCGCCCGGATTGGGGCTCGGTAAAGACGCGATCTGCCATGAGTCGGGTGCAGATCGCGTTTTAGGCCCGAAGCCCAACTTTACCGCGATTTCGCACCCGTTTTGGTAAAATCGGGCCCAATGTTTCAGATTCCTGTTGGCCTTTTTCAGTAAAATGCACAAGATACAAACTCCAAGAAATTTAGCCAATCATGACATCACAACACCATGGTCTGAATTTTTTGGATGATGGTATTTCACTTCCTGCCATCCGAAGAATTAGTAAGGAGCACATCCCTGGCGATTCCGAGTGCCCCGCAGCCATGAGCATGAAGTGGCTGCAGGTGAGACTTCTGCCCCTCACTCGGGAGGAAGTCCCACCTTAGGGAGCTGCCGGCCAATCTGATTAGCTGTTCTCTAGTCCTTGCAGCAACAGCGCTGTTGTGGACAGAAGAAGAAATGCAGGAGGATGCCTGAGACTCAGACCGTCATTCCCCTGAATTGGGACTAAGTGCCCACATCGGTGCCAATGCATTTTTTGCCCGAGGCCTAATTCTCCAGGCCATCGTGATTCCCGCCAGAAATTAGTGGGCCTGGAGAAGCCCGCCAAATCTGAGCATTGAGGCCCAGATAAATTCAAGGGGTCCCTAGGCAGGAAGAGTAGGGAAGGCATGGGGGAGGGAGGTGTTGGGTCGGGTGGCATGGGGGGGTGGGGGAGGGGGGGGGTTGGGGAGCTGGCAGTGAGAGTCTTGGGGAAGAGGCTGGGATGAGGAGAAAGGTCCAGAGGCCGCGAACCTTTAGGGGGCTTCTGATGGAGATGCCATCCACCCACTTCCTACCTGAGGTGTCACTCTTCTGATTTTCGACATTGCCCCATACGAGTTCAATTCTCTTGCCAACCTAAAAATGGAAGCTGGGTGGGAAAAGGCCCTAACGTGGACAATAATTGAAGACTGAAGGGCTTTAATCGAGGAAAGGGCAGAATCCCATTTGAGGTCTTGTCTTCCCCAGTATGAAATTGCTGCATGATCGGATCAGTTGGGAACTTGGAGGAAACACTATCCCTTCAATTTCACACTCCCCCTACCTCCCACCACCGAAATACATGTTGGTGGGGGAGCATAAAATTTTGTCTGGTGACAAACATAGAAACCAACAATCCTCACATCAATACATAAATGATACTCTCTCAGGTGGCAGGAATATGTCTGTAGACAGACTTTAAATACATACAGTCATCTGAAGTGGACCAAAGACTGCATAATTTGCCCCTTCTAAAGTCAAAGCAATACCCTGCTAATGTGCATGAGTTCAGATGCCTTGTTTAATGCAAATCACTTCATCCAGCATTCTGTGGTGTTTGCAGTAAAGCAATCAAGATTTTATAATATTCACTTTGATAACAACATACCCCTCAGCAAATTAATCAATGTCACACTTGAGCATTTTCGAAACATAATATGGTGATATAATCTCAATGGCTACTCCTTTCATATGACTGTCAGATATTGGACATATTCAGGTGTCTGACTAATAATGTGGTCATCAATTCTGTTCTCTGGAACAAAGTGGCAAGTGAAGCAGTTCTTGATGTAAGACAGCAGACAAAATATTAAGGAGGTATTTCAATACTTCTCTCATTGGATTAGGAGAGCCAACTAACTTGGTGATTGAAAGCAAATTACTGTGGATGCTGGAATCTGAAACCAAAAGAGAAAATGCTGGAAAATCTCAGCAGGTCTGGCAGCACCCGTAAGGAGAGAAAAACGCTGCTGTTTTGAGTCCAGATGACCCCTTGTCAAAGCTGTGACAAAAGGTCATCTGGGCTCGAAACATCAGCTCTTTTCTTTAACTTTATGATTTACTGGTTAGAAAATTCCTGTTTGAAAATGAGACGATCTAATGAATTTACCACCTAAAAGCTCATCTCACTGGTCTTCACGATAAGTGGGAAGCCTGTGGGATTCAACTATGGTTTGCCCAGTTAAAAGGCTTAATTTTAAGATATTTCTGCCTAATGTAACTGATTGTGCTCTGCTTTAAGCTAACTAAGCTAATTTGGCCACATCAACTTGGAATTCTGGGTTCAGCCTAGAAACATAGTTACATTCTCTGAAAGCTTTCTCATAAGGTAAACAGAAGCTTCCATGGTCACAGCTGGTAATTGTTGATGCAGCTAGAGACTGCATGTACCCAGCTCTTTAATTACACAGGATAAGTATTCAGTTATATTGTAGACACAGAATGATGTTTAGTTAATTCAATCCAGGCTATGTTTTGAGTTTTTTGACCAGCACAATGCTGGCTGGTTTTTGCTGCTTTCTCTATTTTCTCCCTCTCTCTCTCTCTCTTAAGTAATCCTTATTTCACTTTCTGTAAAATGCTAATTATGAAAGAAATTTAATAAAGAAGTTTCCACTTCGAACCAGTGATGCTCAAGTTTATTCTGAAGAAGAAAATAGACCCTGCAAAGACTCACCCAATGGAAGTCCATGTCAGAAATGTGGCCATTTCATTTTAATGGTTGCAAAATCATTCTCGGTGCACCTCTCAGTTTTATATGTGCTCACGGCAGGCAAGATTACCAGGGGATAGCATGGACAATCACAATAACTCTCTTGATCTCCATATGAGTTTTCTTAAAGTTTGTCCGGGAGGTGAGAAGCAGCACACTTTAAACAGCAGAGTCAATATTAAAGCAACTGTCACATTTTGAATAATTCTTATAATGACTTGATCACACAGTACTTAATCGGTCCTCGTGAATTTGGTATTTAATTTTCTGTACAGTCTACTCTTAATTGCTCAATTCAAATTATCTGTTAATTCGAACAGAATCACGCAGAAATCACCACCTGTGCTGTTTAATTTTAAATTGCTTAATTTGAACTCTTGAATAATTCAAAGTTCTTTAAGCAAAAAAACGACTTCATACAAGTTTTGACAATCTTTCACAGATCTCAAAGTACAACGTGTACTCTTCATGTTACATTTGCTCTGATAGGCTACGCACACATGTTGGAATTGACTCCATTGTGTTGTTACGAGGAAGATGATTCCACAAGTTCAAATGGAGCAAATCAGTCAGTTTCAAGTCAGCAGGAAGTTTTTTTTTGACCTTGCCATAATCCATAGCTATGCTACTGTGAAGACATTGATGGTCAAAATCAGGACTCCAGTCATTCCAATTACCTCGAATCCTCCTGCTACCACCTGTGGTATAGCTTAGCCATGTGAATGTCTTTTCTTTCTTGGAATGCTTATTGAAACTGCAGTTGTCCATCTGTCAGGATGAAAGGGACTTGGTTCAAAAAATGTTACATTAAAATAAAAATAACAACAGTTGACAGACATGAAATTTAAAAACCAAACAAATGTTGGGTTCATTTCATTTTGTTGAATGAGGGAAATCCAATTAGGGTAAATATATCAGTATTTCAGTTGTCATTTAGGTGGAATATGATGATCTGAAATAAATAGAAGACAGTCAGGTTGGTTGTGGCCTATGTTTGTTGACCATCACTCCTATTTCCCAGCTGGTGGAACTGCTCCATCCTAGAAATAAGGCAATTTTATCAGCAAGGAGTTGACACTTTGACAGTTAATTTTAGAAATATTAGACCCGTCGTGAAGGCAGAGATCAAGTTTCTCATCGATTCCTACTAAAGCTGCTTCAGATGATGTTTTGGGTCAGAAGACTGGTTACCGTTGATTCCACATTTAGCAAATGTTGACAACATTTTTCTAAATTTTAAGGATAACGGTTCAAATTCAGATGGGCGTAGAATGGTTAATATTAAACTGAATAGCCAATCTAAATATTGAAATTGCTCCTGGCATGAAAAGGCTTGGAAGAGATGATCACCCAGATTTTGTCTGCCTTGAGCTACCTTCACTCCTGAGATCTTCCCCATCATCCATGGCAATCTGACTTGTGACACCATATTCATCCAGCATAATGGTCTTATAAAAATTGGGTCTGTCGCACCTGATACAATAAACAACCATGTGAAAACATGTAGAGCGGAACAGAAAAACCTGCACTTTTTTGCTCCAGAATATGGAACTGTAACAAATGTAACAGGAAGTTTCCACCCAGGGACCTGAATGTTTGGGTCAGAATTTGATCACATTTCACTATATTCCAGTGACTGTGTTCTGTTTAGTTCGCATCCCTGAACAAGTTGGCATATCTGGGGGAGTTCCCAGTCTTCAGTGCTCTTTGTTCCATCCATGTGGCTCAGAGAATCCATGTTAATTTGAATCCCGCCGTAGCTTGTAAAACAGTCCAAATAATGATTGAGAACATTGATTTCTTTCTTAAAAGAGGCCCATTTGTTAGACTAGGTGCAAAAATTCTGAAGAACATGTGCTTCTGCTGCAACTCCACAGGTTTCTGCATATAGGTATACAGCCCCACTTTGACATTCTTGTTGGCATTGTACGGCAGGCATTACTGAACCGCCCTGGCAGATTTGATATGCCCATTTCAGAAAGACCTCTCCCCTAAAGTCACAACAATGGATGAGCCACCGTCCTCTTCTGCCACCCTGCCCCAGAATTCAGGAATCATTAACTCAATAAGCTCAATCTTATTTTGAATAGCTATTGATTAGTTTTTTATTAAAATTTATTAATTAGTGTCACAAGTAGGCCTACATTAACACTACAGTGAAGTTACAGTGAAAATCCTCTAGTTCCCACACTCTAGGGTTGGTTCGGGTACACTGAGGGAGAATTTAGCATTGCCAATGCACCTAACCAGCACGTCTTTCAGACTTAGGGAAGAAACCGGAGCACCCGGAGGAAACCGGCACAGACATGGGGACAACATACAAACTCCACACAGACTGGGCCCGATTTTACCATCACATTGGGCCTGTTTTCAGGCACAAAAATTTGGTAAAGTCGGTGGGAGGTGAGTAGCACGATCCGCGCCCATCTCTGCACCGGTTCCCCCTTTGCCAAGGCCCGAAAATGGATGCAATCAGGACCGTGCCCAAAATGGGTGCGACGGGCATTTAAATGCATTTGCATGCATTTAAATTGACTTAATGGGCTGGACGCCCAACTTTACCAGCACTTCCCCCTTTACCATCGCATTCACCCATCCAGAATCCGCTTTAACAGATATGCTCCATAGAAGCCTGATTCGGGCGCTCCAGTTAGTGAGGAGGCAGGTGCCTAGCATCCGATGGCTCTCTGCTTGAGATCATTGGCGGGGGGTGGGGTGGGGGTGGGAGGGGGGGAGAGGTAACGGGAAGGGGTCTGCTGCCACTCTGCCTGAGATCAGTGGGGGGGAGGGGGAAGGGGTGTCCGCTGCCACTCTGCCTGTGATCGATGGGAGGGAAGGGGGGTCTGCTGCCACTCTGCTTGAGATCAGTGGAGGGGAAGGGAGGGAGGGGCCCATGATCAGTCTGGGTGGCGGGGGGGGGGTGTGTGCATAAGAGGGTCAGTAATATTGTGGGGGTGGGGCTGGGGGAAGAATTAGCCAGCCCAGGAGGAATGTGGCAGGGGAGCAGCATTCTATCATTATTTTTTCTGTGCATGCGCAGTTGGAGGCGCTGATCGGAGCTGCAGGATTTCAGGTGGGTTAAGCCCCGCCCACAGGCTTCTGCAATACGATTCGGAATCACTGATATTTTTTCAGGCAGAGTTCATATGGGGACGCCTGAGAACGGGTCTAAAAGTCGGATCTGAAACACTCCCAGTTTCAAGTCCGCCCAGCACTGAGAATCAAAATGGTAAAATAGGGCCCACTGTGTCCCAAGCTGAGAATTGAATCCAGGTTCCTGGTGCTGTGAGATAGCAGTGCTAACCCCTGTGCCACCATGCCACCCTTTAAAAGCAAATATGAAATTTATGAAAAATGCAACAATTGTATTTTTAAAATAAGCTTTCTCTAAAGCAGTAGGATAAAATGTTTTATTTCTTATTCAACTTTTTCAGAGCAATGTAGGCTAGATGTAAAATTAGTGGAGCCATCCAGTTTTTAACACATGGGACCTGAACATATCTGTTATTCTGCTTTTGTGTGTATTAAGTAGATTGGAGGTCATCTGTGATCTTAAAATAATCACAAGTAGCCTAATTGATATTATCCACAGAGGGATGAGATAATTGAAGTTTATCATGTGGTTTTGAAAGTTTTCATGAAATTTAACAACTCGATCTGCAGGTTTCTCTCTTAATTGGATGAATCAATTTAAATTTGCACTTTAATATTGAATGTAGATAATTAATATGCCAAGGCAAACATTTGCTAAGCCAAAGAAGTGTGTATGATTTGTGAGTGGCACGGTGGCACAGTGGTTAACGTTGCACGGTAGCACAGTGGTTAGCACTGCTGCTTCACAGCTCCAGGGACCTGGGTTCGATTCCCAGCTTGGGTCACTGTCTGTGTGGAGTTTGCACATTCTTCCTGTGTCTGCATGGGTTTCCTCCGGGTGCTCCGGTTTCCTCCCACAGTCCAAAGATGTGTGGGTTAGGTTAATTGGCCATGCTAAGTTGCCCCTTAGTGTCCCGGGATGCGTAGGTTAGAGGGATTAGCGGGTAAAATATGTAGGGATATGGGGATAGGGCCTGGGTGGGGTCATGGTTGGTGCAGACTCGATGGGCCAAATGGCCTCTTTCTGCACTGTAGGGTTCTATGATTTCTATGCTGCCTCAGAGCTCCAGGCACCCGGGTTCAATTCTGGCCTCGGCTGGCTGTCAGTGTGGAGTTTGCACGTTCTCCCGGATCTGCGTGGGTTTTCTCTGGGTACTCCGGTTTCTCCCCAGAATCCAAAGGTTTGCAGGCCAGATGAATTAGCCATGGAAAATTTATGGGGTTACAGGCAAAGGGCGGGGTGAGGGCCTGGGTAAGATATGTGTCAAAGAGTACTAACTCAATGGGCCAAATGACCTCTTTGGCACTGTAGGGATTCTACGATTTCAATTTCTCTCACCTGCCTTGAGGCTCTCCTTGAAAGGCTATTCCTTTGGCCAAGTTTTGATCACTTTGCACTAATGGTTCCTTCTTTGACTATTTTTGTTTCATCATGCATTTATGACCTGCCTTGGGACATTTTATTGCATCAAATGTTATGGATTAAAATTGCTGTTGGTGTTTCTCTTGACTTTCAGGTGAAATAGGGCAAGTGAATAAGTAAGCAATGCAGCGAGTTACTAAGTCACGCACGTCAGGATGATCGCAGGTTCAATTCCCAGCCAGTACAGAGCTTGCTGATCTCTGCTGGGTCAGCAGCTGTGACTCTATAATTAGTTCCACAAACCTGCGAGAGGTAGCGGACAAATGAGTCATCTTCCTGATTCATTTCTGATTAATGCCTGTTGCTGTGCATGCAATGAAATAAAATGAGGGTAGGGACATGGCCATTTCGGTAATGCCCCAGATCCTGTAAGTATCCCAGGGTGCTGACTGCATTCAGGACAAGAGAAAAATAAAATGTAAGCTGGGCTCAAAAGATTCTTTCAGATACAGCTGGAATTCAGTGAGCAGAAAGTATGGGGAATGAATATCAATAATTCTGAAAAAAGAGACATGTTGTCTTAATTTTTCACCTTGCACTCATCAGGATAAGCACGAGTGTCAAATTTCAAATGATCAAAACTTCAGGAATAAATGGTACTAATTGGTTGGCAAGTTGCATCTGATTTCCTGAGAGATTACCATGGAAAAAGTAAGAGGGAACTATAGGCTCCTAAAACGCCCTGTACAAGGATCCTTTTGTTTGCATATAAATGTATGTCACTTCCAGTATGTGTAAAGGAGTTACATTACGACCTTGACTGATTATATCTCTGTATAGTCATTAGCACCCTTAGGACAGTTCAACAAGTACTGCCTAATGATCTGGTCAGGATAGCTACTGGCACCCAGGATAGCTTTGATGAAATCTCCTTCTGTGTCAAACTTGTAAAGTGAGCAAATGACTGGAGCCCTAATTACAAGACTGCTGATTAGGTCAATCTTACAGTAAGTATGGTTCAGTTTTAATGATACCAAGTATGCCCAAATAGATTGGGCAGCCAAGGGATTGCCTCGAACTCCAGCTTTTGCTAATATTGGTTTCTATGAGAAGCGTGTTTTTGATGGGAGGGGACGTAACCCTTTACCCGTGCAGATTTCCAATAGGCAGATGATACAATCGCGATTTTTGAATCTGTAGACACATGTAAGGATTTCCTTCAATACTTTTAGCTGCTCCATCCCATGCTCAGGTTTGAAATGGAGAAATCTAACACCCTCTCTTTGCTTGACGTGTTAGTTGAGAAATCGTTAATGGATTCACCATTGCTATCTCTACTGCTCGGCTACCTTCAGCAGCCAATATACATGTCTGGGTTCACATAGTTCCAGGCTTGGAAAGGTGAAGTAGCTTAAAAATTGAAAAAGGTAAACAAACTATTTCACATGGTGACATGAGTGGAATTTTCACTAACAGGGTGTTGCTATCAGTCAAAAGAATTGTGCAACGTTGTGTATGAATTTCAGTGTTGGTGTGATTCCAGGTATGTAGAATAATGTCCCAATAATTGGCTGATTGTACCAAACAATGTGGCCCTTTGATTGTTTGTAATAGGCAGGGTACAGACCATACTCGAGCAATCCACAGTTGCAAAGTCCAAAACCAAACACTTACCAATAGAACTGATTCCACCATTGGGCAGCTGAACAATACTGAGTGCACAATTGCCACACCAATGACCCAATTGAAGATAATCAGTCAAGTTCATACCATGGCTAATTTAAACTTGTTAGAACCGACGTACATTTATACTCATGGACCTGCTTTCTCCAAACAAAAGGAATAAGTTAAACACTTGCACCTTTTTCAGATGAATAGGAAGCATCCCCCATTGTTTTCTCCATAGCAACACCTTGGACAATCAGAGTAGACTTGTCAACAAATCATCATTCTTTTCTCCTGTAATATAAAGTGTGAAGACTGTTTGAAATTTGGCATTCTTGTGTTTATCCTGATGAGTGGGAAATGAAAAGCTTTGTCAACATGTCTCTCTTTAAAGAAATATGTCAGTTTTGTACTATCGGGTGACAGGGTATATTCTTTTCCTCTGCTATCACTTTTATGGAAACTTTGGGCTGGATTTTATGAGACCCATATCCCACACATTGCTGCCCCGTAACCTCCCCCCCCCCCCCCCCCCCCCCCACCCCTTCCGTCTGCCCTGCCCTGCACTCCCAGTTAAAAAGCCAGGGTGGAGACTGCCTGATATACAGGTAGTAACCCCACAGATATTTACGGACAGTTGGGGCATGTCTTAATTGCTTCAAGTTAGGACTTGTGTCATTTTTTTCAGAGAAAGCTCTGCCGTAGATTGCTGCTGGTCTATCATATAGCCAGCATTTCTAGACTTCCAGTAGTGCCACAAGGAGCAGTGATGATGTTGGGATTGCAGACAATTCTATCACACTGAAGAACCAAGGCAAGTCCAAGATCTAAGGTCTTGCCATTTGGGACAAAGGCCAGGAGGGGGGTTAAAATGGGGAGATGACCTTGCGGGGTTCCCTCCGATGGGCAAAGCGGGCCCGAAAAGGAGGACAAGACCTTGCCTGTCACAGCCCATGCAACTAATGCTGCCAGGCTTCCCTCATGGAGTGGATCAACCCCCCACCTCCTTCCCTCCAAACCAGCGATGGTGTGATATGGTCCTGAAGTGATCATTGATAAGATAATAAGAAATAGGAACAAGAGTTGGCAACATAGCTCACCGAACCCGCTCCACCATTCAGTATGATCATGCTTGATCTTGGGCTTCAACTCCATTTTTCCACTTACTCCCCATATCCTTTAATTCCCTGACAGACCAAAAATTTGTCTTTCCCAGCCTTAAATGTATTCTACAATGGAACATCCACAACCCTCTGGGATAGAAAATCCAAAGATTCAGAACCCTTTGAGTGAAGAGATTTCTCCTTATCTCAGTCATAAATGATTTGCCCCATATCCTGAGACTCTGACCCCATGTTTTAGATTCCCCAGTAAGAAGTCTCACAACACCAGGTTAAAGTCCAACAGGTTTATTTGGTAGCAAATACCATAAGCTTTCGGAGCGCTGCTCCTTCGTCAGATGGGGTGGATATCTGTTCTCCAACAGTGCACAGACACAGAAATCAAGTTACGGAATACTAATTAGAATGCAAATCTCTACAGCCAGCCAGGTCCCCAACCAGTGGAAACAATCTCTCAGCACGCACCTCCCCTATCATGTCCGCTCTGATGTTTGTAGGTTTCAATGAGATCATCTCTCATTCTTCTAAACTCCAGAGAATATAAACCTAATTTATTTAGCATTTCATCATAGGACAGCTCCTCAACTCAGGAATGCAATACTTTCAATACAATTATATCCTTCCTTAAATATGTGATTTTCCAAGCACAGGAGAGATTTTCCCTGTCATCTCAATCAATATTCATCCCTCCCCCAACGTCACTGTAACAGATTAGTACCTTACTGCTGTTTACAAGACAGAAATTTCCTAGTTTCTGAGTGTCACAACAGCAAGAAAATGGGAGTCCTCCACATTAGTATTTAGGGTGTGTTCAGCACTGCAATCTTCCATCATTCTGACAATATTTGAACAGCTGGGAGATTTGCACTGCTACACAGGGTGGCGAGTTGGGTGGGGGTGGGGTGGTGGAAGGGGGTGCAAGTCTAAGTACGTCGGTGAAGCTGGCATCAGAGCACTCGGGCCCCAATCTGCCAGTGAACCAGGAGATCTCCTCCCACCCATCCCCCTGTCATAACCCCACTGAGGCCCCACAGCCACTCACGCGCTATCTTCCCAGCTCGCCACATTGATCGACAGGCACAGCGAGCTAGTAAGATCATGCCCCGTACTTGTTTGTAATTATCTTGTTAGCTGGGAATCATTTTAGGAATTCCTCAGCTTGTGAAATATTAGTTTATGTTTAAGTTTATTTATTACGGTCACAAGTAGGCTTACATTAACACTGCAATGAAGTGACTGTGAAAATCTATAGAAAAGTCAATCTCTCTTTTCTTTGAAAGGCCTTGCAATATTCTTAACTTTAAAACTGAGCTCAAATTGCAGTTTGATTTTGAAACAGAACAATTCTGTCCTACTTACCATCTTTAACAAATCCCAGCTAACTCTGGTGCCAGCCCAGTCTCTGTCCTTTCTATTTGAGCTACATTATCGCTGTGGGTTGGCAGGACCTCAGGGAGAATTAACATTTTTGGGGTAATAACGAAGACTTGAACAAAGATTCAATTAACAAGTGAATTTCCTTGTTTTTAAAATTGGAAATTGACAAGTTTGTCTATCTTTGTCACTATTACCGACCGCAGTTTTATGTCCTTCTTATATACTTCAGTGCAATTATTTCAACTGCATTGTGGTGGACATACCAGTGTCATTACTGAAGGTACCAGCATTAAAAGTGCTTATCTGTCACATGGATTGTGTTAATAATTGAAAATGAATGCAAACAGACTGTAGGTGATATTCACATTCAGTTAACTGTGTGGGGAGCAGTGCCTTATCTTGTCAGCTTGGATCTTGTTTGCCTCTCTTGTGAGGACCATGAATTGGATTCAATTAGAATTTGAATTTAGTTTTTTGAGGAAGCAAGGAATAGATTTGGGTTCGCCCAGTCCATTCTGAGCATTGGCTTTGTAATTTTAAAGATAGAGTAAAACAGTGTGGCATCAATTGTGGAGGCTCAACAAATGTAAAGAACATATTCAAATAAAACAGTGATATCAGTTATTCAGGAGAGTTAATTCGATGCTTAATATTAAAGTTTTATGTCACTGATTGTTGAAAAACAAAAAGAATCAATAAAAGAATTGAACCCGATAGCCATTGGAATCTCAATATTTTTCTCTATTCATAGATGTTTCAGTTGTTGCTATGGGGACTAAACATACAGATACAGAGATGCAATTCCAATATCCAGATGACTTTGAGAATGCTTAATCACCATCAACATTGTTGACATGGTCGACTAGGCTTTAGTCAGTTTCTGGATGCTACTGTCTGAAACTGTAAAAATAAATGAGCGTGATAAGTGTTTCACACGTCTGTGATTAAATTCTTCAGAATATATATAACCTTAGATTAACTCAATGGAAACTTTTCTCAATATCCGTTAAGGTTCCCCTTTGGAATAGATGCATAGAATCATATGAATTATAATTTAACAGTGATTTCATTATCTCCTGCAATCATAACAGTCCATGTAAGAACAAAATAGTGGCAATTTATGACTTTATCTTGCACAATTCTCCCAATTGCCCTGTTAATGCAAAGTAAATTGCAGTTACTGACACATGCAAAGCAGCATGACCTGTTTGACTTCTGGTCTATCTTGCATTACTATAATTCAGTTGGGGTGGAAGTAGAAATGGGACTTCAGTCATGGTCAGTGAACCCCCTAATTTATTTTTATGCAGGCCGCGATTCACCCAAACTAGCACGAAGCGCCCATGCCAGCGGGGAAGCCAGAGTGTTTCCCGTTGGCACTGGCAGTGTCTATCAGGTCGGATTCACTAACCTGATAGATGCAAATTCATGCATCTTGGGATCACGTTGGGCAGCCCAGCTGTTCAGAGATCAGGATGTCACTCTGTGTTTGCAGGCAGGTCCCCCTCCACTGAAAAACAGAAATAGTGACCCCCCCCCCAATGAAAAGGGGAGCACCACCAACACCTCAGCAAAGAGGGACATTCTTCCCCTCACCACTGAAATAATAGGTCACCCTCCCCACACTACTTAGACATGAGGGTGACACCCCCCTCAACAACCCCCTCAGATCTCTCCTTAGATCCCTCCCCCCTCAGACACCCCTTCAGCACCCCCCCTCCCCCACACACAAAAGTGACTGCAGACAACTTCAAGTGCTTTTCAGTTCCTCTTTTGTGTAAACATTGCGGTAATAAACAATGGGGGGTAGTTGAGATGCATTCAAGCATGAAGGAGAAGATCAATAACACAGCTGACTGCATGCTGAGAAAAAGCATTAAGCTGTTAATCAAGTGAATGTTAAAAGGAGCAAACAGAAATTGAATGGAACAAAAGTTTTAAGAGAGGTTGATAGTATTTCAAAGGTTCTTAGCTTTCTATGAATGCTCAGAGATTTGAAATTAATGCTGTGTGAAACAATGTGGCTGAAGGGAATTCCCACTCCCCCCAGTGAAAGTGACTAACTTCTGTCAGTCAAAGAACATGAAAGGGATCTTCTCACACCTGCAACTTCCTAAACAGAGAAAGGGGAATCTTGTCACCCCCAGGCAATTAGCTCCTCCGAGAATGGGACTCTGTTGGGCAGTCTTAGATCTGACTGTGTAAAAGTGCACACCTCAAATAAAGAGCACCCAGTGTTCAAGTTACCAAACCAACCTCATGATTCTTTATGCACCCTTAGTTCTGAGGAGCATACACAACAAATCCCCTCTGCAGAATGGAGGCCTGGGATGATGTGGCAGCCTTCCAGCTATCCAGGGGGAAAGGAGATTAAAGTGACCAGAGAACTTCGCAGGTTTTAGAGGACAGAGACAGTGGGGGTAAGTCTCCCATCGCGCTGTGCTGCTGTTTTAGCACAGCGTGCCGGGGGCATCAAGCGACGGCCGATTCACATGATTCGCACTGGGCACCTGGGCCTCCACGCGTCGCCCAGCGCCAGTTTTCCAGTGCCGTCAGCTCAGCGTGGAGCTGGCTAATACATGCAGCAGATAATTTTAATATAATTTAAATCCCAAAGTTTAATGTTTATTCATTAGTGCCACGAGTAGGCTTACATTCACACTGCAATGAAGTTACTGTGAAAATCCCCTAGTCGCCATACTCCAGCGCCTGTTCGGGAACACTGAGGGAGAATTTAGCACGGCCAATGCATCTAATAAGCACATCTATGGGCTGTGGGAGGAAACTGGAGCACCCAGATGAAACCCATGCAGACACAGGGAGAATGTGCAAATTCCACACAGACAGTGACCCAAGCCGGGAATTGAACCCAGCTACCTGGTGCTGTGAGGCAGCAGTGCTAACCACTGTGCCACTGTGTTGCCATCCTATTAGCATGCCCAGGGCTGAAATCTCTGGGCCAGCTAGCCTCTCCCCCCCACCAGGAATGGTTCACTTCAGCAGGGTTTACTATAGCTCCCCACTTACGGGGAACTGGCAGCCCTAATCGCTGGAGTAAAGGGGAGGTCAATCGAGGTCCCCCAGAGGGTCGGGTGCTGGGGGTTACTTCCTGGGCATTGCCATCTTGGCAGTGCCAGCCTGGGTCCCCTGGCACTACCCAAGGGGCAAAGTGCCATGAGGCATGGGGCAGTGCCAGGAGTGGGGCCTAATGGGGTGGGGACTGATGGGGTGGGGCCTCTGAGGGGGGCAATCGATGGGGGGGTCCCACTGCCACTCTGCAGTCAGGATTGGTGGGGAAAGGAGGGAAGTCAACGATTGGGGCTGGCCACCGCTGTGGGGGGGGGGGGGGGGGGGAGCCTGCTGGGGGGTGTCGGGGCTGCCGGGCATGGGTTGGCAGTGCGGGGGGAGGGGGGTGGGGGGGGAGGGAGGGGGGGAGGCGGTCGTGACTGCCAGTGGGGGGGGGGAAATCGGAGGGGGAGGTGGGATATTGAGGTGGGCCAGGAGGGGGAGGAGTTGGGGCTGGGCCCTGACATGTTTTGGGGGCTAATGATTGGGCCGCGGGGGGGCAGGGGGGGGGTTCGGTAGGGCAGTGATGCGGGATTGTGGGGCTGGCCTGCAATCGGCAGGTTGGCAGACAGGTCCACTGTGCCTGTGCCGGTCCCAGCGCTGATAGCTTGACGCATACATAGTGACCCGTTCAGTGCTGTGCTGCCAGTCTCTCTAGCAGGAATAGGCCCGCCCCTGGTTTCTGGACTGAATCACGCTAGTGCACTCTGCAGTGCACAGAGTGTGGGAGATCCATTTTGAAACTCCCGCTGAAAAAACCAGCATGATTTACTCCAGTTTTTATCTGAATTTGGCACTTAGAATATTTTTGGGAGAATCCCACCAGCTCTGGCGTCCCACCAAAAATCGGCACGGGGCTGGCGACGCCAGAAATATGGCATCTGGAGACGCCTGGCGACACCCAGAGGCCATGGCACCCAGTGGGAAGCTCACTACACAGCCTCCGCTTCTGTCTCCTGGCTGGGAGAATCGCCTCCCTCCTCCCCCCATGTCTTTGTGCGTTTCCTCCGGGTGCTCTGGTTTCCTCCCACAGTCCAAAGATGTGCAGGTTAGATGGATTGGCCATACCAAATTGCCCTTTTATGTCCAAAATTGTGTAGTTTAGATGGATTAGCCATGATAAATGTGTGGAGTTACTGGGATAGGCTATGGGGCTGGGCTTGAGTAAGATGTTCTTTTGGAGAGTCAGTGCAGACCCGATGGGCTGAATGTCCTCTTGCTGCACTGTAGAGATTCTATGGTGCCATGTTTTTCTATAGAACAGAAATTGACCATTTGGACTAATGAATCCATGCCTGCAGATTTGTTTCTACTGAGCCTCCTCCTATCCCAATTCACTTAACTCAAAAGCATGGCTGGAAATCTCCGGCCCTTCACACCGGCGGGTTCTCTGATCCCGGATGCAGTGCATCCCCTCTTTCCCCACTGGTTTCCCCCATGGAATTCCCATTGACAACTGCTGGACCAGAGAATCCAGCCACTCGCAAAAATGCATCACCTCCTGCTGGTGGGAAACACGCGGCTGGGAGGCAGGAGAATCTCGCCCCATATCTTTCTATTCCCTTGTCCCTCATAAACTTATCGAGCTTCTCCTTAATTATATTTATTCCAATCAATCAACTCTCACAACTGAGATCCAGATTCTCACCACTCTCGGGATGAAGAAGTTTCTGCTGAATTCTATCTTGGATTTCTTGGTCGCTATCTTAGATTGATGGCCTCGAGTTTTGGTCTTCCCCACAAGTTAAAAGTAAAGTTTAAAAGTCTATTTATTAGTCATAAGTAAGGCTTATATTAACACTGCAATGAAGTTATTGTGAATTTCCCCCAGTTGCCACACTCCGGTGCTTATTCGGGTCAATGCATCTCACCAGCACGTTTTTCGGACCGTGGGAGGAAACCGGAGCACCCGGAGGAAACCCACACAGACACGGGGAGAATGTGCAAATTCCACACAGACAGTAACCCAAGCTGGGAATCGAACCCGGGTCCCTGGTGCAGCGAGGCAGCAGTGTTAACCACTGTGCCACCGTGCCACCCCTGTGTGTACTCTATTAAAACCTTTCCAAATTTTAAAACCCTTAGTCAAAAGAAAAGAAACACATCCCACTTATTCTTTCCCGATAGGCAGGCATAGCTTTGACATTCTGATACCATCCTTGTAAGTATACTTTGCACCCTCTCCACTGCTTGTTTATTCTTTAAAACACATGACTTCAACTACCTCGAAGAATGAGGGTAACAGACACATGTGAACACTGGCAGATTCCCCTCCAAGTCCCTCACTTTCGTGATTTGGAACGATATCGCTGTTCCTTTACTGTTGCTGATTCAAAGTCCTGGAACTCCCTCCCAAACAACACGGTGAATGTGCCAACACCACACGGTATGCCGCAGTTCAACAAGGTAGCTCACCACTATTTTGTTATGGACAGGGTTCGGCAGTAAATGTTGTCCTTACCAGCAATGCCAACATCCTAGGAATGAATGAAAAATAATATGGTGACTAGAGTTGTACAAAATGGTTCAATTGTGTTCTCGCAAAGGCATAACCCCTTAACTTTTCAATTCCCTCCCTCAAGAAATAAACCTCAGGGCCTGGTTTGCTGTTTCTATGAGTTTATTAACTTGTGATACTTTTAAAAATGCTTTGTGTATATTTTTCTCCCAGATTTCTTTGCCTTCCGCCTGATTTAGAATCTTATTATCCATGTGCGACCGCACTATTTTTCTTACCACAAATTCCTTAAACTTGTCGAAATCCACTTGCTAATTCTATGAGCCTGATTTTACCATCACATTGCACCCGTTTTAGGGCGCGTAAACTTGATAAAGTCGGGTGTGAGGTACGTAGCGCGATCCGCGCCCGACTCCGTGCCGGTTTCTCCTTTAGCAAGGCCGCGATCAGGACCATGCCCGAAATGGGCACGACGGCCATTTAAATATATTTTCATGCATTTAAATTGACTTAATGGACTGCACACCCAACCTTACCGGCACTTCCCCTTTTACCACCGTGTTTGCACATCCAGAATCGGCGCAAAACAAACATGCTTCATAAAAGTCTGATTTGAGTGCTCCAGTTAGTGAGGAGGTAGGTGTCTAGCATCCGACGGCTCTCTGCTTGAGATCGGTGGGGGCAGAAGGTGGGTCCGCTGCCACTCTGCCTGAGATCAGTGCGGGTGAAGGGGAGGGTCCGCTACCACTCTGCCTGAGATCAGTTGGGGGGAAAGGGGTTCTGCTGCCACTCTGCCTGAGCCCAGTGGGGAAGAAGGAGGAGTCTGCTGCCATTCTGCCTGAGATCAGTTGGGGGGAAGGGGAGTCCGCTGCCACTCTGCCTGAGATCAGTTGGGGGGAAAGGGGTTCTGCTGCCACTCTGCCTGAGCCCAGTGGGGGAGAAGGGGGAGTCCGCTGTCATTCTGCCTGAGATCGATGGGGAGTAAGGGGGGAGGGGCCTGCGTGGCGAGGGGTGGGGAGATAAGGAGGTTAGCAATGTTGCGGGGGCGGGGCAATGTCTGTGGGGACCAGGGGGAGGCATTATCCAGCCCAGGAGGAATGTGGTAGGGGAGCAGCATTCTATTGTTATTTTTTCTGTTCATGCGCAGCTGGAGGCACCAATTGGAGCTGCAGGGTTTCGGGTGCGTTAAGCCCCGCCCACAGGCTTGTGCAGCACGATTCAGAATCGCTGATATTTTTTCAGGCAGAGTGTGTATGGGGGCGCCCGAGAACGGGTCTAAAAGTCGGATCTCAAACACCCAGTTTTCAGACTGCCCAGCACTTAGAATCAAAATGGTAAAATAGAGCCCTATGTTTATTCTACAGGTTAATCAATGTTTTCATATAATTTGTTGCAATGCTCCTCAGTATTGCCATCTATCCACCACCCAAACCCTTCAGTCCCACCCCACTCTTTACACTCATTTTCGTGTTGATGACAAATTTAGAAAATGTGCTTTTGATTCCAATGTTTAAATTATTCATAGAAACAACATTGGTTACAACATCAATTTTAGAGACCTCGCTTCTCGTCTTCTTTCAATCTGAATACCTTTACCACTAATCTCTGCTTTCTTTCTTGTAGATAATCAGCCATCCTTTCTGTCACTTGTTCCCTTAGTTTACATGCCCTGATCTTATTCATTAGCTTATTACCGAGCACAAAAAGCCTTTTGGAAATCGAAATATATCGCATCTACTACAGTGTCCTTGTCTACTCTCTATGTTACAAATAAATAACAAATGTTTGGTTTCTTTCTATATTTGTTCCATATCAAAACTATTACCTGCAATAGATAAAGAAAAATATTCATAGCCCAGAAATAATAACTAACAAGCACACTGCGCACAAGGAGATTTCTGTCAACAATTTTATTCCAAATCCTTTCAGTGAAGAGGTGCATCCCTCCCTAGTGCCACACCAGCAAATCATTGTCCCTGCAACTTAATCATTGCTTCACCAGGAATAATGTCATAGAGAATCTGTAAGTGTCATTATTTGACTATTGATTTTATATATATGTAACTTTGAGTCACTATTGGGACCTTTCATTCACTGACCACTCCAGGCACAAGGCATTAGGTATATGCCTAATAAGTCATAAGTTTATTAAGTAGAAGTGCAAATAGTATAACTAAATGGTACTTAGCAAGACAGTAATCACAAACTGCTCACACACACACATCGGCTCTGGACTCCAAGGTTGATTGGGGCAGTATCACCTGCTCTATTCTTGATGCTGCTGTTTTCTTGTTGAGCATAGTCTAGACTTGCTGGTTGGTTGTGTGCTGAGGGTGACAAGACTTTTCTTCTTGAACCTTTTTTGTGTCCAATGTTACGGTTGATGTCAGAAACTCCAAAGTGTTTTATAGAGCCCACCGGGATCATAGGTTCTGCCTGTTGAATATGGCTAGGATAAGCATGATATGTTTCACTTCAGGTATGATTCAAATGACCCACTGGGGAGCTTTTATCAAAGTTTATTTAAGAATATAGTTAACATGTAAAATAAGAAAATTAGCAAGAACTTTATCAATTACAAACGAGAAGCAGAACAACGCTTATAATGTGTAACCCTTAACAACTATATCTAACGCATTCTAATCAAACCAATCCCATAGACAAAAGACCCTTTTCATAGGTTTAACACAGCAAAAACTAATGCTCAAGTAATACTGGACTTGGGCCCTTTGGATGAAGTCTGCAATTCTGTGGATAGAGTAAGAACAGTTTGAAGTCAGAACAACTTCCCAAAATACCAGGGACTCTAGGCAAGCCACCAACAGCAGGTTCTCCCTGCAGAAAGGCAGGACCTTGCTTTCAGATGACCAGCAGAATTTCCAAAACCAGGGAGAGAGAGAGACTTCTTTTCAGCTTAATACCCCTTCTAAAACTAAAACTCAAACTGCAGCTCCAAACTAAAAATGAAAAAACTACTATCACTTGACCTGCCAACCAGTTTTTCTCCTAACAATACAGAGTCATCCCAATAAAAATAAACAAACCCGATTTAAGTAGCAATAAAAGGACATCTCCAGTTAAACCAGTGCCATGACATCAGCTAAGGCTGTGAGCTGAGAAACACTGACTGTGAGAGCTGCAGAGATCATGATTTTTTTAAAAATCTATTAAAGGTACACTAATGTCACACTAACATCCCCCCCCCCCCCCAACCCCCCCCGTACCATATTAGGTGAATGATTAGTTTAACCTTGAGGGTGAAATCTCATCTTAGCCAAACTGATTAGTTTACTATTATTTTATTATTGATCAGATTAGTTTTCTATTATTTAATTGTTGTCCATTACTGTATTGTTACATGTCTCTCATGCATGACAATTTAGCTCACAAAGTTGACATAACATAATGCCTTATCTTTTCTATTGTCTTATAGAGCTCAGCAGGCAAAAAAGCTGATTCCAGCTTCCAATTAGCCAAAGGTCAGAAGCCTTCTTGACCTAAGCTTTTACAGCAGCTTGACATTTTTTCCCACCGTTCCCCATACATCAAAAGCATACGTTGACTAAATCATTAAAAATCATGCCTCGCTTCTCGGCATTTTCCAAATTCAAACTCCCGTGCAAACCTACACATAAACCACAACTTGCTGTTATACCTTATCTCGGCATTAAATATGGGATACTGAAAGGTTCAGGGAAAATTTAATTTTGAAAATATGTGCGCAATGTGAATAATGTGAACTATGTGAACAAAGAGCAGTACTAATCTTCCAAATCAGATTTAAACCACAAACAAGATGTAATTACACACCTTACATGACACAACAATGTAATTATTAATTTTACAACCTTTCTGAAGAATTAAATATTACTATTTTAACCTGGACCAGTAGCAGCAAGCTGTCCTGAAAAGGTTCAGGGAAATCGAGCCACTATCTTAGGGCACTGATGACTACTCCCTCTCCCAAGGAGAGGTGATCTATTTACGGACACACCCAGTACCTTCTCAAATAGCTGCAGCTACATTGCCAGTGTTATGGTTTATAATCTCAATTTGAGGTCATTGCTGCCTCATTTAACTCGATCAAAACCCCTTCAATATTGACTTTGCATAGGAGTTACAAATGTATTTAAACGTTGGATAATCATTCTGGTTGCACCTTGAGCTTCTTTATAACTTGCTCTATTTCTGTGATGGCTGTTGTGAAGCTGACAGAACAAGGTATTCTTGATGTTCCCATAGCCTTGCTCCAGATGATATTCCTCTTCAAATAATTGTGACATAGAACATAGCATAAAAATTAAGATTCCGTAAGTTCCTGGGAAAGTAAGATATGCATAGTTCTATCCAAATGGCCGACACTGCAATTAAAAAATATATTAATTGGGTCATATTGGGGCATGATTTTGAAGATTAGCCTGAATGACAATAGAGTGTTTTCTGGATGTCAGACCTTCAATGTTCCTGCTTCAACATTGAAAGTAATGAGGTCAAATGTTCAGCATCTGACACATATATGGTCAACATTATAGATGTTCCCAGTTTAGACTCTAAGGAACCTACTGCATAAATTCTAAGAGGGTGTTGATTGTGCAGTCACTGCAGTATATTAAATGAGTTAGGTTGTGTAGGTGTATGTCTGAAGGCATTGGTACAGCTCAGTCAATGCTTTTGAATGCCAACTTCTTGAAGCAATGCTTTCAGTCATTACCAGGTATCAATGCTCAGAAGACCCATTGCCCAGTGGTCTTGTGATATGCTTATTATCTGCTGACAAGGCAGCCTTTTCCCATTCTTCTGCCCATTCCAGCTCTAATAGGCCACTGAATGCAGTTCATAGCAATCAAAACTTAGGATAAAAATTTAACTTAGTAATTATTAAATTAAAATGTCATTCGTGCATGAGTGCATAAATAGGGAGGGTCAATGGCAGAAAGGGCATCCAACTGAAAACCATCGGCCAAATCCAGAAGAACTGTTGGTTGATATGAATGGAAACAATGAACGGTGAACAACCAGCACTCGGACGATCTCATGACACATGAGAAAAGCCAAATGAGAGAGAGATTGGTGTGCCTGTATGGTTGGAATCCCTTTTAATATTCAATGTGACTGTATAATTTTTCATTATATGATTTGAACACAAGCGTTCACATTTCATTTTTATGTTCTGAAAATTCTCTTAGAACATGTACACCAAGGGAGCAGTGAATCGCAATCCTGACACAGCTGCCCCCTGCAACACTGAGTTCCCACTAAGGTTTAGCTATGCATAATATTATCAACTCCATGGGGATCTGTAAAACAAAAGAATCAAATTTGCTGAATAACCTCCAAACGATGAAATTAATGAACAAGATTATATTTTTGTAATTTTTACTTGAACACAAATCATAATTAAAATAAATCAAACAGATATTAAGCATATATACATATAGGGTAGCACAGTGGCACAGTGGTTAGCACTGCTGCCTCACAGTGCCAGGGACTCAGGTTCAATTGGGTTTGGGTCACTGTCTGTGTGGAGTCTGCATGTTCTCCCCGTGTCTGCGTGGGTTTCCTCCGGGTGCTCTGGTTTCCTCCCACAGTCCAAAAGGCGTGCTGGTTCAGTGCATTGGCCACGCTAAATTCTCCCTCAGTGTACCTGAACAGGCACCGGTGTGTGGCGACTAGGGGATTTTCACAGTAACTTCATTGCAGTGTTAATGTTAGCCTACTTGTGACACTAATAAATAAACATTTAAAAAATGTGTGGATTAGGGGGAATTATCAAGGTAAATACATGGGTTTATCAAGAAAAGACATGGGTAGAATGCTCTGTTGGAGAGTCGGTGCAGACTCGATGGGCCGACTGGCTTCTTTCTGAACTGTAAGGATTTTAAGATTCTATGATTGACAGGCATATCATGGTCAGTGTTAAGTATAAATTTCACAAAGAATAGCAATTGCAACAAAGATAGATCTCACAGACCTACCAGGCAGTCCACTCCACCTGTATGAAACCACATTTTAACCACACAGTATTCCCAAGCTCAGATCTTCCTCGGGCAGAATTCCAGCCCCTTTCTTTCAAAGACTTAGCCAATGTTCCATAGGCAGGAATTTCCCAGTCTCCATCCATAATGGCATACTTTTTCCTCAACTCTCAGCTCCCATCAGTCATGGTAGTCTTCAAGCACCAGAATTACCTTTACTTTGGCTGATTCGAGGCATTCATCCACTTGAAATGAAACAAAACAGCAGCAATCCTAAAGATGCTTTCCGACCGCTTAGGAATCCAGCTCTCTGACCTCGCTTACTGACTATATCCTCTCTCCAACTCTTTTTGCTATTTTTGCTTGCTTATGCAACCTCTGCATTTTAAATTACTTTCAGTTGGTATTGTTTTCAGAAGAATGGACAAGCATTTCTTGTTATCCAAAAAAAAAATTGATTCCTTTACAAATGCTACAAAATCTTAAAGTCTTAATAAAAACAACTAGATATTCTACAAGCATATTTAAGTCATTATATATTTTTCTTACTGTAACTGCTTCTGGGGCAAAGGCGTGAAACGTGTAGCACTTTCTAGTTCATGGAGTAATTTCCGTGACACAATACAGCATTGTTAACAACTTCCACTGCTTGATTGTCCACCTTAACCTCACTGAAACCACTTTATAAATGCTTCTATAACAGTTTCACCGAAGAGGAGGATGATAATATAATTCTGCCACTTGTTAGATAAGATTCAGTGGAACATTAAGAAATTTCCTTTAGTTAGATTATAGTATTAATTACAGAGGAACAGCTATACTTGACCTTTACCTTCACTGATGTAGCAGAGACCTGACACAAGTGTCAGATGTGTCAGATGTTGTGATGTGTCAGATGTGATGTTAGATAAGTCAGTTGCTGGAATTTGTGTCATGGCTATAATACAGTGGTGAGCCTCGCAGCCATTGACAATACAAGGTTTATGATGCTGAATGATTCCAGAGCTCTTTTCCACTCTTCAAATTCATTCAGACTTTTCAGTTAAGGAAACCTTTTTTCTAAACCTATCTTGGGCTCTGTCATGTCTGAGCCTCATCAGGCAAACACCAGTCTCCTCTATTCTGCTTGTTTTATCTAGCTGCTGTTATTCCTCCCAGAGATATTCCATTCTGGGTGAGCGTTCTCTGCAGTGATGCTCAATTTAATTTTAATAGCTGTGGCACGATTTACCAGAACTTGAAAAACCCAGCAGTAAAGAAAGGCCAGAGATGCTGGCTCAAGGCAGTGAGTGACTTTTCCAGTGGGCTACTTGTGGCCTAGATCCTGTCAGAGTGCTGTACCTGGCTGCCGAATTGAGCCACAGCATGTGCTATCTAAACATTGCCTCTCTTCCCCACCTTTCCCTTGTCCATCAGCAGCAGCAGCAATTGCCAACCTCCCCCATTACCTCTCCATGACTCTCACCCAAGCCTTGAACCCTGGCAATCCCATCTCCATATTTCCTTCTGTGCCATCACCCCTGCCCATTCTGAGGGTGATCCCAGTGGATAGTGGTGACCTGCTGCCACTGGCTTTTCCTTCTGGGCATTTACCAGCCTATTAATTTGCCTGGATGCCTGGTGGCAAATGGAGGGAAAAATATATAATGAGGTCCTGATATCAAATTCAGCTGAATTCTATGTCCCGGGCCTCAATATTTTCCCCAATTGTATCCACCTCTGCCCTTACACCATTTGTTAACATCAGAATCATTGTGATTGTATTACAAAAAATTGTCATTGTCGCTATCGCCATCAGGCAGGTTTCAAGGTCATCCATTAATTGAAGAAGGAGCTCTATCCTGTTACAATAAGTTGGTTCAGTACTTCTTCCAATTTCTTTTAGTTCCTTAAAATCTGCTTTGCCAATTGTACTAAATTGTACGTCCTTTATTAGTAGCTTCCAGTTTACTATTTACCCTAGGTCAAGTGATGATCTATCTATATGCTGGATGTTAACATTATAGTCAATTACTCCAACTCTTTCTCTCCTTCCGAGAGCAGTGCAGCCTCTTGCCCAGTGTTATCGATCAAGGCATGAATTCTGCAATTTAGCATTCCCAATTTAGCAGTTATGTGTCATGGGAGCATTTATCAATGATTCGAGGGCAGAAGCAACAAAATATTATGATTTGTTCACAGATTTCCACACCAACCTCTTGACCTGTGCTTGCATCGCACAGCTTTGAGCTGGGACCACTAATTTGAAAACCTTAATCCACTATTTTTTTATTTTGTATCTCACCCTCAATGCTTTTTATTATTTACGAAACTTCAGTTTTACGTGTCTGTCCACACCCGACCCAAAAGAGCACAAAATCTTACGAGAAATCCCACGCGTGAAGTCGGCATGTGTATACACATATCAAACAAGTGCCTGCTGACAATTAAAGGGCCAGTTAAGGCCAATCGACAGTGATTTTATGCTGCCCATGTAATTTTTTGCTCATCGCACGGGGTTGAGCTGTGTGAATATAGAGTTTAGCTTGAGTTTCCTAATCATTGTTTAGCATTTGACCATGACTTTCAGCAGTTCAGGACTTCCCTGGAAAGCTTTCCCGAGGTTTGGACATCAGTGTTCCATCATTTGAAAGGCGCTGATCCTCTTCAGCTGACTCAATGGTGATAGTCTACTCTACTGGTGGAAGAGGAAGAGAGGGGCAGGAGGAAGAGGCGGCCAAGTGAACCCAGGCAGCATCCTGGGGCGGCACGGTAGCACAGTGGTTAGCACTGCTGCTTCACAGCTCCAGGGACCTGGGTTCGATTCCCGGCTTGGGTCACTGTCTGTGTGGAGTTTGCATATTCTCCTCGTGTCTGCGTGGGTTTCCTCCGGGTGCTCCGGTTTCCTCCCACAGTCCAAAGGTGTGTGGGTTAGGTTGATTGGCCATGTTAAAATTGCCCCTTAGTGTCCTGAGATGCGTAGGTCAGAGGGATTAGTGGGTAAAATATGTAGGGATATGGGAATAGGGTTTGGGTGGATTGTGGTCAGTGCAGACTCGATGGGCTGAATGGCCTCTTTTTGTTCTGTAGGGTTTCTATGATTTCTATCCCAGGCAGAGACCTGCAAGTGGAGAGGCTTGGGCTCAGTTGGTGCAGGGCCAGCAAGGAAACTAAAGCAAGAGAGGATGCTGAAGATTCCATTACCCATTACCCACCAGCTACAGTACACAGGCAGCACACCAACTACCTCTAGGTGTCTGTGGTCCATTGTCACAGGGGGCTTCACTTCTCCAGGGACACAGTGACATCAATTTGTGACATGAAAGGTCCTGAGACTACCTTCAACTGTGTGGAGTGGGGTGACCCCATGCGGGTAACATTGAAGGTCATAGTAGCCCTCAGCTTCTATGCAGTTCATTTCAGAGTTCAGTGGGGTACCTGTGTGGTGTTTCTCAATCAGCCACACACAGTTGTGTCAAACTAATAAGATGCCATTCTTTAGACCTGTCCACACATTCATCCATTACTCACAGACGAGGGCAGCCAGGCAAAGGTTTGGCAGTTGATGGTTGGGCTATCCTGCATTAAGGGTGCTGTAGAAAGCATGTATGTGGCCATCAGGATGCCAGCAGGGCAGCTGGGACCTTTCAGCAATAGGAAGGGGTTCTATTCGATGAATGTGCGGATTGTGTGTGACCAGAGGACACAGATTCTGTGCTTGCTATCCAGGGAGCTCACATGATTCATACATTATGATGCACTCCGGGTACCAAGGCTGTTTGTGCCTCTTGCAAGATTGGTTCCTGGATGGCAAGGGCTATCCCTTGAAGAGATGGCTGATGACCTCACTACATCACCCAAGAACTGAGGCAAAGGTAAGATACAACTGGAGTCATGCGTTGACAAGAGTGGTGATGGGGAGGACCATTGGGCTGCTCAAGATGTGCTTTCAATGGTGTGCCAGTTCTGGGGACCATTGCCGTATCCTCCAGAGCATTGCTGGTAGTTTGAAATCACTAGTTTTAGCGTGACTATCATTTTGTAGTTTGAATTAATATTTTCTTAAGCATTTTCTGCAAAAAATGATGGAAGCCATTTTAGTAAAAACGAAACCAGTATTACTGAAACAAAAACTGAAAATGCTGGAGAAACTCAGCAGGCCATCTGTGGAGACAGAATCGAGCCAATGTTTTGAGTCGGGATGACCCTTTGCCATGTACCCACCAGACCTCTCCTGCTACTTCCCATGGTCACCAGGTGGTGAGAGAATCGCCATATACATGCCAGTTGCAGTATTTGATTGTTGAAGCTCCCTCAGCCTCCCAGACCCATCCTGGGTAGTGTTCCCAGAGCTGTCCCTGCATTTTTAAAACCCAGTTCCCTATGGGACCCAGCACCTGCCATGTTCTCCATAGGACATGGCACCTGCCATGTTTCCACCCCCAGCCCGCACAGAGACTCAAATGGAAGTGCTTTTCATGAAGGGCAGGCTTCAACTGGCCACCCAGAGTCACGAGCGGATATCATCCGCGTTTCTGGTCACGCCAACATTGGGGCGCACGCCAGGGGTAATATTCAGGCATAGATGTTCCTTCATTCTATCAGAGTTCATTCTTTTCTGCTTTGCTATCAAAGGTTATTGTACACATTGGCTGCAATTCTCCGGCCATTCACACCCTGCCACCACTGCGAGAGAGGACAGAGAATGTGGTGCTATCAGATCTGCGTTCACTGCAACGCGACGGGAGAATGCCATTGGTGTGAACGACTGAAGAATCCTTCCCATTGTCTGTCTAAGCAACAGGGGTGAAGGAAAAACTCACACCAGTCTGCATTTTCAATTACTCCATTTGCTCTATCCTGCAATTTAATACACAAGAATCAGCTATAATCGTCCCTTCCAACTTATGGGTCTTTAATGATGCTCATATATTTTGAAGGAAATCTGTAATAGTGTTGCTTTTTCCAGCGTAATTGTTTTAGAATTTTAAGGGCCTTTTCAAAATTGGTGAATTTAGTGACGATGTTGACAATTTGTTATCCAAAGTGCTTTTTTCTTGATGTTTTTATGGAAGAGAAAGATTTCATTGTTAGATGAACAATGTGAAACAATTTCCAGCCTCTTCTTCATGCTTTCTCATCTCAGTAGCACTGCTCATCCTATTCAGTAGCGCGATGCTACGTTTGTTTAGTAATATCACCCCATGGCAACTGTTACAGTCTGATACTTCTCCCATTCATTGGTATCTCTTTTGAAATCCTTATTGCAGTATACCCAATTCTTGTAGACGTTACAACGCTGAGCTCAGTTCAAAGTCCCCAATTGGCTGTACAGTACTTTGGGAAGAGTCATAGGGTCATAGAGGTTTACAGCATGGAAACAGGTCCTTTGGTCCAACATGTCCATGCCGCCCCTTTTTTTAACCACTAAGCTAGTCCCAATTGCCCGCATTTAGCCCACGGTGGCACAGTGGTTAGCACTGCTGCCTTACAGCTCCAGGGGCCTGGGTTCAATTCCCGGCTTGGGTCAATGTCTGTGTGGAGTTTGCGTGTTCTCCCTGTGTCTGCGTGGGTTTCCTCCAGGTGCTCCAGTTTCCTCCCACAGTCCAAAAATGTGCGGGTGAGGTGCATTGGCCATGCTAAATTGCCCCTTAGTGTCCAGGGATGTGTAGGCTAGAGGGATTAGCGGGGTAAATGTATGGGGTTGTGGGGATAGGGCCTGCGGTGGGATTATTGTCGGTGCATATTTGATGGGCTGAATGACCTCCTTCTATACCGTAGGGTTTCTATGATTCTATGAACCCTCTATACCCATCTTACCCATGTAACTGTCTAAACGCTTTTTAAAAGACAAAATTGTATCCACCTCTATTACCTCTGGCAGCTTGTTCCAGACACTCACCACCCACTGTGTGAAAAAATTGCCCCTCTGGACTCTTTTGTATCTCTTCCCTCTCACCTTAAACCTATGCCCTCTAGTTTTAGACTCCCCTAACTTTAGGAAAAGATATTCACTATCTTACTGATCTATGCCCCTCATTATTTTATAGACTTCTATAAGATCACCCCTGAGCCTCCTACGTTCCAGAGAAAAAAGTCCCAGTCGATCCAGTCTCTCCTTATAACTCAAACCATCAAGTCCCGGTAGCGTCCCAGTAAATCTTTTCTGCACTATTTCTAGTTTAATAATATCCTTTCTGTAATACGGTAACTAGGACTGTACACAGTATTTCAAATGTGACCTTACCAATATCTTGTACAACTTCAACAAGACACCCCAACTCCTGTATTCAATGTTTTGACCAATGAAACCACGCATGCTGAATGCCTTCTTCACCGCTCTGTCCACCTGTGACTCCACTTTCAAGGAGCTATGAACCGGTATCCCTAGATCTCTTTGTTCTGTAACTCTCCCCAACACCCTACCATTAACTGAGTAGGTCCTGCCCTGGTTCGATCTACCAAAATGCATCACTTCTCATTTACCTAAACGAAACTCCATCTGCCATTCGTCAGCCCACTGGCCCAATTGATCAAGATCCCATTGCAATCCTAGATAACCTTCTTCACTGTCCATTATGTCACCAATCTTGGTGTCATCTGCAAACTTACTAACCATGCCTCTCATATTCTCATCCAAATCATTAATATAAATGACAAATAACAGTGGACCCAGCACCGATCTCTAAGGCACACCGCTAGTCACAGGCCTCCAGTTTGAAAAAAAACTTGTAATAGATACTGGTGGACAGTTTATCACCAGAACTGGAGACAGAGAAGTCAAGAAAGGGAAGAAAAGTATCAGAGATGGACCATTTGAAGGTGATAGAAAAGTGGAAGCAAAATTGATAAATTTTATCTTTAATGCATTTATCTTTTATGTTCCATTTCTGACTTTCTTTGAATGCATATTATTTGGCAGTATTAGCTATGTTTGTAAGTCCTGTGCATATCCAACCCGAGTGTTTCTGTTGGAGGCTGCTAGTTTACACTTCCATCTTTGCATTCTTGAACTCTGTCATTTGCTGCACAATATTTTCATGTCAAGAATCATAAAATCAGAAAGAACTATGGCTGGGATTCGCGGAAAACAAAACTAAGTGCCCAAAGGTGGGAAAACGGGATTATTTGGGCATACTTACCTGAATGAATCTCTGATTCTGTGCATTGCGGAGTGCCATAGAATGGTTTACACTGAAAAGTAGGGGATGGCGTCTAGTCCCGCCTGAAGGGCTGGCAGCGGAGTGCTGAGTGGGCCAATCTGTCAGTGTGGAGATCGGTGCATACGCAATGGACCCCCCATCGCCAGCCTCCCGATCGCTGGCCTCTGATTGCTGGCCTTCTCTGCACCCCTGCCCCCCCGCCCCCCCACCCACTGATCGCTAGCCGACTAGACCTCCCCCAGGGCCTGCCCCAATCTCCCCTCCACACACCCCACCTGGCTAGTCCCAAACCCCCCTCTCCATGGCCAGCCCCACCCCATCCTCCTGATTGCCAGTTCCAGCCTCCCCCACCCTGATGACCAGGCCCGACCTCCCTACCTGATGGCCATCCCCGATCGCCCTTCTTCCCTCTCCCACTGATCCAAATGCAGGGTGGCATTGGGTTCTCCCCAACCAATTGCCCCACAATAGGCTCCCCCGATATGCCCTGCCCCCTCTGGCCCCATCCTCTTGATGCTGCCTGGTGCCTGATTGGCAGTCCCAAGGTGCCTGGTGGGTAGTGCCAGTTTGTCCCTCGAGCAGTGCCAGGGTGCCAGGCTGGCAGTGCCAGGTTCACACTGCCCACGAGGCACCCCTTTGCCCCTAACCTCCCGAGGGGCCTCGATGGCCTCTGTCCCCACCAGCGGGGTGATGACTCCTGTTCCTCGTTACTGGAGAGCAGTTGTAAACCCTTCTGGTGGAAACCACACCCGGCGGGTTTGGGGAGACGCTAGATGGCCCAGCGAATACCGTCCTGGGCCCGCTAAGAATATGGAAATGTCAAGCTTATCACGCTAATAAAAAGCACTTGAGAGACTGGCGACCGGTGAACCTCACGAAATGTCTCCTGCTGATGGCTCCCGACCCATGTCTTTCATTTGTGGCATACTTTTGATGTCTTTAAAAAAGTGTGGCTTTTGCTACCAAATAAACCTGTTGGACTTTAACCTGGTGTTGTTAAACTTCTTACTGTGTTTACCCCAGTCCAACGCCGGCATCTCCACATCTTAAAAAAAGAAGTCAGAAGGATCTCCACATCAAAGCAGTGAGCAATTTCTAATCAAAAATCACTCCACAATCTGGGTACAGGAAATAAAGATGACCTTTTTGCAATCAAATCAAATCACAAGGCAACTTTGTAAGAGTATTTTTCTGGGAGACTCACTTCAAAAAAACATACCCGATAACGAGACAAATGTAAACACAAGACTAACTGCGACCTATGAGTGATGAAATCATGAGTTGATTATATTCAGCCTTGATGGTTCTTCTAATATATCCATAACTTTTTCAATTGCGAGTGTCTAGCAAGTCTCTCATAATGATAGTTATTCTCATTTTGTTTGCCATGATAGATTTTTCACACAATGACTATTAAAAGTCAGATATTCTCACTATCTCTCGGAAAGATTAATTTTAAAATTGCATTTATGGCAAGGAGCATCAATTGGTAGGAGTGCAATTTCCTAAAATTACTCCTATAGTTATTAATAGTAACTGAGATTTGTAAGTGAATTTAAATTGTCATTCCATCCGAGTGTTTGGATGACCAGAATAAGAGTCAATATTCCTCAGCTTGGTGCCCTGGGAATTTTTATATCTAAACTGTGTGCAGTTCTGGTCATCCTATTATAGAAAGGATATCATTAAGCTAGAAAGAGTGCAGAAAAGATTTACAAGGATGCTACTGGGACTTGACAATTTGAGTTATAAGGAGAGGCTGGATAGACTGGGACCTTTTACCCTGAAGCATAGGAGATTTAGAGGTGGGCAGCACGGTGGCGCAGTGGTTAGCACTGCTACCTCACAGCGCCAGGGACCCGGGTTCAATTCCCGGCTTGGGTCACTGTCTGTGTGGAGTTTGCACATTCTCCCCGTGTCTGCTCCTCTGGGAGCTCTGGTTTCCCTCCAGGTCTGAAAGACTTGCTGATTAGGTACATTGACTCGAACAGACACCGGAGTGTGGCGACTAGGGCAATTTCACAGTAACTTCATTGTCGTGTTAATGTAAGCCTTACTTGTGACTAATAAATACACTTTTGCTTTATCTTATAGAGGTCTATAAAATAATGGAGGCATAGATCAGCTAGATAGTCGACACCTTTTCCTAAAGGTAGGGGAGTCTAAAACTAGAGGACATAAGTTTAAGTTGAGGGGGAGAGACAAAAGAGTCCAGAGGGCCAATTTTTTCACACAGAGGGTGGTGAGTGTCTGGAACAGGCTGCCAGAGGTAGTAGTCGAGGTGGGTACAATTTTGTCTTTTAAAAAGCATTTAGACAGTTACATGGATAAGATGGGTATAGAGGGATATAGACCAAACGTGGGCAATTGGGACTTGCTTAGTGGTTAAAAAAAAAGGGCGGCATAGACAAGTTGGGCCGAAGGGCCTGTTTCCATGCAGTAAACCTCTATGACTCTATGACAGTGGAAAAAAGGCAAAGCTTCCTGACTTTGTCTTTGATCCCCTTTACATTGCCTGGAATAACAACAGTATTGTCATTATTGGCGAATAAGACCGAAAAGCCTTATAATGTATTCTCACATATTTCAGTGAGTCTATATTTCAGCCAAGGCCACTCTGCTCCAGACCTCATTCGAGCCTTGATCCAAAAATGGATGGAAGAAGTGAGGCCTTTGACATCAAGGCAGCATTTGATCAAGTGTGGTATCAAGAAGCTCCATCAAAATTGAAGTCATGGGAATTGGGGGAGTTTGGAGGAGAGAGGATGTAAGTGGAGTGTGGCGTACTCTCACCTGGTTGGAGTCATATCTGGCACAAAGGAAGATAGTTGGGCATGTTTGAGGTTCATCATATCAGTCCCAGGATATCGCTGCACAAGTTCCTCAGGTCACTGTACTAAGGCTAACCACCTTCAGTCACTTAATCAATCCAACCCAACTCCAATGTAAGGTCAGAAGTGGAGTTGTTCAGTGATGATTGCACAGTGCTCAGTAGCATTTGCAACTCCTCAGATGCTGAAACAGCTCATGCCTCCATGCGACTGGATCTGGACAATAATCAGGTTAATAAATGGTAAGTAATATGTAGGACAGACTGTGGTGGACCTCAGTTGTGCCTTTGTCCTATATGGACCACCGTTGTGTGTGTTTGTCATACCTGGACACATCCCCTTCCAGTTTGGTTCCTCCCCTCAGCACCTAGTATAAAGGTGGCTGTCTCCTCCCCCTTGTTCAGTCCAGGTCGGTTAATTGTTGGGATCTGCTCCTGATTCTGTTGTGAATAAAAGCCTACACTTATATTGGCATATCGGTAGTCTTTCGCCTTATTGATAGCGCATCAATTTTATTCACAACAGTTACTAGTATGGAGCAGTTTCTAAAACCCGACAAGTTAGCATTAGACCCTCAAGAGGTTGGAGCCTCTGATAAATTTGATCATTGGTTGGACTGCTTCGAAGCATTCGTCGACACCGCTATGGCCATCGACACCGACGCTGCTAAACTCCACGTGCTCCGCGCCCGGGTAAGCGAAACTGTCTATGGAATCTTCCAGGACGCTGCTACTTACGCGGACGCTATCGAACTCCTAAAAGGGCAGTTCCGAAAGAGCCCTAACGTGGTTTACGCCAGACACCTCCTAACTACCCGCAAACAGCAGCCAGGAGAATCGTGCGCCCAATTTCTGCACGCCCTGCGAGTCCTCGCCCGAGCATGCGACTGTAAGGCTGTTTCAGCAGCTCAGAACACGGAGGATCTGATCCGCGACGCCTACGTTGCGGGCATTGAGTCTACATACATCCAGCAGCGTCTGCTGGAACAAGATGACCTAGACCTCCGGAAAACGGCCACGATGGCTGAAACGTTAGAAGCAGCCTCCCATAATCTCGGGTCTTACCTTGGATCCCGTTCCACCGACGGCTCCACTGCGACGGCTGCTCCAGCAGGGCCCAAATGTTACTTTTGTGGCCTCCCTAAGCACCCTCGGCGTCACTGCCCGGCAAAGGACGCGATTTGCTCCGGATGCGGTAAGCTAGGCCACTTTGTTAAAGTCTGCCGAGCAAAGCCGCTTCTGAAGACTCGTGGAGCCATGTGTGCTCCGAGGGCGCGGCCATCTTTGATGCAGGCGGCGGCTGCGCGTGAATCGCCATCTTCGATGCGGTCACCGGAAGTGCGGGAATCGCCATCTTTGATGCGTTCACCCGAAGTGCGTGAGTCGCCATCTTTGAGACTGGCATCAAGGCAAGCTGAGCAGGAAGCTTCATCCGTGACGTCATCAGACGGCGACGAAGATGGATTCTTCTTTAATTCAACAGTGGCATCAATTTGCCTGGACCAGTCGCAGCCACATCAACTCTCCAAGTCCATAATGGAGATCAAGGTAAATGGTTATGCAGAAAACTGCCTGTTTGACTGTGGGAGCACGGAAAGTTTTATACACCCTCGCACAGTGTGTCAATATGCCCTTCCCGTGCGACCCTGGAGCCAGACTATCTCCATGGCCTCGAATTCTCACTCAGTGGAGGTCCTCGGGTGCTGCTTGGTGACGCTGACGGTACAGGGCACAGTCTACGAGCGTTTTCGGTTCCTCGTGCTGCCGCGACTCTGCTGTACTGCTGGGGTTAGATTTCCTCAGCCATCATAGAAGCGTCATCCTGCAGTACGATGGCCCTTATCCCCCGCTCTCCGTCTGCAAGGCGCCGTCACGGCAGCGCCCCTCGCGCACCACCTGCAGTCTCTCGACCCTCAAGATCACCCCCCCCCCGTTATTTGATAACCTCACCCCGGATTGTAGGCCTATAGCCACCAAGAGTAGGCGCTATAGTGCGGATGACCGGGCCTTCATTCGGTCCGAGGTACAACGTTTGCTCCAGGAAGGGATTATCCAGGCCAGCACCAGCCCCTGGAGGGCGCAAGTGGTCATAGTTAAATCGGGGGAGAAACACCGCATGGTGATTGACTACAGCCAGACCATAAACAGGTATACCCAACTAGATGCATATCCTCTTCCCCGTATCGCGGACATAGTCAACCGCATCGCGCACTATAGGGTTTTTTCAACGATCGATTTGAAATCGGCTTACCACCAGCTCCCTATCCGCTCGGAGGATCGCCCATACACTGCCTTTGAGGCGGATGGCCGCCTCTACCAGTTCCTCAGAGTCCCCTTTGGTGTCACCAATGGGGTCTCAGTCTTCCAACGGGCCATGGATCAAATGGTGGACCAGTACGGACTACGGGCCACTTTCCCGTATCTGGATAACGTCACCATCTGCGGCCATGACCTGCAGGACCATGATGCCAACCTACAAAAATTCCTTCGTACGGCCACTCTCCTGAACCTCACATACAATGAGGCGAAGTGTGTTTTCCGGACACGCCGCCTCGCCATCCTTGGGTACGTGATAGAAAATGGTGTCCTTGGCCCCGACCCAGCCCGTATGCGTCCCCTTATGCAGCTTCCCCTCCCTACTACCCTCAAAGCACTGAGGAGATGCCTGGGCTTCTTCTCCTATTATGCCCAGTGGGTTCCCCGTTACGCAGATAAAGCCCGTCCGCTCCTAAAATCGACCTCTTTTCCCCTGGCGGAGGAGGCCTGTCGGGCCTTCGATGACATCAAAGCGGACATCGCGAAGGCCGCGATGCACGCTGTGGACGAATCCATCCCATTCCAAGTGGAAAGTGATGCGTCTGACTTTGCCCTAGCTGCCACCCTTAACCAGAGGGGCCGTCCGGTGGCCTTCTTTTCCCGGACCTTACAAGGCCCTGAGATTCGACACTCCTCGGTCGAGAAGGAGGCCCAGGCCATCGTGGAAGCCGTCCGGCACTGGCGCCATTATCTCGCGGGCCAACGATTCACCTTAATTACGGACCAGCGGTCAGTTGCCTTCCTGTTTAACACCAGGCAAAAGGGCAAGATTAAGAATGACAAGATCTTGCGGTGGAGGATTGAGCTCTCCACCTACAGATATGACATCATGTACCGGCCCGGGAAGCTCAATGAGCCCCCAGACGCCCTGTCCCGTGGATCATGTGCCAGTGCCCAACTAGACCAGCTACAGTCCCTCCATAACGACCTCTGTCACCCGGGTGTCACCAGATTTTTCCATTTTGTCAAGTCCCGTAACCTGCCCTTCTCCCTTGAGGAAGTCCGGACGATTACCAGGCAATGCAGGGTCTGCGCTGAGTGCAAACCGCAGTTCTACCGGCCAGGTAGGGCGCACCTTGTAAAGGCCACTCGCGCGTTCGAGCACCTTAGCGTTGATTTTAAAGGCCCCCTCCCCTCCTCTAACCGCAATGTTTATTTCCTGAATATCATTGACGAATACTCACGTTTCCCTTTTGCCTTCCCCTGCTCGGACATGACCACGGCTACAGTGATTCGGACCCTGAACAAGCTCTTCACCCTGTTCGGCTTCCCAGCCTATATTCATAGCGACCGTGGGTCCTCTTTCATGAGTGACGAGCTGAGGCAGTACCTGCTCGCCAAAGGCGTTGCCTCCAGCCGCACCACTAGCTATAACCCCAGGGGCAATGGTCAAGTAGAGCGGGAGAACGCAACCGTCTGGAAGGCCGTTCTATTAGCGTTACGGTCTAGGGGCCTTCCAGTCAGCCGTTGGCAAGACGTCCTTCCGGACGCATTACATTCCATTAGGTCACTCTTGTGCACAGCGACCAATACGACCCCTCACGAGCGGATGTTTGCATTTCCCAGGAAGTCCTCCTCGGGTACTTCGCTCCCGGATTGGCTGATGTCCCCGGGACCCGTCCTGCTTCGGAAGCATGTCCGGACCCATAAGGCAGATCCCTTGGTCGAGGAGGTCCAACTGCTCCATGCTAATCCCCAATATGCTTATGTAGCGTACCCTGATGGGCGGGAGGACACGTTTCTGTCCGTGACTTGGCACCCGCGGGTGCCCCGGAGGTCACCACGTCCTTCCGCCCCACGGTCCCTGGTGTCGTCCATTCGGAGACTGCTACGCCTCTTCCTCCCTCAGTCCCTGTCCCCAATGTAGTGCGCCCAGAGCCTGTTGCAGCCCCCCACCCCCCAGCTCCGGTTCCCACTGTTCCCCATACGCCACCAGGGCCACTGCTCATTCCTCTCGCCCCTATGTACAGCTCGCTTGAGTCGCCGGAGCCGTCGCCACGCAGTACCCGACGACTGGACGGGACGACGGATCGGTCCGCTTCACACCACCCAGCGCCTTCTCTCGACGCTCATTGTACGGAGCCTGGGCCGACATCGCTCCCTGCTCGGACGACTCTGCGACCTGCACTACGACGATCGCGACGACGGATCAAGCCACCGGTTCGTCTGGACTTGTGATATTGTTTCCGCTTCACCCCCGTGTTGTTTTTTTTAAAAGGAAGGGGTGAATGTGGTGGACCTCAGTTGTGCCTTTGTCCTATATGGACCACCGTTGTGTGTGTTTGTCATACCTGGACACATCCCCTTCCAGTTTGGTTCCTCCCCTCAGCACCTAGTATAAAGGTGGCTGTCTCCTCCCCCTTGTTCAGTCCAGGTCGGTTAATTGTTGGGATCTGCTCCTGATTCTGTTGTGAATAAAAGCCTACACTTATATTGGCATATCGGTAGTCTTTCGCCTTATTGATAGCGCATCACAGACCATCTCCAAAAAGAGAGTAGCTCACCATTTCCTCTTGAGGTTCAATGACATTACCATTGTTGAATCCTTACCAGTAACCTCTGAGGGATTGCCATCAACCAGAAACTTAACTGGACTAGCCATAAATACTGTAGCTACAAGAGAAAGATAAAAGCGACCCACTTGATTGGCACCCCACCCATTACCTTAAACATGAAATCCCTCCACCACCGAGGCACAGTAGTAGCAGTACGTACAGTATACAAGATGCCAAGTCTCCTTGAACTGCACTTTCCAAACCCAAAATCTCTACCACTCAGAAGAACAAGGGCAACCGATGCATAGGAATGCCACTACTTGTGAATTCCCCTGCAAGTCACACACTATCCTGACTTGGAAATAAATTGGCATTCCTTTACTGTTGCTCTGTCAAAAACTTGACACTCCCTCCCGAGCAGCACTATGGGCGTACCTACATGGACTGCAGAGGTTCAAGAAGGTCACTGTCGACCACCTTCCAAAGAGCAATACCACAATGGCAATAAATGTTGACATAGCCAATAATGCTGTGAACGAAGAAAAAGAGATCAAAGCTTAAGAATTCTGCAGTGAGTAATTCACCTCTTCATTCCCCAAAGCCTGTCCACCATCTGCAAAGGTGCAAATGAGCAATGTGATGGAGTACTTCCCACTTCCCTGAATGAGTGCAGCATCAACAATGCTAAAGAAACTTAACACCCTCCAGCCCATTTGATCAACAATCTGTCCATTTCCTTAATTCACTTTCTCCCCCACTTATGTATAATTACAGCAGTATGTACCATATGAACTATGCATGTTGCAACTCATCAAGGATCCTTTGGTAGCGCCTTGCCAACCTGCGACCTCGACTTCTAGAACAAGGGCAGCAGAAACATGGGAACACCAACACCTGCAAGTTCCGATTCAAGTACACACCATTCTGGCTTGGAACTCTGTCGCTGTTTCTACACAGTCAAAAATCTGGAATGCCCTTGTTTGGGTTTTGAAATTAAATCGCTACTCCATGTCTTATCTGCCTTGCCATAGTCACGGGGCCTCTGCCATTAAGCACATGGGGAGAGCCGTGTTATATTCAGTTCAATAAAGACATTACACTCGAAAGCCTGTAATCTTTGAGTGCCCATATTCCATGAACAAATTAAAATACAAACCTGACCTCAACAAAACCCATTGATCCCTTCCCTCCTTTCCTCCTCAGACATCGTCATATGCCTTCGAGTGGCAGTATGCTGATACTTTTGATCTAGATGGGAGTGATGCTGAAACTCATAAATACACATTCATCCTGACAGCATGCATGTTCCTCTTCATGCCATGGCAACATCATCATTGACCAAATGATATGTAAATCATGCAAAAAGTATCTCCTCAGGCCTGACCCACAGTTTTGAAGCTTAGCATCCAGCAGTCCATTTTCATCCACAGAGGGTGAAAGTATGAGTATGGGAATCTTCAGCACTGGAGAAAAGGAACAAAAACAGCACAGAAAAAGAAAAGATGCCTCACTAGTGAATGAAAGGTCCAGCTCCTGCGGCTGTACAGACAGTGAACCAAGATCTTTGTGGGTCATGCGTTCAGTAAGAATACTTTCAGAGCATAACATGCTTTTGTAGCCAGCTTTCACACCAAGAGTTTGCGTGTTCTCACTCGAGTGCAATATTAATGGAGCGCCTTGAAAACAGGGAAAAATCCTTTACGTGACTGGCAGCTCGAGGGTCACCGGTGAAAGAAACCATCAAAGAAGAGGCTTTATTGCCAGTGTTCACTCTCATGTGTACTCAAACCTCTGCATAAACAAACCATTATCTGCACAGTGGCAGGCTCACAAAGAAAGCACCTGAAACCTGGGATGTGCTAACTCTCAGAAGCTCAAATAGAGAAGCGGAAAGGTGAGAATGGAACAAGAATTTTCAACAAGGGCCTGAAAACAGCCAAGATCGGTTTGTCACTACAGAGTAGATGAGACACAGCCTGAAGCTGGCCCATCTGGTGTTCAAACTCACAAAGATTGAAAGTCACCTTGCGTTCTGGAACCTGACGATGACACACAGCTGCATTCTCTGTCCTGTTTCTGCCTCAGGGGAACCACTTAAACAAAACCTCAGAGCAATTAACAGTGCACAAAATACAGCCATTGTTAGGAAAGGGAAGCAGCATGGTTGAAAGAATGGGTGACAATGGTATTAAATATCTGTGTAAGAAAAGTGTTTGCTGCAATTCCCACAGAGATCCTTTAATTGTACACATGTTCTGTTTTCTGTAGTCGGTTGAACAAGAGTGTGGTTTTGCTGTATAATAAAGAGAAAGAGGCAGGATTGAAATAGAATGTGTTTTGGAAGAAAGTTGCCAGGATGAGATATCTCTGGATACTATGGCTCATGGCAACCTGATTGTCCTGTGGACTGTTTAGAGTATTATCTTCCTTATCTGCCTGATGCGCGATATAACACACGAGAGGCTGGATGTACTCGGGAAATAAAGGCTTTTATTGCCAACAATAACGGAGCTACTATATACAGTATACGATCCCAGAGTAAAGGGTCACCAGGCAGAGCAGTGACCTTTATACCTCTCCCAGGAGGCGGAGCCAACTGGGGTGTACCATAGGACTATATTAACAGGTAGAACAGCCCAACCCTAACCCCAACAGTAACATATCTACAGACTCATAGTACTGGCCAGACCATGGCTCAGCACTACCTGGTGGGAACCAACAATGGTTCACCACACTGCCGAATCCTTCAGTTTTTTTTTTACTCACTCTACCATTGAGCTCCTCCAGGTGGATGCTCCTTTCAGTGGCTAGATTGAGGAGGATTCAAAAAATGCTGTCGTGATCCTGCATATCTTCCCTGGACGTCTTCCCTGGAATTTTTCCCTGGATATCTATGCCAGGACAGAAGGTTTTTAACATCAAAATCTCCGCTTCAGAATGTTAGTAGTTTATTCAGTGGCCACTCTGATGGGAGCACGTACATCAATGTGTCTCTGCCGTGCTTCATTAGATGGGACCTGTGGGTACCCAGGACTTCAAACAATCATTTCATCCTTGCCACTCATCAAACAAGGTGGGATGCTAAATTGTCTGAGGGTGAACATATTGTGCAATCTGCTGGAGAACTGGAATCCATCGGCACAATGTTGTGTCGGTGATCACTTACTAACTGGACACTAATGAAGTTGCACTTTTCCTTATGGGAACCCAGGACACAAGGGTACCATAAATCATGGCAGGCACACTGGGAAAGTTTGTGAAAACAAGGTTAGATGCTCTTTTTTCATTCTGCTCCCATGATGAACACAAAATATTATGACATCTAATCTCTCTCCATCTCCACCCTCCACCAGCTTGGTCGAAGGGCTCTCTGCTTCCTCCATGAACAGCAGCCCAACAAACCCCATCCGTTCCTCACCTGACTGAACTTCTTATTGCATATTATAGAATCATAGAATCCCAACGGTGCAGAAGAAGGTCATTCGGCCCATCGAGTCTGCCCATCTCCCTGACAGAGCATCTTACCCGGGCCCACCCCCTGCCCTATCTCCATAATCCCATATATTTACCCCACTAATCCCCTAACCTATACATCTTGGGACACTAAGGAACAATTTAGCATGGCCAATCCACTTAACATGCACATCTTTGGATAAGAGCATATGTGCTGTTACTGGACTGGAAACCCCAAGCCTCAGGGATATGCTCCAGAGAAAGGGCAGCTGGTGGGATTTAAATTCAAGTAACTAATGGATCTGGAATAAAAAGCTTATCTCAGTAATGGTGACCATGAAACTATCAGATTGCTGTAAAAATCCATTTGGTTCTTTAATGTCCTGCATCTTTGGAACATCGGCAACACTGCCAAAGCCTCTGGCTCTTTCAGCCTGGTGTTGTCATCAGTAAATGGGATAATTTCATGCATATTTCTGAACAGGGCAGCAGTCACTACCTTGATGCAGTGATACACAGCTGGCTGAAAGATCCCACTCAGCTGGGGTCTGTGGTGGAAACATTCATGGCCACTGTCACCTTCGGGCCACAGCAGATGTCTACCTATGCAAGTAGATGCAATATCATCCTCCAGCATCCTTCTAATCATCACTGGACAAGGAGCTTCCTACAGAATGTGCAATTTCCATTTGGGAACGGTGATGTTCATCTCAAATACTGTACTACAAAATGTTTAATTGCAGCACCTCCTGACTGACTCAATCTCTCAGGAAAATGTCCTAATGCAGCATTGAAAGGAAGGAAAATCCAAATGACACAAAAACAGAAGATGCTGGAAAATCTCAGCAGGTCTGACAGCATCTGTGGGGAGAATAGAGTCAACATTTCGAGTCCAGATGACCCTTCATCAAAACAGCTCTGATGAAAGGTCATCTAGAATTGAAACATTGGTTCTATTCTCTCCCCACAGATGCTGTCAGATCTGCTAAGATTTTCCAGCATCTTCTGTTTTTGTCTCAGATTCCAGCATCAGCAGTATTTTGCCTTTATGAAAATTCAAATGACTCGCACTCCAAGGTCTCCCAGTCCTCTTCTGGTGAGGTCAGCCATAGTCCCATTCTTAGCATTTATACCTGCCTTTTCAACACTTCCTGCTCAAAGCATAACTCTCACTGACCACCACATTCCGGCATGCGCAAGGTAAAATTAGTGTCAGCACTTTGTTAACTATTAGTTTTTTAAAAATTGGTGGATGGGTTGATGATTTTGCCGTCCATTCGATCAGCTTCTGTATTATGGCAGATTAGCGTTGTGATGTTGCGTTCACGGCCTAACATCATGAAACTGGATTTCATATATGTGTAGTCCCGATTCCTGAGCAAGAACTTACCGCCTGGGTGCAGCATCTCAAAGTGTTCACTGACCTTCCATGAGTGCTCAAGGTCAGGGTTTTTTTTTTAATCCAATGTCATTTTTGTGGAAAAACTCTAAAGAACCAAATTACTCAGTTACAAACATCTACATGAAATATGATTTTTCTGCCATTTGCAGCAGCATACACTTGAGACATTGTTATTTCAATATTATATCAACAAGTTGCACAACTCATTTTACAAGACAAATCTATACATTTATGAACTCCATAGATAATTATAAAACAACATTTATCTTCTTTTTAAGCACATACGACTGTGCCTCAAGGTCAGGAATTGAATGTTTAAATAGCAGATCCTATTAACTACACCACTAGCTTCAGTCACAACACCAATCACCACACTCCTATTAATCAACTGCCAACAATCTCCATCAATTAGGAACAAAAACCTCATTACTCTTACATCCATATGTTCCACTGCACTTTCACACATTGATCACCACCGCAATCTTCACAACCACGTCTCACAGCCTGCACACACTGCCAGCTAATCAACATGACAGCCAAATCACCGAAACTGTCATTGACACACTCCACTGTATCGTGTAGGACAATTCAAAGTAGTACCAGCTAATCAGAGGGAGACAGGCATGCCTGCATGTATAGAATAGAGGACTCAGAATAGAGGACTCTGTGTACATCATTATTGGGATGCCCGTTGCTAAAGCCACTGCCAATAACAGGACTGAAACCATCAAAGATGATCGTATCCACAGCCCACTTTCCTTTCATGTCCTAATCTCCTCAGCTTTGCAAGGGACAGATGGTGTAAATATGGAACTCTTATTATTCCATTCCCACCTCCTCAAAATCTTAACTTTCTGCCCTTCCTTCCTTACAGATATTCAAGAGGTGCAACCTGGATCGGCACTGGAGGAAACAACGGAGAGCGATGATGAAGACATGGCACCGTCACTTGAGTTCACTCAATCAGACGTTGGTACTGTATATGTATTAGAGGATAGAACAGAGCGTGACTCTGTGCACATGTGACCTGCTACCAGGCCCAGGGACAAGGATGGTACAGGTGCCAGGTCATTGGAGGATGATGTTGCACATCGCTTTCACTGCTGGGCACTCATATGAGCATTTTGATGGCACAACTGAAAAATGCTGTCGTGTGTTCAAGTTTAAAATTCTTAGTGAATTGGGAAGTCATTTAGAAAGCATGCAGTCAATGGTAAACAGCATGAAAAAACCCAACACCAACTCAACACAGAGTTTTCTACAGATTTTAGTTTGATTTCTTTCCAGCATGGAATTGATAGGCAACCCCACTCTTACAGTCTATGTCCAAATATTAACCAGCATCCCGCGATGAATACTGCAGCTTCCATTGCAGTGTCAGCAACAGCCATCCAACATCTGAGTGCTGCACGGAAGCTCAGACCGAAGTCTGAGTGTGTTATAGTGTGTAAAGGGATTTGCAAAGCGTAAAGGCAGTCCAGCAATCCAACAGATTACTAGGATTGCTGAGAGATCATCCTGGGTGTGGGGTCACAGAGCAAGCAGCTGTTGTCCTCTCTCAGGCAGACAGTGTATGTCTTCCCATTTGTCTTCCCATTTTGTCATTACAAAATAGCGTCATCCACAACCAGGCCTTCTGGGCCCAGAGTGATTCAAAGGAGTCATCCAAGGCCAGTCACAGCCTCTCTCACTGAAGGTCAGCATGCCACAGAGGGGCAGAAGATACGACTGCAAAGGAATTAACGACCTGAACAATGCAAATTTGTGTTGTGGCATCAAGGGCTGGTGGAGGCGGGGTTGTCTGCTAAGCATTACAGCTGGTGGGTGGGGCCACTGCCTCTGTTTAAAATCCCAAGCAATATTATTCATCGGGGTTTAGTCAGGCAAATTGCATTCTGAATACACTGTGTGGATATGATCTCCTGTCAAGAGCTTTCCCTCTCCCAGCAGCTTGTCCTTCCCTGAATGAACTCTCTTCAGTCTCCCAATCATGCCCTATTCCAAGGGGAATGACTGCTAGTGCACCCATGTCTGTGAACACCTGAGTTGTGCAGAAACTTTGAAGTCAGCAAAAAGTACTTCGATACTTGCGCACTATTCCTTGTAGACTCTTGCCACTTAAAGCAATTATAGTAAGTATCAAATCTTTGTAGAATTGAAGCAACAGCCGGAGGAAATCAATCAGCAACTATCCCTAAAACGATTGATGATGATTTTAAATAATATTGTTGGAGATTGGGGCTCTCCTTGTTGCTGAATGCATGTTCAAATGTGTAAAGTTAATAGAGGGCATTAGCTGGAATGTTGAACTTCAAAATGTCAGTGCTGTTATGACACCAGCATACTTCCAGCTGATATTCACTGTGCGAGTGGCAATGGCCTCAATAACTTGGGGGGCAATTCTCTTACCTTGCGCATGCGTTCCCACCGCGAGTGCATCTCCCTGCGCCAGATTTCCGGCGTGGTCAGATCCACACTAGGAAATGGCCAGAAGACATCTTCATTTGAATGTAATTTAAATGTGATTAGTGGGCCTGCTAGCCTCTCCCACCCCCCAGGGTGTTTCACTCCAGCAGGGATTACACTAGCTCCCCACTTTCGGAGAACTAGCGGGACAACCTCACTGGAGTTAAGGGGGGGGCAATCGGGGCCCCCAGGGGATCAGGCAATGGGGGAAGGTTGCCTCCTGGGCATGGGCACCCTGGCAGCGCCAGCCAGTGCTTCCGGCACTCCCCAAGGGGCAAAGTGCCCATGCCCAGGGGCACCTTGGCACTGCCCATCGGGCATGGGGCAGGGCCAAGGGGCGGGGCCTATTGGGGCAGGGTTGAGGGGCCAGGGCCTGATGGGCATGTGCAGAGGCCCACTGGGTTCAGTCTCCCGATTGGGGATAGGCCCCGCCCCCTGAAATCTAATGATGTTCACGTTGGTGTTCACGAGTGTGGGAGATTCTAGTGTGTACTCCCACTGAAAAACCAGCATAAATTACTCCAGTTTTCCCGCGACTTGAACACTTAGAATTTTTTTGGGGAGAATTCCACCCTTGGTGTCCAGTCCAATATGCCCCAGAGCGTATGTGCATGCTGTGGATACAGTTTTGGAATTCTAAAGGCAATCATAGTGCTGAAAATGGATAGTAATGAACCAATCTCTCAGCCATTCTTGTAAAACAAAATATATATTTCTTTAATCCACCAGCCTTTGCGCTGAATTCATACGCTGTAATACACTCCAACTTTCTCATTGTATCCACAGGGTAGCTTGTTATAAAAAGCTCAAGGCGTATCATCAAACGTTAAAGTTTTTGTTCTGAACCAAAGGCTGAAAGTATATAAGAATTCAACCAATTGCTAATGGCCTCTTTGTGTTTGTGTCAGTTCACATGAAAGAACAATTGTACATTATAGTGTGGGTGGAAGAAGGGATTATAGATTTTTTTTTGCCCCCTCTTGAACACTAAAGGGATAGTGTCAATCATTTCCGACTTTTTATTTTTTGTCTCAGAAGATCAAACGGAGAAGTAATGCGGCACTTCCAGAATCTTGTCAGGATGTTGAAAAAGTCCATCTGAGTACAATGGCAGAGATTTAAAGTGCTAAAAATGGGATAATATTTTTGCAGAGCTTGGCTGTGGCACATAATGAGAATTCAGGCACACATCTTCATTCAGATGGGATTCAAATCAGTGATTACTCTATATTTGATTTGATTTTGATTTGGTTTATTATTGTCGCATGTATTATATTCATTGAAAAGTATTGTTTCTTGCACGGTATACAGACAAAGCATACCATTCACAGAGAAGGAAACAAGAGAATGCAGTATGTAGTGTTACAGTCATAACTAGAGTGTAGAAAAAGATCAACTTAATGCAAGGTAGGTCCATTCAAAAGTCCGACAGCAGCAGGGAAGAAGCTGTTCTTGAGTCGGTTGGTCCATGACCTCAGACTTTTGTATCTTTTTCCTGACAGATGAAGATGGAAGAGGGAATGTCCGGGATGCGTGGGGTCCTTAATTATGCTGGCTGCTTTGCCGAGGCAGCAGGAAGTGTAGACAGAGTCAAAGGATGGGAGGCTGGTTTGTGTGATGGATTGGGCTACATTCACAACCTTTTGTAGTTTCTTGCGGTCTTGGGCAGAACAGGAGCCATGCCAAGCTGTGATACAACCAGAAAGAATGCTTTCTATGGCGCATCTGTAAAAGTTGATGAGAGTCGTAGCTGGTATGTTAAATTTCCTTAGTCTTCTGAGAAAGTGGGAGCATTGGTGGGCTTTCCTAACTATAGTGTCGGCATGGGGGGACCAGGACAGGTTGTTGGTGATCTGGACACCTAAAAACTTGAAGCTCTGACCATTTCTACTTCATCCCCATTGATGTAGACAGGGGCATGTTCTCCTTTACGCTTCCTGAAGTCGATGACAATCTCCTTCGTTTTGTTGACATTGAAGGAGAGATTATTACCGCTGCACCAGTTCACCAGATTCTCTATCTCATTCCTGTACTCTGTCTCATCATTGTTTGAGATCCGACCCACTACAGTGGTGTCATCAGCAAATTTGAAAATCGAGTTCCCAGCACATGAAATCATGTGGCCTATGCACTGAAGATGCAAAGTTACCCTTATATGGATTTTCACTATCTTCTAGCAGCCATGAACATGATCATCACACAAATCTCAGAATTTTCCCCCACTCATGCTAAAGTCCGGTGGAATGATAGAACTGTCATGAACAGAGCACCTTATAACATCGTAAAAACACCCTATACAATAACCAAACAGTTATATTTTGAAGTGTAGCTACTATCATGTAGACAAATACAACAAGCAAGTTACATACCACAGGGTGTCACAAAGAGTAGATGAGTTGAACAACCAGTTAAAATCTCTTTTGTTGATGTTGTTGTCCAAGGGAAACTCAGTTGAACAAAACATGTGGAGAACTCCCAGATGTTATTTAATTCATCATTTTTACATTCATCTCTACTATTGAATAAACAAATGGAACCTAGAAAGACAAAGCAGGTTCATTCAGTATCATAAAATCCTTACAGTGCAGAAGGAGGCCATTTGGCCCATCAAGTTTGCACCGACCATGATCCCCACCCAGCCCCTATCCCCGTAACCCCACATATTTACCCTGCTAGCCCTGTGACACGAAGTGGCAATTTAGCATGGCCAATCAACTTGACCCGCACATCTTTGGACTGTGGAAGGAAACCGAAGCACTCGAAGGAAACCGACACAGACATGGGCAGAATGTGCAAATTCCACACAGACAGTGACCCAAGCCGGAAATCAAATCCAGGTCCCTGTAAGGCAGCAGTGCTAACCACTGTGCTACCATGCCCCAGTGCTGCAATTATTTTCCATCCTGGATAACATATCCAAGACCTGAAGCAGGTTTTAAAACAATAATCTTTTAACTCCCAGCTGAGGCAAGCTGACAGACATTAAATTATTCATTTTAATACAAACCATTCAAAAATACAAGAACATAAGCTAATAACTGGTCACGTAGTTGTACAGTAGGCGAATCATAAGATTCCAATCCAAAATGTTTTCCAAGAATATGTGTATTATATCCTTGGCTTCGACAAAATTATCTACAATATGTGCGGCATGATGAATGAAGAAGTACACTAAATAGTTAGCCAATGGTAGAAATGTTGGATGGATTGTCATCTCCCAACAGATGTATGAATCAGTTCACAAAATGTTGAACTAATTTTTGTTTATTCGATAAACAATTTTCCTGTGCCTTTCCTGACACCATCCTATTTTTGTGTGGCCTTTCGGTGGGTTGGGAAGACCTTCTGAGGTCTGCAGGAATGTTTTCTTCCTCTTGCACACTATTGTTATGTGCTGGTGTGGGTTTTGAAAACCCTAAAATAAAACCTCATCTCCTTGAGAGTCGTGACCACCGGGGGAAGCCTGCTGAGGAGTTGGGAATTTTTTGAAAGGTAAATGAAACATGTTTTGACACCTTTAAGTGTCAATATTAGATACTGTATTTTAGTGTAGATGTGTTTTTAATGATTCATCACAGAGATACGTCCTGCAAAGGTAAGTTGACCCTTACATTGATCAGCATCAAGTAATTGTTGTCATGCATTTATTATTAAAGAACTTTATAATTTATTATTAAAGTACTTTATAATTATGAAAGGTGCCATAATGCAATAAAAAAAATTTAAAAAACATTCCGCCTCCCTCTGTCACATTTTATGCTGTGATTTCATATTGATTGACAGCTCTGCTTATTAAAAATAAAACTGCTTTTGGAAGTTGAAAAATCTCTGCACCTGCTCCACTCCATTATTTGACAGGCATTCTGCTTTTAATTGGAAATGGGAGACTATTCAATTCTGTAAGTTTCAGGCAACGTAGCTGAAAGCTGTTGCTATGACAGCTGCAGCCATTATGGATGCCTGGCTGAGTTTCAAAAGCTAGAAATGTATTCAGTTCAGCAGGTGGTCGATTGATCCAAGAATGATTGAAACCTTTAAGAGGCTGTAATAGCAGAATATACTGTTGGCATTGTTTCTTACTTGTTTACAAACGTAAGGATTGTAATTTTATTTTGCAACCACTTTGACAGCATATTAAAGGGACCTGAGCTGCCATCAAAAGAAACTGGAAGAAAATTTTAGCTCATTAATACATTTGTGCTTCACATATTCAGATAACAATCCTTAAATAGGTGAAAACTTCTATTGAAGTAGTACATAAAGCAATATTATTTGAACACATTAATGATTATTAATGAGAACGATTTTGACTTTGGTGTTTCATATGACTGCTAGTTACACAGAAATTTAATTTCCACTGAAGATCAGAACACATATAATGAGTGGCTGAATCAATAGTACCCATTTCATATTACAATCCAAAGTCAAAATTAGCCCCATTTTGTGGACTAATTTTATCTTTAGCGTTTAAATAAAAGAACAAAACCCTAACCCTAATGCATCCAACCTTAAGTTCTTTAATAAATTCACTCCTGCTTTTCATGCACAAAGATTTTGTTTACTTGCACAAACTAGTGTTTCATTTTACTTCTGATACTGTCACCCTCATTCTGTAGGATGTAACCATAGGCCATTTTAGCTCAGTTGCCCTACTGGATTTCCAGCCCCCAATCAACGAACTATGTATAACAACACACTTCAAAATGACAACTTAGTGAACTATTATAAATGGGGCCTGATCATGTAAATGGCTCAAAACCCATGCTGATTTCTTTGAACAAGCATAGTGCATGCACCATACACTGCCAATACAGGAATTGAAAATTACCATCAAATTTGTTCTTTTATTTAAACACTAAAGATCACTGTCCACAAAATGGGGCTAATTTTGACTTTGGATTGTAATAAGAAATGGGAACTATTGATTCAATCACTCATTATATGTGTTCTGATCTTCATCGGAAATTAAATTTCTGTGTAACTAGCAGTCATATGAAACACCAAAGTCAAAATCATTCTCATTAATAATCATTAATGTGTTCAAATAATATTACTTTATGTACTATTTCAAAAGAAGTTTTCACCTATTTAAGGATTGTTATCTGAATATGTGAAGCACAAATGTATTAATGTTGCTAACAGTAATTTCAAACCTTATGGTTTTGCTTCTAGTATGGAATGGGCAGCACGGTGGCACAGTGGTTAGCACTACTGCCTCACAGCGTCAGAGACCGGGTTTGATTCCCGACTTGGGTCACTGTCTGTGTGGAGTTTGCACATTCTCCCCGTGTCTCCGTGGGTTTCCCTCAGGTGCTCTGGTTTCCTCCGGGTGCTCCGGTTTCCTCCCACAGTCCAAAGATGTGCAGGTTAGATGCATTAGCCATGCTAAATTCTCCCTCAGTGTACCAAACAGGCATCAGAGTGTGGCGACTAGGGGATTTTGACAGTAACTTTGTTGTAGTGTTCATGTAACCTTATTTGTGACTAATAAATAAACTTTCAAATGTGGTGATTTACAGCAACTGATGGACAACCAACAAGTCAGGTCAAAGCTCTGCAGTCCTGCAACAAGGCGGCATTAATGGTAACAAACAATTAGGCAACTAACTGCAAGAGGAATCTTCACAAGTATCCCGTTCTCAATGACGGGGCAGCCCAACACATCAGTGCAAAAGGAAAGACTGAAGCATTTGCAACCACTTGCAGTTAGAAATACTGAGTGAGTCATCCATCTCGGCTTCTTCCTGAGGTCCCCAGAATCACGGATACCAGTCTTCAGTCAATTCAATTCATTCCACATGATTTCAAGAAATGGCTGAAGGCGCTGGATACTACAAGGCCTATAAGCTGTAACAACATTCTGGAAATAGTACTGAAGTCATGTGCTGAAGAACTTGCCGTCCCCCCAGCCAAGCTGTTCCAGTACAGTTACAACATTGGCATCCACTCAGCAATGTGGACAATTGTCCAGGTACGTCCAGTATACAAAATGTAGGACAAATCCAACCTGGCCACTTACCATCACATCAGTCTATTTTGATCATCAGTGAAATGATGGAAGGTTTCATCGACAGTGCTATCAAGCACCATGTACACAGCAATAACCTTCTCACTGATTTGGGTTTCACAAGAGCTATTTCAAGTCCTCACCCCAAAGTAGCCTTTCTCCAAAAATGGACAAAAGACTTGAACATATAAAGTGAGGTGAGAGTGACTGCCCATTGACGAGAAACTGAACTGGACCACCCAAATAAATATTTTGAGAGGAGTTCTTAAATTGAAGTCAATGGAAAACCATGCCATATCTTCTGCCTCGAACGTCATTAATGATGCATTTGGGGGTTTAGCGCTCTATTCTGTGTTGGGGCGGGCATGATGGCACAAGTCCCACCATCATATCTTAGCGTCATATTGAACAGGTGCCCAATATCACTGAAGAAAGAAGATGGATCTCCAGGGACACTCTGAGGCTGGAAGATAAACCTCCTCGATGACACTGATTCTGGAAGCCCACCCGTAGATGCACCTTCAATCCACTAGTGTGGTGTTCCAGGGTCCAGTGTTGCTTCTGGCTTCCATCTCAAACTCCAGAGGCAGCCCCAGACATTGTTCAGCTGAGTCCTGATTTCTGCTAACCACATTGTTCCAGATATGTAGAAACTCTACAATTACTCAGGTGAAAGACACACCTGAAGTACATTTTATCCTCACTTTGACACAAATCAAGATCAGTTCAGAGAAATTGGTCAAAGCACTAGAGACTGACCTGAACTTTAGACCTTAGGGGAAATGTAGGAGTTTGTATATAGTTGAGATAACAACTTGGCGGGGGAAGGGGTGGGGGGGGGGGGGGGGGGCGGGGGGGGAGCGTGGACAGAGAGTGAAGGGTTAACATTAAGAGCAGCTAATACTGATGTAACTACAGATGTAATTGTGATGCAATGTCAAATGATTAAGAAACTGAGATCCTGTGGAAAGCGGAAATACAATCTTGTGTTGAGTATCACAATATATATAGACTTAGAAATAAACAAGAATGTTTTTTTATGAATACCAGTCTTACATAGTATTTTTCGGGTAACAGGCAAACTACATTGCAATCCTATCTAGATCCTAACTCAAGACAAAACAAAGTACTCAAGTTGGAAGCTGTCATGTTTTTCTATTCTAATTAATTATGCATTGGAACAGTACGAAGTTAAAATTCAAGAGTTACTTTTAATTTAGCATTAAGAGTTGATTTCGGCCGGGATTCTCCCAAAAAAGTTCTAAGTGCTGAATTTGCATAAAAACTGGAGTAACTCCAGCTGGTTTTGTTAGCGGGATTTTCTAAAGAAATCTTCCACACTCTGAGCACTGCAGAGTGCCTCAGTGTGAATCACACTCAAAATCAGTTCCCGCTGGAGAGGCTGGCAGCATAGTGCTGAGCAGGCCACTGTGCATGTACCGATCTGTCAGAGCAGAGATCTTCCAGCCACAGTAGCCCCACACTGCCGCCTCCAAATCACTGGCCAGCTTGATCACTGGCCAGCACAATTACCCCCCCTCATAGCTGCCTCTCCTCTCCCCCCACCCACAACACTGATCGCTGCATCCCGGATGTCTCCAGGCCAGCCCCGACCCTACCTACCCACGGCTGGCCTTGATGTCCCCTTCCTCCTCACCCATGGCAGTCCCGATCTTCCAACCCCCCCCCACCATACACTGGCACCTTGACCCAGCCCCCTGTAGCCTCTACAGGCCTCCTCCCACCCGGGTGGACCACCCCTCCCTACCCCCCACCCCAATCACAGTCCTTCCTCCCTCTTCCACTGATCCCAAGTGCAGAGTGGCAGCAGGACCCCTCCACCCCCACCAACCTCCCCCCCACAGGCCCCACCCCAATAGGCCCCAACCCCTCTGGCCGAGTCCTCTTGGCACTGCCCAGTGGAAAGTGGCAAGGTGCCCCCTGGGCATTATCACTTTGCCCTTGGGCAGTGCTGGGGGCACTCCCCTTACCCCTGACCTCCTGGGGGGCCTCCATTGCCTCCTTTCACCTCAGCGGGGTCAGGCCACTAGCTCCCCATTAGTGGGGGGTTGTTGTTAACCCTGCTGGAGTGAACCATCCCTGGCGGGAGGTGGGAGCCGAGAGAGGCTAGCGGGCCCGGAGACTTCAGTCCCGGGCCCGCCAATGGGATGGAAATATTCATTTAAATATTTAAATCAGCTCTGTGCCAATTTCCAGTATGGAGCTGATGCTGCCGGAAATCCGGGGCCGGGAGATGCGCAGTGGGCTGGGAGAATCAGCTGAGTCCCTGTGGCTCAGAAGGGAAAGGGGGAGAGTGGTAGAGCTATAGTTATTGGGGACTCGTTTGTTAGAGGGATAGATAGGAGGTTCTGTGGCAACAAGAGAGACTCACGGATGGTATGTTGCCTCCCGGATGCCAGGGTCCGTGACATCTCCGACCGTGTCTTCAGGATTCTAAAGGGGGAGGGGGAACAGTCACAAGTTGTGGTGCACGTCGGCAGCAAAGACATAGGTAAGAGAGGGGACGGGGATTTAAAACAGGAATTCAGGGAGCTAGGGTGGAAGCTGAGAGCCAGGACAAAACAGGTTGTCATCTCTGGTATGTTGCCGGTGCCACGGGATAGCGAGTTGAGGAACAGGGAGAGAGTGCAGTTAAACACATGGATGCAGGGATGGTGTAGGAGGGAGGGTTTCAGCTATGTGGATAATTGGAACACTTTCTGGGGAAGGTGGGATCTGTACCAACAGGACGGGGTGCACCTGAACCAGAAGGGCACCAATATCCTGGGAGGGAAATTTGCTACGGCTCTTCAGGGGGATTTAAACTAATTTGTCAGGGGGATGGGAAAAGGAGTTGTAGTCCAGAGGTCAGTGAGTGTAGTGAGGTACTGGGAAGGGTATCATGGTCAAAGGTGGGTACCAGCAGACAAGAAGGTGGGTTGAAGTGTGTCTACTTCAATGCAAGGAGCATCCGAAATAAGGTAGGTGAACTTGGGGCGTGGATTGGCACTTGGGACTACGATGTTGTGGCCATTACGGAGACATGGGTAGAACAAGGACAGGAATGGTTGTTGGAAGTTCTGGGGTATAGATGTTTCAGTCAGTGTAGGGTAGCTGGTAAAAGAGGTGGAGGAGTGGCACTGGTAATCAAGGAGAGTGTAACGGCTGCAGAAAGGCATTTCGAAGGGGATCTGCCTACAGAGGTAATATGGGCTGAGGTTAGGAATAGGAAAGGAGCGGTCACGTTGCTAGGAGTTTACTATAGGCCCCCAAATAGTAATAGAGATGTGGAGCAAGAAATTGCTAAGCAGATTATGGATAGGTGTGGAGGTCACAGGGTAGTTGTCATGGGGGACTTTAACCTTCCAAATATTGATTGGAACCTTTATAGGTCAAATAGTTCGGAGGGGCAGTTTTTGTGCAGTGTGTGCAGGAGGGGTTCCTGACACAATATGTGGATAAGCCGACAAGAGGTGGGGCCACATTGGATTTGGTAATGGGAAATGAGCCGGGCCAAGTGTTGGATTTGGTTGTGGGAGAGCACTTTGGAGATAGTGACCACAATTTGGTGTCTTCTGTTATTGCAATGGAGAGGGAGAAGGCCATACGGCAGGGCATAGTTTACAATTGGGGATGAGGTAATTATGATGCAATCAGGCGGGAATTAGGAAGTATAGGATGGGAACAAAAGTTGTCAGGCAAAGGCACTAATGATAAGTGGAACTTTTTCAAGGAACAAATACTATGTGTCCTTGATAGGTATGTCCCTGCCAGGCAGAGAGGAAAAGGCCGAGTGAGGGAACCATGGTTCACAAAAGAGGTGGAATGTCTTGTCAAGAGGAAGAAGGAAGCGTATGTTAGGTTGAGAAAACAAGGTTCAGTTGGCTCGATGGAGGGTTACAAGTTAGCAAGAAATTAGCTGAAAAAGGGGCTTAGGAGAGCTAGGAGGGGGCATGAGAAGTCCTTGGCGGGTCGGATCAAGGAAAACCCCAAGGCTTTTTACTCTTATGTGAGGAATAAAAGAATGACCAGGGTGCGGCTGGGGCCGGTCAAGGACGGCAGTGGGAATTTGTGCATGGAGTCAGAAGAGATAGGAGAGGTGATGAATGAATACTTTTCTTCGGTGTTCACCAAGGAGAGGGGCCATGTTTTTGAGGAAGAGATGGTGTCACAGGCTGATAGGCTGGAGGAAGTAGATGTTCGGAGGGAAGATGTACTAGCAATTTTGAATAAACTGAAAGTTGATAAGTCCCCTGGGCCTGATGAAATATATTCTAGGATTCTTTGGGAGGCAAGGGATGAGATAGCAGAGCCTTTGGCATTGATCGTTGCGTCCTCACTGTCCACGGGGGTGGTGCCAGAGGACTGGAGAGTGGCGAATGTGGTTCCTCTGTTTAAGAAAGGGAATAGGAATGACCCTGGTAATTGTAGGCCGGTTAGTCTTACTTCGGTGGTCGGTAAGTTGATGGAAAAGGTCCTTAGGGATAGGATTTACGACCATTTAGAAAGATGCAGCTTAATCCGGGATAGTCAGCACGGATTTGTGAAGGGCAAGTCTTGCCTCACAAATTTGATAGAATGTTTTGAGGAGGTAACTAAGTGTGTTGATGAAGGTAGTGCAGTTGATGTCATATACATGGATTTTAGTAAGGCGTTTGATTAAAGTCCCCCACGGTCGGCTTATGAAGAAAGTAAGGATGTGTGGGTTAGAGGGAAGTTTGGCCGATTGGATAGGCAACTGGCTATCTAACAGAAGACAGAGGGTGGTGGTGGATGGAAAATTTTCGGACTGGAAACCGGTTACCAGCGGAGTGCCACAGGGATCAGTGCTTGGTCCTCTGCTATTTGTAATTTTTATAAATGACTTGGAGGAGGGGGCTGAAGGGTGGATCAGTAAACTTGCTGATGACACCAAGATTGGTGGAGTAGTGGATGAGGTGGAGGGCTGTTGTAGGCTGCAAAGAGATATAGATAGGATGCAGAGCTGGGCTGAAGAATGGCAAATGGAGTTTAACCCTGACAAATGCGAGGTGATTCATTTTGGTAGGACTAATTTAAATGTGGATTACAGGGTCAAAGGTAGGGTTCTGAAGAATGTGGAGGAACAGAAAGATCTTGGGGTTCATATCCATAGATCTCTGAAGGTTGCCACTCAAGTGGATAGAGCCGTGAAGAAGGCCTATAGTGTGTTGGCGTTCATTAACAGGGGGTTTGAGTTTAAGAGCCGTGGGGTTATGCTGCAACTGTACAGGACCTTGGTGAGACCACATTTGGAATATTGTGTGCAGTTCTGGTCACCTCACTACAAGAAGGATGTGGAGACACTGGAAAGAGTGCAAAGGAGATTTACCAGGATGCTACCTGGTTTGGAGGGTAGGTCTTATGAGGAAAGGTTGAGGGAACTTGGGCTTTTCTCTTTGGAGAGGAAGAGGTTGAGAGGAGACTTGATAGAGGTTTATAAAATGATGAGGGGGATAGATAGAGTGAACGTTCAAAGACTATTTCCTTGGGTGAATGGAGCGGTAACTAGGGGGCATAACTATAGGGTTCATGGTGGGAGATATAGGAAGGATGTCCGAGGTAGGTTTTTTACTCAGAGAGTGGTTGGGGTGTGGAATGGACTGCCTGCAGGGATAGTGGAGTCAGAAACTTTAGGAACATTTAAGAAGCTATTGGATAGGCACATGGAGTACTTTGGATGATAGGGAGGAAATAGCTTGACCTGGGTTTCAGACAAAGCTCGGCACAACATCGTGGGCCGAAGGGCCTGTTCTGTGCTGTACTGTTCTATGTTCTAATCACCCCCAATATGTTTCAATGACTCATCTCCAGATTTTCTCTATTAACGTATTGCCAGATTCACATCAAATTTGGGGCTTAATCATTTCTGCTTGAATATAGTATTGGGGGTTTCATCACACATGTGAATATGTGGTCAAATTTGAATGTGAAAATAAATGTCAAACAATAGAAATAATTAGTACCCTGTGTTTAACCCTGAGAAACGGTGGGAGAAAGATAATCATTTTTAAACACTATCCCAACCCATGGACATTTGGTTTTAATGGAGGTGGGATGATGGTGAGGGTTGGAGACTAACCCACTCCCAGGAAGTAGGTTAGCAATTTAAACATTATAATAAAGCTCTATGTTTGATTTTTATGCATCTTTTTATATATACCTCTGCAAGACTGGGTTTCCAGAGTCTTGTGCAGCCCAATGACTACAGGGTTGTCAAGCCCTGGCAATCAGGCAGATACCTCCCAGGGTCAGGGGTCAGACTACCTCCATCAGGATAGGGCTTCCTCCATCCCAGGTTAGGCCCCAGACCAAACCAATCCTGTGGTCTCTTCTGCAGTGTTCTCCACCTAACCAGAAGCCAAGCCTGTCAGTGAAATCAAATTTATGTGGTAAAGTTATGAGACAGGCAGAGAAATCTTCACTCCCATGTTTCGTACCAGGCTCCTCCATTCCAGATAGGTCAAAAAGTACAAATTTATTAATGTTATTGACGCTCAATATAAATCTAAGATTTTAATCTCAGGATTAATTTCTGTAAATAATCGTGAAGATGATCAGATTCTCAAAATAAAGCCTTAAATCTGTGATCTGGATTAGTACTTAAACTAGAAACAATCTTCATTTGGAAGCCCTAAATGTACTCTATACTGTTCTAAAGGCAACCTGGTGATTGGAAACAGTTCAGTGAAAGGGGTTAAGAAAGGGTGACAGGACTGTTTCTTCTACAACTGCATTGGTGAAAATGATGCCCAAGGCCACTGGCAACTGACCAAGAACACAATTCACTGCTATTAGTACTGGAAATATCAATACCCAGAACAGTGTTCAATCGTCTCTGTCTCCACACGATTTCAGGTCATTATTTGTCATCATCAGTGTAATACAGATCACAGAGTGAACCAGCTGCAGGTGGTGTTACTTTGATGTTTTTGTCTTGCCAAATGACCTTTTCAGTATGCTCCTGGTACCTCGACTGTGGTGAGGAGAAAAGTGCATTCAGTTCATTACAGGATTTATGATAAGCCGATTCCAAAGAAAGTAACAAGACTTTGATGCTATTAAATGCTCAGGCGACAGTTAGAATCATCATCAGTAAGATTGTGATTGGTGTTTTCCTACACAGAAGTTATCTATCATCTATCAGTGTATTTGTCTTTACTTCTTCAATGTATATTTTTGACAAGAAATGAAGGGAGAGTGAGAAGTAGAACTAGGATGAAAATTTGTGACTTAATCAACATTTCCATCAAAATTTATTATTGAGAGTTTTACCACACAAGTGGAAAAGTGGGAAAATTTGAATGTAAAAATGGATGTCAAACAATGGAAATTATTAATTCCCTGGGGTTATCAGTAAACCTTCTTGTGAATACACATTGGCTGATAATATGTAAACAGCCCTTAGAATTAAGCTGAGCATTTTGCAAATTTCCCCACATATGGGCTGGGATTCTCCCAAAAAGACAACTAAGTGCCCAACAGGCAGGAACCTGAAGATTTTCCCACCCGTGTTTTGGGCGTACTCAGTGGAGGATGGTGGGGGGGCCTCATATTTGTGCAGCACAATGGGCCGAGAGAATTGCCCCCAAGATCTACAGTTAACTCTCATTATACCACAGTAAATATGCTATTAGTGTATTGTACCAGGCTGATGGAGAGACAGTGACTCAAAAATCATCAACATATCCTCAGGCAGGAAAGAGTGCTGCGGCCATTTTTTTTTCTTTCTAGCAGTTCTGGTCGCCACACTACCAGAAGGACGTGGAGGCGTTAGAGAGAGTGCAGAGAAGGTTTACCAGGATGTTGCCTGGTATGGAGAGTCTTAGCTATGAGGAGAGATTGGGTAAACTGGGCTTGTTCTCCCTGGAAAGATGGAGAATGAGGGGAGATCTAATAGAGGTGTATAAAATTATGAAGGGTATAGATAGGGTGAACAGTGGGAAGCTTTTTCCCAGGTCGGAGGTGATGATCACGAGGGGTCACGGGCTCAAGGTGAGAGGGGCGAGGTATAACTCAGATATCAGAGGAACGTTTTTTACACAGAGGGTGGTGGGGGCCTGGAATGCGCTGCCAAGTAGGGTGGTGGAGGCAGACACGCTGGCATCGTTTAAGACTTACCTGGATAGTCACATGAGCAGCCTGGGACTGGAGGGATACAAACGAATGGTCTAGTTGGACCAATGAGCAGCACAGGCTTGGAGGGCCGAAGGGCCTGTTTCCTGTGCTGTACTGTTCTTTGTTCAGATGGTAAGTAAAGACCGAGTGGTCACATGATGACGCGGCTACAGAAAGGGTCAAGTGTCTGGAGCACGGGAGTTCTCCCTGGAGTGCAGGCAGAACACAAGCATGGAGTAGCTGTTCAGCTAATGAATACAGTATTGTTTGTTACAAGTCCCTATTATCTGTATTTGAGCACCCAGGACTTCTATATGGTGTCAGGAGTTGGCTGCATGTCACAAGGACATATGCCGCATTGACCTGCTCATCTTTGACAAGAACATTACAGACAGTTTGGAAAAGTTTGAGAAGGAACGGTGTATTTGCTGCAGTGCTGCAATATCTGACAAAATTATAAAAAATACAAGCTTGTGCCTTATTAAAGCTAGCAGGCGCTAACGGCATTGGGAAGTTCAAGTCATTTAATTTCCAAATGGAGGAGGAGGAAAAAGACCCTAAAATAGTTCTACAAAAGTTTGAGAACTTTTGTCTTCCAGTAATACTCGACAGGCATGCATTTAATTCAAGAAACCAAAGAGCAGATGAATCAATACAATTTTATATGGCTACCTTGAAAGCCTCAGCAAAGAATCATGCACTTGGTCCCCTTACTGATGAGTTAGTCAGGGATTGAATAGTCTGCGGGGTGTGCAGTGATCTTGTCTGTAAGCAGCTGCTGCGGGAGAAAGAGCCATGAGCAACCACATGTTAAATTAACTATCAGAAAAAAGAAGCAGAGATTTTAAGCAGGAAACAGAAGTTATTGTGATGCAGAGCATGATGTACCCCAACTGCGGTGGCCATCACACTCAGCACGGAACAGTATGTTTCACATATGGTAAACACTGCAACAAATGTGGCAAGTGAAATCATTTCACAAAAAGGTCCAGCTAGAAACCACATCAGCCACACTGCAGTCAGTCAGTCCTACAAGAGTAGGAGTGTCAGCAAGGTGAACGAACTGGGTCTCAGCCAAAACAGTGAAACCACTGAGCCTCCAAGACTATTGTGATAGTGTCAACACTGTCACAGAAAAGAGTGAGATCTTCACCACCTTCAATGTGATTTGCATTAACACAAGACTGGAGATAAAGACTGACACTGGAGCAAATTGTTGCCCAATTGAATGCTATGAATACTAGATCCTATGCAGCACCAGACCCTCGTACCCAGGTGGACTGACATAAAAAATAGAGTAGGCTATTTGTCCCTTCGAGCCTGTTCTGCCATTCATTATGTTCATGGCTGATCATCAAATTCAATATCCTGATCCTGCCTTCCCTCCATATCCCTTGATCCCCTTAGTCCCAAGAGCTATATCTAATTTCTTCTTGAAATCACACAATGTTTTCGCCTCAACTACTTTTTGTGGTAGTGAATTCCACAGATTCACCACCCTCTGGGTGAAGAAATTTCTCCTCACCTCTATCCTAAAAGGTTTACCCCTTATCCTTAAACTATGATCCCCAGTTCTGGTCTCCCCCACCATCAGATATATTCTTTCGGAATCTACCCTGTCTGATCCTGTTAAAATTGTATACATTTCTATGAGATCCCCTCTCACTCTTCTAAACTCCAATAAATATAATCCTAACCATCTTAATCTTTCCTCATATGACAGATCTGCCATCCCAGGAATCAGCTTGGTCAACCTTTGCTGAACTTCCTCTATGACAAGAACACCTTTCCATATGAAGGACACCAAAATTGCACACAATACTCCAGGTGTGGCCTCACCAATGCTCTATATATTTGCAATAAATCATCCCTATCCCTATACTCAAATCCTCTTGCTATGAAGGTCAACACACCTTTTGCCTTCTTTACTGCCTGATGCATCTGTGTGCTTACTTTCAATGACTGATGCACGAGGACACTAAGGTCTCCATGAGTTCAATTTACACCCATTCAAATGACAATCAGCCTTTCTATTATTGCTACCTAAGTGGGTAACCTCACAATTATCCACATTATATTGCATCTGCAATTTTGTGGCTTATGGCGGCGGACAAATCATTAGCGCTGAAAAAGTGATCATTCTCTATACAAGGCAGTTTCAAGTTTCACATAGTTGGCCATAATATAAGGCCATTGCTAGGTCTTCAGGTCAGCATTACACTGGGGCTCATCCACCTTGGTCCAGAGGTACACGCTCTGCAACACCAGGCTCCAGAAATGATAGAGTACGAAGACCTCTTCAATTGCAATGTCATTGGTAAGCTGACAATAGTAGTATACCACATGAGAGTAGATGATTTGGTACCACCAACAGTTGGTGCCCTGAGAAGAATACTAATAACCATGAAGCAGAAAATAGCAAGTGAGTTGCACCAGATGACATAACTCCTATAGATGAGGCCAAAGAATGGGTTTTAGTAATGGTGGCTGCAGTAAAGAAAGATGGCACAGTCAGGCTATGTATTGATCCAGTTCACTTCAACAAAGCGCTGCTCAGACCTCATCACTCTATGAAGACATTAGAACAGGTGATAGCAGATATGCCCAATGCTAAAGTTTTCAGGATCCTAGATGTGAAATGTAGATTCTGGCAAATCCTGCTGGATGAAGGATTCTGTAAATCTTGCCAGATTCATGTGCCCGGTAGGCAGATTTTGTTTTCTTCATATGCCCTTTGGGATCTGCCCTGACAGTAATGTTTTCCAGCAGTGCAACTTTTTGTAGGCCAACCCTGGTCAATTCTTTGGAGGACGTCCTGGTCTGGGATTGTCCTATGCAAGAACATGATGCACATCCTTGTCCCCTCCTTGACTGAATAGGGACCGTGTAGCTGAAGCTTAACCCAGCTAAATGCAAATTCAGGATCAATCAATTTCCTTCCACTGGACCATATACTCACAACCAATGGTGTGAAACCTGATCCAGACAAGACAATGGCTATGCAACAGATGGCCATTCCCTTGAGCAAGTACACTTTACAGTGCGTCCTTGGTATGACAAATTATCTTTCTCAGTATATCTCTTGTTACAGTGAGGTCACTGGACCTCTTTGTCAATTCCTCCAGGACGTCAAATAGTGTTGACAGTGAGCGCCACGCAGCGATCTTCAACAGACTCAAACAGGCACTCTCAGCCCCACTGGTGCTACAATACTTTGACATTTGAGCACCCGTACTTATATCAGCAGATGTCTCCCAGCACAGACTTGTGTCCAGAATGACAGACCAATAGCACTTGCATCAAGGGTCCTCACTGACACTGAGACTCATTGGGGGCGATTCTTCCATCCCGACGCGCTAACCTTTTAGCGCGGCAGGCCGGGAGAATTGCGTGTGCGCCAATTCGCGGGATTCGCATATGCGTTCCCAGTGCGCGTGCACCTCCGAGTGACAGATAACCGGCGCAGTCGGGATCACGCTGGAAACTGGCGGGAACAGCAGGTAAGTTATTTTACTCTTATTCTAATGTAATTTAAATGTCATTATCAGGCCCAGGACAGAATTCTCCAGGTCCGATAGCATCTCCCACCCAGCCAATTTCACCCCGGTGGGGTTTACAGTAGCTCCCCACTTTTGGGGAATGAATGAGAGACCCTGCTGGAGTGAAGGGGAGGCAATCAGGTCCCCTCAGGGAGTTAGGTGGCCGGGGGTAGTGCCCTCTGGGCATGGGCACCCCGGCAGTGCCAGCCTCTGCTGCCTGACATTGCCCAAGGGGCAATGTGCCCATGCCCAGGGGACACCTTGGCACTGCCCACCGGGCATAGGGGCAGGACCTAGGGGGCGGGGCCGAGTGGCAGGGCTTAGGGGTGATCGGTGGGGGTGGGGGATCCTGCTGCCATCCTGTATTGGCGTTGATCGGGGCTGGAGGGAGGCCAGCGATTGTGGCAGGCTGGGAGGGGGGTGTGGTCTGCCGGGGAAGTCTGTCTCCCGTGGGGATGGGGGGCATCATCAATTCTTTTGGTGGGGGTTGGAGATCGGGGTGCTCTGGGACGGGAAGGAGGTCGGGGCTGGCTCGGGAATGCTCGTGGGGGCCGCGATCGCCATGGGGGAGGTGTGGAGGGGCAGCACTGCGAGGATCCTGGGCTGGCCAGCAAACTGCAGGCTGACAGTTCAGGGCCACTGCGCATGCACAGAGTTCTGGAACTGTCAGACTCTGGCATGAATAGGCCCCATCCCTCCCTGAGCTTTGAATGAGATTCACGATTGTGACCTCCATTGCACAGAGTGGGGGAGAGGTTGCACTAAAAATACAATCGTGATTTACATCAGTTTTCCCGTGAATTCAGCACTTAGAACTTTTTTGGGAGAATCACCTCTATTATGCTCAGGTCATAAAGAAACTCATCATTCTAGTTTTCACCTATCAGAAATTTCATGGCTTGATATATGGTCATCCACCAACTGTTGAAACGCATTATCAGCCACTCATATCTATCATAAAATAACCTCTCCACACTGTGTCTTCATGGCTGCATTATATGATGTTAAATCTACAATGTTAAAATCTCAGTGTTGTCTACATACAAGGTAAGAAGCTGTACTTGGTAGATACCCTTTCCAAAGCCTTCCTACCCACTGTAGACCAGGCAGATCATCAGTAAGATTTGGACATCATGACATTAGAGGCACTGTCCTTTCGTCAAATTCAGGAATCCAAAAGATGCCTTATAGGTAGAGATCACATGCAGACAACTGCACAACATCATCATGAGCTCCTGGCCTGAGTCCTCAATGGAGTTTCACCACGAGGTCCACATATTCAGAAATGAACTAACTGTACAGGATGGACTGATGCTGCACGGTCAGCAATTCATCATCCCTGATTCTCTCCAGAGGTACTACACACAGCAACGTGACCAGGGCACCTTAGTTTGGAAGCAACTAAATACAGTGTCAAGGAATCACTTTACTGGCCCTACATCTACACCAATATGGAAAGGAAAGTTTCCAGGTGTGCACAATGCAATGCACTCAAGTCGCATCAAACAAAATAATCTTTGCACCTACATGAGGTCCCAGATCTCCTTTGGTCATCCACAACAGCTGACATCTTCAAATGGAATGGTAAACAACATTTGGTCTTCGTTGACTCATATTCTGGGTGGTGTGAACTCAAATACCTGCCAAACACAGTCATCACCAAGCTCAAGGGACACTTTGCTACACATGACATCCCTCAGTGATTCATGACAGACAATACTTGCCAAATCATCTCCACTGAATTTCAAAACATTGTTGGAGGTAAAAAATAACAAGGGGAAGGAGACACTAATGGGAATAGTCTATAGGCCCTCTAACAGTAGCTATATTGTGGGACAGAAAATAAATCAGGAGATAAGAAGGGCAGGGTAAGTAAGGTAGTAATTTAATCATGGGTGGGAAAATCAAATTGGCAGAGGCAGCTATGAGGAAGAATTCACAGAGTATATTCAAAACATGGTAGATGCTGAGAGGTTATTTCCCTTGTGGGAGAATCTGGAACCAGAGGGCATAATCTCAGACTAAGCGCTCACCCATTTAAAACAGAGATGAGGAGGAATTTTTTCTCTCAGAGAGTAGTGAACCTTTACCCCAGAAGGCTGCAGAGGCTGGGTTACTAAGTAGGTTCAAGGTTGAGATGGACAGGTTTTTAATCAGGAAGAGGATCAAGGGTTATGGTGAAAAGGCGGAAAAGTTTGAAGATTACATCAGATCAGTCATGATCTCATTGAATGGTGGAGCAAAATCAATGGGCTGAATGGTCCACTTCTGCTCCATTGGGCTGGATTCTCTGACCTCGCTTGCAACCAAGATTCTCCAGTCCCGCTGCAGTGAAAGTAGATTTGGCTGAGCTCCAAATTCGCCATCTTCACTGGAAGCGACGATGAGACATGAACAGTCGGAGAATTCCGACCAAGATCTTTTGGCCTAATGATCACATGCATGGGATTTTGACCATATCATGAACAGCCCCCTATACCCACAGTCCAATGCTCAGCTAAGCATTTTCTAGAGAAACGTGCACAGGATCACACAGACTACCTTAGCCTGCAAAATCTGCCATCGTAAGGTCTGTCCTCATCAGCACAATGGAGCTTATCCAGGCACACCAGGACCACAATTTCTAATGCTCGGGCTCTGCTGCTGCCCAAACTTGAAACCAAGGTAGATGATACCCTCATCCAACGCAGAATGAAAAGCAAAAGACACTGTGATCGAGATGCCAACAGACTCGGCCTTCTAACACCTGATCAAATGGTCAGAATCCAGACTGCACGTTGGCATGACAACTTGGTGGTGGAACACAGAAAGTTCAAATTCAGATGCTGACACCAATTAGGAAGGCAAATGACATTTTTTCTTTATTGCATTGGGTCTGGAGTACGAGAATTAAAAAAACGTTCTTGCTACAATTATTTAGGGTTTTGGTGAGATCACACCTGGAACACTGTGCGCAGTTTGGACCTCCATTTTTAAGGGAGAATATATTTGCATTGGAGGCAGTACAGCAAATATTTACTCGATTGGCTCCTGGGATGAAAGGGTTGGCCTATGATGGGATGCTGGATGAATTGCGTCTATATTCCCTGGAGTTTGGAAGAATGGGAGATGATGTCATTGAAGCATATAAGATTCTGTAGGGGCTTGAAAGGGTAGTCACTGAGAGGCTGTTTCTACAGTTGGGGAATCTAACACATTCAGGAGCACGCTCAGGATGAGGGGAGATCATTTAGCGCTGAGGAGACATTTATTCACTCAAAGACTGGGATTTTTCAGCCCACCAGGCTTTCTGACAGCAGATGCAGTGAGCGATTGACCACTGGTGGAATCTTGCAGTCCTGCCAAAGCCTATGGACTTTTGCATGGCTCAACTGCCCTGCCACCCTGCCATCAGGGAAATTGCCATGAGTGGTTGACTTTGATAGGACCAGTGATGCATTTTGGCTGAAAGGATAGGGAGAGGCAATATAGGCTTATTGGCAGAGTTCTAAAGAGTATGCAGGAGCAGAGCAACCTGGGAGTGTATATGTATAGCTTTTTGAAAGTGATAGGACATTTTGAAAGAGTGATTGGCAGAGTAGATGGGAACTGGGGCTTCATAACAGAGGCATTGAATATAATGGCAAGGGCATGATGTTGAACCATGGAGCATGATTAAAATATTTGTGCCAAATTCTGTTCATCAAACTTTAGGAAGGATGTGAGGATTCTTGAGAGGATGCAAAGCAGATTTACCAGAATGGTTCCAGGGCTGTGGTATTCTAACTACAAAGTTAGGCTGAAGAAGATGGTATTGTTTTCTTTGGACCAAAGGAGATTGAGGGGAGATTTGAAACTGGTGTACATGTTTTGACAAGGCAGACAGAGAAAATTATTCCCATAAGCTGGTGATACAAGAACTAGACGGCATGGGTTTAAGATTTTGGGCAAGAGACGCTTGGAGAATGTGAGGAAGAACTGTTTTACACTGTGAGTGCTAATGACCTTTGTTTATCAGCATCCAAGTAATATGTGACCTCCTCCTTATTTTTCTTACTGAACTGTAAGGCTCTTACATATGCCAATTCTGAAAGTTTATTGATGTCCCTTTCTAAGTTGTTGCAGTCCTCTTCAGTTTTGACTCGCTCAATTTGGAGTTTTCTACAAATTTATAAATTGTGCCTTTTGATTCCAAATTCCAAATTGTTTGTATAAATTGGAAACAACAATGGTCCCCCTTGTGGGAGCCTAATTTGCATTTACTACCACTCTGAATAGCTATTCTTTAATCCTAGACCAGCTTTTTGGGTAGAATTTTATCGGCATCTCTGCCCGAGGTTTGTACGATCTCACCCGAGGCCAATGAAGAATGCTGTTGTTTGAGCCTCGCCCGCCCCTGGAATCGGGGCGGGCTTGCCAGTAAAATTCTGGTCTTTGTCTTTTAGCCAGCTGACTATCCATGTTGCTAATTCTTTTCTCACTCTGCATGTTCTGACCTTTTTCATTCTTGAAAGTCATTTGGAAACCTGCTTATATTAGATCTGCTGAATTATTCTTGTCTCCTCTCTATTACTACTTCAAAGAATTCTAAGAGGTTGGTCAGTCTCACTTTGAATTGAGGGGATTGTTCTATTCCCCTATTTTAGGATTTTATATATTTTCTTATATCTGTCCAGCCATTACAAAGGTTTTTTTTGGTATCATTGAGTTGAAGCATTCGCAGCTGCAATGTTTTGATTCTCCATGAGCGATGGCACTTAAGTAACCACATGGACTTGCCTTTTACTTCACCTCATTATAAAATATGATCCTTCTAATAATGAAGGGGAACATAATAACCTGTACTTGTGATGGTGTTTAAGTATGTCCACACAGGTAATAGATGTAGCACTGTTTCAAAATGATATTGCGCATAGCGTTTTGTATCTATTTTAAATATTTCAAGTACTGTGTGGGCAGGTGTCCCCAGCAAGTGAGATAAGGATGGCTGTGCAACTCGCAGTTGTGCACAATTAATCAGATGGGAGTCAGGTAATAAAAGATACACTTTGATTTCATTAAAATAAATTTGCAAGCTGCTCTTGCACTTCAGTCCATCAAGCTAATGCACACAATTGGTAAAAATATAATAAAAGATTAGCCTATGTATTCTGAAAGTTAAGAAAGTGTCAACATTTTACCAAATTCCATGTCCTATCTCATCTGGGAAGCAAAAAATTAGCATTAAAAAGAGGGATTTTTAACAAACATTTCAATACAAAGAAACATAGAAAATAGGAGCAGGAGGAGGCCATTCGGCCCTTTAGGCCTGCTCTGCCATTCATCACGATCATGGCTGATCATCCAACTCAATAGCCTAATCCTGCTTTCTCTCCAGAACCTTTGGTCCCATCCGCCCCAAGTGCTATATCCAGCCGTCTCTTGAATACATTCGATGTTTTGAATAATTTGTATCTGTACCTCACGTTTTGGCATATTTACTTATGCAGTCAACAGTTAATGCAATCTACTGTAATTTTTGAAATACGTTATGTATATTATCTATAACATGAGGGGAGAATTATTTTACATGTCATCACAATCTTTATGAGGGCTATATTAGGACAAATGCCCCCCATATGGATACTATATAGACTATCAAACTAATCTTTTGAGTAGGAAACAGTTGGCATAGTACACCAATCTCTATAAATGTCATGAGGATATAGCAAAATCTAATAGGATATTAATATTGTGCGGACATCTAATATAAAACAAAGGCCGCGCATGCCCCAAGACTGGAAATTTCTGCCCAAGCTCAATGGACTATTAAATGTTCCATCAAATTTTCTGTCTTGTCCATCACGAGTCCTGCGGCAGATGAGATGGGAGAATTTTGCCCAAAATGTACTATTGAACAAAATTTACTGCAGCAAGGTGGCACAGTGGTTAGCATTGCTGCCTCTCAGCCCACCAGGAACCCGAGTTCAACTCCGACCTTGGTTGACTGTCTGTATGGAGTTTGTCCATTCTCCCTGTGTTTGGGTTTCCTGCGGGTGCTCTGGTTTCCTTCCACAATTCAAAGATGTGCAGGTTAGGTGGATTGGCCATGGTAAATATACGGGGTTATGGGGATAGGAGGACCTGGATGGAATGTTCTTTTGGAGAGTTGGTGCAGAATTGAAGGGCCAAATGGCCTCCTTCTACACTGTCAGAATTCTATTATTCTGTGACCCTTGTGTCATGATCAGAATGTGGAGATGCCGACATTGGACTGGGGTGAACACAGGAAGAAGTCTCACAACACCAGGTTAAAGTCCAACAGGTTTATTTGGTAGCAAATACCATAAGCTTTCGGAGCGCTGCTCCTTCGCCAGAAGGCTGGTTGTGTTGTGTCGCTGTGCACTGTTTGAGAGCACATTTCCACTCCATCTGACAAAGGAGCAGCACTCCGAAAGCTTATGGTATTTGCTACCAAATAAACCTGTTGGACTTTAACCTGGTGTTGTGAGACTTCTTTTCATGATCAGAAGCCATGAAGGAAAATGTATATATCTATGCCATCCTGATTACTTTATAAAATTGTTTTTAAATGGAAAAATGGCTGGACTGATAAAATAGCCACCACTGGCCACATGATGGTAGATCCGTAAGTTTCTGAGCAGTTTAAAATGGACAAAGGCTAACACCTCAAACATTTGGAATGTAACACTTCTTGCATTGCATTAGCATTCCAGCCAAGCCAGCACAAGAGATCGTCAAGGAGACATCGACACCAGCCAGCCATGGACAAAGGCAAATCTCTTTGTGACTCCTTATCGGCAATGTTGTGCTACTGGTTCTACAGTTACCAGCTCAAAACACAATGGCTTGAAACCAGGGCCTTCATTAGCTGAATAGCTCGACCCAAAACTACCCTGTCACACACCAGGACTTGAGTTATTTAAGTTGCTTTAACAATACAGCTTTTGGGTTTCATCTTCTGTTGTGTATTAAACACCAAAGAGAAAACTGGATTCCAGGATAGGAGGCTATTGTTCACCTCCATCGCTCTCTAAAGCCTGACCTCCAGAAAGAACAATGCATTTTGCCTACAGAGTGAACTTACTTTCAGGATACAAGAATACTTTGCTGTATCTTCAATAGACTCAACCTGCAACTGTGTTCCTGGAAGCAAGAACTAAATTCTGTTAGAAAAAGCCACCTCAAAAAACTTTCACTGGGCTTCAGCTTACAGAACTCTGAACTCAAGTGAAACCACTTTTATCGTGGTCTTTGCTCTAAATCACTTTCTTTCCTTTATCCCTCTTTTGTTGCATGAGTACAAAAAGGGATAGATATTGCAAAACTTCTTCCGACATTTTGTCTGTGTGTAAATTGAACCAAGCTTATTTTATCTTATCTTGAGGAGTTTGCAGTGGAGTTATTAATAGAGGATTGAATCACTCCAATCTGAAGGATTAGGAGGAAATCAAAAATCTAACACCCAGATCTCACATCTGGGATTGACCCAATTTGAATTTGATCCGAGTCCAATTTAAGGGACGAGCCAAATTTGATGTAAAAGAAACTGATTGGAAGCCAAAAAGGGAAATTTCAGAGGGTGCAATTATCTGTAAGACAAGTATTCTACTACAGTGAAAGGATTAATAATCTGATTGGTTTAAAAGTCACATTAAACTACTATGAGAGAAACCATAAAAGGCTTCACAGATAAGAGTCAAGGCTTTTAGTCTGAGAGAATTCATTAAATCAGACATCTCGACATGGGTGGAGGGAATGATATATACAAATTGGGACATCAATGATAACTTGTAACAGTGAAGAATTAAGTCAACTAACATGTTTAAGTCTTCACGCTGATTGAATATTATAATTAAACAGGCATGCAATGTTGTGATTGGTTTCAATACCTGCACCTTATGCATGATGTAACCTTAATCAATAACTGTAGATAGTGATAACTCCTTTACCTTGATTGGTATGTGTTAATTATTTGGACTTGAAATTGGAACTGCAACTGCTTGTGTATTCCTGAATTCTGGACTCTGGCTAGTTACCAGCTCTGACCTATGACTTTCCAATGTCCTCGCTATCGCTTGTGTTGAAAACAGCTGTTTAATAGAAATCTGTGACATAGTCTGGTTATTGAAGGGTACAAAGTTGTGATAAATTGAAAAAACTGAACATCAAAGCCCGCAACATACAGCAAACTCTTTTAATCTCGCATTAGAGTAAATTATACTACAAAGTTGGGCATGGTACTAATCAGTGAAACCTTCGCCTCCCTAAATCAGGGACAATTAAGAATTGTAGCCTGGAAAATACAGGTATAAATTCCTTGAGGCCAAAAAGCCCAAGGCACTCCAGATACTTTTGGAGAATTCAGACTTCAGTCCCCTATGCACAACAGATAAAAGAATCAGAACTAAAAAATGCTTAGAGACCTGAGATCAAGATAACAACTGTTAGAGCTGGAAAGGAGGAGGCTAGAGAAACAGTTCCAGAAAAGAGAACAACGCTGGAACCATAGAATTCCTACAGTGCAGAAAGAGACCACTTGCCACTTGAGTGTACATCCACTCTCTGAAAGAGCATCCCACCCAGGTCCTCCCCTCCACCCTGGCAATGGCTAATCCCCCAAACCTACACATTGTTGGACACAAAGGGGCAATTTAGCATGGCCAATCCACCTAACATGAACATCTTTGGACTGTGGGGAGAAATCCGAACACCTGGAGGAAACCCACTGTTCCACCTTGCCACCCAAGAGCGAGGACAGGCTTACCAGCAAGAGATGCTGAAGATATTAAAAACGCAAGAGGCAGAGAAGGAATTTCAAAAAGAAATGGAAAGGAGACAGAGGGAATTAGTATGGGAAAAAGACCTGGTGAGGTCCCAAGTTCTAAGAGAAACCAGAACAACCCAGAGGAGCTGAACAACCCAAATTATTTCAGCAAACCTCTGCAGTATGGGAGAGGCTGAAAAAAAGTTCAGAGACCCTGAGTGGCAAATATGCCACCACTTATAAAAAGGGAAATCAAAAATCAAAAACATCTTTCTGTTTATGGATGGGTGGCGAAAGGAGAAATCTGGTCTGTTCAAATTAATCTCCCTTCTATCCGTGAGACTTGTGTAAAGCACCAGCAAGGCCACATCTAGAATAGTGTGTGCAGTTTCGAACCTGTCACATAGTAAGTGATATGGTGACACTGGAAATGAATCGACAGAAGGCCACTAGATTGGTTTCCAGTTTAAACGTTCTCAGCTACTACAAAAAGATGAGAGAGTTATTTTTAACTCGAGAAAGATGGTAGTATTTGGGGGGATTTCATTGAGCATGCTAAGGTTATGAAGTGACTTGAACTGGTTAGGTAGAATCAGCATGTGTAACAGTTATGTGATTATATGATTAAAATTGATGTCAGAAGCTCTTCCTTTTGGAGTAGGTCAGTGACTATTGAATCGAGTTGCTGACTTTGCAGAGTGCGTCCTTGCTGCAAATGTTCAAAATCCAACTGAACACATTCTAGTCTGTGGCCGATATCTACAGCACATAAAAATGGTGGTATATTGGGTGATGTGCCTTATCGTCACTGAGGCTTTCTAGAACTAGTTTTGATGGTCTTCAGGGCTAGAAGTTAAGAAATATTCCAGATCTTTTTCCCCTTGAATTAGCTTTGAGTTTCTGTTTCATCTGTTTTTATCTTCCTCAGGTTCCATGGCTGATGACAGATTGGTCACTATTGTCCAATTAGGACTGTTAATATGAATTGTTACTCTTTGGAGGGCATTTTCATTTATTTTGCTTATTGTCAGTGTCACAGGTAGGCTTACATTAACAGTGCAATGAAGTTAATGTGAAAACCTCCCAATCGCCACACTCTGGCGTCTGTTCGTGTACACTGAGGAAAAATTTAGCATGACCAATGCACCTAACCAGCACGTCTTTCGGACTGTGGGAGGAAACCGGAGCACCCGGAGGAAATGCATGGAGTCACGGGGAGAACATGCAGACTCTGCAAAGACAGTGACCCAAGCTGGGATTCGAACCCACGTCCTTGGCATTGTGAGGAAGCAGTGCTAACCACTGTGCCACTGTGCTGCCCTCGTGTTTGCTGTGGGTGAACGTGTGGATGTGGACAGAAAGTGCTGTGAATACGAGGAAATGAGAATCTCAGTGGCAAGATCTTGTTCTTTTTTCCCTGCCCCTCACCGGTGATGCAAATAATTTTAAGGCCACGATATGCCCCCCTCCCTCCTGCTCTCCCCCCCACCGCACCAGGAGGGTATTCCTCCCTCACTGACATGATGTCATGTTGGTGAGATTTACGATAGCTTCTGCAAACCATGAAGCTGTTCAGGGGAACCTGTCGGAAATGCAAACGTAAGCAAAGCCCCCATGGAAGAGGGACATGCCTTGGCACTGCCCCTGGCATGCTTGCACTGCCCCATGCACCCTGGTACTGCCCCTAGCAGTGCCACCCTGGCAGTATCACTCTGGCAATATCACCCTGGAAGTAACAGGTTTTCAGTGCAGGGGGCAGTGTCAGTGGGCTGTACCATGGGCGAGCCCTCTGGGGAATCCCATCAGTGAGTTCCCCTTATGTGTATGTGTGCGGGGGGGGGGGGGTGGATTTGGCCCAATGCTTGTGTGGGGAAGGAGAGGGGGTTTCCCCGATGTTTGTGTAGGGGCCCCAATTTTCATGCGGGAGAGAGGAGTTTATTTCGAGTGCAGCTATCGATCTCTGTGGAGCCAGCTCTATCAGGCCCTGACCCACCACAGAGTGACGGTGCAAGCCATGCCCCAGTTTCTCTGTGACAAAGTGTCAGAGAACCTGGAGACAATCTGCAGCTGGAGGGGTACATGCCAGTTTTCTTGCTGAAACAACACTCTGAAAAAGTATTTGAAGATTCTGTCCTTTATGTCTAGTTAGTCAACTAATTTATAAAACCACCTTTTGTCCAGAGGTTTTCATTCTAGTGACAAGGTGATTGTTATGTAATTGACAAGATACCAAATGCCAGCTATCACTATCATCTATTAAGTTTTACACTTATTCAAAGAATTCAAGAGTCGTGTTAGGAAGGAGCTGCGTGTTATAATTGAATGATGGCTGGCTGTTAACGCTTTTACTCTCATTAAGTCTATCTGAACAACATTTGTTATGATAGTTTGTAATATTATTTGCCCCAAAGCTCACAATCCTAAAAATTGCAGGGTCATGCTTCTGACTTTTTAGTGAGAAGAAGCTGAAATGCATTTGCTGATTTCCAATCCTTTGGTACTTTGCCTGTATTTAATGGGCTGTGAAAAATTTCAGGCATAGCTCTCCCTCTATCTATGCTCATTTGCTTAAGTACTCTTCGATTCCATCTGGTCCTGCTGATTTATGAATATTCAGAACAGTTTTTTCTTCAATGACAATTTCATTAGTGATCTGTACACCATGATCTTCGATGCCTCTCTGACCCTTTCACAACTAGAAAGGGCATACCTGGTATTTCTATTGTGAAAGCATTGGGAAGTTTTGTAATAGTTTCCCCATTCTTAATTTTAACACACCTCATTGTTCTTTAGGGAGGTCTTGGGGTGTAGTGGGTGGCATTCCTGACTCCGTGCCAGAAGCTCCAGTTTCAAGTTCCACCCGAGAGCTTGATGGCCCAGGAAGGTGTGTTCATAATGAGGCTAAACAGGATTGAGTATCAACCTGCAAAATCCTTCCAACATAACCATTGGCTGGGAGAGATTCCTGGTCAGCAATGTTTGATGTGAAGTAGCATCCCTCAAACTACAAGCCTCTGGAGACAGACTAGCAACTTGTTCCAGGAATTATTAGTGATGGAAACAGACAAAAATCAGTCTTGGTGCACCAAACTGTGGGAAGAGATTTGGAATTGCGCTAACTGTTGAAATAGTGTGTATTAATGAAAAACTCTGCATTATTATATGATGTTGAAATTTTGTCGTAACTCCTTCTCCTAGCATCTTTTCAGTGTGCATATTTACATGGATTAGAGGGGTGTGTGTGGCATTGAACATAGGAAGACATCATATATTCTATTTTTAATTACAGAAGTGATGTAGTATGTCATATACTGTACGTTTTTTGGCTATGTTTGATACAAATGTCCACTTAAAGCCTCAATGTCCAATTAAGATTGTGGTGGTTTTCCCTTTAAGGATCCATCTGCAGAGTAAGGCAATCGTCTGAGCTTGTGTGGGATCCAGGCTTATAATGTGATTCGCAGTCTCACAACCACCAGCGGGCCCGACTCCAAATCATTCAGTAAGATAATTGAATTGGTAAAGTCACATTTCCATCCAAAACCTTCGATCATAGTGCTGAGATTTAAGTTTTATTCAATGGGGAGAATCTCAGGGGAAACTATTGCAAACTACTTCACCAAATTGAAGCAAATCTCAGTGTACGACAACTTTGGAGCCACTTTGAATGATGTCCTGTAGGGCAGTTAGTCTGCGGGGTGAACGAAAGTTATGAGCACAGGCAGATATAAATTTTTAGCGAGCATTGGAGATAACGCTGGCAATGGAGAGCATTGAAAAGAGTGCACAAGAGCTACAAAGTACGCAAACTGATGCCATTCACCAGTTAGAGTGAGAACCTGCAGTCAGAAGTGACACCAAAAACAATGATGTAGCGGTGAAGCTGCAAGTGAATTCAACCACAAATAAAACAAGAAGATTTAGAAGTGGAAATCAATTAGCAAAGAATGAAGCAGAATATTATTGTTGCGGGGTTACCAATGCCCTGAATACCACAGGTATAAAGAGGCTGAATGTTTTTCTGTCAAAGTAAGGGCCATTTAAGGCATTGATGCAGAAACAAATGAAATCTACCCAGCAACAAACTAAGTAGTGTCACAAGTGTGTAATATGGAAGCATCAACAATTTAAATGTTCACTCCCTTTTTAATGTGAAAGTGGGCAAGATAGCCTCCATTATTGTAATGCTCCTGATAAATGGAAAGATTCTTAAGATAGAAGTAGATATCAGGACATCTGTTACTGTGATAGGTCAACATACATTTTGGTACTTGAGACAAGGAGCCCAACCATTGAATTCAAAGAGTATTTCAGCAAAGTTAACAACTTACACATGAGAAGCCATAAAAATAATGGGCAGGACAACAGTACCTGTAAGCTATGGATGACAGTCTGCCCAGATCTCTGTAATAATAGTGGCAGGCGAAGGGCAAAGCCTTTACGGCCGTGATTGGCTTATGGAAATTAGGTTAAATTGGACCGAGGATTTCCAAATATGGGAAGGAGGTCTGCTTGAACTGATGAATAAATAGGAGAATGTCTTCAGTGATGTGTTAGGCAAGATAAATGGCCTACAGGCGAAGATCTATGTGAATCCAGAGGCAACCCCTCAATTTTTTAGGGCAAGACCAGTACCAAATAGTTTATGAGAAAAGGTGAGAACTGAATTAAAGAGATTGAAAGAACTAGACATGATCTAGCAAGCTCAGTTCGCGGAATGGGCAGTACCTAGAGTCCCCTTGGTGAAGCCAGACAAGACTGCCTTCATCTGTGGAGCTATAAGTTAACAGTTAATCAGGCTGCAAAGTTGGATAAATATTCAATCCTGAAAATCGAAGACCTACATGAAAAGCTGGCCGGCTGTCAGTCTTTTATAAAACTTGAATTAGACAAACTTCCCAAATTTATGTTACAATAAACATACACAAAGCTTTGTGGAGATAGATGCTCTCCTTCAGAATTTTCTCCAATAACTCCCCGATCACTGACGTGAGACTCACTGGTCTGTAGCTCCTTGGTTTACCTCGACAACTCTTCTTACATAGCGAAACCACATTAGCTGTTCTCCAGTCCTCTGGGACCTCCACATCATGACTACCATGGACACCGCAAACTGCCTGCTCCAAGTGGAGAGGATCTCCAAGAAGATCGCGCATATTGACACAGACATCAAGTTTCTACAAAGATGTAAGACAGCATCTCCACATCATGACCTCCCTTGTGGCCAGAGAGGAATTACAAATTGGGGTCAGAACACCTGCAACCTCCTCCTTTGCCTCCCACAGCAGCCTTGGACGCAATTCATCCAGATCTGGAAATTTGTCCACTTTTAAGCCTGCTAACACCAATACTTTGTCTTTCCTGATGTCAATTTTCTCAAGAACCTCAGTCTTTCTCCCTGAATTCCATACTTTCATCCTCATTCTCTTGGGTGAGGATGGAGGTGAAGTATTCATTCAACACTTAACCAATGTCCTCTGGCTCCACCCACATATTGCCCTCTTGGTCCAGAATGGGCCCTACACTTTCCCTGGTTATCCTCTCCCCAGTGATATACTTATAGAATATCTTGGGATTTTCCCTACTTTTACCAGCCAGCGCTTTCTCATATTCCCTCTTTGCTTTCCTAATTGTTTTCTTAAGCTCCACCCTCCACTTTCTGTACTTCACAAATGTCTCTGCTGATTTGCTCCCTTTGTACCTGCTAAAAGCCTTTCTTTGCCTTCTCATTGTATCCTGAATATCTCTGGTCATCCAAGGTCAGGGTCATAAAGAAGACATGGGTCCCCAAAAATATATCTGAGCTCAAATCATTTTTAGGAATGGTGAATTATTACCAGCGGTTTTTACCAGATCTGTCGATGTTCTAGGCCCCCTTGCATATGCTGCTAATGAAGGACCAGCATTGGTTTTGGAGATGCCTCAGACAGAGGCTTTTAACAGAGTAAAGCAATTGTTACATTCTTTGAACTTGTGAGTACATTTGACACCTCTAAGAAATTGGTGCTAACCTGTGCAGCCTCTCCATGTGGCATTGGTGCAGTGTTGTCCCATGGGATGGATCTAAAAGGCCAGTTGAGATCTTGAGAACCCTCTCAGAGGCTGAAAAAGGCTACTCACAAATTGAGAAAGAATTGATAACTTTTGGTGTCAGAAGATTCCACCACTATTTGTATGTTAGGCACTTTGCCATTGTTTCTGATCACAAACTGCTTATGGGTCTTTTTAAAGCAGACAATGCTATCCTGCCAATCGCAGTGGCAAGAATTCAGCATCAGGCATTAATCTTCTCCATCTACGAATATACATTCAAGAACCAGCCTGCAACACACATTGTGAATGCAGATGTATGTAGTAGTCATCTACCTTTGCCATGACCTCTCCCAGTACTGCAGGCAATTGTCATGGCATTGAATTTCTTAGACATATTGCCAGTCTTAGTGAAATAAATCATAGCAACGTTCCAATGAGACAGGGAGGTGATGGTAGGTTACAGGAACCATGGTATACAAAGGCTGTAATGAATCTAGTCAAGAAGAAAAGAAAAGCTTACAAAAGGTTCAGGGAGCTAGGTAATGTTAGAGATCTTGAAGAGTATACGGCTAATAGGAAGGATCTTAAGAAGGAAATTAGGAGAGCCAGAAGGGGTCACGAGAAGGTCTTGGCAGGCAGGATTAAGGAAAACCCCAAGGCATTCTACAGGTATGTGAAGAGCAAGAGGATAAGACATGAAAGAATAGGACCTATCAAGTGTGATGGTGGGAAAGTTTGTATGGAACCGGAAGAAATACCAGAGGTACTTAATGAATACTTCACTTCAGTATTCACTATGGAAAAGGATCTTGGTGGTTGTAGTGCAGACTTGCAGTGGACTGAAAAGCTTGAGCATGTAGATATTAAGAAAGAGGATGTGTTGGAGCTTTTGAAAAGCATCAAGTTAGATAAGTCGCCGGGACCGGATGAGATGTACCCCCGGCTACTGTGGGAGGCAAGGGAGGAGATTGCTGAGCCTCTGGCGATGATCTTCACATCATCAATGGAGACAGAAGAGGTTCCGGAGGATTGGAGGATTGCGGATGTTGTTCCTTTATTCAAGAAAGGGAGTAGAGATAGCCCTGGAAATTATAGACCAGTGAGTCTAACCTCAGTGGTTGGTAAGTTGATGGAGAAGATCCTGAGAGGTAGGATTTATGAACATTTGGAGAGGTATACTATGATTATGAATAGTCAGCATGGCTTTGTCAAAGGCAGATCATGCCTTACGAGCCTGATTGAATTTTTTGAGGATGTAACTAAACACATTGATGCAGGAAGAGCAGTAGATGTAGTATATATGGACTTCAGCAAGGCATTTGATAAGGTGCCCCATGCAAGGCTGATTGAGAAAGTGAGGGGGCATGGGATCCAAGGGGACATTGCTTTATGGATCCAGAACTGGCTTGCCCACAGAAGGCAAAGAGTGGTTATAGATGGGTCATATGCTGCATGGAGGTCGGTCACCAGTGCAGTGCCCCAGGGATCTGTTCTGGGACCCTTACTCTTTGTGACTTTTATAAATGACCTGGATGAGGAAGTGGAGGGATGGGTTGGTAATTTTGCTGATGACACAAAGGTTGGAGGTGTTGTGGATAGTGTGGAGGGATGTCAGAAGTTGCAGCGAGGCATTGATAGGATGCAAGACTGGGCGGAGAAGTGGCAGATGAAGTTCAACACAGATAAGTGTGAGGTGGTTCATTTTGGCAGGTCAAATAGGATGGCAGAATCTAATATTAATGGTAGGACTCTTGGCAGAGTGGAAGATCAGGAGGATCTTGGGGTCCGAGTTCATAGGACGCTCAAAGCAGCTGTGCAGGTTGAGGCTGTGGTTAAGAAGGCATATGGTGTACTGGCCTTCGTCGATCGAGGAATTGAGTTTAGGAGTCGTGAGATAATGTTAGAAACATAGAGAAACATAGAAAAACTACAGCACAAACAGGCCCTTCAGCCCCACAAGTTGTGCCGAACATATCCCTACCTTCCAGGCCTAACTATAACCCTCCATCCTATTAAGTCCCATGTACACATCCAGGAGTCTCTTAAAAGTCCCTATTGAGTTTGCCTCCACCACCACTGATGGCAGCTGATTCCACTCGCCCACCATCCTCTGTGTGAAAAACTTCCCCCTAACATTTCCCCTGTACCTACCCCCCAGCACCCTAAACCTGTGTCCTCTCGTAGCAGACAATTCCACCCTGGGAAAAAGCCTCTGAGAGTCCACCCGATCTATGCCTCTCAACATCTTATATACCTCTACTGCGTCTCCTCTCATCCTACGTCTCTCCAAGGAGAAAAGACCGAGCTCCCTCAGCCTATCCTCATAAGGCAACTTAACTCAATCCAGGCAACATCCTTGTAAATCTCCTCTGCACCCATAATGTTGCAGCTATATAAGACCCTGGTCAGACCACACTTGGAGTACTGTGCTCAGTTCTGGTCGCCTCATTACAGGAAGGATGTGGAAGCCATAGAAAGGGTGCAGAGGAGATTTACAAGGATGTTGCCTGGGTTGGGGAGCATGCCTTATGAGGATAGGGTTGAATGAGCTCGGCCTTTTCTCCTTGGAAAGACGAAGGATGAGGGGTGACCTGATAGAGGTGTATAAGATGTTGAGAGATATTGATCGAGTGGATAGTCAGAGGCTTTTTCCCAGGGCTGAAATGGTTGCCACAAGAGGACGCAGGTATATGGTGCTGGGAAGTAGGTACAGAGGAGATGTCAGGGGTAAGTTTTTCACTCAGAGGGTGGTGGGTGCATGGAATGGGCTGCCAGCAACGGTGGTGGAGGCGGATTCGATAGGGTCTTTTAAGAGACTTTTAGATAAGTACCTGGAACTTAGTAAGATAGAGGGTTATAGGTAAGCCTAGTAATCGCTAAGGTAGGGACATGTTCAGCACAACTTTGTGGGCTGAAGGGCCTGTATTGTGCTGTAGATTTTCTATGTTCTAAGTACTGGATCAGTTGGGATCCACTGTTGTCCAAAGTGAGGCACAGGATATTAATTGGATGGGCTATTGAACCAGCTTCTGAAGGGGTAAAACTGTATCTTAGATAAAATGATGAGTTAAGTTGCCAAGCTGGCATCATACTTTTAGAGCAAGAGTAGCCGCCTCTGTGCCAGTAAGAGAGTGGCTCCTACCTGAACTACACTGTGCCTTTCTGGGTACATCTAAGATCAAGATGTTGACCAGGTGTTATGTCTGGTGGCCTGGCAGTGATGCCAACATTGAGAGCCCAGTCAAACAGTATGATCAATACCAATTGCAACAAAGGCTGCCTGTTGTCGTCCCATTGCACCCGTGGTAGTGGTCTGGCTGGCCATGAGTACGGGGTTGTGGCCGGGATTCTACCGAAACAAAACTAAGTGCCCAACGGGCCGGAAAACGGTAGAAGTTTACCGCCTGTTTTTTGGTCATACTGTTTGACTGGGCTCTCAATGTTGGCATCACTGCCAGGCCACCAGACATAACACCTGGTCAACATCTTGATCTTACCTGAACAAATTTCTGACACTCTGCATCACCTCAAACTGATTCACACTTAAAAATACGGGGTGGGGCCTATTCCCGCCTGAGAGGCTGGCAGCAAAACGCAGAGCGGGCCACTGTGCATTCACCGATCTATCAGTGCGGAGATCAGCGCATGTGCACTGGTCCCCCCATCACTGGCCTTCTTCCCCCACATCGATGAGCAGGCCTGCCCCCACCCCCCTCTTCCTGATGGCAAGTCCCGATCACCCTCCTTCCTCTCTTTCCCACCGATCCCACTTGCAGAGTGGCACTGGGTGGCCCCCCACCACCGATCACACCCAATGGGCCCTATCCCCCCAGTGTGGCCCCCCTGGCCCCGCCCCCTTGACACAGCCCCATGGGCAGTGTCAAAGTGCCCAGTGGGCAATGACAGTAAGTCTAGTGGGCAGTGCCAGGGTGCCAGGCTGGCACTGCCCAAGGGATGCCCACCTTGCGTTCGACCTCCCGGGGGGTGCTCAATAAGAACATACGAACATAAGAAATAGGAGCAGGAGTAGGCCATCTGGCCCTTCGAGCCTGCCCTGCCATTCAACAAGATCATGGCTGATCTGAAGCGAATCAGTTCCACTTATCCGCCTGCTCCCCATATCCCCTAATTCCCTTATCGATCAGAAAACTATCTACCCGTGATTTAAACATATTCAACGAGGAAGCCTCCACCATTTCAATGGGCAGAGAATTCCAGAGATTCACTACCCTCTGAGAGAAGTTCCCCCTCAACTCTGTTCTGAACCGCCCCCCTCCTTATTTTGAGGCTGTGCCCTCTAGTTCTGGTTTCCTTTCTAAGTAGAAAGAATCTCTCCACCTCTACCCTATCCAGCCCCTTCATTATCTTATATGTCTCTATAAGATCACCCCTCATCCTTCTAAACTCCAACGAGTACAGACCCAATCTGTTTAATCTCTCCTCATAAGCTACACCCCTCATCTCCGGTATCAACCTGGTGAACCTTCTCTGCACTCCCTCCAAGGCCAATATATCCTTTCGCAAATAAGGGGACCAAAACTGCACACAGTACTCCAGTTGCGGCCTCACCAGTGCCTTGTGAGGGGACCAAAACTGCACACAGTACACCAGTTGCAGCAAGACCTCCCTGCTTTTATATTCTATCCCCCTCGCGATAAAGGCCAACATTCCATTCGCCTTCTTGATCACCTGCTGCACCTGCAGACTGAGTTTTTGCAATTCATGCACAAGGACCCCCAGGTCCCTCTGCACAGTCGCACGATGTAATTTTTCTCCATTTAAATAATACTCCAATTTACTATTATTTCTTCCAAAGTGGATAACCTCACATTTGCTAACGTTATATTCCATCTGCCAGATCCTCGCCCACTCGCTCAGCCTATCCAAATCTCTCTGCAGACTTTCCGCGTCCTCCACGCAATTCGCTTTCCCACTCACCTTTGTGTCATCAGCAAACTTGAATACCCTACATTCAGTCCCCTCCTCCAGATCATCTATGTAAATGGTAAACAATTGAGGCCCCAGCAATGATCCCTGCAGCACGCCACTGGTCACCAACTGCCAACCAGAAAAGCACCCATTTATCCCAACTCTCTGCTTCCTGTTAGAAAGCCAATCCCCAATCCACGCCAACACCTTACCCCTAACTCTGTGTACCCCAATCTTCTGCAGCAACCTTTTGTGAGGCACCTTATCGAACGCCTTCTGGAAATCTAAAAACACCACATCCACCGGTTCCCCTCTGTCAACCGCACTAGTGACATCTTCATAAAAGTCCAGTAGATTCGTCAAACACGACTTTCCCTTCATGAATCCCACCAACGAGGAGATGATGCCTGTTCCCCATTAGTGGGGAGCAGTTGTAAACCCCGCTGGTGGGAACCACTCCCAGCGGGGGTGAGGGGGATACACTAGAGGGCCCCAAGAATACCACCCTAGGCCCGCTAATCATGTGTAAATTCAAATTTCCATACGATAATCAGCTCTATGCCGATTTCTGGCATGGAGCTGAACACGCTGGAAAAAAGCGCCTGGGAGACTCACGACCGGCTGGACGCCAGCCATGAAGCTCATGGAAGGCCGCCCCCACTGTTGTCTCTTGGCCCGCGGCATTATTCGAGCAGCAGAGAAGGCTCGGAGAATCCCGGTCCCTATGATGACGACTATCCACGAACTCGAATGCCTGGTCACCCTATAGTAAGAAGTTTAACTACATCAGGTTAAAGTCCAACAGGTTTATTTGGTAGCAAAAGCCACACAAGCTTTCGGAGCCTTAAGCCCCTTCTTCAGGTGTACACTAAAGAATGGGCTTAAGGCGCCGAAAGCTTGTGTGGCTTTTGCTACCAAATAAACCTGTTGGACTTTAACCTGGTGTTGTTAAACGTCTTACTGTGTTTACCCCAGTCCAATGCCGGCATCTCCACATCATGGTCACCCTATGGCAGGCACAGCTGACATCTCTGTGGAAACAGATAGAACTGAACTGAGTGTGCCTGAAGAGGCACCTGTCACTGTGGTTTCAGCTGACAACAATCCTGTGGAAGTACTTGAGGGTTACATTGTTCCACAAGGATTTGGAAAACCCCTGAAGAACTTAATTTATAATTGACTAAATTCATATACTAAATGTTTAATTATCTTGGACCGTGTAAATTGATTTTTGACATTATTTTAAAGGGACATAGAGAGGGAGGGATGTGGTGATTGCTTCTTTAAGGATCTATCTGCAGAGTAGGCTATAAGACCAAGCAATATAGGAGCAGAGTTAGGCCACATCCCCCTAACTACTAACCTGTTTATGTACTCCTGGAGGCTCTGGCAGTCCTCTTCACAAAGTATTTTCTCACATGAAGCATAATGGGAATTCACAATTCTCTTCTCCAAAAGGTTATGGCTTCTGCTTGAGCTGAAATTTCAAAGATTCAGATTAATGGTGTTTTGTTTGGTTTGGGTATTAAAAGGATATGGAGTGAAAGCAGAGAAATAAAGTTGAGCTACAGATCAGCCATGATCAAATTGAATGACAGAACAGGTTCATGAGACTAAATGACCTAATTCTGCTCCTAGATTTGCATTCCTATGTTCAAAGTTAGCAATATTCCCTATTTTGTATTAATTTCAAACTTACACATTTTTCCCCATATGGTTGAGTCCGATCTTATTGGGCCATAACTTCCAACTAGCTTCAGAAAGAGATGGCCCGCAGGAATTAGATGAATTTCATGTGCACTAACCTACTCTTGAAAAATTGTGCTGAAACTTCCTGAGGCCAGATTTACTTGGGGCCTACATTGAATCATTCCTTGCAGGCCTGAACGCAATGCAGCTCCGATGGATTCAAAGAAGTCACTCCCCGTTTTTTACAGCACTAGCTACCGTAAAGCATCTGAATTTAAACGGCCCTGTGAGATTGGTAGGGGACAGTGCCAGGGAAGCATCAAGGGGTGGTGCCAAGGAGGCCCCCCTTGGGCAGTGGGGAATTCCCCATGTTGGTGAGTCTTATTAAATTTCTATAAACTTTTATTTCTCCACATTTTAAATAGATAGTCCCAAGCAATCATTTTACTGAAATTTATTCAAATTGGGAGTTCAAGATTCAGATGGGAATTCTGAAGAGCACTTTGGATTACTGTAGCTTCTCAAAGCCAAAAAATTTGTAAGGGCACCCCATTTCCAAAGGGGCGCCCTTCGGAAATGGTGCCTTGATCTCTGGAATACTAGAGTTGCAGGCTCTTACAGGCTCTGTCTGTCAACATGACAGCATGAGACATGTCTCCAGATTCTTTTCTTCTAAGGGCTGGATAACATGGTGAAAGAAGCCAACTGTGCACATCACTTTTCTCACCTCAGAAGTAAAAATGGAAAATTCCGTCCAACGTAGTCTGCTTTTCTGGAGTAGATGGTCTCTGTGACCTCCTGGATGCACCAATTGACTGGGATATGATAGAAATCTCTTGCACCCCTGCCTGGAAATATCCAGATACATACAATTCCTTGCCTCTGTGAGCTTTATGGCCTCTTGTCCTGGTGTGAGGCTACTGGTTGTGTTGTAGAAGGTGGTTTAATTCCATCACCTCCTCCTTATTGACCCGGAATCACCGTCGGCATCACTCCTGGGTCAGGAAGATATAGGAGAAGTACTCCTAAAAAATGTATGGTGAGTAACCTTCTATGCAGAGCCCACCTCCCTCTTCACTGAGCTTCAGCTCTCCGCGACCTCTGCTCCATTTCATGATTATAACACGGAACAAAACACACAAAAAACATAGACCCCGTAGCTGGCTGAGGAATGAACTAAGAAAACATGAATAAAGGAGCTGGCTGGCATTGCAATGTGCAATAGCACCTTCCTGTATCCCTGAGAAGGGGCAACTATAGAGAGGTTCAGGTGCCTTGATTCCCTCTTACCTAACCACTGCACTACTATAATGAGCCCATGAGCAGAATGATGGATGCAGGTCAGAGTGCAGTGCTGTGAGATAGACCTAGCTGTCCATACCAATTGTCAACCTTATATTGGAGGAAGCCATGGGAAAAGTCAAGACGTGGAGTGGCAGACCCCTCCACTGTCCCTGCAAGGTATTGCACAACTCTGGCACTTCTGCCAAAATTTCTCCTGCCTGTCATCACCAGAGGGTGGTCACTAGCCTAAATGTCAGCATGAGCCTGATCTCCTGCAGTCCTCCCACATTCAGACATTTCTGTTAACACAGACTTGTTCAGCTACTCGGAGGTGTCCAGGATGTGAGCATCAGCAGGGGCCCCATACCCTAAACACAATCCCTGCAAGACTCATGTGAGTGTAATTTTGCTGCTGGAGGATGATGGTGGCAGATGATGGTGCATCCTCTGACTGATCCGTGTCCTCCTCATCAAAGTGTGACATTAGTATACCTTTAAGAGATGTTTTTTTCTAAATCAGTTTTTATGCAGTTGTAAGCAGGCCTTTCTGGTTTCAGTTGTTTTCTCATTATGGTACTGATTTGTCTGGAAGAATCTTTTTATTGCTGTCTAAACAGGGTTTGTTTATTTTTATTTGGACGCTTACGACTGCATTGGTAGGAGAAAAACTGGTTGGCAGATCAGGTGACAGGAGATCCATTTCAGTTTGAGCTGCTGTTTAATTTTGTTTTAGAAGGTACAGCAAGCTGGAAAGAAGTGTCTCTCTCTCTCCCTGGTTTTGGAAATTCTGATGGTCATCTGAAAACAAGGTCTTGCCTTTCTGAAGCGGGGCAGCGGGGGGTGGGGGGGGGGCGGCGGGGGGGATGTACTATTATTAGCTTGCCTAGAGTCCCTGGTGTTTTGGGGAAGCTGTTCTGACTTCAAACTGTTCTGAGTTTAACCGGAGAACTGCAGACTTCATCCAAGGGAGTCAATTCCAGCATTACTTGAGCATTAGTCTATGCTGTATTAAACCTGTTTGTAGGGTCTTGTTCGTTTGATTGGGACAGCTCCTATATTCATTAAGGGTTGTGCATTATCGTGGTTTTTTTGGTGTTGTTGTAATTTATAGAAGTTATTGCTAATATTTTTATTATACGTGTCAACTATATTCTTAAATAAACTTTGTTTGATGAAAGCTCCCTAGTGGGTCACTTGAATCACTCCTGAAGTGAAACATATCATGCTCATCCAAGCCAAATTCAAGACACAAAACTTATGATCCAAGCAGGCACCATAAAACACTTTGGAGTTTCTGACCTTGAACTTTAACAAAAGGTGGAGTTCTTGCTTTCCTCAAGGGCCTTCTCAGCCTATGCTGACGAGCTTCAGTGGAAAACAACAAGAAAGACATGAAGGAGAAGCTCCATTTATCAGGAAAGCACGGTTTCATCTTTGTCACGAATGTGCCCATTTCTCAATGTCAGGTTGGAGGCACTTTCCCTTTGCTGGCTGGCACCATCTGCAACAAATGGCTGCCCTACTCACCTTCAATCTCCATTGCTTCTTCCTCACATGTTGTGGAGATGCCAGCGTTGGACTGGGGTGGGTACAGTAAGAAGTCTTACAACACCAGTTTAAACTCCAACAGGTTTATTTGGAATCACGAGCTTTCGAAGCGCTGATCCTTAATCAAGTGAGCAGAGAGGTGGGTTCACAAACACGGCATATATAGAGAGTGACACAATTGCAAGATATAATGGTTGGAATCCGAGTCTTTACAAGTAATCAAGTCTTTACAGGTGCAGACAATGTGAGTGGAGAAAGGGATATTAACTGCTCTGGCTTGAGACAATTCAAATCTCTTTAATCTGTGATTATCCCTCTCTCCATTTGCACCAATTTTCCCTCGGTACCTGAACCATCCCGAAATCTTCCACTGCATTTTAATCGTCAATTACAAACAGGCATTTCTTGTGAGGACTTATTTACTGCTTGTTTTTCCCCTTTCAGCAAATTATAATTTTATATTCTGCCAATGTCAGGCGACAAACACAAAATAGGATTTTTACATAAGAAATTAAGAAAACCAACCACGTATCTTATGATGTAACAGTGCTTGTGGAGGACTGAATAATGTACTGTCACCTAAGGAATGGAAATCTCCAAGGTTTTATTGTTTGTATCTCAGCTTTTTACATTAAATAATTTCTCACTTGTATTTCCCCAGAGTATGAAAGCCTTAGATACCAAAGAATGTAAGCACTTATTTGGCAAGTGCACAATTCTCAGAAATGGCCAATCACCTCTTCTCTCTAATCCTAATGGGCTTTGCAGAAATATTGGCTTATTCATGCTGAACCTGTCATGGGCTCCAGCAACGGCAAGGGCATCAGAGGCCAGAGGAACATTTGATCAGTACAAATTGATTTACATGTGCAACAGGGTTCATTTCTTTGTTGCATCAGCATTTTGGGGAGGGGTGTTTAATTGTGTGATTGTTCATGGTTTGGAGCAGCATAAAATCAAACCTCGCGTGAAATGGGATCTTATTGCACTGCAATGCGAACATCCTGTCGAAAAAAGCTTTTTTTTATCATAATGGTTGCACATGGGAGGCTTTGTTGTTTTCCCCAATGTAGATGCATTGAATCAGAAGAACATAAGAAATAAGAGCAATCCTCAGGCCTGCTCTGCCATTCGGTAAGATCATGATTGATCTGATTGACTCCTCTTCCCTGCCTGTCTCTCACACACTCACCCCCACTCATCCCCCCACCCTGCCCTCCTCCCAATAATCATTGACCTACCAGAAATCTGTCTAACTTCACTTTGAATATCTTTGAATGAAATGTTCTCTGCTGCTCTCCGGAAAAGAGAATTCTAAAAACTGATGACCCTCTGAGAGAAGAAATTCCTCCTCACCTCAGACTTAAATCGGAGACCCTTTATTTAAGGTGGCACAGTGGCTAGCTCTGCTGCCTCCCAGCACCAGGGACCCGAGTTCGATTCTCAGCTTGGGATTATTGTGGGGGGGCGGGGGGAGGTGGGAGATGATGTGGCGGGGGGGGGGAATGATTGTGGGTGGTTGGGTGTGTGAGAGACAGGCAGGGAAGAGGAGCCAATCAGATCAATCATAATCTTACCGAATGGCAGAGCAGGCCTGACGACTGCTCTTACTTATTATGTTCTTCTGCTTCAATGTGCGGAGTCTGCCCGTTCTCCTTGTGTCTGTATAGGTTTCCTCCAGGTTCTCCGGTTTCCTCCCACAGTTCGAACAGGCCTGAGGATTGCTGTTATTTCTTATGTTCTTCTGATTCAATGTGCGGAGTCTGTACATTTTCCCCGTGTCTTTATGGGTTTCCTCCAGGTTCCCTGGTTTCCTCCCACAGTTCGAAAGACATGCTGGGTCGGTGTATTGGCCATGCTAAATTCTCTCTCAGGCGCTGGAGTGTGGAGATTTTCACAGTAACTTTATTGAAGCGTTAATGTAAGCCTACCTGTGACACTAATAAATAAACTTTAAACTCTGCTCCTTATTTCTAGATTCCTTCATGAGGGGAAGCAAATCTACAAAAGGTCGTGAATGTAGCCCAATCCATCACACAAGCCAGCCTCCCATCATGTAGACTCTGTCTACACTTCCCGTTGCCTCGGCAAAGCAGCCAGCATAATTAAGGATCCCACACACCCCGGACATTCTCTCTTCCACCTTCTTCCATCGGGAAAAAGATACAAAAGTCTGAGGTCACCGTACCAACTGACTCAAGAATAGCTTCTCCCCTGCTGCTGTCAGACTTTTGACCTTGCATTAAGTTGATCTTTCTCTACACCCTAACTATGACTGTAACACTACATTTTGCACTCTCTCATTTTCTGCTCGATGAATGGTATGCTTTGTCTGTATAGCGTGCAAGAAACAATTTTTTTCACTGTATACTAATATATGCGACAATAATAAATCAAATCAAACCAGATCAAATCAAATCAAATCAAATCATCCTCTCAGAATCTACTCTGTCAAACCCCCTCAGAATTTTGTATGCTTCAATAAAATCGTCTCTCATTCTTCTAAATTCTCATAAGTACCTTTCCTCATTCAACATTAGCTTCAGGAATAACTCTAGTGAAATCTGAACTGCCCACAAAACTGGGCCCTAAGTTCTGGAAAACATTCTCAAAATTCTTTCATTCTGTAACTCTCTCTCCTCCTCGAAGACCCTTCTGAAAGCTGCTTTGACCAAGCTTTCAGTCACCTTCCTTAGTTTCACTTTAAGTAGCTTGCTGTCAAATAGTATTTGATAACACTCCAGTAAAGGGCTATAGGTACTTTACTATGTTAAAAGTGTGATATAATTGCAAGTTGTTGTTGTCCCGCAATGGAAAGGAAAATTAGGCAAATTCTAAAATGGACAGATATCCTTGGGGATGAATTTAGTCAACTCAACAGTGCGAAATGGGCTTGGAGTGAACTGGCAGACTGTTTTTCACTGTCGCCAGTCTTCTGCTTAGAAACAAGGGATGCCTACTGTAAACTTGCTTGATGACACCCAACAAGAAACCCAACCAGTGATGTTCATCAGCGCTGCAATGAATGCCATTGAACTACCAATTACGTGATTGAATAAGGAGGTCATGCCTCACAAATTTGGTTGAGTTTTTGAGGAGGTGACAAAAATGATTAACGAGGGAAGGGCCATGGATGTCGTCTACATGGATTTTAGTAAAGCATTTGACAAGGTCCCTCATGGCAGGCTGGTGCAAAAGGTTAAATCTCACGGGATCAAAGGTGAACTAGCTAGATGGGTACAGAACTGGCTTGGCCATAGAAGACAGAGAGTAGCAGTAGAGGGGTCTTTTTCTGATTGGAGGTCTGTGACTAGTGGTGTTCCGCAGGGCTCTGTACTGGGACCTCTGCTATTTGTGATATATATAAATGATTTGGAAGAAGATGTAGCTGGTCTGATTAGTAAGTTTGCGGACGACACAAAGATTGCTGGAGTTGCGGATAGTGATGAACATTGTCAGAGAATGCAGCAGGATATAGATAGGCTGGAAAATTGGGCGGATAAATGCGAAGTGATGCATTTTGGTAGATCTAATGCAGGGGGGAGCTATACAATAAATGGCAGAACCATCAGGAGTATAGACACACAGAGGGATCTGGTTGTGCAAGTCCACAGATCCTTGAAGGTGGCAGCACAGGTGGAAAAGGTGGTGAAGAAGACATATGGCATGCTTGCCTTTATTGGATGGGGCATAGAATATAACAGTTGGCATATGATGTTGCAGTTATATAGAACGTTGGTTAGGCCACATTTGGAATACTGCATCCAGCTCTGGTCGCCACACTACCAGAAGGACGTGGAGGCTTTGGAAAGAGTGCAGAAAAGGTTTACCAGGATGTTGCCTGGTATGGAGGGTATTAGCTATGAGGAGGGATTGAGTAAACTAGGGTTGTTCTCCCTGGAAAGACGGAGGTTGAGGGGCAACCTAATAGGAGTTTATAAAATTATGAAGGGCATAGATAGGGTGAACAGTTGGAAGCTTTTTCCCAGGTCAGAAATGACAAACGCAAGGGGTCACAAGTTCAAGGTAAGGGGGGCAAGGTTCAATACAGATATGCGGGGGACGTATTTTACACAGAGGGTGGTTGGGGCCTGGAATACACTACCAAGTAAGGTGGTTGAGGCAGACATGCTAGGATCATTTAAGACTTATCTAGGTAGCCACATGAACAGACTGGGAATAGAGGGGTACAAACGGATGGTCTAGTTAGGAACACATGATCGGTGCAGGCTTGGAGGGCCGAAGGGCCTGTTCCTGTGCTGTATTGTTCTTTGTTCTTGTTCTATGCTAATTTAGGTACTTCCACTGGATGGATGTTAGCACCACATGCAAAATACATTCTTTCCACACCACCCCCACAATGCCACTGACACAATGCAGTCCAGCAAACAAACAACCACCAGCAGTCCAGGTCAATTCGTGGTTTCCCATGCATCATGAAGTAAATTAAATTAAACTTTCCATCCCGCAACACAAAATGGACAAGGCAGAATGTGATGCAAACTAATCAAATTTATCAGCTTCCCTTAACAAATGGAAAATTCACATTTTTTCCCTGTGTATCCTTATGCAATTGCAAAGCTTTACTCTTTATTTCAAATTTGTCCTATGTGATGCAACACCTATGGCTTCAGCACAATGAGATCCAGGCTGATTGACTTCAGGAAGCATAGCAGAGGACATGCCCCATCTACATCAATGGTGATGAAGTGGAAATGGTTGAAAGCTTCAAGTTTTGAGGTGCCCAGCTTGCCAATGACCTTGGTCCCTCCATGCTGACGCTATAGTAAAGAAAGCTCACCAGCACGTCCACTTTCTCAGGAGGCTAAGGAAATTCCTATGTCCGCTACAACTCACACCAATTTTTGCAGATGTACCATAGAAAGCATCCTTTCCAGGTGTGTCACTGCTTGTTATGGCTCCTGCTCTGACCAAGACCACAATAAACTACAAAGGGTTGTGAACGTAACCCAGTCCATCATGCAAACCAGCCTCCCATCTATTGACTCTGTCTACACTTCTCGTTGCCTCAGGAAAGCAGTCCCACACACCCCGGACATTCTCTCTTCCATCTTCTTCCATTGGGAAAAAGATACAAAAACCTGAGGACATGTACCAACTGACTCAAGAACAGCTTCTTCCCTGCTGCCATCAGACTTTTTGAATGGACCTCTCATGTATTAAGCTGATCTTTCTGTGCACCCTAGCTATGACTGTAACACTATATTCTGCACCCTCTTCTTTCTTTCTCCCCTATGTGCTCTATGAGCAGTCTGTTTTTGTCTGTATAGCGCGCAAGAAACAATACTTTTCACGGTTTCCCAATATATGTGACAATAATAGATAAAATAAAATTAAATTAAAAATCTCTTTTGCAACCTGTGAGGGCCCCACCAAAGCTTGCTCCAGCTCCACGTGTGGACACAAAGTAACATGTTGGTGCTTTAAGTATTCTAGTTGAGTTTGCCATGGAAGAGCATCTCAGCAGTCAGAGCAGTTATCTGAGCAGACTGCCTCCGTCTCTGCTGCAATGATACAGATCACACCCCTGCGGAGTGTTGGAAAAGGAACAGCTGTTCTCACCCATGCTGCCATGGGATTAATACCAAACTACAAGTAAAATGATAGTGAGCTGCCTGCAGTTCAGTTTCACTGGCAGATGTGCTGAACTTACTTCTAGGTTCCCTGTGCACTACTGGATCTCCTCTGTTGCCACACACCCAGAATACCTTCAAGCGAATATCAGGTCCATTGTTCAATCATTATGAAATATAAGATATTTGCTTTTTTTCCTGAGGACTTCCCAATCCTCATGATTCTTTGTCGGGCTTTGCTATGTGCGAATTGGCTGCTTGTGTTAACTTTACAATAGTGACTATACTTTGAAAGCACTTCAATGGCAGTAAAGTAAAGGGGCGGCACAGTGGCACAGTGGTTAGTACTGCTGCCTCACAGTACCAGGGACCTGGGTTCGATTCCCAGCTTGGTCATTGTCTGTGCAGAATCTGCTCGTTCTTCCTGTGACTGTGTGGGTTTCCTCCGAGTGCTCCGGTTTCCTCCCACCATCTGAGAGACGTGCTGGTTAGGTGCATTGGCCATGCTAAATTCTCCCTTGGTGTACCCAAACAGGCACTGGAGCATGGCGACTAGATGATTTTCACAGTAACTTCATTGCAGTTTTAAGGTAAGCCTACTTGTGACAGTTTCTTTGTTTTTCTGTCCCATCATCTGGTTGCAGTCAGTCTATTTCCTGTGAGTCAACTCAACATGGGAGTCAACAGCATGGTGATTATTTGGAAGTCCATTAAGCATATTCTCTCTTGAGCAATGCCCAGATTCCTGTCACAGACAGAGTATGACTGTTTGATTTTCCACCATTTTAAAGTATGACAATGGGTTAATCAAATTGCTTGCTACATGGATAACTAATATCCAAATATATTAACCTCCATGGTTTAAAGTTCACCTCAGTACCTAAAGGAAGTTCATTAAAGTCTTAGTCTTTTCGTCAGTAATTGAAATGAAAATTAAGATTGAAATTGAAATCTCAACACATTATCAGCATGAATAAGAATCATTACCACTTTAACTTGAATACATAGACTGAATAATAAATTGTGTGGTTGGAAGCTAGAAGTAACAAAGGGACAGAGACAGATTGGCCTGGCATTACTGTTAGGCTGTGCTGTTTTTTTTGTTGCAATTCACCTGAAATCGACCAAACTACAGCGAAAGAGCAAGGAAATTAATTAGATGGGTGGCACGGTGGCACAAGGCTTAGCACTACTGTCTCACAGTGCCAGGGAGCCAGGTTCAATTCCGGCCCTGGGTGACAATATGTGTGGAGTTTGCACATTCTCCCTCTGTCTGCATGGGTTTCCTCCAGGTGCTCCGGTTCCCTCCCACACTCCAAAGATGTGCAGGTTAGGTGGATTGTCCATGCTAAATTGTCCCTTAGAGTCAAGGGATTAACAGGGTAAATACGTGGGGTTACAGGGATAGGGCCTGGGTGAGATTATTGTTGGTGAGGGCTCAATGGGCTGAATGGCCTCCTTCTGTACTGTAGGGATTCTATGATAAACATTCAGTGCAACTCGGAAATCAACAGAAAAACAAGTATGTTTTAAGATGCTGCCTAATTGCATTGGGTCCTGACAAAGTTTACTGGCAATATGAAGTTGGACCAGAAAACTGAGCAAAAGAAAAATTCTGGAAAACAGGTGTGATTTCAGTACAACTTGTACCTAGTTTTGCACCTGAAGTGGAAGACCTAACCCCTTGAGTAAGTGCTTAAATAATGCCAGATAGGGTTACAGAACAGATTTCCCAAAATTATACATGTGCATTAAGAGTTAGATTCTGCAGAAAGACTGTATAAACGTAGCTTGAGATAGGACTTTGAGAGGAGATCGAATGAAGTGTTTAAAATGAATAAGAGATTCTATAAGATGATTTGGAAAATTGAGAAGGGCAAGGCATTTATCTTAGTGTTAGAGCAAGGTGACCACGATTCCTCAGATACTGAAGTAGTCCATGTTCAAATGCAACAAGATCTGGACAGTAACCCGGTTTGGGCTGACAAGTGGTAAGTAACATTCGCGCTACACAAATGCCAGGCAATGACCATCGCCAATAAGAGACACTCTAACCACTGCCCCTTGACATTCAATGGTGTCACCATCACTGAATCCCCCACTGTCAACATCCTTGGGGTTACCATTAACCAGAAATTCAAATGGAATCACCACATAAGCACAGTGGTTAGAAGAGCAGGTCTGAGGCTCGAAATATTGCGGCGACTCACTCACCTCCTGACTCCCCAAAGCCTATCCACCATCTACAAGGCACAAGTCAGGAGTGTGATGGAATACTCTCCACTTGCCTGAATGAGTGCAGCTCCAACAACACTGAAGAAGCTTGACACATTCTCGAACAAAGCAACCTGTTTGATTGACACCACATTCACAAATATCCACTCCCTTCACCACCGACATTCAGTTGCAGCAATGTGTACTATCTACAAGATGCACTGCAGAAATTCACCAAAGATCCTTAGACAGCACCTTCCAAACCTCCGACCACTTCCATCTCGAAGGACAAGGACAGTAGATATGTGGGAACACCACCACCTGCAAGTTCCCTTTCAAGCCACTCACCACCCTGACTTGGAAATATATCGCCATTCCTTCGCAGTCGCTGGGTCAACATTCTGGAATTCCCTCCCTAACAGCATTGTGGGTCAACCCACAGCAAATGGACTGCAGCGATTCAAGAAAGCTGACCACCAGCTCCTTCTCAAGGGTAACTAGAGATGGGCAACAAATGCTGTCCAGGCAGCGATGCCCATGTCCCATGAATGAATAAATAAAGGTCACTTTGGAGTGAAATTTGGAAGTACTGTTTCCATGCAAAGGTTGAATCATTGCATACACTGACCTGACCAAAACATTTGATTCAGCAAATGGCAAGGCTTTGTGAATTGTACTCCAAGAAATTTCATCATAACCCTGCAGTTGCTTCATGATGATCTGACTGCAACTGTCTTGAGGAGAGATCTGAAACAGATGTCTTTAAAATCCAGACTGGGCTCAAGGAATTATTATTTTTTGCCCCCATACTATTCACAATCCAAATGACAGTAGATATTCACCTTATTAAAGATCAACCACCTTCTGGTGTTAGTATTAAACATCATCTAGATGGATAACTCTTTAAGCTCAGTTGCCTTCTTGCCAAAACTAAACTAACCTTGATAGACATACATGGCAGATTGTGAGTGACTGCAGTGTCATTGCCCACTCTGCACGAGATTTACAGGCCACTTTCAATCTCTTCAATTCTGCACACGAAAACTTAGCCTGTTCTTGAATGTTGCCAAAACAAAACTCATACATCAATCCACATCTGGCCAGCCAAATGTTGCACCTCCCATATATAATGTGTGGAGTACTTTCCATACTTCAATGGTCATCGTTCTCAAAGTGCACCATTGATGAAGCCAATAAATGATCAACTTGCACCATTTCAATCTTCTACAAATTACAGCAGTGTGTGACAACATGGACTTATGCTAGTCAACAAAAGTCCCGGTGTAAAGATCAGTTATTGTCACCATTGACCTGCATTGCAGCAGGACCTGGATATTGTCTCAGTGACACACAAGACTGCGAGAGAACTTCCAGCAGCAATGTCTGCAGATTCAATGGGAGGTGCATTGAACAAATCTTTGTGTTTTTCTTTAAGCCAGATCTACAAGCATTTAAGCAAAACTGCTGCAAAATCAAGGTTGACGAACTGGACAGCTATCTGAATGGCTGAAGGTTGTCTCTGCCATCAGACCCTGTTCTTTCAACTCTCAAATGGCTAACGCTCCAGGGAGGATGAAAAAAATATTTCCAGGACACTCTGAAGCTCTCCGTGAAGCATAGCAATGGAAGAGCTTACTAACAATTGATCAGAATGATGCCTATTAACTTGTCAATCAAGCTGCATTGCACTTGAATCATAACATCTTAATGATGAGGTAGAGCAAGGGCAGAGAAAGAAAGAAAATGAAGAAAGTCCTACCCTCCAGATACCACTACCTCATGGAACTAACCCCATGTGTCCAAGGATGTGCAGTTGAAAATCGGCCTGTTCAGTCACATGAGGATCCATGGCAGAAACTTGTGAACCAAAGTCGATGTCATCCTTGAGTTGATGGACAGCCAATGACAATGACTGGGAAGGTGAAACTTGTAAACACAAGAGGCGAAGGGTGAATTGAAATTCTCAAGAATTAGACTGATACATTTTTGTTGGACAAGGATAACATGATGAAAAAAATGGCAGACCAATGGGGGTGAGTAAAAAGCCAGCCATGCTCTGCTTGAATGATGGAGCAAGCTCAAAGGGCTGATCCGCTATTGCTATGTTTCTATATCACTGCCAAGAGGCCACCTATATTACTCTGCATAATTGGAATGTTACTGCTACACCACTACAATAAACTCATCAATAAACTATTTCCTTGGGTTGTGGGCTAGAATTTCTACTTCAAATAAAAATGGTGTTGAGCAGGCTTAAATCTTAGATCTTAGGATCATCCAGAACTTACCATAGGTTTCGGTGGTCATTCTATTAAATATTAGTTTCATCCTTTATACTGACATGGCTACAGAGGATCTCTGGACAATCCATTAATGATTAGATGACCATATTATAAGTCAGTTTTCATGGCCTACAGCATACTTTGCTGGGGATTGATAACTAGTCAATAATTCCCTGCTCCAATCCTAACAGCAGGACCATACGGCTATTTCTCCTCCATTCCAATGAAGGTTGAAAGATTATAATCTGCATAATGATATTGACTTTGGAACTTAATTACAGTTCATAGAAAATAAAAGAAACTTATTGTAATTCTTTTAACATTTTGATAGTGGTTCAGCAGAACAATTACGTGACTTGCATTTTTTTCCAAAGAACATTCAATAACTGTTGATATTTCCATTGAACAAGATTCTGAAATAGGAAGAGTCAGTCATTACTGGTTAAAACTTTATCAGTTTCTCTTATGCAAAACCAAGGTACTGTGAGTTGAATTGAATACAATTTGCAAATATAAGGTGTATTAAATGTAAAAAGCAAATACTGTGAATACCAGAAATCTAAAATTAAAACAAAAAGTGCTGGAAATGGTCTACGGCATCTTTGGAAAGGTAAGGCTGATATTTTAGGTCAATGGCCTTTCATCAGAACCAAATGATTGAATATTGTTCCTTATTCATGATTGGCAAGGTTGTTCTCCATTCCTAATTGCCCTGGAAGTATGGTGCTGGGTCTAATCTGCAGCGTTCTACTGAACGAGGGAAGTCAGAAAGCAGTCAACGGTGTTGGTGTGGGACTCCAGTCACATATAGGCCAGACCTGGTAAAGACAGCAGTTTCTTTCTCTGAGGACATTAATGAGCTATTAAGGTTTTTACAATTAACCATCAACTTAATGGTCCATTTTATTCATGGCAGCATTTTATTTTCAGGTTTTGTTTCAAAGTGAGTTCAAATTCCCAAGTTGCTATTTTGCAATTTTGAACTCACATTCTCTAGATTATTAGTTCAGCCCTCTGGTTTTGTAGACACCAGTAACGAAACCACCCGATTATCATTCCTTTCTTAAATACAGACAAATGTGAATATTGCACAGTGGAAGAAAGATATACAGCTAATGTTAAAACTGAAATAAATCTAAAAATGTTGATAAAGTTAATTTATCAGTCACAAGTAGGCTTACATTGACACTGCTGTAAGTTACTGTAAAAGTTACTGTAAAAATCCCCAAGTCGTCACACTCTGGCACCTATTCAGGTGCACTGAGGGAGAATTTAGCATGGCCAATGCACCGAACCAACATGTCTTTCGGGCTGTGGGAGAACACCAGAAAACCTGGAGGAAACCCACGCAGCCACGGGGAGACTATGCAGACTCCACACAGTCAGTGACCCAAGCTGGGAATCGAACTGGGATCTCTGACATTGTGAGGCAACAGCACTAACCACTGTGCCACTGATAGACATAAGATTTAACATGGCCAGTCATGGTAGAGCCAGGATCAATCAAAAAGCTACAGGATAATGACCTAAACGCTGAATAAAACCCCACAGAGGTCAGACACCAATGTTTTTTGTCCACTTTTCTTTACTGAAATATTCAAACCGTGGAAATGATGCCAGTCAAAATAAAGGTTAATGTTTCCATTTTAATAGATAGGGAGAACTGCCATATGAATGTACTAAACATCTACGCATTGAAATCACTAACAGTACACTGGTGGCATATCTGAATTTGAACTGTGACAAGGACTAGTGCTAGTTATCCTTTAAATGGATTTCTGTAGCTAGAGATCGTAATATGTTTGATAATTCAGTTCGTTAATTATTCACAAACTTTAATATTGTGGCTGGGTTGTTCATGTTAAGCGAGGAGGAGTTTAATTTATGACACAGGCTCAATATCCAACACTATACTCATGTTGTGAGTTGTTCGACCCTGAATCCTGTGTGGTTTTTGTCATCGAGTACTGCTTGTCTAAAGTTACTCTTCAGGTAAACCCTCTCCAGCTCTACTTCACCCAGATTACTTTGTGTAAGCGTCCATTGCTCAAAGCCTACTGTACATAGAATTAAAGAGCACCTGCAAAGATGGTTTCTCTAAACCTGTTCACTCCAAAGCGTTTCAAATGCAGCTTTCTCCCCTTTTTATGTATAAACATGGCAGAGGTGTTGTTTTTATGTGTCTCTTTGTGCAGTATACAACTCTATCTCTTATAACAATCCAGTTGTTTGAATAGTTTGCCAAATAGAGATGAAAGGCCACATACTAGCTCACACTTACTTTCTATTATTGCCTTCCCAAGCAATGCTCCATTGTAAACAATCATTTTTTGTTTGTACTTATTCTACTCCCTGTTGTGATGAAAAGCGTACATTTCAAAAGCTTTTCTTATCAGTAGTATTGATGGGAAAAGATTTCTGAGGGCACAATTTAAACAAGTGTTTTCTGTATTACATTTGTGTCTCAGTAAAACCCAAAATGCTGGAAAATACATGAACGCTCTTACAAAGGAAATCTGGGTACAAAATCAAGACGGATGGTAAGAAGTTCCTCTTCAGATGGTTTGGCCAACAATGAAAGGGCCGATCAGTCTGGCATTGGAAACCAAAAAAAATGAAGGGATAATGTTTTTCAAAATCACAAGAGATTTTAACAACATTTATGAAGGAAAGCTATTCCTACTGAGTCAACTTTTACAAAACATACATCAAACATTCATCAAAATAATGAAGGAAGAGGTTCGAAGATTTTTTCGAGCAGAAGGCTATTAGGATTTGGCATGCTTTTCCAGGGAGCAGAATCCATAATACTGTCTGAAAGGAAAGTAGATAAATAGTTGATAAAGAAGAAAAAAGTAAATATAGGAACATTTAGGTTCTCAATCCATATGGCTGATCTATGACCTAACTCTTAGCACTTCCGGTTAACAAAAAAACTATCAATCTCAGATTTAAAATTAACAATTGATCTGGCATCACTTGCAGAAGGGAATGCCAAATTTCTATTACATTTTGTATGTAGAAGTTTTTCCTAATTTCACTCTTGTGCGGTTGGCTCTAATTTTATGACTATGCCTTCCAATCATCTATCAATGAAAAGGAAAAGGTAGTAGATGCATAGGAATGCCACAACTTGCAATTTCCCCTCACAGCACACAATACCCATATTCATAGAATCATAAAATCGCTACACTTCTATGAGTATCCTGACTTGGAGCCATATCGATGTTCCTTTGTGGTCACTGAATCTAAATCCTGGAACTGCCTTCCTATTATGTTGTCTATTTTGTCTTATCAGCAAGTTTGGAAATCTCATAGTTTGCTTTCAATTTCATGTGCTTCAACTTTTGCTAAAAGTCTCAAATGAAAGACTTTATTAAATGCCAGCATGAAGTCCATATAAATAAAATCTATCAAAGAACAGCAACAAAGTCGAATGGATCCAAACAGAATGCACATTCAAAGAGCTGGCTTAGATATGGTGGGTTGTTTCTGCGCTGTAAAATTCTATAATGTGGTAACACAGGAATTATTTAGAAAACAGTTGGTTGTGCTGATTTGCTGAATGAATGAACTAGAGCTGAATAGAATTATCATCTATATCCAGCTTATGATCTTTGACACCCACTGGGAGGTGGAGGAACAGAGCAATCATGAAAACGAGGTTGGACAGAACACAAATTCCTTTTTCACTTTGGTCAATGAGACAAATTAGATGGTTTGAATCATACCCATGCAACACTGCAAGAGACCATTTACTATTCTATTCTTTTCACAGCAGCCACTTGCCTGCAAGTGAGATGAATACAATTCATGTGCATATATGTAACCAACTGGGCTTCATTACTGTGGACATTGGCAAGTGTTAGCTTCTGTAATGCCCTGAATATGAGATTGTCTTACTTTGATCTCATTAATTGAATGCTGCCTGGCTTTAGTTATTGATCCAGTACCAGATGACACATCTGTCAAAAGAGCCAGGCTCATTGCTTTGGCCTCCTTCAGCTGCATCCTTAAGATTATTCACCCCAGCTTTATTTGCTGCTCCCATGATAATTTGGGAGCATCTGTTCCTCTCCAAAACTTTGTCAATCTTGGCCACAAAAGCTGTCCTTGCCTGGAAGTAATTACAGCTGTCACTAGAATTGAACTGCTCAAAGAAGCTAAATCATGAGGCTGATAAATAACTTCGGAAAAAGTATCGAGAAATAATTTTAAATGTGGTCGTATGACACAACCATCACAGCATTTTTTAAATCTTGGGTGCAAGGTAAAAGTTCAAGTTTAAGTTTATTTATTCATGTCACAAGTAGCCCTACATCAACACTGCAATGAAGTTACTATGAAAATCCCCTAGTCGCCACATTCCGGCGCCTGTTTGGGTACACTGAGGGAGAATTTAGCATGGCCAATCTAACTAACCAGTACATCTTTCGGACTGTGGGAGGAAACTGGAGCACCCGGAGGAAACCCACGCAGACACGGAGAGAACGTGCAGACTTCACACAGACAGTGTCCCAAATCCAGGAATTGGACCTGGGTCCAAAGCACTGTGAGGCAGCAGTTCTAACCACTGTGTCACTGTGCTGCCCCAAAAACTCATTCTTATGATTTATGCAAACATCATGAGTACTGGAAAGGCTCTGATCTAATAAATGTGCAATCAACTTAACCGAGTATAATTAATGTGAACGTGTAGTCACAGTGAACTCCCACTCTTTAACTGCACAACAATAAAAACAATCTGTGTGATTAAACTGGCCTGTGCAATCCTTGTGGATACCCCAACTTTCCCTCAGAAACACCATAACAAGTTTTGGGAAGCAAATAAGAGTAATGACGAGTGCTAATTAATGCAGTAAGTGTCACTAATACATATTGTCTGCAAACATTTTCAACCTGTAACCCCATCTGTAACAGCAGGATTGTACATAGCAGTACTATTGGCTCAGTCTACCTGAGCTTGTGGTGACCTCATCCATAGGAATAAAGGACAAAACCAGAAAATGCTGGAAAATCTCAGCAGGTCTGACAGCATCTGTGAAGAGAGAATAGAGCCAACATTTTGAGTCTGGATGGCCCTTCATCAGACCCTTTGTCAGAGTCATCCAGACTCGAAACGTTGACTCTGTTCTGTTTCCACAGATACTGTCAGGCCTGTTGAGAATTTCCAGCATTTTCAGGTTTCAGCATCTGCAGTATTTTGCTTTCATCGATAGGAATAAAGGCCTGTACAGAAAGTCCACATTATATTGATGTCATTTCCTTGCAAGGGGTGGATAGAAGCTTTATAAGGCTTTATAAGGGTACTCCCAGGGTAAGAAAGGACTTGGCGTATCCAGATCCTGACATAGTCCCATATTATTTGGCAGGAATCTATCAGAGTAGCCAGTTAAATTGAGCCTCACTTTTCTGCTGCCGAGAATTAAATTCATCCAAGATCAAATGTGGATCACATCTGTTCCTATTGCTTGATAGACAATTCATGATTTGGTCATGAATACATAAGTAAGTTTCTTTATGATATTTTATCAGCCAATTATTCTTGAATATGAGAAGCAACTTAGTATTAAGAATTCGTTTTCAAATTGTCCCTGAATTCCATTTATGTTTCCCGATGCTATTTCCTTTTGAACACCATTCTCATAGGAATTATTGCAATGATATTTAAGGGTCATTTTGCAAAGTAACTCCTTTATTCTTACAGGAGCCTCAAATTGGACCTGTGGTTTCCTGTTTGAGAAGCAAATATTTGATAATATACAATCACAAACTGTAATGAATGTAGACTGCGATAATCAAATCCAGTGTATTGAAAGTTAATGTTGTGGGAGTGATAAATGACATAGATTATTGTAAAAATAAAGCATTTTCACATTCGATGGAGCACAAGGTTCTCAGGGGTAGAATTCCTTCAGTCTCCACATCCGTTTTTGGAGTTTTATGGACAGTGATATTGGCAGGCAGAATTTAGGAAGAAAAATAAGGAGAGGGGTAATATGAAGAAAATGATACTACTTAAAGGGGTACATGGACAGTAAGACCTGGGATTGTAAGTGCACAACTTTTTATGGTAAGTAGGATAGGTTGAGAAGGTTATTGAATAAACATATGGGATGTAAACAGGGATGTCGGCTGAATTTGATGTCCCCACCAGGTTTACATGGGGGGGAGGGGGTGGGGGGGGGAGGGGGGGGGGGAGGTGGGGGGAGGGGAGATGGAATGAAACCTGAAGGGATGGGATACCCTCCAGGTACCCACCTGCCCTCACCACACAACAATTTTACATTGATTAAGGCAAGGCCTCAGATGGGAAGCCCAACTTTGGCCCAATTGAGCCCCGAAAGGGATCAATCATAAGGGTGGTTTTGCACACAGCCTCAATTTTTAGGCTGGAAGGAGGATTTACCTTTACCTTGCATAGGGGAAGCCCAAAAATCAAATGGATTTCGATCTCAGGCAGGAAGGGAGTGCATCCCCATCAGGCTGCAGGCACACTACCTAAAGGTGTGGTGGTCTCTGGACCTCTCTGCCACCACTCCTTTCTGGCCTCTCCCCTGAGACCCCGAGCACCCACTGTGGCGAACCATCATTGGTTCCCACTAGGTAGTACTGAGCCAGGGTCTGGCCAGTACTACGAGTCTGTATATATGTTGCTGTTGGGGTTAGGGATGGGTTGTTCTACTTGTTGTTATTGGGGTTAGGGTTGGGCTGTTACACCTGTATTATAGTTATTATGGTACATCCCAGTCGGGCTCCGCCTCCTGGGAGAGGTATAAAGGTCACTGCTCTGTCTGGGACCCCTCAGTCTGGGATCGTGTACTATATATGGTAGCTTCGTTGTAATAGTAAATAAAAGCCTTTATTTCCTTGAGCATCTCAAGCCTCATGTGTGATAACGCGCATCAATTTTATTTACTATTAATTAAACTCTCGTCGTTAGAAAAAAAGGAAAACGATACAGAGAGTGTGGAGCAAATGTTAAAACCCGAACGTCTTACACTGGATCCACGTGCGGCGGGCGCCTCTAACACCTTCGACCACTGGTTGAAATGTTTTGAGGACTACCTTGCAGCCTCCGCAGCGGTTACCACAGACGACGACAGACTCCGGGTCCTCCACGCGAGGGTAAGCGACGCCGTATATCTCGTGATCCGTGCGGCCACCAACTACAAAGGGGCCCTCGGGCTTCTTAAGAAGGGCTACATTAAACCGCCAAACGAGATGCATGCTCGATACCTCTTAGCCACTCGACGAGGGCAGCCCGGCGAAACGACGGAACAGTACACGTGCGAGCTCCTACAGCTAGCCAGGGGCTGTAACTGCAAAGCAGTGTCGTCAGACCAGAACATGAACGACCTCGCTTGAGATGCGTTTGTGGCGGGAATCGGATCATCTTATATCCGACTCAGACTGTTGGAGCAAGGTAATCTTGATCTCACTAAGTCGATAGAACTAGCGGATACGTTGGAGACGGTCTCCAAAAGCCTAGCATTGTATCCCGAAGGCCACGTGGAGACAGCGTGGCAGGAGCAGTCGCTGATCCCTCCTCATCCCTCGGGTCCGAAAAGCTGTGTGATGGCGTGCCCACACTCGGGCCTGACGACGGCAGCAGCTCCAGGCGGCCCGCGGTGTTACTTCTGTGGGGGAGTGAAGCACACTCGGCAGCGATGTCCCGCTAAAGCAGTGTTGTGCTCTGCCTGCGGTAAGAAGGGGCACTATTCGAAGGTATGCCGATCCAAACTTACTTCCAGTAACAGCAGTGCGGCCTGCGACTCCCCGGAGCCCGGTTCTTCGTCGTCGGCATCGTCGAGGGTTTCATCCACGTGCGAGGCCAGGACGCCGCCATTACAGACGACGGAGTCGTAAGAGACGCGCGACCACCAGGGGTAGCTGATTTTGGCGCCATCACCCACGTGCGACCTATGGGAGCAGCCATGTTGGTCGGCACCGACCGCGAATGACCAGCAGGGGTCATCTTCATCTATCTCAGCTGCCTGCAGTGGCGCTCACGAACCAACGGTGGCGTCGATCATCCTGGACCAGGCCAAGCCTCACAGACTCGACAAGTCTATGATGGACATTCAGGTAAACAAACACTTGATATATTGTCTGTTTGACAGCGGGAGCACTGAGAGTTTTATTCACCCAGACGCTGTGAAGCGGTGTGGCCTCCAGATCCAACCTGTCAAACAGACGATTTCGATGGCATCAAGGTCCCGGTCTGTCACCGTGCTAGGGAGTTGCGTGGTAAATTTAACCGTGCAGGGCACGGTTTACGAGCGCTTCAAGCTCCTGGTGTTACCGCACCTTTGCGCGCCAATACTCCTCGGACTAAATTTCATGGTCCACTTGAAGAGTGTAACCCTACAGTATGGTGGGCCACTCCCTCCGCTTTCAGTGGGAGAACAGCAGCTTCCAAATTGCCCAACGCGCCCCGTCTGTAGCCTCTCGACGCTGAAGATTACCACACCCTCCCTGTTCCAGAATCTTGTGCCAGGCTGCAAGCCCATCGCGACTAAGAGTAGGCGTTACAGCGCTGAGGATCGGATCTTCATTCGATCTGAAGTTCAGCGGCTCCTCAAGGAAGGGTTCATACAATCTAGCGCTAGTCCATGGAGAGCGCAGGTCGTGGTGGTCAAGAGTGGAACAAACCCCGGATGGTCATTGACTATAGTCAGACCATTAATAGATACACGCAGCTGGATGCGTATCCCCTCCCGCGCATATCTGACATGGTCAACCAGATTGCGCAGTACCGGGTGTTCTCCACCATAGACCTCAAGTCTGCCTACTACCAACTCCCCATTCGCCCAGAGGACCGATAATACACGGCTTTCGAGGCGGATGGTCGCTTGTATCATTTTCTCAGGGTTCCTTTTGGTGTCACCAATGCGGTCTCGGTCTTCCAGCGTGCTATAGACCGAATGGTGGACCATAACGGACTGCGAGCTACCTTCCCATACCTGGATAACGTCACCATCTGCGGCCATGACCAGCAGGACCACGACTCAAATCTCCTTAAGTTCCTACGCACTGCATCTCGCCTGAATCTGACCTACAACAGGGAGAAGTGTGTATTTCGTACGCGCCATTTAGCCATCCTCGGATATGTGGTGGAAAACGGGGTCATTGGCCCTGATCCAGACCGTATGCGTCCCCTCCTTGAACTTCCCCTGCCCACTAGCGCAAAAGCACTGAGAAGATGCTTAGGCTTCTTCTCTTACTATGCACAGTGGGTTTCCAATTACGCGGACAAAGCCTGTCAGCTCATCAAGTCCACCTCTTTTCCCCTAACTCCAGAGGCTCGATTGGCCTTTGATAAACTAAAAGCCGACATCGCGAAAGCCATGATGCACGCTGTTGATGAGTCCACCCCCTTTCAGTTGGAGAGCGATGCATCTGATTTCGCCCTGGCCGCCACACTTAACCAGGCGGGCAGGCCCGTCGCCTTTTTTTACTGCACCCTCCAAGGCCCCGAAATTCGACATTCAGCGGTGGAAAAGGAGGCCCAGGCCATTGTGGAGGCCGTCAGGCATTGGCGCCATTACTTGGCGGGAAAACGGTTCACCCTGATCACGGACCAGCGGTCCGTGGCGTTCATGTTCAATAACACGCTGCGGGGCAAGATCAAGAACGACAAGATCTTGCGGTGGAGAATCGAACTCTCCACCTGTAATTACGACATCATGTATCGTCCAGGGAAACTCAACGAGCCCTCGGATGCCCTGTCGTGTGGAGCATGCGCCAGTATACAGGAGGACCGTTTGCAGGCTCTCCACAATGACCTCTGCCATCCTGGGGTCACTCGGCTCTACCACTTCATAAAAGCCCGCAATCTGCCCTACTCGGTGGAGGATGTCAGGTCCATAACGAGAAGCTGTCGGGTATGCGCGGAATGCAAACCGCACTTTTACCGACCTGACAGGGCACAACTAGTCAAGGCCACTCGTCCCTTCGAAAGACTGAGTGTCGACTTTAAGGGCCCCCTTCCCTCAACAGATCGGAATGTGTACTTCCTCAACATCATTGATGAGTACTCGAGATTCCCTTTTGTTATTCCCTGCTCTGATACATCCGCTGCCACGGTTATCAAGGCATTCCGTGGTCTTTTCACCCTCTTCGGGTACCCCTGCTACATTCACAGCGATAGGGGCTCGTCGTTCATGAGCGATGACTTGAGGCAATACCTGCTCTCATACGGGATTGTCTCTAGTAGAACCACGAGCTACAACCCTAGGGGTAACGGACAGGTGGAACGTGAGAACGCTACAGTCTGGAAGGCTGTCTTACTGGCGTTGAAGTCAAAAAGCCTTCCAGTCTCCCGTTGGCAAGAGATGCTCCCTGATGCGCTCCACTCCATACGCTCACTCCTGTGTACGGCAACCAACGCTACTCCCCATGAGAGGCTGTTTTCATTCCCTCGGAAGTCTTCCTCTGGGACCTCATTACCGTCTTGGTTGACGTACTCAGGACCTGTCCTCCTGCGGCGACGTGTAAGGGCCCGCAAGTCCGACCCGTTGGTCGAACAGGTCCATCTCCTCCACGCCAACCCTCAGTATGCCTATGTGGCATACCCTGACGGGCGAGAGGACACGGTCTCGATTCGAGACCTGGCGCCAGCAGGGGACGTAGAAACCCCTGTCGCTCCCAAACCTCCTGTTAGAAACCCCCCAACTATTGTTTCCCCTCCTGACACGGCGCGGGCAGCATCGGGACCATTACTTAACCCTTTTACTCCCGTGTACAGCTTGCCTGAGTCCAGGAGATGGTCACCACTTCAGGGCGTGTCGGAACTCAACGGATTATCATCACCTCGGGGTCAGCCGGCCCGTGAGACTGTGGAGGAACCGTTGGACATCGCCTTGGGGAGAACGCCACCGCGAGTGCCTACTCCGGTGCCATCACCGTTGTTGAGGGGGTCACAACGACGGTGCGGTCCCCCTGACCGTCTGAACTTATAGACTGATGACAAATTATTCTGTTTTTTGTACCCCGCCGGCCTTTGTCTTCAAAGGAGGGGTGAATGTGGTGAACCACTGTTGGTTCCCACTAGGTAGTACTGAGCCAGGGTCTGGCCAGTACTACGAGTATGTATATATGTTGCTGTTGGGGTTAGGGATGGGTTGTTCTACTTGTTGCTGTTGGGGTTAGGGTTGGGCTGTTACACCTGTATTATAGTTATTATGGTACATCCCAGTCGGGCTCCGCCTCCTGGGAGAGGTATGAAGGTCACTGCTCTGTCTGGGACCCCTCAGTCTGGGATCGTGTACTATATGTGGTAGCTTCGTTGTAATAGTAAATAAAAGCCTTTATTTCCTTGAGCATCTCAAGCCTCGTGTGTGATAACACGCATCACCCACTTCATTCTACTCCCTGCCTCCCACCCCGACCTTCCCTCCCATTGCTGTCTTTTGACCCCTTGAACTTTCTCTCTTTGGACTCCGTGCCATTATTAGTCTCTGGCATTCTCATGCCATTCAGAGAAAAAGATAAGGGCGGCACGGTAGCACAGTGGTTAGCACTGCTGCTTCACAGCTCCAGGGACCTGGGTTCGATTCCTGGCTTGGATCACTGTCTGTGTGGAGTTTGCACATTCTCCTCGTGTCTGCGTGGGTTTCCTCCGGGTGCTCCGGTTTCCTCCCACAGTCCAAAGATGTGCGGGTTAGGTTGATTGGCCATGATAAAATTGCCCCTTAGTGTCCTGAGATGTGTAGGTTAGAGGGATTAGTGGGTAAAATATGTCGGGATATGGGGGTTAGGGCCTGGGTGGGATTGTGGTCGGTGCAGACTCGATGGGCCAAATGGCTTCTTTCTGTACTGTGGGATTTCTATGATTTCTATGATCTATGAAAAAATAGGGGACAATCTTACCAGAATTTGGCAAAATGTCAGGATCTGACTCCAGAAAAACAGATCGGTTTTCGCTCCAGATTTTCTGACACTCTGACAAAAAAACAGACTAACATGTTGAGGAACAGTGCCTAAACATGCCAGGAAAGCTCGGCTGCACTGAAATCAATACGCCATTTTTAAAAGGCATCCTGATAAAAGCAAAAAATACCTTTTCGCTAACCCATCACAGAGGTATCAGGGGTTCCCCCGCACCACAATCAGAGCCAGCATCTGCCCCACCCAACTGCCACGATCAGAGCTGGCATCTCTCCCTCACCCCCCCCGGCTCTTCCCTCCAAATAGCAATGCCGAATATCACCCCCTTCCCCCAAACATAGCCAGTATCAGACCCATTACCCCCACAAACAGCTGTCACCAGTCTCCCCAGATACCATGCCCGCAGCCCTCGACCACTACAGAGAAATGAATCCCTCCCCCATGAGTCTTCCACTAGGTTCTACCCCAGGCACTGCCCCCTGCAATGGTTGGCACAGCTAGGATGGCACTGCCAGATTGGCATGGTGCCTGGCTATGGTGAAGGAGGCATATGGTATGCTTGCCTTTATAGGACGGGGTATAGAGTATAAAAGCTGGAGTCTGATGATGCAGCTGTATAGAACGCTGGTTAGGCCACATTTGGAGTACTGCATCCAGTTCAGGTTGCCGCACTACCAGAAGGACGTGGAGGCGTTAGAGAGAGTGCAGAGAAGGTTTACCAGGATGTTGCCTGGTATGGAGGGTCTTAGCTATGAGGAGAGATTGGGTAAACTGGGCTTGTTCTCCCTGGAAAGACAGAGAATGAGGGGAGATCTAATAGAGGTGTACAAGATTATGAAGGGGATAGATAGGGTGAACGTTGGGAAGCTTTTTCCCAGATCAGAAGTGACGATCACGCGGGGTCACGGGCTCAAGGTGAGAGGGGCGAAGTATAACTCAGATATTCGAGGGATGTTTTTTACATAGAGGGTGGTGGGGGCCTGGAAGGCGCTGCCAAGTAGGGTGGTGGAGGCAGACACGCTGGCATCGTTTAAGACTTACCTGGATAGTCACATGAGTAGCCTGGGAATGGATGGATACAAACGATTGGTCTAGTTGGACCAAGGAGCGGCACAGGCTTGGAGGGCTGAAGGGCCTGTTTCCTGTGCTGTACTGTTCTTTGTTCTTTGTTCTTTGGGGGTGTATAACTACAGTTAATTGTATTAAACTGTATTAAAATCAGGTTCACGGGATTACGCCACCAGTGCGATTTGCGATTTTCAGGTTTTACCAGAACTGGAGCCCTCTCCAATGACCACGCACATGGAGAGAGTGGGCTCAAGATCCTGCCCATAGAAAATAGGAGCAGGAGGAGGCCATTCAGCCCTTTGAGCCTGCTCCACCATTCATTATGTTCATGGCTGATCATCCAACTCAATAGCCTGATCCTCCTCTTCGCCCCATATTTAACTTCTTGAAAATGTACAATTTTTGGGCCTCAAATGCTTTCTATGGTAATAAATTTCATACACTGATCACTCTTTGAGTGAAGAGATCTCTTCTCATCTGAGTGCTAAAAGCTTTGCCCCGTATCCTTAGACTATGACATCTGGTTCCAGCACCTCCCACCATCGGGAGCATCCTTCCTGCATCGACCTTGTCTAGTCCTGTTAGAATTTTATAGGTTTTGATGACATTCCCTCTCATTCTTCTGAATTCCAGTGAATATAATCCTAACTCACTTAATCTCTCCTCAAATGTCAGTCCTACCATTTCAGTAATCAGTCTGGGAAACTTTCTCTGCACTTCCTCCGTAGCAAGAACGTCCTTCCTCAGATAAAGAGGCAAAAACTGCACACAATATTCTAGGTGTGGCCTCACCAATGCCCTGTATAATTCTATCAACAGTAAGAAGTTTAACAACACCAGGTTAAAGTCCAACAGGTTTATTTGGTAGCAACGTGTTTTGTTTCTTAAAGACTTGATTAGTTGTAAGTATTCGCATTCCAACCATTATTCATGTAAATTGAGTTTGTGTCTTTATATGTTCTGTTTGTGAACAGAATTCCCACTCACCTGAAGAAGGGGCTTGCAGCTCCAAAAGCTTGTGTGGCTTTTGCTACCAAATAAACCTGTTGGACTTTAACCTGGTGTTGTTAAACTTCTTACTGTGTTTACCCCAGTCCAACGCCGGCATCTCCACATTAATTCTATCAAGACATCCCTGCTCCAGTACTCAAATCCTTTCGCTATGAAATCCAACATACTATTTGCCTTCTTTACCATCTGCTGTACCTGCATGTTTACTTTCAGCGAATGGGGACCCCCAGATCTCAACGCACATTCCTCTCTCTTAATTTATAGCCATTCAGATAATAATCCGCCTTCCTGTTTTTGCTACCAAAGTGGATAACCTCACATTTATCCTCTTCAGTCCACCCTAGCTCCTGTTGCTGCAGGGACTAGAGGGCTCTCAGCCAATCTGACTGGCCAACAATTCCCTAAGGTGAGGCTCTTCCCAAGTGAGAGGTAGAAGTCCCATTTACAGTCACTTAACATTTTGCAAGCGTAAAATGGCTGTAGGGTGTTAATGCGAGTGGGCGAACATGACCACTTCGGACTCAGAGTCAGGTTCAACAGCGGTACAGCTTTATTAATGTTGACAGAGGTGCAATCAGGACAGACAAACAGCACTGTCCCAAAAGCACTCTAAAAGCCCGCCGCAATGGGCTACAGTTATACTCGAACTTTGACACGTTGTATGATTCAAATGTAAATGTTTTGTTTACAGTATTTGACTCTGGCCATTCTATTTTGATGTTTTAAGTACAGTATCGATGTTTAAGTATGGTAATCGTTTCTGTCCAATGAGTTTATCAATGGTCTAGAATCTTTGGGGTTTCTTGAACAATGGGTGTTTGGCTGATCTCAGGAAGTCTTTTGAGGCCAAGAAGGCTTCCTTAATTATGTTAATCCTCTCCTTAGGTGTTTCTATGGAGGCTTCCTGATATCACTTGATTAGGTCAGTGGTGCTGATTTGATTAGATGACGGTGTACCTTTAATTTAGTTTCCTTTGTTGCCTCCCTGTCTGGCTCCCTTTTGTGTGTTAGACCTTGTTTGCATTTTAAAAGCATGACTTTTGCCTGCTTGTCTGGATCTGTCCCTTTTAATCTTTAATGGAGGGGTTCTGAGTGCAGTTTGGCCTGTTTCATATTATATACGTAACTTCATAAATTTGTTGTCCGCTAACAAGGGGACTAGACACGTGCATCTGAAAAACTAAGGCCAATTGAGTCTAAAAACAGGGAACTTATGGTGCGCCTTTAGTTCATAAATCACTTGTTAAACATGAGCTGGAGGATAGCATCCAACTTTGGGCACAACAGTGTGCATAGGATGTCAAGACCTTAGCAAGAGTATATGAGAGATCAGGAATGTAAGAGTTACATGGTGGGCACCAACTTAAAGTATTTTGTAAAAGAACCAAAGGTGAGGTAAGGAGAATTTTTTTAATGCATCGTGTGATTTCACCTGCCTGAAAGGATGATGTACAGGTTAGGTGGATTAGCCATGCTAAATTGCCCCTTAGTGTCAGGGGTTAGTGGGGTAAATAGATGGGGATAGGGCCTGGGCGGTATTGTTATCGATTCAGACTCGATGGGCTGAATGGCCTCCTTCTGCACTGTAGGGATTCTATGATTCCATTCTATGATTCTATGGATGGTAGAAGCAGATACAACTGTAATGTTGATAATGGAATTGGATAATTGGACAATTGGATAATATTTGCACTGTTGATGAGAAAGTTCTGGGAAGTATGATGGCTGGGCGCCTCTTCCAAAGAGATGGTACAACAACAATTGACCAAATGTCCTCCTTCTGTGCTGTATCATTCAATGATTTGTTGGAATGTACAGGCCATAGCAGAACATAAAATGAGGATGCATCCTGCTGTAGTTCCACATATCAAAGTGCATCGCAGGAAGTCACGGCAGCAGGAGAAAGTATCTGCCAATAAATAGGTGAGTGAAACCTGATCAGACTTTGAGATATTTTCTATGTTCTCACAATGGTTAATTCAATGCCATTCAACATTTTAGGTGGCAATGTAAAGAAGGAAATTGGCTTGCTGAACTATCTTACATCAAACAGTTTGAATTATCTTAGCATTTACACTACTAACCTCCCATCAGAATCAGTACAAGTGACAGTCGCAATGATTCATCTTTCCTTGCCAATTATCAAAGAGTTAAACCACAGAGGTGTGAATTATCAATTATTTATTCGCATTGAAAGCATTGTGAGCAGCACTTCAAACTGGAATATTAAGCATATAATTAATTAAGAAATGTGACAAATTGACGAAATAAATAAGCGTTTACACATGCAATGCAGTTATGTCACGCTATTTCAACATTCATTGCTTCCTGATTCTGAATTTAAACTTAAGATCATAGTTTGGGTTAACATACATTGGTGAAATTATTTTAGGATTGAACTCTTTAAATAGTTTGCAAGTTAACAGCATTAAATAGCCAGTTTACTAAATAAGTTGAAATTTGTCTCATGTTTTTGGTTATTTTTCCACTACATATACATCATCTTTATTCACTGATGTGGAAGAAACCATTGCTATGCCTTTCTTTGATTTGATTTGATTAATTTTGTCATGTATTAGTATACAGTGAAAAGTATTGTTTCTTGCACACTGTACAGACAAAGCATACCATACATAAAGAAGGAAAGGAGAGAGTGCAGAATGTCATATTACAGTCATAGCTAGAGTGTAGAGAAAGATCAACTTAATGCGAGGTAGATCCATTCAAAAGTCTGACAACAGCAGGGAAGAAGCTGTTGTTGAGTTGGTTGGTACGTGCCCTTAGACTTTGGTATCTTTTTTCCAACGGAAGAAGGTGGAAGAGAGTATGTCCAGGGTGCGTGAGATCCTTGATTATGCTGGCTGCTTTTCAGAGGCAGCGGGAACTGTAGACGGAGTCAATAGATGAGAGGTTGATTTGCGTGATGGACTGGGCGACGTTTCCAACCCTTCGGAGTTTCTTGTCGTCTTGGTCAGAGCAGGAGCCATACCAAACTGTGATATAACTAGAAAGAACGCTTTCTATGGTGCATCTGTAAAAGTTGGTAAGAGTCGTAGCAGACATGTCAAATTTCCTTAGTCTTCTGAGAAAGTAGAGGCGTTGGTGGGCTTTTTTAACTATAGTGTAGGCATGGAAGGGCCAGGACAGGTTGTTGGTGATCTGGACACCTAAAAATTTGAAGCTCTCGACCATTTCTACTTCGTCCCCATTGATGTAGACAGGGGCATGTCCTCCACTATGCTTCCTGAAGTCGATGACAATCTCTTTCATTTTATTGTCGCTGAGGGAGAGATTATTGTCATCACACCAGTTCACTAGATTCTCTATCACTTTCCTGTACTCTGTCTCGTCATTGTTTGAGATCTGACCTACTATGATGATGTCATCAGCAAACTTGAAAATCGAGTTGGAGGGGAATGTGGCCACACAGTCATAGGTGTATCAGGAGTATAGTAAGGGGCTGAGGACGCAGGCTTGTGGGGCACCAGTGTTGAGGATGATCGTGGAGGAGGTGTTGTTCCCTATCCTGACTGAATGCAGTTTTTTGGTTAGGAAGTTTAGGATTTAGTCGCAGAGGGAGGAGCCCAGCCCCAGGTCACGGAGTTTGGAGATGAGTTTCGTAGGAATAATGGTGTTGAAGGATGAGCTGTAGTCAATAAATATTAGTCTGACATAGGTGCCTTTGTTATCTAGCTGTTCCAGGGTTGAGTGCAGGGCCAGGGAGATAGTGTCTGCTGTGGACATGTTGCTGCAGTAGATGCTCTGAGAAGGTGCTCTGAGTTTCTAAAGATGCCAGAGTAACAAATGTTTGGCAGTATGGGTGCTGCGTCTTCCTCTTGAGTTGTTCATTCTTTCACAGGATGCGGACATTTTTATCTAGACCAGCATTTTTATTGCCCATCCCTAATTATGTTTGAGAAGGTGGAATGAGTTGCCTTCCAGTAACATTGCAGTCCATGTGGTGGATGTACATTAACAGTGCAGTCAGGGTGGGAGTTCCAGGATTTTGACCCAGTGACAGTGAAGGAACGGCAATATATTTCCAAGTGCGGGTGGTGTGTGACTGGAAGGGGAACATGTAGATGGTGTTAAAAATTGGGGAATTTTAAGACTTAAAAGTGAAATTGAGATTCAATAATATAAAAAGAGAATTGCATAAGGGCAGCATTCTGTGGGGATTTTGATGTGTAGTGTATTAGCATATCAGTGTGAAAAGTCAGTGTTTATCGATGTGACTAGGGGAAAACAATGGGCTATAGAAGAGGTAACTTCAAAGTGGAGAGATAAGGAAATTTACTCATATATGCTAAAAGCCAGTTCCACAGGGTGGGTAACATCAAAGGGAAAGAATGATATATCCTCAGCACAATAATTGAAGCAGCAGCAGCGAACATCACAGCAACATCCAGCTGGCGGAACAGTCTCCCGAAAACAAGTTCTTGCTGATTATGCCCTCACTGAAACTTAAGGTGGTTTTCCCAAACGAGGCTAATTAATCTGTGGGTGGTAATTATCTGCTGGATTTAGCTCATAAAGTTATAGAATGTTGGATGTTGTTTGGGAAAAGAGGCATCTCAGAGGTCAGGAAACCTAGGTAATTGAGAACAAAGGGGTAACTTCATGTAATAATCTGTGTGTATAGCTACCTTGTGGTTAAGTGTATTATTGCAGTGTATTACAGTCCTTTTGTCATGTGTTTTTCTATTAAGTTAGCAGCTATTCTTTATTAATTGATCACAAAACAACTGGACTGTTCCTCCCTGGTTTTGCACATATTTTCTCACAGCATACCAAACTGAAAATATACACCAGTTAGAACTGATACTCCAAGTTATCCTTCTGGATTTGGGCATACCCTCGCATCTAACATCAGCGGGGTTCTTAACAAAAGGGTAAATTCATGTAATACTCTGTGTGTATAGCTACAGTGTAAATGCTGTGGAAATTGCAATGCATGATTCACCAATGCCCATTACTATTGTGCAGGCAGTATGCCAAATTTGCAATGCTTGCTCATTGCCATTATTCCAGTTTGCAACCAACACTAACCATGCTGTTGTGTAACTGCAAGCATCAGCAGGGGCCCAGGATTTTAAGTGGCCTATGCAACTAATAGGGGAGGTGTACTGTGGCTGGAGCATGTGCTGAAAGTCAACATACCACTGTTGGGATCTCAAAAAGGACAGGAGAATAACACAGCGTGCAAGAAATTGGATTCCAAAATTTTCCACGATGCATTGGAGACCTTTGCGAAAATTCCCCCGAGGGAGAGAAATAAAGAGAGCTGAAAAGTGAGAAAGACTTGCATTTTAATACCACCTGTCACACCCATCGGATATCCCAAACACTTTACAGCAAATTAACCATTTTACAGATTGAGTCATTGTTGCAATGCGGTAAACACAGCAGCCAATTTATATCCTTAAAAACCACAAATGGCAATGTCATGGCCATAATCTTTTCGAGTGATGTTGGTTGACAGATTAATATTGGTCAGAACTCCCTAGCTCTTCAACAAACTAGTGTCGTGGGAACATTTAGGGTCCACATGAAACTTAGCTTAACATCTCGTTTGAAAGACCATGACCTGAATTCTCTTGCACCCCGCTCCCGCTGCCAGAATTTGGCACTCAGCCAAATCTCCATTCACAGCTGTGGGACCAGATAATCACAGCCACAGACCAAGTCAGACAATTCCGACCCAATTATCTAAGAGTGCAGCTCTCGCTCAATACTACATTGGATCATGTGCTTAAGCCTATGAAGTGGAACTTGAACCCCCAACCATCTGATGCAAAGTTTTGGGACTATACTGATCCACAGGCTGGTGTTCGTGCCTCCTATTGAATGCAGTGATCAGAACACAAGATTTGTTGCGTTGCTTAAGACCTCAAATACTTGTGACTGCTTAAAGGGGCTGGTGCAATTCAGATCTTTGGGAAAACCCTTGGAGGTAATATTAGCTTGAACAAAGTTAAATATTATAAAAGCCTGCACCAAACATTCTGGAACCTTGGCAGCAGTCTCTTAAAATTAAAGTGTCAAGAAGGAAGAATCCAAGAGATGAATTTATATAGGGTTTTCGCGATCTTCATGAGAAGAACTATATTAAAAATCAGCTTAATTTTGGGGATTTGTACTTAAAGATACATGAATAATCTGCACTCCTGCATACATACTCCTATCATTAGCCTTTAACTTCCAGTGAATATTTTTCAGCAGGTAAATGATTCATATTAAAATTTTCTAGCAACCACAGAGAAAAGCATAGGTTATGCATAGTTGGGAGAAATATCTGACAGGAAAAGTTCAGTATTCATAATTGCAGTCATAAATAACAAATTACCGACTCTGCTATTCAAATAATTTCTGCTCTGATATATTTTACTCGGAATAAGCAGTTCAAGATTGATTTGCCTAATTTGTGGAAATGTATCTCTGGTTGTCATTTTAAAAAATGTAGTACCAGCACCAAATGATAACTTAGAATTATTGCAATAAATTTATCTGAGCGATCCTGCTAATCTGTGTTAGGGAAAACAGGAGTGCAGATGCAATGTTTTTGGCATGTGATTCAGTCCAAAGATGTGTGGGTTAGGTTTATTGTAAGAAGTTTAACAACACCAGGTTAAAGTCCAACAGGTTTATTTGGTAGCAAAAGCCACACAAGCTTTCGAAGCTCTAAGCCCCTTCTTCAGGTGAGTGGGAATTCTGTTCACAAACAGAGCTTATAAAGACACAGACTCAATTTACATGAATAATGGTTGGAATGCGAATACTTACAACTAATCCAGTCTTTAAGAAACAAAACAATGGGAGTGGAGAGAGCATCAAGACAGGCTAAAAAGATGTGTATTGTCTCCAGACAAGACAGCCAGTGAAACTCTGCAGGTCCACGCAACTGTGGGAGTTACAAATAGTGTGACATGAACCCAATATCCCGGTTGAGGCCATCCTTGTGTGTGCGGAACTTGGCTATCAGTTTCTGCTCAGCGACTCTGCGCTGTCGTCTGTCGCGAAGGCCGCCTTGGAGAACGCTTACCCGAATATCAGAGGCCGAATGCCCGTGACCGCTGAAGTGCTCCCCAACAGGAAGAGAACAGTCTTGCCTGGTGATTGTCGAGCGGTGTTCATGAATGAACACCGCTTGACAATCACCAGGCAAGACTGTTCTCTTCCTGTTGGGGAGCACTTCAGTGGTCACGGGCATTCGGCCTCTGATATTCGGGTAAGCGTTCTCCAAGGTGGCCTTCGCGACACACGACAGCGCAGAGTCGCTGAGCAGAAACTGATAGCCAAGTTCCGCACACACAAGGACGGCCTCAACTGGGATATTGGGTTCATGTCACACTATTTGTAACTCCCACAGTTGCGTGGACCTGCAGAGTTTCACTGGCTGTCTTGTCTGGAGACAATACACATCTTTTTAGCCTGTCTTGATGCTCTCTCCACTCCCATTGTTTTGTTTCTTAAAGACTGGATTAGTTGTAAGTATTCGCATTCCAACCATTATTCATGTAAATTGAGTCTGTGTCTTTATAAGCTCTGTTTGTGAACAGAATTCCCACTCACCTGAAGAAGGGGCTTAGAGCTTCGAAAGCTTGTGTGGCTTTTGCTACCAAATAAACCTGTTGGACTTTAACCTGGTGTTGTTAAACTTCTTACTGTGTTTACCCCAGTCCAACGCCGGCATCTCCACATTAGGTTTATTGGCCATGTTAAATTACCCCTTAGTATTAGGGAGATTAGCAGAGTAAATTCGGGTTACGGGGATAGAGTCTGGGTGGGATTGTTGTCAGTGCAAACTCAATGGGCCAAATGGTCTCCTTCTGCACTGTAGGGATTCTATGATTCAAGGCACTCATTGTTTTCAGTAAAACGCTCTGATTTTGCAAGCAAAAGTTACAGAAACATTAAGGGAAAATAGATTGATCCTAAAAGTCAATTTGTGCAAGGTACATCGTGGTATTAGTATCCAGGCATGCTCACCTGGGACCTGACTCACTAACTCCATCAATTTTCTGATGATCCTCTTGCCTACAATTGTTCCTGGAATGGTAATCCTTGTAATACCAAAATGCCATGCAGTGTGAACTAACATCTAATTACAAACCACTTAAAGACATGGGGGTGATTCTCTCAGCCAGCTGCACTGCTTTAGCAGCACAGCGGGCCAGGAGACTCAAGCGAAGGCTGGGCGCCATAGCCTCCGCGAGCCTACGGGTGCTGAATTTCTGGCATATTCAGCTCCATGCAATAAATGGGCACGGAACAATATAAATTATGTAAAAACTTATTTAAATATAATTTCCATGTCATTAGTGGGCCTGGGACTGAAGTCTCCGGGTCTGCTAGAGTCACCCCCGCACCCCGCCAGGAGTGTTTCACATCAGCAGGGTTTGCAATAGCTCCCCACTTGCAGGGAGCTGGCGGCCCGACCCCGCTGGAGTGAAGGGGCCATCAAGACCCCCCGGGGGATGCCCCCTGTGCGATGCCAGCTTGGCAGTCCCAGCCTGGCTTCCTGGCACTCTCAAGGGGCAGAGTGGCAATTCATAGAAATCATAGAAACCCTACAGTGCAGAAGGAGGCCATTCAGCCCATCGGGTCTGCATCAACCACAATCCCACCCAGGCCCTACCCCCACATATTTACCCACTAATCCCTCTAACCTACGCATCCCAGGACTCTAAGGGGCAATTTTTAACCTGGCCAATCAACATAACCCGCACATCTTTGGACTGTGGGAGGAAACCGGAGCACCCGGAGGAAACCCACGCAGATACGAGGAGAATGTGCAAACTCCACACAGTCAGTGACCCGAGCCGGGAATCGAACCCGGGACCCTGGAGCTGTGAAGCAGCAGTGCTAACCACTGTGCTACCGTGCCGCCCCAATTCCTGGGGCATTGTGGCACAGTCCACTGGCCATTGGGCAGTGCCAAGGGGGTGTGGCCTAATGGCATAGGGCCTAATGGAGGGGAGCCTCAGGGGGGAGACTGGTGGGTGTGGAGGATCCTGCTGCCACTTTGCAGTCGGGCTGGGTGACAGAGGGAGGGAGGCTAGTGATTCATCGGAAGTGGGGGGGGAGTGGGGTTGGTCTGTCGGGGAGGTTGGGGCTGCGGGAGGTGGTGGGGTGGTCAGGACTGCGGGGAGTGGGTTGTCAGGGCTGCTGGGGTGAGTAGCGAGGCTGGCCTGGACACGTCGGGGGGGGCCAGCGATTGGGCCGTGGGGGGTCGGTGAGGCAGCGATGCGGAGGCCAGCAATGCGGGGCTACTGCGCATGCGCCGATCTCGGCGCTGACAGATCGGTGCATGCACAGTGACCCACTCAGCACTATGCAGCCGGCCTCTTCTGCGGGTGTAGGCCCCACCCCCTGATTTTTCACGTGATTCCCGCGAGGGCATTCTGTGATGCACAGAGTGTGGGAGATTCATTTTGAAACACTGCTAAAAAATCCAGCGGGAATTAATGTAGTTTTTACGCGAATCTCATTGTACTGAAATTCCCATGGAAGTGGAGAGGTTGAAAGACTGGGAAAGGATACATTGAAAGGAATAAGCCACAAAAGAGTAATAAGTAATAAAAAAAATATAATGGATATCAAGAAAGTCAGAAGCATTTTTTACAAGCTTAAAGATAATGTGGATTCCTTAAAGACCAGTGATATTGTAATTGCGAGGAAGAGAATGGCAGACTCGTTGAATTATTACTTTGCATCAGTTTTCACAGTAAAGTAAGAGATTACCAGAGATACAAAGAAAACCAAAAATAAATGAGGGTGGGGGGTAGGGCAGGGCAGGGCAGGGGGTGGCGCCGGGGGGGGCGGGGGGGGGGGGGGGGGGCGGTGGCGGCAGGAAGAATTTACGAGATTTAATATATGTGAAACAGAAAATGGTGGTAATGGAGAAAACAATGGAACTGAATCATAGAATCATAGAAATCATAGAAACCCTACAGTGCAGAAGGAGGCCATTCGGCCCATCGAGTCTACACCGACCACAATCCCACCCAGGCCCTACCCCCACATATTTTACCCACTAATCCCTCTAACCTACGCATCTCAGGACTCTAAGGGGCAATTTTTAACCTGGCCAATCAACCTAACCCGCACATCTTTGGACTGTGGGAGGAAACCGGAGCACCCGGAGGAAACCCACGCAGACACGAGGAGAATGTGCAAACTCCACACAGACAGTGACCCGAGCCGGGAATCGAACCCAGGACCCTGGAGCTGTGACAAATTTCAGGATTCCATGGGGAATTAAAACAAATCGGTGAGAAAATTTCACAAACTTTAGTCATGATCCTCAAAAGCTTTTTAGATAACAAATTGTCACTTTGGATGGGAAAATTGCCATTATTTAAGAAGTGTGAGGGGGAGAGTAACCGGGAAATATGGACCGATTGCTGAAAGATGATTTGTCTCGTGCTCATCAGAATGCCAAATTTTAAACAATCACAATTTAGACTTGGGAGTAAAGAATACTGATTGTTCAGCAAGTCAACTCTGATTGCCCAACGTCTTGCCATGGAGAAAGCAATACGGAACTATCGGCTCCCCAATCTCACAATTCATTCAGAAAGGCATAAGGCTAAAACATATTTGCTTTGTTTGCAGACAATGGGTCACTGGGTTTGAATGTCGATTACTATTTATGCCTTATCTGGCAGCTTACTTTCCATTGCTTATTCCATGCAAATTTCTCAAGCAACTAGAGCCAACTTGCCAACTAATCAGCACCCCTTTCTCCTTGAGTATAAATTGTTGTAATCATTTAAAATTTGGCATTCTTGTGTTTGTCTTCATGAGTGCAAGACCAAAGGTTTTGGCAGCATATATCTCTTTTTAGTAATATAGACCTATCAGTTACCGAGTTGCTGGAATCTATTTTTAAGGATGGGGTAACTGACAAAATATGTGCTTATCAGAGAGAGCTAGCATTAATGTGTAAAGGGCGTGTCATTTTGAACTTGACTCAAACTATTTTTGAAGACGTAACTAACATGAAATATAAAGGGATTTCTATGGGCATTATTGATATGGATTTCCGGAAGACGTTTGTTAAGGTACCTCAATAGAGATTGTCAGAAAAAAATGAAAGTTTATGGAATGCAGGCAATGCATTGACATAGGCAAAGATTTGTTGGGAGGCAGCAGGATCAATATTAAAAGTGTTTCACTAGATCCTCAATGTCAGCATCGGTACCAGACCACCATACATAATTCCTGGTGAGCATCTTCATCTTAGATATACTGTCCAATTCAGATAGGAACAAATCCCTCCTTAGTACAGGAATGACTACTCTATCTCCCCAAAGTAAGATGCCACATTTGCAACTTAATTCATCCTTTCGTATAGAGTATGGTTTCATCCTTTCAGAGACTGCTCACTGACCCAGCCTATTCATATCCTGTGCCTCACTTTGGACAACAGCGAATCCTTGCTGGTCTAGAACTTCATTTGCTGCACCAAAACTGGCAACATGTCTAAGAAATTCAATGCTATAATAATTTCCTGCCACACTGGGGGTGGTGCGACACTTTCTGGTAAAGACAGTTCGCATTATGTTTTCTAGGCTGGTGCTTGAATGTACAATTCATAGCTCAACAGAATTAATACCTGACGCGCGATATAACTCACAAGGCTAGAGATGCTCGAGGAAACAAAGGCTTTTATTAACTACTACAATAGAGCTACCATATATAATACACGATCCCAGACAGAGGGGTCCCAGACAGAGCAGTGACCTTTATACCTCTCCCAGGAGGTGAAGCCCGACTGGGATGTACCATAATAACTATAATACAGATAGAACAGCCCAACCCTAACCCCAACAGTAACATGTAGAACAACCCAACCCTAACCCCAACAGCAACATATATACAGACTCATAGTACTGGCCAGACCCTGGCTCAGTACTACCTGGTGGGAACCAACGGTGGTTCACCACATTCACCCCTCCTTTGAAGACAAAGGCCAGTGGGGTACAAAAAAAACACAGAACAATTGGTCATCAGTCTATAAGTTCAGACGGTCAGGGGGACCGCACAGTCGTTGTGACCTCCTCAACACCGGCGATGACACCGGAGTAGGCACTCGCGGTGGCGTTCTCCCCAAGGCAGTGTCCAACGCCTCCTCCAATGTCTCACGGGCCGGTTGACCCCGAGGTGGTGACAATCCACTGAGCTCGGACACACCTTGAAGTGGCGACCATCTCCTGGACTCAGGCAAGCTGTACACGGGAGTAAAAGGGTTAAGTGATGGTCCCGATGCTGCCCGCGCCGTGTCAGGAGGGGAAACAATAGTTGGGGGGTCTCTAACAGGAGGTATGGGAGCGACAGGGGTTTCCAAGCCCCCTGCTGGCGCCAGGTCTCGAATCGAGACCGTGTCCTCTCGCCCGTCAGGGTATGCCACATAGGCATACTGAGGGTTGGCGTGGAGGAGATGGACCTGTTCAACCAAAGGGTCGGACTTGCGGGCCCTAACATGTCGCCGCAGGAGGACAGGTCCTGAGTACGTCAACCAAGACGGTAATGAGGTCCCAGAGGAAGACTTCCGAGGGAATGAAAACAGCCTCTCATAGGGAGTAGCGTTGGTTGCCGTACACAGGAGTGAGCGTATGGAGTGGAGCGCATCAGGGAGCACCTCTTGCCAACGGGAGACTGGAAGGCTTTTTGACTTCAACGCCAGTAAGACAGCCTTCCAGACTGTAGCATTCTCACGTTCCACCTGTCCGTTACCCCTAGGGTTGTAGCTCGTGGTTCTGCAAGAGGCAATCCCGTATGAGAGCAGGTATTGCCTCAAGTCATCGCTCATGAACGACAAGCCCCTATCGCTGTGGATGTAGCAGGGGTACCCGAACAGGGTGAAAAGATCACGAAATGCCTTGATAACCGTGGCAGCGGTTGTATCAGAGCAGGGAATGACAAAAGGGAATCTCGAGTCCTCATCAATGATGTTGAGGAAGTACACATTCCGATCTGTCGAGGGAGGGGGGCCCTTAAAGTCCACACTCAGTCTTTCGAAGGGACGAGTGGCCTTAACGAGTTGTGCCCTGTCAGGTCGGTAAAAGTGCGGTTTGCATTCCACGCATACCCGGCAGCTTCTAGTTATGGACCTGACATCCTCCACCGAGTAGGGTAGATTACGAGCTTTTACGAAGTGGTAGAGCCGAGTGACCCCTGGATGGCAGAGGTCATTGTGGAGAGCCTGCAAACGGTCCTCCTGCATACTGGCGCATGTTCCATGCGACAGAGCATCCGAGGGCTCGTTGAGTTTCCCTGGACGATACATGATGTCGTAATTAGAGGTGGAGAGTTCGAATCTCCACCTCAAGATCTTATCGTTCTTGATCTTGCCCCGTAACGTGTTATTGAACATGAACGCCACGGACCGCTGGTCCGTGATCAGGGTGAACCGTTTTCCCGCCAAGTAATGGCGCCAATGCCGGACGGCCTCCACAATGGCCTGGGCCTCCTTTTCCACCGCTGAATGTCGAATTTCGGGGCCTTGGAGGGTGCGAGAAAAAAAGGCGACGGGCCTGCCCGCCTGGTTAAGTGTGACGGCCAGGGCGAAATCAGATGCATCGCTCTCCACCTGGAAGGGGATGGACTCATCGACAGCGTGCATCGTGGCTTTCGCGATGTCGGCTTTTAGTTTTTCAAATGCCAAACGAGCTTCTGGTGCTCGGGGAAAAGAGGTGGACTTGATGAGCGGACGGGCTTTGTCCGCGTAATTGGGAACCCACTGTGCGTAGTAAGAGAAGAAGCCTAAGCATCTTCTCAGTGCTTTTGCGCTAGTGGGCAGGGGAAGTTCGAGGAGGGGACGCATACGGTCTGGATCAGGGCCAATGACCCCGTTTTCCACCACGTATCCGAGGATAGCTAGGCGGCGCGTGCGAAATACACACTTCTCCCTGTTGTAGGTCAGATTCAGGTGAGATGCAGTGCGTAGGAATCTAAGGAGATTGGTATCGTGGTCCTGCTGGTCATGGCCGCAGATGGTGACGTTATCCAGGTACGGGAAGGTAGCCCGCAGTCCGTTATGGTCCACCATTCGGTCCATAGCACGCTGGAAGACCGAGACCCCATTGGTGACCCCAGAAGGAACCCTTAGAAAATGGTACAAGCAACCATCCGCCTCAAAAGCCGTGTATTGTCGGTCCTGTGGGCGAATGGGGAGCTGATGGTAGGCAGACTTTAGGTCTATGGTGGAGAACACCCAGTACTGCGCAATCTGGTTGACCATGTCAGAAATGCGCGGGAGGGGATACGCATCCAGCTGCGTGTATCTATTCATGGTCTGACTATCGTCAATGACCATCCGGGTTTTGTTCCCACTCTTGACCACCACGACCTGCGCTCTCCAAGGACTAGCGCTAGATTGTATGATCCCTTCCTTGAGGAGCCGCTGAACCTCAGATCGAATGAAGATCCGATCCTCAGCGCTGTAACGCCTACTCTTAGTCACGATGGGCTTGCAGCCTGGCACAAGATTCTGGAATAGGGAGGGTGTGGTAATCTTAAGCGTTGAGAGGCTACAGGTGGAGCGCGTTGGGCAATTTGGAGGCTGCTGTTCTCCCACTGAAAGCGGAGGGAGTGGCCCACCGTACTGTAGTGTTACACTCTTCAAGTGGACCATGAAATTTAGTCCGAGGAGTATTGGCGCGCAAAGGTGCGGTAACACCAGGAGCTTGAAGCTCTCATAAACCGTGCCCTGCACCGTTAGATTTACCACGCAACTTCCTAGCACGGTGACAGACCGGGACCTTGATGCCATCGAAATTGTCTGCTTGACAGGTTTGATCTGGAGGCCACACCGCTTCACGGCGTCTGGGTGAATAAAGCTCTCCGTGCTCCCGCTGTCAAACAGACAATAAATCATGCCTTTGTTTACCTGAATGTCCACCATGGACTTGTCGAGTCTGTGAGGCTTTGCCTGGTCCAGGATGATCGACGCCACCGTTGGTTCGTGAGCGCCACTGCAGGCAGCTGAGATGGATGATGATGACCCCTGTTGGTCATTCGCGGTCGGTGCCGACCAAAATGGCTGCTCCCATAGGTCGCACGTGGGCGATGGAGCCAAAATCAGCGAACCCTGGTGGTCACGCGTCTCTTGTGACTCCGTCGTCTGGAATGGCGACGTCCTGGCCTCGCACGTGGAAGAAACCCTTGACGATGCCGACGACGAGGAACCCGGCTCCGGGGAGTCGCAGGCCGCACTGCTGTTCATGGAAGTAAGTTTGGATCGACATACCTTTGAATAATGCCCCTTGTTGCCGCAGGCGGAGCACAACACCGCTTTAGCGGGACATCGCTGCCGAGGGTGCTTCACTCCCCCACAGAAGTAACACCGCGGGCTGCTTGGAGCTGCTGCCGTCGTCAGGCCCGAGGGTGGGCACGCCATCACGCAGCTTTTCGGACCCGCTGGACGAAGTGGGATCTGTGACTGCTCCTGCCACGCTGTCTCCACGTGGTCGTTGGGATACATCGCTGGGCTTTTGGAAGCCGTTTCTAGCGTATCCGCTAGCTCTATAGACTTAGTGAGATTGAGATTACCTTGCTCCAACAGTCGAAGTCGGATATAAGACGATCCGATTCCTGCCACAAACGCATCTCGAGCGAGCTCATTCATGTTCTGGTCTGCTGACACTGCTTTGCAGTTACAGCCCCTGGCTAGCTGTAGGAGCTCGCACGCGTACTGTTCCGTCATTTCACCGGGCTGCTGTCGTCGAGTGGCTAAGAGATATCGAGCATGCATCTCATTTGGCGGTTTAATGTAGCGCTTCTTAAGAAGCTCGAGGGCCCCTTTGTAGTCAGTGGCCGCACGGATCGCTAAATATACAGCGTCGCTTACCCTCGCGTGGAGGACCCGGAGTCTGTCGTCGTCCGTGGTGACCGCTGCGGAGGCTTCAAGGTAATCCTGAAAACATTTCAACCAGTGGTCGAAGGTGTTGGAGGCGCCCGCCGCACGTGGGTCCAGCGTAAGACGTTCGGGTTTTAACATTTGCTCCATGCTCTCTGTATCGTTTTTTTTTCAAAGACGAGAGTTCAATTAATAGTTAATAAAATTGACGCGCGATATAACTCACGAGGCTAGAGATGCTCGAGGAAATAAAGGCTTTTATTAACTACTACAATAGAGCTACCATATATAATACACGATCCCAGACTGAGGGGTCCCAGACAGAGCAGTGACCTTTATACCTCTCCCAGGAGGCGGACCCCCACTGGGATGTACCATAATAACTATATTACAGGTAGAACAGCCCAACCCTAACCCCAACAGTAACATGTAGAACAACCCAACCCTAACCCCAACAGCAACATATATACAGACTCATAGTACTGGCCAGACCCTGGCTCAGTACTACCTGGTGGGAACCAACGATGGTTCACCACAATACCCAATGCTGAATTCTTGCCAATGCAATTGGTGGAATAGTTTTTTTTCTTTAAAAAGATCCAAAAGTGGTTTGTGGTCCATAACAATGGTAAAGTGCACGCACTGGTGGAACGTCTTTACCCCATATACGATTGACAAGTCTTTTTTTTCAATCTGAGAGTAGCCTTTTTTGGCCTCTGAGGGTTCTCAAGACATAGATCTTTCAGATCCACTGTCCATCTTATGGAACAATACTGCACCAACACCAAATGGAGAGGTACCACAGGTTAATGGCAATTCCTTAGGCGGGTCGAAAACACTAATAAATTTGATGAATGTTAAAATTTTCTTTCTGGGATCTCTTCCTAACACTGGTGCTTCTTTAGTAGCATATGAAAAGCAGCAATAATGTTGGCAAATTTGATAGAAAATGCCCATAGTAATCCATCATTCCTATGAATGACTTGAGCTCAGACATGTTCCAGGGGGCCGGTTTTCTTTAAGTTTATTTCTTCCCTTCTGGTATCAGAAGGATCAAAAATGCCCCTCCTCTTCCAATAAGGAAGATCTCAGGCCCCTATCAGTGTGGCTGGCCATCATGTCTGCAACATCATCCAATGCAGGAAGAGGATGAATGATCTCATCTGTTCCATCAAGGTAAGTCATCTTTCAACTCCCTTCGATATCTCATCATGGCATTACGTACTCAAAAGATTGCTCTCTTCAGGGATCTCACACAACTATTAGCGGGGAATTCATATCACCACTGACTGTCTCACAGAAACTTTCACATCACCACCATCTCATCCATCACGCTGCTCACACTTCTTCCTCAGCCCCTTCTGAAGAGGGCTCACCACACAAAAAGAGGCATGCATGTTTTCCAACGTCTTATCAAGCTGGAGGCCTCCAGGCCTCAGGCCACCAGGAAACATCCACCAAGGTCATCATAAACATCAGGACGTAGCAGTCAGCAGGCTGCCTCCACCTCTGCTGCAGCTATTGGGGCTGCACCCAGGTGTAGTGGTAGAGTTAAGGAAATGAGGAAATATTAAAAACACTTTTGGGTCACAGGTGTGCAACCATTGTCAAAATAATGCACTTGTTACATGTGATGTTCATGTGAATGGCTTGGTTAATGGAAGGTGCTGTGATTAAGTACATTTGAATCCTTTTAATTCAAAATTAGCCATCCTCCTACTCAGTGATGGTGTCTCTCTGTGAGATTCAAATTCATGTGATGTCAACCTCACTGAAGATAGTTTCCTCACACTCGTGTGATGTCACGGAGATGTGTTCAAACTTTTATTGGAAGTTTGTGCTTAATGCGTTTGGAAACCTTTTCCCTCACGACACATCATGGTGAGAGGGCAGTTCAGCAGCTTTTAGGGATTAACGGCCCTTGTGTTTCCTCAGTAGTAATGACAAATGATAAGACATGGACAGGAGGATGATATCCCAACCATGTCCTCATTTCACCGGCTGCTGTAAGTTGTCATTAATGTGGCAAAGACTGCATCAAGTAAGTTGCCGCAGCATTATCGCTGTTGTGTTGACTCTGACTTCTGAGAGCATATACAAATGACAGGACATTGTCAGGAGGATCATACCTCAACCATGTCCTCATCTCACCGCTCGTTTCTCTGCTGTAGTTTCCTCTTATTGAAGCGACTTGGCTGCTTCAAATGTTTTGCAGCATTATCGCTGTTGAGTGACTCTCATTTCCCAGAGTGAGTGCATACAAAGGCACTTACCTACTTAGAGATCATGGCTGAGGGAATCATGAGACTGAAAGATGCAAGTCTGAATACTGCACTAGCTTTCAATCTGACAGGTTGAATATTCCTTTCATTGAAATGGAATGGAACAAAGGGACAGGGGGAAGGCCATCTCCCCTTGCCTTCACTGTACTCCTTCTGGAATCTGGGAGGACTTAAAATAGTAAGAGTTTTAACAACACCAGGTTAAAGTCCAACAGGTTTATTTGGTAGCAAATACCATTAGCTTTCGGAGCGCTGCTCCTTCGTCAGATGGAAGGAGCAGCGCTCTGAAGGTTAATGGTATTTGCTACCAAATAAACCTGTTGGACTTTGACCTGGTGTTGTTAAAACTCTTACTGTGTTCACCCCAGTCCAACACCGGCATCTCCACATCAGGAATTAAAATGGCAGGAGCACATCTCCCACATTTTGTTTCTTCTTTTGTGTCATCCTATGGAAGATGACCTTCATCACCCTCTTCAGGTTCCTAGCTTCTGGATCTTCGTCCTCCAAGGTTCTTTCATCTTCCTCCATTTCTCCCTCTGGCAATGGGATCACCTCTTTGCAGCACCAGGTTGTGAAGGGGGCAACACTTTGTGATGATGCAGAAGACCCTCTGGGGAGTGTACTGCAGTACGCCACATGAGTGGTCCAGAATCTAAAGCACATCTTTAGAATACCAATTATCTGCTCGATTAGGGACCATTGTACCTCTTCTCCAACCCACTCTGAGGCTGGTGTTTGGGTGTCATGACCCAGTGTTTCAGTGTGTACTCCTTATCCCCAAGCAGCCTTCCCTGTCGGTGTTCAGACGCTCTAAGGATCTGAGGCACTTGGGAGTACCTTGACAACTTGATAGTACTTTGGTAGTCATGGCAACTCCCAGGCTACCTGGAACAAACGTGCATTATGTTCATCCAATGATTGCACATCAGTCAAAATTGTTGGAATGAAAGCATTTACAGTTGATAAACATTAGGGGCATCTGCCATGAAGTCCTTGAAGCCACATGGGTACTATTCATTCCACCCTGCACTCATGGGAAGGCTGAGATAGCTGCAAAGTCATTGAATCTCACAGCCTGACTATCTTCGATAAGATTAAACCTCAGATAGTAATGAGCCTTGCTGTACACGCCATCTGTGACCTCCTTGATGCATCTGTATATTGTGAGCTGCAAGGTGTGGCAAAGATTCCTGGAACAACCGCAGGCAAAGAAATTGAGTGCAGCAGTCACTTTTAAAGCCATTGGCAGGCGATGGCCTCCCACTCCATAGGGCATTGAGTCTTTGTAATGAATGTGGCAGATGTGATCTACCAGAGATCTGGACTAGTGAAGATGTGGCCAACAGTGACTCACTCATTTATACATCGGAGTCTTCATTGGTAGACCCTAATTCAGGCAAGCTGCTTTTGTTGTTTCTGTGTGTCCTCTGGACCTTCAAATTCCAGCTGTAGCTGCCCTGAAACCTGGATCATCCTCCTGAAGATGTGCTTTCCTTCTCCTCTTCCATTGAATTAGATCCCTCCAAGAGGCAGCATTGACCACTGAATCCATCATTGTTTTATCCTCCTCTCTGAAATAAAAAATTAAACAGATGAATGATTAATGAATCGACATAGTGTTGCTCACAATCTGCAATCAAAAACAGCTATAATGGTTTGATTTTGATTTAATTTGATTTATTATTTGTTATTGTATTAGTATACAATAGTTTAAAGTATAATAAAGTATTGTTTCTTGCACACGATACAGACAAAGCATACCGTTCATAGAGAAGGAAATGGGAGAGTGCAGAATATAGTGTTATAGTCATAGCTAAGGTGCAGAGAAAGATCAACTTAATGCAAGATAAGTCCATTCAAAAGTCTGATGGCAGCAGGGAAGGAGCTGTTCTTGAGTCGATTGGTATATGACCTCAGACTTTTGTATCTTTTTCCCGACGGAAGAAGGTGGAAGAGAGAATGCCTGGGGTGCGTAGGGTCCTTAATTATCCTGGCTGCTTTGCTGAGGCAGCGGCAAGTGTCAACAGTGTCAATGGATGGGAGGCTGGTTTGCGTGATGGATTGGGCTATATTCACGACCTTTTGTAGTTTCTTGCGGTCTTGGGCAGAGCAGGAGCCATACCAAGCTGTGACACAACCAGAAAGAATGCTTCCTATGGTGCATCTGTAAACGTTGGTGAGAGCCATAGCTGACATGCCAAATTTCCTTCGTCTTCTGAAAAGTAGAGCCGCTGGTGGGCTTTCTTAACTATAGTGTCAGTATGCGGGGACCAGGGCAGGTTGTTGGTGATCTGGACACCTAAAAACTTGAAGCTTTCGACCATTTCTATTTCATCCCTGTTGATGTAGACAGGGACATGTTCTCCACTACGCTTCCTGAAGTCGATGACAATCTCATTCGTTTTTTTGACATTGAGGGAGAGATTATTGTCAGTGCACCAGTTCACCAGATTCTCTATCTCATTCCTGTACTCTGTCTTGTCATTGTTTGAGATCCGACCAACTACATTGGTGCCGTCAGCAAACTTGAAAATCGAGTTGGAGGGGAATGTGGCCTCACAGTCATAGGTGTATAAGGAGTATAGTAGGGGGCTGAGAATACAGTCTTGTGCTGCACCGGTGTTGAGGATGATCGTGGAGAAGGTGTTGTTGCCTATCCTTACTGATTGTGGTCTGTGAGTTAGGAAGTTCTGGATTCAGTCGCAGAGGGAGGAGCCAAGGCCCAGGCCATGAAGTTTGGAGATAAGTTTTGTGGGAATGATGGTGTTGAAGACTGAGCTGTAGTCAATAAATAGGAGTCTGACATAGATGTCTTTGTTATCTAGGTGTTCCAGGGTTGAGTGCAGGGCCAAGGAGATGGCGTCTACTATGGACCTGTTGCAGCGGTAGGTGAACTGTGGCGGACCCAGGCAGTCCAGGAGGCTGGAATTGGTTCATGCCATGATTAGCCTTTCGAAGCACTTCATAATGCTTGATGTTAGAGCTACCGAACGATAGCCATTAAGGCACACTGCTTGGCTTTTCTTTGGTACTGGGATGATGGTCACCTTCTTGAAGGAGATAGGGACCTCAGATTGTTGTAAAGAGAGGTTGAAGATGTCTACAAATTCCCCCGCCAGCTGATCTGCGCAGGATCTGAGTGCTCATCTGGGTGTCCCATCCGTGCCAGTCACTTTCTGTGGGTTGATCTTCTAGAAGGCTGCTCTGACATCTGCAATGGTGACCTCAGATGCGGGTTCATGCGAAGCTTCCAGGGTGAAGGTCTGTAGTGCTTGCAGCCCTATTAGCCTTGTCGAAGATGCAGCCTTGTATATGAGGCACTACCAGAAACAACAGGTGACCAGGTGACACTTGAGACTTCTGAATTCCACCAAGGTTGGAGAAGGTTAGAATGACATGCATAACCTGCCCTAGCTCAGTGCTTCAATCTTTAATGTGGCACTCTAGTTAACAATAAACTGCTCATGATTAACGATTGGATGCCCTTTGGCCAGTTATGAATGTAATTTCTGGAAATCCTTTCAGTCTTCCATTAATGGGATGGCATATATGCTACATCTGTGCCTGCTTAACGACTGCTCGCATCCCACATTTCACATTCCTGTGTGTTTGTGTTGAAGTGCAGTACACGTGATATTAAACTACAAACTCCAAACTTTTTCCTGTTACGGTGATGGGTTCTAAAGGGTGTCTTCTGAAGGAGGTCTTCCTCCTTTTTCTCAGATCAGATTCCAGTCTAATCTTGTGGCACCAACGAACATGAGGGCAACCATGGAACTGGCCCCATAGTTCAGCAGCTCTTCCCACATTGCCTCAGACCCATGCAGAATCGCTTGTTTTACCTATTTATAATGCGTCATGCAGGATGGTGGTTCTCCACTGTTATTTCAAGACCAGCTGTACACTCCCCCTCCATTTGCATCCCTGAATTTTACCTGGAATCTCACAATGTGAATGTAGAACTCCCTCTTGTTATTCTCCAGCCTCCCCCAGTAATTCTGGATCTCATTGTTGTTGTGGTCAACATTTCCACCCTCTTCTCTGAGCCCACCACTTGCAATGCACCAATGGCCCACGTGGACCTCTATCCTCCCCATCTGAAGGCTGTGCGCATGGTGACCATGATGTGGAGATGCCGGCGTTGGACTGGGGTAAACACAGTAAGAGTTTTAACAACACCAGGTTAAAGTCCAACAGGTTTATTTGGTAGCAAATGCCATTAGCTTTTGGAGCGCTGCTCCTTCGTCAGATGGAGTGGATGGTGACCTACAGAGGGAAACCTCCCAAGAAAGTTTCGCATCCCCACCACTTTACTATGTGTTCCCCATATACAGGCTTTAGATGCTTCCCATAGCCATTCCCATCCTACCTGCAGCCCAGTGCTGGGATTGACAAGACCATGGGACAGTGACTGTGAATATGCCCTGCACATCAAGCTGTGCATTGTTCCATTTGAATACATAGCCTTTGCCCCTCTCTCAGCAGGAATACAACATGGACTCCATGAATATCACTGGAGCATTGCTTTATATTGTCATAACTGTCTCAACTCTCTTATTCTTGACTGAGATCCACAGAGCTCCAGGAGCATCACTACTCTGACTCCTGACTGTAATCCTAAATTCTGTCTCTGCTCTCTGACTCTGACCTGTTGGTTTCAGATTTAGGACTTTGACTTTGACTGAGATCCCCATTGCCCTCGAGACTGAGGACTACAATTTCTCCCTTTCCAACCCTTCCCCACTCAAGAGTCTTCATGTGACTCATCCCTCTGGCGCAACACACCCCCACCTCCTTTCCTATTCCAGAGGCTCTGTGCATCCCCTGCCATTCATATAGGTGCAATCCCATTCAACACCTTGTTTTTCTGCATTTCCTCTTGTTGGGCCTCAGCTTCCCAACCCTTAGTCTCCCCCTCTGCTTTCCATCATTGCCCCTCAACTCTTTACAAAACCTTCCTACCCATTTGCAGCCCCACTCCCCCCCGCACCCACCCACCCCCTCCCCCACCCATCCCCAATGTGCCTGTTATTCTTCCCCCACAAACCCAAACCCGGGTCAAAATGCTGGTCCCTGAATGTTCAGCCCTGTCTGAGTCCTGCTGCACAGTTGTATCCTTCAGGAAAACAGCGACACCCACCTGGAGTGGGTCAACCCTACACCCTCCTGAATCGCAATACTGTCTCTGTCTGAAGGTGGAGTGCTCCCTGAGTACCCTTGCACAGTGGTATCTTTGTGACTATGGAGGCAACCACCAGGAGCTGATCCACCGTGCACCCTCATGAGTATGGCATTCCACCGGCACCGCAACAAGACCAGGACAGCGCTGCAGCAGATAAGCTATGAATGATTTAGCCACCTTGTAGTCACAAGCAAGGTGAGGTCTGACCTGTGCACACCACCCTTTTGCAAATGGGATTCAGAAAATGTGATTTCCTGCTACACAACACAAGATTGCAAGGCGGCATGTGATTCTGGTGAGAAGCTAATTTAATGAGCATTCATGAGATGGGAATGAATGCAACTGGCATTCACGCCAGTAGTCAGCGGGATACCTGACCCACCATTAACCCACCATCTGGAAAATTGGAAGCTATTGTTACATTGGCGGGTTTCCAATCTTTTGGCTCCCTCTAGATTTTCCTTTTCACCCCCACTATGAAACACATTGTGGGCAGGATGGGAAAATCCCACTCTGTGTGTGAATAGGAAAATAGGTGATTATGACTTTGATATGATCTTCCTCCACCCATCCATCTTACCCATCCACGCAATGCAGGAATGGGTGGGGGGTCAAGTTAAACATTTAAAATGGAGATATCTCTAACCTATCACAAATTTCATCCTTCCAACTGGCATATTGTGTGAGGTGGGACATTGTGTTAACATATTGAAATCAGGTTCCTGCAGTGCAATTGAAATCCTGTTTAACGCTAACAGTTGCTGTACAGGTTTCCTAGGCTTGGGAAACCTGACAGTAAAATAGAGGTGGGAGCTGTCAATGTGGCTGGCTCCTTGCCAGAAAACGGAATGAAATAGTTTCTAATGAGGTCCTATCATTACATCTGCCTGCGCTGTGCCTGCCGTTCCTGGTCTTTCTGAATTTTCCCTGCACTGACGTACTCTATCCTCCTCCCATATGAGGGCCTGTATATTTGAATTGTTACAACGCACGTGAATCCAAAAGAACATGGGCGGCACGGTGGCACAATGGTTAGCATGACTGCCTCACAGCACCAGGGACCCAGGTTCAATTCCGGCCTCAGATCACTGTCTGTGTGGAGTTTGTACTTTCTTCCTGTCTCCATGTGGATTTCTGCTGGTGCTCTGGTTTCCTCCCACAGTCCAAAGATGTGTGGGTTATGTTGATTGGCCATGCTAAATTGACCCTAGTGACAGGGGGATTAGCAGTGTAAATGTGTAGGATAACAGGACTAGGGCCTGGGTGGAATTGTGGTCGGTACAGACTCAATCAGCCAAATGGCCTCCTTCTGTACTTCAAGGAGGTCTCTGTAGGGATTCTATGATTCTATGATAACAGCTTGTTTGGCCACTCAATGTCAACATCCAAATTTGTAGAATTGAAGATTTGATGCAGAACATAGGATTATAAAATACAGAAGGAGACTGTTTAACCAATCATATCTGTGCTACTTCTTTCCTTTAAAGCTTATCTCTGTTCTTTCCATATAGAACTGCATCTTCGACCTTTTCAAGAATTTATCTAACCTTCCCTGAAAATATGCACTGGTCGATACCTCAGCTATTTAACTGTTGTGAAGTATGATATGATCTAACAACTCCCTGGAGAGAAGAAAAATCTGCTAAGCTTTCCTCACTCACTGGCAATTTTAAATAATAATCCCCTGATTATGTCGTTCCCAAAGCAGAGAAAATAGTCTTTCTGTTAATCACCATAATAAAACTATTTATAATTTTCAAAACCTTAGTTTCATCGGTTGAGGAAGGGTGGTGGGTGTTAATCTGCAGATTTCTTTCCCCGTGTTTGAACTGATGCAATGACCTTATGGGGTGCAAATACAATGTTGAGGACACCCAGGGCAACTGCCTAGTGACAGTATACTTCTGTGCCGCCATCTCTACTGGGTCTGCTCTGCAGCTGGGACAGGCCATACCCAAGAACAATGAATGTGTGAGGTGCAGAAAGGCATTGTGAATCAAAATATGACACCAAGCCACATGAGGAGGCATTGGGGCAGATGGTGAAAAGCTTACTCAAACGGATAGGTTTGAAGGAGTTTCTTGAAGACAGAAAGAGAGGTAGCGAAATGGAGACTGGTTTAGGAAGGGAATTCGAAAGCTTAGGGTAAAGGCAGCTGAAGGGATGCCACCAATGAGGGAGTTATTGAAAACAGGAATTAAGGGAGCACATCTATCTCAGAGTATAGAAGGGCTGGAAGGAGGGAAGGTCATGGAGGGATTTAAAACAAGGATGAGAATTTTAAAATTGAGACATTAACTGGGAGCTGGTGTCGGTCAGCGACCACAGGAGTGAAGGTTGGGTGGTGTTTAGTGTCAGGACAAAGACAGCAGAGTTTCGGATGACCCCAGATAAACAGAAGTGAAAATGTGCGGGGCTGGCCGGAAGTGCAGTAGAATTATCAAGTCTGCAGATAACTAGGGGTAAAAGCATAGAGGAGGGTTTCAGTAGCTGTTGCTCTGAGGCAGGCTAGGGCAAGTTTGCAGGTTAGAAATAGGTGGTCCAAGTGATGGTGGTTGTAAGAGGAATTTTCTGAGATGCCCCCTGGGATGCCCTTATATAGTTGACCTCACTCAATCAATACATAGACTGCGAAAGACAGTATATAGTTAAAGAATGAAAAGGAATTTATTTGCTAATGCATGCATCAGGAGGGAGACACAGTCAATGAATGTTGACTGCTCTCTGAGCTAATACTGCAAGGTAAAATTATTATATTATTCTGAACATTTCAATATCCCGCCTAGTCTCATCAATCGGACTAAAGAGTCCAATCACAACATTACCCATTATTACCTTAGCCAATAGCATTCCACCTGTCAACAGGAATAGGAGATTATTAACTTCTTGCCCATGCAGATTCCTTCCCCCTCACCTCAGAAACCTAACCCATGTCATTACCAGTGTCCAAGGCCACAGTTAACATCTGTACTTTTTAATTGGTGAAATAAGTCACTCTTTTGCTGGAACCGGGGCCTCTTTTATCAGCTGGAGAGACTTCTCCAGCCTCGCTACCCATGAACAAATTTACCCCCTTAAATATCAGGCCTATTAAACTTGCCTTTTGCATATCCAAAAATAGATAATAGAAGCTGCCTTTCTATGCTCCATTGTAATAAAAGAATTCGGCCTATCTATCACTGTTTCCCATCATGCTGCATTCAGAACGAAGTTGGCCAAGGGGCACAATACATATATATTGAAAATACAGTTTAAGCTTATAACACTGGGTTAATTGTAGTTCTACAGTTTATAATACCTTTGCAGTTTGTAATGCAAAGAACAAAGAAAGAACAAAGAAAATTACAGCACAGGAACAGGCCCTTCGGCCCTCCAAGGCTGCACAGACCATGCTGCCTGACTTAACTAAAACCCCTACCCTTCTGGGGACCATATCCCTCTATTACCACCCTATTCATGTACTTGTCAAGACGCCCCTTAAAAGTCACTACCGTATCCGCTTCCACTACCTCCCCCGGCAACGATTTCCAGGCACCCACCACTCTCTGTGTAAAAAATCTGCCTCGTACATCTCTTTTAAACCTTGCCCCTCGCACCTTAAACCTGTGCCCCCTAGTAATTGACTCTTCCACCCTGGGAGAAAGCTTCTGACTATCCACTCTGTCCATGCCTCTCATAATCTTGTAGAATTCTACCAGGTCTCTCCTCAACCTCCGTCGCTCCAGTGAGAACAAACCAAGTTTCTCCAAACTCTCCTCATAGCTAATGCCCTCCATATCAGGCATCATCCTGGTAAATCTTTTCTGTACCCTCTCCAAAGCCTCCACATCCTTCTAGTAGTGTGGCGACTAGAATTGAACACTATATTCCAAGTGCGGCCTAACCAAGGTTCTATAAAGCTGCAACATGACTTGCCAATTTTTAAACTCAATACCCCGGCCGATGAAAGCAAGCATGCCGTATGCCTTCTTGACTACCTTCTCCATGATATGCATATTTTCTTCCAGGCACATTGTGAATTCTCATTATGTATAAGGCACTTTATAATTACCTTAACCTCGCCTACTTATTATAGTAAAATTAAAATGAAGGGCCTCATACTAAGAATTCTATACTACCCCCTCATCAGTGCTCTTATGTGTTTCAAAGTTAATCTTGGAATCAAATATGGCAGTGGTTGCGAACAGTCTGGGGTAGTCTCAGACAGTTACCAGGGAAAGGGAGGCATTCGGTGCCAAGAGTTACTGGTGGGGAGACCGAAGATAACGGCTTCAGTCTTCTAAATATCTAGTAGAGGGAAGTTTCTGCTCAGATGCAGGATAAGCATTTGGATAATTTAGTAATCATGGAGAGGCAGAGGGAGGTGGTGGTGAGCCAGCGTTGTTTATTGTCCACGTAGAGATGAAAACTATCATGTTTTTGAATAATGTTACCAAGGAGGAGCATGTGGGGGTGTGTGGGGGGGTTGGGGGGGGGGGGGGGGGTGGGGGTTTGGGAACTCGGGTTGCTCTTGTGGGATATCAGAGTAAAGAAGTGGGAAGAAAAGCCCTGAATTGCATTCTTCTGGCTATGATTAAATAATGCAACCAGTCGAGTGCAGTTCAACATCTGAACAATGGTGGTGAGGCTTTGACGGATGGTATAATCAAATACGACAAAAGCAGCATACAGGTGGAGAAAGATAAGGAAGGATAGTTTACCTTTGTTGCAGTCACATAGGGTGTCATTTATGTCTTTGATAAGAGCAGCTTTGACATTGTGATGGGACAGAAAGCTGTTGGGCGGCAGTCAAACATGGAACTTCGGAAAAGATCGAAAGAATTGGAATGCAACACACATTCAAGAATTTTGGAGAGGACTTGGAGGTTGGAAATGCGGCAGTTGTTTGTAAAGACTGAGGGTAAGTTGTTGCTTTCTTTGTGGGAATTGATGGTAGAATTGAGGGAAAAAAGGGACAAACCTGAAGAGAGAGTCAACCGTTAATAAATTTGGCGTCAAAGGTCAACAGAATAGTGCTAGAAGGGTTGAGAGAACAGAAGATGGGACATACGGACAAGATGAGCTCTGGAGGGCATAAGAGGCTATAGGAGAGAAACTGGAGAAAGAAAAATATTCAGGGTTAGGGCAGGAGGAACCTTAAAGACAGCTTGGCCAGATAGCTGAAGAAGGGGGGATGACAGAGACTACTAATCGGATGGTGTCAATCTTGGTGGCAAAGTAATCCACAAAATCCTCAAAATTGTTAATGAAGGTAAAAGTAAAGGGAGACAATGTAAATATGATTAACAGACAGTTTCAGTGGAGAAAAGGAGCTAAGGATAAACTTTATATTCCAGGATAATCTTGCAACAGTAATCAGTAGGAGGGCAAGACCAAAAGTGTTTTAAGTGGTCTGGCAAGATCAGACAGGGAATAGTTGGAATTTAAGGGAGCAGAGTTGAAGACCCTACCATGGGGGTGGTCAAGGTGACGGATTAAAGGCTTTAATGGGGATGAGATCATTGAAGATGAAGGTAAGGGTGTGGTTGAGCAGACCAACAGATGCAGTAATGTTCGGTAAATGAAAGGCCAAAGACTGGACAATTGAGAATTTGAGAGGGGAACTGGGGGAAAACGTTTTTTTCCAGGGGTTTACACAAAAGAAAGAAGGGTTGGCAGGGATAGCAGGTTGTGGTTGGAGAGCGATACAAGAAAGTGATCAGAAATGGCCTTATATGTGATTGGTACTAAGGGGGTGGCAAGGTGATGTGAGCTGGCAAGGTCAAGCAGGTGGTTGTAAATATGGGTTTGGGAGTTTACACTGAGGGCGAATTAATTGGAGATTGGAATATAGTGAACTTAGTGGAGAAGGAGCATGATGAACTGAGATGGTGATTGAAAACACTGAAGGTGAGAAACCACTCAGTGCAGAGGTTGAGAGAGAAATGTATTGATGGTGACTTGTGTAAATTGGCATAATACCTGGGTAGGTAGTAGAGAACCAGGATTTTAAATAAAAGGTGAGAAGGGTGGAGAAAAGGTGTGATACTGAAGGGGGAAGAAAGTGCCAGGGGAGTAAGGGAACAGACAAAGGTGAGTGAGAAACACCACCACTGTAGCGGTCTGGGTGCCACAAGTTTTGGAAATGTTATAGCAAGAGCTGAGGCATCAGTTATAGATAAGGAGTTATCACCCCTCAGTCAGGTTTCTGTCAAGGCCATACTATCATCAACAGTGAATTTATCAATGACAAGAGCTTTGCTTGCGAGTGAACAGACATTCTGAAGGGAGATGTAGGGATGGTGATAGCTGAACCATTGGCAGAATCCACAGGATTTAGAATGGTGAGCTGGGCAGAGAGGATTCGCGGGGCCACTGCCCCTGTCAGAATGCTCAGAATATGAGAGAAGCACGGCGGGGAGCAGCTGGCTAGTCTCAGTGGGAACCTAAACTGGGCTGGGCCTGGCAGGGGAGTAGGAATGTTGAAGAGTACTGAACGCTTGTTGTAGGCATTGGTGAAGGCAGAATACCCAAGTGGAGAGAAATGAAGGGAGGGATGACAGGGGAAAAGGGTCAAGAAGCAGCAGAGAGAAAAAAAATAAGGGAGAAAATGAGTAAAGGGGAAGTGGAAGTGATGGAATTGGCAGCCAAAGTGTCCATGAAGTGCTTTTGCCTGCTCTTTTTCTATATTTTACAAGGTTATTTTAAAAGGTTTAATTCTATTGCTAAAATAACAGACAGGTGAATACCATACAAATATCTTAGTGATTTAAGCTTATTCATTAAGTAGTAAATGATGATTTTTTTTCCTGTAACTAGCATTTTCACTGGTATTTGAAATGGAATGAGATTAAGAAATGAATATGAAACATAATATTAATTTTTAGAAAATCTCTTTTATGACACAAGGATAATGGGAAACTTTGTCACTCTTCCCATTCCATTTTAATATTTGAGAGAGCCTAAAATTAAGCACTACAACAGGCAATGTATTAATACATTGCTTTGAAACCCTGGAGGATAAGATCATTACCATTCAATTAAGTGTAAACTTCTCAATTTTCTTCAAGTCTAGTCATTTAGCAGTGATATTTTGGAGAATATTCTATAATCTGATCTGCAAATGCTGCAGCTACAGACATCAATGTTGCCTTAAAAAAAGGAATAATGGTGCATGATACAAAACTTCAATATCAGACCTGCTGAGCATGGGCGAGGATATTTTTTGGGACTGTTTTGCAAGATGGGATGCTGAAATGTGAATCGTTGGAAGTAATCACCCCATGTGTGTATTGACCAGGGAATGTAGGTTTATAGAAAATAGTAGGAGGGAATCCATTGACAGAGTTTTCAACTGGCACATCGAGGATGGGTGCCCCTTTGACTCCTCCATGTCAAAGGTAATTTTCACTGGTCAATATACACGCTGGAATTCCTGAAATTCCATTCACTCTAAGATTGGCCTTATCAGCAACCTCGTAAATCGGGTCCGAGCCATTTGCTTATCGTGCAAGCTTGATTCCAAATTAGGGATGGATCATAGCCAACCTGTGGAATAATGGCTATGCTGATCAGATCATTGCTCACTGTATATTGTGCACACTCATGAATGGGCCTAAGACCACCACTTTCAGCCCTGAAAAGTGGCCAGTTTGCCTCAGATTACCTTGGATGTGTGAGGTATCGGAAAAGAAATTGAGCAAAAGGTGAAAGCAGCCATTGCACGCTGTTATTACACAGTAGCAACACAAATGGGAGCTACTAATAGGATGCTGCCTACCACAAAAGGAAGTAATGTGGTGTCTGCATTCCAGTGGCAGTGTGATGCAAGGTATGCAGACCATAAGTCCCAAAGACTAGTGGACATTATCAAATGGTACATCCCTCCGGCTGTTCACAAGAGGCAAAGTACCGACTGTACCCAAACAGCCTGTCCTCACATAACTCAAAGAATTTCTGGAATTTTCCCAGAATTCGGAAAGATCGATGTCAGCAGGAAAAGCAATATTGAAGCCATTGACAGCAATGGTGGCTTTCTCCGCCATATCATCCTGGACTTAATGAGAAAAATTTAAATTGGAGGGTACATCAGTGAAATACTGGTGGGGCGGGCTCTGATTGGGTCCTTCCAGCTATCAACCTAGTCCCTGAAAGATCAGGTGCCATTTTTAAAGGCTGCCTCAGCATAGGAGAGTTCACCAAGAACCCACACAGCCCCCTGATACTTCCCTGACACATCCCTGGCACTGCCACAGGCACTACCCAGGCACTGCTCCTGCCCAGGCAATGCAAAGGGGCAATGCCTGGTGAAGTGCCAGGAGGCAGTGCCAGGCATTCCCCAGGCAGTGCTCGGGCACAACCCTCTCCCCACTGAGTGATACACTCACCTGAGCTGCTCTGGGAGGTCTGCTTGCCAGGTATACACCTTGGGAAACCAGTCAGGTTTCACGCTTGTCTGCCCTCATGCTGACATGAATGGACTTCCTTACGGTGTCGGGGGTAGGAGGAGTGGGGGGGAATGATTCAAGCATAGGGGCCTAATAATGAGATGATAATACATTCAGATTGTGTTCCCAATGTTCATTGTTGGGAAATGATGGGGGTCGGGAGAAATCACATTATGTATTTAAAAAGACCAAAGACCAAAGAAAATGACAGCACAGGAAATGGTCCTTCAGCTGCCCAAGCCTGCACCCACCATGCTGCCTGTCAACGTGAAATATAATTTGGGACTTTTAGTGAAATTATCCATTCCCATCGCCAAACGTGCCCAACAAAAATAGGAGTGGAAAATCCTGGCTATCATGTTCAACATTAGATGTGACTCCATCATAGGACAGCAACTGCTAAACAATCCCGATTGTGCGAAGACTTACATTGAAAAGCAATTTAAGATTATCAGTCAGGCTCATGGTGTTCCTCACTTACATATTCGAGAAGCCACATGTATTCACATACAGGATCCAACCCTTTGCAGGCAGAAGGAACATGTCAACACATTATGCCTTTTCCAATGAAACAACAGTTTGTGGGACAACGATTCCCTGGTTTATTCCCCATAGCAACACCTTGACCAATCAGAGTCAACTTGCCTGGTTTGAATTTGAACAAAAGCTTGGCAGTTGACTGTTATCTGCTGCATTTTTCATGGCAATGCTTCTACCAATCAGCATCTACTTACCAACCAATCAGTACTCTCTTCTTATGCAGTATTAATTGTTATTCCCTTTACTGTTTGTTCATCTTGTGAGCTGTCTTGATCAGTGTAGGGTGAGAAGCTCCAATAGCGTGTCTCTTTTCTTCAGCAATATTCAATTCTCTACTATCAAATGAATACGGGAATAATTACTTAGCATTTGAATGGCATGCCTGTCACTTGTTACTGAACAACCCAAGCCCGAATGCTATCTAGATCTTGCTGTGTACAGGATTAGACTGCTGCAGTACCCGAGGAGTAGCAAATGGTTCTGAACATGACATAATAATCAGCAAGACTTTTCACTTTAGACTGTATATTGGAGGGAAGGTCACTGATGAATTAGCTGAAGATGGTTGGGCCTAGGACACCATGCTAAGGAACTCCCGCAGCGGCAACCGAGGGCTGAGATGATTGAAGTAATTGCAAAATAATTGTCACAGAGAAACTTCATATCTACCATGGTAACTAATGAAGCTGGACTGCTCGGCTCCAAATTAATTTGGAAACTGCTGTGCATTGCTATCATGAGCCGGCTGAGACTGCATTTCAATGAGATGCTGTGGGGATGTTTCCCTTCATGGGGGAATTGAGAACCAGGGGGCAGTTTCAAACTAAGACAGCTCCCATTAAAGATAGAGATGAGGAGCAATTTCTTCTCTGAGGATATTAAGCATTTTTGAATCCTCTTCCCAGCAAGCAGTGGGGGCTTGTGATGGATTTATATTTTGTGGGGCCCCGCGCTCACATTCAAACCTGCCCCCCCCCCCGCCCCTCCCCCGCCCCGCCCCATGACTTCATTCCGCTCTCCCCAAAGATGGCATGCCCCTCCTGACTCATGCAAATGAAAAAAAAAAATTGTGAAACATTTGAATCGAAGTACATCTACCTTACCATGTGGAACATTGCCGAGGTATGCCCTGTCTATAATGTTCAACATTAGATGTGACTCCTGAAGGGAACATAAGGTGATGGATCTTGACCCAGCAACAGTGAAGGAATGGTAATATAGTTGCAAGTCAGGATGGTGTGTTGCTTGGAGGAGAACTTGCAGGTGGTAGTTTTCCCATGTATCTGCTGTCCTTGTCCTTGTCCTTCTAGGCGGTCGAGGTCATGGGTTAAGAATGAGCCGTTAAGGAGCTTTTGTGAGTTGCTGCAGCGCATCTAATAGATGGTACACACTGTTACTACTGCATGTTGGTGTTGGAGGAAGTGAATGTTCCTGGTGGTGGATGGGGTACCAATCAAGTGGGCTACTTTGACCTGAATGGTGTTGTGCTTCATGTGAGTATTCCATCACACTCCTGACTTGTACCTTGTAGATGGTGGACATGCTTTGGGGAGTCAGGAAGTGAGTAACTCACCACAGGGTTCCAAGCTTTTGACCTGCTCTTGTAGCCACAGCAATTATATAACTAGTTTAGTTCAGTTTTTGATCAATCATAGAATCATAGAATCATTGAAACCCTACAGTACAGAAAAAGGCCATTCGGCCCATCGAATCTGCACCAACCACAATCCTACCCAGGCCCTACCCCCATATCCCTACATATTTTACCCACTAATCCCTCTAACCTACGCATCTCAGGACACTAAGGGGCAATTTTAGCATGGCCAATCAACCTAACCCGCACATCTTTGGGCTGTGGGAGGAAACTGGAGCACCCGGAGGAAACCCACGCAGACACGAGGAGAATGTGCAAACTCCACACAGACAGTGATCCAAGCCGGGAATCGAACCCAGGTCCCTGGAGCTGTGAAGCAGCAGTGCTAACCACTGTGCCATCGTGCCGCCCAATGATAACACCCAAGATGTTGATCTTCGAGGCTTGAATGAATATCATGGGAGATGGTTAGATTCTCTCTTGCTAGAGATGATCATTGTTTGGCATTTGTGTGATGTGAATGTTACTTGCCATTTATCAGCCCAAGCCTGAATGTTGTCCAGCTCATGCTGCATATCGGTAAGGACTGCTTCAGTATGTGAGAAGTCATGATTGGTGCTGAATATTATGCAATCATCGGTGAATATCCCTACTTCTGACCTTAAGGTGGATGAAAGATCATTGGTTAAGGAGCTGAAGATGGTTGGGTGTGGGACACTATCCTGAGGCACTCCTGCAGTGATGTTCTGGAGCTAAGATGATTGACTTCCAGTAACCACAACCATCTTCCTTTGTGCCAGGTGAGCTTTCCTCCTGATTCCCATTGACTCCAGTTTTGCTAGGGCTTCTTGATGCCACGTTTGATCAAATGCTGTCTTGGTGCCAAGGGTAGTCACTCTCAACTCACCTCTTGCATTCAACTCTGTCGTCCATGTTTGGACCAAGGCCATAATGAGGTGGGGAGCCAAGTGATCCTGGTAGACTGAAAACTGAGCATTAATGAGCAGGTTATTGCTGAATAAGTGCCACTTGATTGACCCTTTCCATCACTTTACTGATGATGACCAAGAGTAGGCTGATGGGGCAGTAATTGCCCGGGTTGGATTTGTCCTGACTTTTTGAGGACAGGACACATCTGAACAACTTTCCACATTGCTCCATAGATGTCAACATTGTAATTGTACTGGCACAGTTTAGCTAGGGGTGTGGCTTGTTTTAGAGCACAGGTCTTCAGTATTGTTTGCCGGATGTTGTCAGGACCCATAGCCTTTGCAGTATCCAATGCCTTCAGTTATTTCCTGATATGTGGAGTAAATTGAATTGGATGAAACTGGGAGCATGATGTTGGAAACCTCAGGAGGGTGCTGAGATGGATCATCCACTCATTTCTGGCTAAAGATTGGTGCAAATGTCTCAACATTTTCCTACAGCTCTCACCAACTTCCGCTACGACTTTCATCAACTTTTACAGATGCACCATAGAAAGCATCCTTTCTGAATGCATCACAGCTTGGTATGGCTCTTGCTCTGACCAAGACCGCAAGAAATTACAAAGGGTTGTGAATGAAGTCCAGTCCATGACCCAAACCATCCTCCCATCCACTGCCTCTGTCCACACGTCCCACTGCCTCAGAAAAGCAGCCAGCATAATTACGGACCCCATGGACGCTGGACATTCTCCTGTTGGGAAAAAGATACAAAATCTGAGGTCATGTACCAACCAACTCAAGAACTGCTTCTTCACTGTTGCCATCAGATTTTTGAATGGACCTACCTTATAATAAGCTAATCCTTGTCTACACCCTAGCTATGACTGTAACACTACATTTTTCACCTTCTCCTTTCCTTCTTGATGAACGGTATGCTTTGTCTGTATAGCGTGCAAGGAACAATACTTTTCACTGTATACTAATAAACATGACAATAATAAATCAAATCAAATCAGGACTCCTCCATCATTGAAGATGGGCATATTTGTGGAGCCTCCTCCTCCTATTAATTGTTTAGTTGTCCAGCACAATCCATGACTGGATGTGGGCAAGCTGCAGAGCTTTGATCTGATTTGTTGCGAGAATTGTTTAGCTCCTTCTATCAAATGCTACTTCCATTATAGTCCTGTGTTGTCACTTCAGCAGGTTAAATCTCATTTTTAGATATGCCTGTTGCTGCTCATGGTATGTGATGACCTGGCAGGAAAGTGTCATGCAAACCAAATCCCAAAGGGAATCTTGGCAAGCTATCACAACCATTTTTATTTGTATTTTATTGCAAGAAGATACATGTACTGAAGTCAGGAGCTACAAATTCAAGAACGCCTTTGGAGATTTTAATGATTGAATTGAAATATTTATCAATGCAAGAAAAAAAAACTTAAACATGCTAGATTGCATTTATAAGGTTAAAATGAGTCTAGCAGAACACTCCTCCAAAAACAAACATCCTACTTAGACTCTGACTTACAAATAAACACCCCTTTATGCATCAATCCTCTCTCTTTCTCCACCTCCATTGTGGAAATTCCAAAATACTTTTTTTTTAAAGTGACACATTTCTGGATTGGCTGAGTCAGCCTCACTTTGCTTCTTCACAGTCTGTCCTCAGCACCGAGCACACTCCAGGATGTCTTACATGATGGCTCCCAACATAACCCTCACGTCTCTCTTTCCGTGTACTTTTATCTCTTTCATGTTTGAGTCCTTTGCTCTTCTTTGAAATATACCTTTCCAAGAATATAAAAATCTTTTGTTTTCTCCTTATAGCCATCATTTTTATGTAAAATGAAATGTAATAACCTTGCCTTATTTATTCATGGTCCTTTTTCTTCTCTTTGAAATTTAACAGATGAAGGCAGCAAATATTATTTATCTCCTAATACAAATTTCTACCTACCTCTTATTTACTTAAAAATAAGCTCGGCCATATTTACCTCAAATACCTTCCTTTCACATCTAGCCTCATTGAGGTCCTCAACTCTGCCGACACACAATCCCCAGATTAACTAAATTGTCCACACACACACAAACACACACACACACACACACACACACACGTGCGCATGCACACACTCACACACAGCCCGCTTAAGACTACTTCACAGAACACCACAGTATGCCCCAAGAACATTTTTTAAAATAATGCACTCTTCACTGAACCAGAGTTAATCCCCCGTCAGGCCATGACATTACAGATGATGGTTGAATACAATTCTGTTGCTGATGATGATCTATGGTGTCTCATGGATGCCCAGTTTTGAGCTGCTGAATCTGTTCAAAATCAAGAATTTAGCATGGTGGTGGTGCCACTTAACATGATTAAGGGTATCTTCAGTGTCTCCACAGGAGTGTGCAGTGATCACTCTTACATACACTACTAATGTCAATTCTACTAATGTTTGGTGCTTTCCATTGTTGTCAGTGGTGTAAACATCTGTGGTGAATGAAATGGTAGACACTAGAGGACATTTTGCAAACTCAAGGCTTTGTTCAAATCAGTTGCTCCCAGACATGCGACCATTTGGAGACATTCTCCTTGGAATGCAGCATGACTTGGAGAAGGAAGAGAAGTCCCACAAAGCACAACAAGGAATGATTGTGGTGTGGAAGGCTTCTTACCAGAAGGTCATACCCACTCAGGGCATTCCGGGAGCAAACCTCTCACCTATGAGCAACAACGTGTATGATTTTTGTGGTTCTGTGCTTCCTGAAATCTTTCACCTGCTGCATCCACAACTGCAACCCCAGAGCAGGCCAAGAACCACATTCTCAAAGGCTGAACTATGACTTTGACAGTTAACATTTCTAATATAACTACTCATGGTGCATGGGCATTGCGAGTGACCATTTCAGAGGGCAGTTAAGAGTTAACATGTGGGCCAGACCAGGTAAAGATGGCAGATTTCCTTCTCTAAAGGGCACGAGTGAACTAGATGGGATTTTATGATAATCAATAATTGTAATCATTAAACTTCGAGTTCCATCTTTTTTTTCCTGATTGGTTTCAGATTTCATCATCTGCCATGGTAGGATTCAAACCAGGGTCCGCAGAGTATCGCTCTGGATCTCTGGATTACTGATCCAGTGACAATCCCAATACCATTGCCTTGCCTTTATACGTCAGCTTCCTTCCAGGCTAGATCTGGAGATATTTGCAACTTCTCACAGTTAACTCTCCATTGTTGGGTATGTGTGGTCACAGAGGCTCTCAGTTCCTGGAGAGCTGAATACATTGCATTCTCTCTTTCCAGAGACAAGCAGGAAGAGCGGCACTAGTTTTGCTAAGATTAGAAGAATCCCAATGATTGGCAAAAGGCACATCATCTTGTGGGAGCCATGTGCCAACTCTTCCCTGTACTAGAACCAGGACAGATTCCACTGCCACAACATCCAGTTGTATTGTGGCCATTGGTAGTGACTCATGCAAGTCAGTGCCTAGTATCCGGGTATCAGTCACCACGAATAATAACAGCAACGTGCATTGATATGGCATTTTTTTCATCATAAAACCTCAAAAGGTGCTTCACAGGAACATTATAAAAAAGACTTGGCAAGCCAAAAAATAAGATATTAATACAGATGATAAAAGTCTGATTCAAAGATGAAGGTTTTAAAGAGATTTTTAAAGGAGGAAAAAGAGTTTGAGAGTGAGAGAGACAGAAATGTTTAGAGTAGGAATTCTACAGCTTTGGGCTTTGGCTGCTGAAGACATGGCCACTAATAGAGGAATGATTCAAAACAGGAATGGCAGGGTAATCACGCAGGGGTCCCAAAATGGCCTTTACGTCGGCAGCACTTCCCTGATCAATTGTTCCTGCCTCCTGCCAATGGTGTAACATGAATCCTGACTTTAAAAACATGACAGGATGGGACCCACCCCTTGCATGTTTTTTGGCAATCAGTTTTAAAGTATGGCAGGGAAAACTGTCCACTCTCCGCTTTTTCATCCCAGATGAAACCGCGTATAAATGATAAAATTTCACCCAATGACTTTGACCCACCCAATATTCAGTTAGAGGAAATGTCTGCTCATCCAGTACTGGTTGTCAAACAAGAAATCTGATCATTTAGCAGCAGTGGAGGTGTTGAGATTTGTGTTGCTGAGGTAGTGCTGGATGACATCAGTTCATATGTGGAAACTGACACTGTATTTTCAAGATGTTGCCACCAAGCGACAGCAAGTTGTTGAAAAATAGGAAGAGGCCAAAGGACAGGTCATTGTGGGGACACCAGAAGTAAAAGAATCAAACTGGAAAGAAAATCATTGCAGGTAATTCTCTAGCAATGATTAGATAAATATGAACAGAACCAAAACAAAGCAATCCTAGCCAGCTGGGCTGTGGTGAAGAGGTATTGGAGGAGCAGTGTGTAATGTGATGGCAGACAGCGTGAGAAGGATGACTGAGGAAAGTTTACATTTGTTGCAGCCCAATAGGATCATCGTTCATGGTTTCAGCTCCACCACTGGCCAGAGCCTCAGCATTGGGCGTCTCAATAATGTCTGGCACTGTATCCTCCATGGCGGCTAGAACATGCAGATACACATGTCCCCCTCCAATTCTCCCCTGCTGCGAGTCGTTGGGTGCCACCTTATCCTGCAAGAGAGGACATGTGTGAGTGCAGCTAGATCAATCTGTTTGGGTGATGTGGCTGACATGATTTGAAATGGCAGTGTGTGCAGGCTGTGACTGAGCTTCCAGCAATCCTAAACATATGAGAGAGAGATGAAGCTCATGAATGCTGGGCATCAATCCTGATTGTTAGTCAGTGAGTGATGGGGGGGATGGCAAATTGAGTAACGTCTGAGGCTAGTGATTCACTGAGTAGGGATATGACATTTGAAGATAAATTCACTTATTTTCATCAGTCAAAAGAGATAATTGAACCCCTTGCAAAATGTTGTATCTAGATGCTTGAGTCTTGGCTTCTAGCATTAACCTCTACAATATTTTCTTTTCTTTTTATCTTTATTTGTGTCACAAGTAAGCTTACATTAACATTGCAATGAAGTTACTGTGAAAATCCCCTAGTCGCCTCACTCCGGAGCCTATTCAAGAACACTGAGGGAGAATTAAGCATGGCCAATGTATCTAACCAGCAAGTCTTTCGGACTGTGGGAAGAAACTGGAGCAGCCAGAGGAAACCGAAGCAGACGTGCAGATTCTGCACAGACTGTGACCTACGCCGGAAATCGAACCCTGGCGCTGCGAGGCAGCAGTACTAACAACTGTGCCGTTAATTTTGTGTCACCTGCATCTTGCAATTCATCATTTATTGATTTCTGTGGCCTTATTTACACGTGTCTGGAAGGCATCTTGGACCCCTATGGATGCAAAACATCATTCCTACTTTCCACCTCAACCAACAAGGCCTCCAGTCCAGCATCTGAAATCCTCAGAGCCCACTGGTCAATGTTGTGGAACTGTTCACAATTCTCCACATCAGATTCATTTCTTGCATGTCTGCCAGCAACTGATCGGTCGATCAGGCACCACCTTTTTAAAAAGTACAGGCTGGCTTTAATCAGTGTGGGTTAAATGTAATTGGTGCTCACCAATAACAATATTGATCCCCTGCTGATATGTCCAGCCAGTAAACAAAACAGTTAGTGCACATTGTAGGTAATAATATTTCAAATAAACCCATCGGATGCAGTTGGAACACTAATTACAAAACTTTGAATTGTCAGTGGGCTAATTGTCCATCGTGATTGCCAGACCTGTTTTGGGGCTTCCAATTTAGCCATACAATATTTGTACAGTTATGAACGGGGATTGACTTCTCCTTTAAGAAAATTCTCAATTTATGCAAAGAATTATTGGTTTGATATAAAGAGCCTGAAAGAAACCATCATTCTTCAATCATGGTTTATAAATGTGCAAATGAGATAATTTATATGGAGTGAAACTATTAGTAAATTAAAAGTCCCTGAATAAAACCTGATTATACATTCTGATATGGAAGTCAATATTATTCATAGCTTCTAACCTGCTAATATAAGATGATATGGCAGTCAATCAGTTATTTTATCTCCGAAAAAAATTGTAAATACAATAACATTTCTGGCAGTCCTATCCTCTATTTTAGAGATTATGTGTTTCAGTAATGAGCAGGAAGTGGAATGAATTAAGTACTGCACAGCAATACAAGTTCATAAATCAGAACATTAGTGTTCAGATTCGGTACGAATGATAGCTAAATGTGCTTAATTGCAAAGTAAAGCACAGCTAGAAAGTAGCGATAACTGGGGAATCTGTTGCAATTATCACCCTGCTGGAAATAGTAATTGAAATGGAATTTTGACTGAAGCTGGAATGTGTCAATTTTTGAACAAAATCTGCATATTATAAATAATATAATTGATTAACTTGTACACGCACTAACAATAAAATAGACCATACTTAATGTGTTAGCCTTTTACATATCATCGGTAACAGTTAAAGAAGGTTTGGGGTCACATAGGACAGAACAATGTGAACAAGTACTGAGGATTGTTTTGACATTTGAGCAGCCAACTGGTGGAGCGTGCTGGTCAGCTATCCATTCCAACGGAGAAATGTTCCTCTGGATTTTGAGGCCTTGGTTTCATATATATATATATATATATATATATAGTTGGCAAGTTGCAAAGTACAACTCAACGTATTGAAGCCTCAAGATTTAGTTGGGGGTCGTTGCAATAATGGGGTGTGGATGTCCTGGGGGGTAGGGTTCCAGATTATTTTTGTTAAATGTAATTTGATAATTATCTTTCACAGGCCTCTTCTGTTCCATCAGAACCTGATTGCTTCTATCCTAAAATGGCAACTTGGATCTTGTTTACGTCATAAGGTACGGATTTCTAAATATCAAAATGAAACTGGCCACATCAACAATCTTAATGTGTGCTGAGGCTACACTTTGAGGCTGTTCCTATACCATTAACCCCACAAAAAGGCAATTAAAATCTCTTGACACCGTATGGAGATAAGCCTACAAGAGGAGAGGCTGTACTTGATTTGGTATTGGGAAATGAACCTGGGCAGGTGTCAGATCTCTCAGTGGGAGAGCATTTTGGAGATAGTGATCACAATTCTATCTCCTTTACAACAGCATTGGAGAGAGATAGGATCAGACAAGTTAGAAAAGTGTTTAATTGGTGTAAGGGGAATTATGAGGATATCAGGCAGGAAATTGGAGGCTTAAATTGGAAAGGTTTTCTCAGGGAAATGTACGGAAGAAATGTGGCAAATTTTCAGGGAATATTTGTCTGGAGTTCTGCATAGCAACGTTCCAATGAGACAGGGAAGTTATCGTAGGTTACAGGAACTGTGGTGTACAAAGGGTGTAATGAATCTAGTCAAGAAGAAAAGAAAAGCTTACAAAAGGTTCAGGGAGCTAGATAATGTTAGAGATCTTGAAGAGTATACGGCTAATAGGAAGGATCTTAAGAAGGAAATTAGGAGAGCCAGAAGGGATCATGAGAAGGCCTTGGCAGGCAGGATTAAGGAAAACCCCAAGGCATTCTACAAGTATGTGAAGAGCAAGAGGATAAGACGTGAAAGAATAGGACCTATCAAGTATGACGGTGGAAAAGTTTGTATGGAACCGGAAGAAATAGCAGAGGTACTTAATGAATACTTTACTTCAGTATTCACTATGGAAAAGGATCTTGGTGGTTGTAGTGCAGACTTGCAGCGGACTGAAAAGCTTGAGCATGTAGATATTAAGAAAGAGGATGTGTTGGAGCTTTTGACAAGCATCAAGTTAGATAAGTCGCCGGGACCGGATGTGAAGTACCCCAGGCTACTGTGGGAGGCAAGGGAGGAGATTGCTGAGCCTCTGGCGATGATCTTTGCATCATCAATGGAGACGGGAGAGGTTCCGGAGGATTGGAGGATTGCGGATGTTGTTCCTTTATTCAAGAAAGGGAGTAGAGATAGCCCTGGAAATTATAGACCAGTGAGTCTAACCTCAGTGGTTGGTAAGTTGATGGAGAAGATCCTGAGAGGCAGGAGTTATGAACATGTGGAGAGGTACAATATGATTAAGAATAGTCAGCATGGCTTTGTCAAAGGCAGATCATGCCTTACGAGCCTGATTGAATTTTTTGAGGATGTGACTAAACACATTGATGAAGGAAGAGCAGTAGATGTAGTATATATGGACTTCAACAAGGCATTTGATAAGGTGCCCCATACATGGCTTATTGAGAAAGTGAGGGGGCATGGGATCCAAGGGGACATTGCTTTGTGGATCCAGAACTGGCTTGCCCACAGAAGGCAAAGAGTGGTTATAGATGGGTCATATTCTGCATGGGGGTCGGTCACCAGTGGAGTGCCCCAGGGATCTGTTCTGGAACCCTTACTCTTTGTGATTTTTATAAATGACCTGGGTGAGGAAGTGGAGGGATGGGTTGGTAATTTTGCTGATGACACAAAGGTTGGAGGTGTTGTGGATAGTGTGGAGGGATGTCAGAAGTTGCAGCGAGACATTGATAGGATGCAAGACTGGGCGGAGAAGTGACAGATGGAGTTCAACCCAGATAGGTGTGAAGTGGTTCATTTTGGCAGGTCAAATAGAATGGCGGAATATAATATTAATGGTAGGACTCTTGGCAGAGTGGAAGATCAGAAGGATCTTGGGGTCCGAGTTCATAGGACGCTCAAAGCGGCTGTGCAGGTTGAGGCTGTGGTTAAGAAGGCATATGGTGTACTGGCCTTCATCAATCGAGGAATTGAGTTTAGGAGTCGTGAGATAATGTTGCAGCTATATAAGACCCTGGTCAGACCACACTTGGAGTACTGTGCTCAGTTCTGGTCGCCTCATTACAGGAAGGATGTGGAAGCCATAGAAAAGGTGCAGAGGAGATTTACAAGGATGTTTCCTGGGTTGGGGAGCATGCCTTCTGAGGATAGGTTGAGTGAGCTTGGCCTTTTCTCCTTGGAGAGATGAAGGATGAGGGATGACCTGGTAGAGGTGTATAAGATGTTGAGAGGTATTGATCGAGTGGATAGTCAGAGGCTTTTTCCCAGGGCTGAAATGGTTGCCACAAGAGGACACAGGTTTAAGGTGCTGGGGAGTGGGTACAGAGGAGATGTCAGGGGTATTTTGTTCACTCAGAGGGTGGTGGGTGCGTGGAATGGGCTGCCAGCAACAGTGGTGGAGGCGGATTCGATAGGGTCTTTTAAGAGACTTTTAGATAAGTACATGGAACTTAGTAAGATAGAGGGTTATAGGTAAGTTTAGTAATCGCTAAGGTAGGGACATGTTCAGCACAACTTTGTGGGCTGAAGGGCCTGTGTTGTGCTGTAGTTTTTCTATGTTTCTCGATGTTTCTAAAATCAATCCGCCTTGTTCATTCCATTTATTTTTACATCTTCTTGTATTTTGGTGCAGTACTCCCTCACTGCCAGCTATTTGCCCCAATTTGACACAATTTGCCAACCGCAATGCCATACTTCCAACTTCCAGCCCCTCATGCCAGCAGGGCCTTCTGACTTCACTGGTGTAAATGAAGGCTTCAATACCTTGCAGGCCTCACTGTAGGGTTTGAAAAATTCTGGCCCAAATCATTAATGCAATTGGAAACAACAGTGATCCCAACATCAATTCCTGCAGAGCATCACACGTACTGTCATTGGAGAAATTCCTCTTATAACCAACTCTGCTTTCAGTTTTGTAGCCACCTGTCATTCCATTCCATTACTGACCCTGACCCTACATGCACTGTCCTTTGTCATGAGTCTCTATGGTACCTTCTCAAGAACCCTTTGAGAATTTATGCATCGCACATCCAATGTATTACCACTGTCTACACTTTTGTTACTTCTTCAGCGACTCTAATAAGATTGGTTAAATATGACTGTCCCTTCAAAAATGCTTTATGTGGCCCACCTCTATATTCTGTTAACCTTTAATAAACACCCCAGTATCTTTCCTGCTCCTGACATTAACTGTGAACCTCTCTTGCCTGATGCCATTTTATTTCATCTGCTTCCTAATTTTTAATTGCTGTCTTCAATGTTCCCAATTTGTTGTTCATGCACGATACATTGCTGCATGAACAGTATAATTTTCTCGTATATTTTATTTGTCCTGTTTAATTTTCAGAAGGTATTTTATTGTTACTTTTTTTAAATAAATTGGTAGCAGGAATGCAGAAAGCAGTTCTCTCATTAAACATACATCAATGTATCCTTGAACTAGTATTCAGAAACAAAATGAACAAAATGTACAAAACAAAATGTACAAAATGAATTTAACACAGGAAGGATTGGGCAAAAAATAGAAGTTAATTTCAGTATGCAATGTACATACTCACCATATATCTTGGGAAATTGTATTAAATTAAAGGCACTACATAAGATTGTTGTTGTCAAGCAAATCAAAACTCCCGATTGATAAAATGGACCAGAAGCAATTATTGTGCATTAATAATTGACCACTAAAGATAACGGAAATGCCTCATCTCATATTGAACAGTGATTAGTAGTAGAATTTCTCTGTAATTCATACTTCATTTCCGGGTATTAATAATGTTCAAAAATAGCCAGAAATAACGGGCGAGATTCTCCGGCCTCCCAGCCGCATATTTTCCACCAACGGGAGGTAGCACGTTGCTCGCTGGCGGCAGGATTCTCTGGTCCCACCACTGTCAATGGGAATATCCCATTGATGTCACCCCACGCTGGCGGGAAACCGGCAGGCAGGGGTGTGCTGCTGGTGGGATCGGAGAATCCCGCCAAGGTGAACAGCTGGAGAATTCCAGCCAACATGTTTTCAGTTGCTTTAAGTATATAAAACTTATTGTGTTTTGACAAAATTTCTGTGCAGTTTATGAAGATTCACACAGGAGAGCATCATGTGTTAGGAAGGTTGTTAATATTGTACCATGCTTGCAAGGACTTGTGGACTGAAATGGAAAATAGCGAACCTTATTTTAACCATTATATATATGGTCATACGCTGAGTGTCATCACGAAATGATCTGAGAGTTGTTATTGATTGATCTTTGAAAACCTCAATAAGGGATATGACAGTGATCCACATAAGGGTGTTGAGATTCAATAAAAGCAATAAATACTAGTCAAAGGAACAGTACTGACGCTCTGTAACTCCTTGATGAGATTCTGCTCAGAATATTATATCGCATTCTAGTCAGCTTGCTGCTGACAAACTCAAAAGGGCAGAAAGCAAATCCACGAAAGTGTTTGAATAGCTTTCTTTTTTGAAAGGTTGAGCGATGTTGGATATGCTTTGTTGTATGGAATAAATGGATGGAATTTAATCAGTTGCATGCCATTGCGGATGGTGGACCTGGAAGAGCGCACTGCTACTGCTTTAGTATTGAGAACTGTTGCCCACATGATTCATATCAAAAATTAAAGAGCTGGTGGAGGGCATGTGAAATGTGCACATGCATAGTGGAAGCAGGTTTCCATTGGAGGATCCTACCATCAGGTGACAGTTCAGCAGGGCTGGATAAGCTATAAGAGAGACACCTGGACAAACAATGAGAACCTGCAGCAAGGTCAGATACATATTCATGTATATATTATATATACATATACCTCTGTTCATTCTGATGGTTAATCAATTTGTTTTATCAACCCTTCAGACCCTCGACCTCACTCAAACAGATCCCCTCATTACTCCCCCCTCCTTCTCATTCAAATCAATTGTCCTGCCAGCCTCCCCCGTGATCATGTCTCTTCAGATGGTGAGATAGGAGTGGCAAAGTAGCAGAATAAGAATGCATCCAATCCTGCACTAACGTAATAGGCACTCAGGTCCACGTGCTCCTAGACGCGGTGGATCCTCAGAGCACAATGACTCCAGTGACCCAGAGGATGCTTCATTACCTGCCTCTCTCGCAGCAACTCAATTACACCACCCTGGTCACGGAGGAGTGGAATTTAGAACAGAATTACATTCTGGTGAACACAGCACAGACGGGTCCCAGGAGCTGAGGGAGGTTGTGACAGCTGAGATCTAAGACACTCGGAGAACTGCTGAGGATCAGGACCCTGCTGAGCCCTTCATTGAGGGTGGGCCTCCGACTATGGTTACAAGATGCTGCTGGAGATACAGCAAAGGCTCAGGGGAACATATGGCAGAAATGTCAGGGCATTATGTGCAGCGTTGTATCGAGTAGGAGAAGTTAATGCATGCCATGAGTTCTGCCATCTCTCAGGTACGTGAGTGCATGAAGGAGTTGATGACTGCCATGGAGGGCCAGGTTGAGCAAACAGCCCATATGTACTCTGACCTGCATTGCTCTAAGCACGGGCTCTGTAAATGAACGAGACATACTAGGTGACAAAGGGGAGCTAGACGTCTGGACCACCCTCCTCACTTCTCTGGGAAAGAGAGAGGAGCAATTATTCATTGAGATGGAGGGGAAGCGTGCACCAGCTGCTCTGGTAACTTCCTCTCAGAGCTCCCTCAGATTGACCAGCCTCTTATATTCCCCTTTGTCATTGACCCCATTGACCCAGCAGCCATGGCCAAGGAGATTCACTTTGCGCCCATTCAGGGCACCCTCAGTGGACCAGAGCCCCTAAGGCAGCAGACCTCCATCAAAGATATGGCAGGAAAAGGGGGTATCACACTTAGCAGCCTGCCTCCTCTGCAGCTGCTGATGTCAAGGTCACACCAAGACAAATTGATCGAAAAGAAAATTTAAGAATTTCTGAGAACACAATACTGGCAAGGGTACTTTTATAAAATTCACTTTGTGGAATGTTAATACTAAACAATATTTTGTCCTTTATTCATGAGTGCAATATTATCTTTTTTGGGATTCGATTAATCAGAGACATAACGATGCTGGCAGACCTCATGGTTTGCTACTCTTGAAGACTGCAAAGAAATGTAAGACATTTTATTTATTATGTAGGAGATGATGGAGACCTCTCCAGTGGCCAGAGAGGAATTAAAAATTTGGGTAAGAGCCCCTGCAATTTCCTCGCTCGCTTCCCATAACAGCCTGGGACACAATTCATCTGGACCTGGAGATTTGTCCACTTTTAAGCCCGCCAATACCTCCAGTACCTTATTACTCACTATGACAATTTGCTCCAGAACCTCACAGTCTCTCTTCCCAAGTTCCATAACTTATGTGAAATATTCATTTAACACCCGACCAATGTCCTCTGCCTCCACCCAGATTTCCTTCTTGGTCCTTGGTTCTACTCTTTCCCTGGTTGTCCTCTTCCCACTGATATACTTATCGAATATCTTCGTATTTTCCCTACTTTTATCGGCCAGAGATTTCTCATATCCCCTCTTTACTCTCCTAATTGATTTCTTAAGTGAATCCTGCACCTCCTGTACTCCATTAATGTCTCTGCAGACTTACTCCCCTTGTACTTGATAAAAGCCTCTCTTTTCCTTCTCATTGCATCCTGAATGTCTCTAGTCATCCATGATTCTAGGGTTTGTTATACTTTCCAATTACCCTAGAGGGAACATGTTGGACCTGAACCCTTCCCATTTCATCTTTGAACGCACCCCCCCCCCTCCCCCCACCAGATGTTCCAGGTGTTAATGGATGCAGGTTCAGAGATGAGTCCTGGGGGAGGCTGGCAGAGTTTGGTAGGCAGCTCAGGAAAACCTGTCCCGCCAATTGGAGAATGGTCAAGCAAGTTCCTCAATCTTGGATGTATAAGGTTGTTCCTGGTTTCCTGGCCATGTCACCCCATGGCCCTGGTATCCAAACAAAGTTCATGCACATTCATATCCTCTTCCTCAGGTTCACCCCATTCATCCTCATCTAAGGAAAGGTGTCATTCCACTCTGCTGCTTGATGCAAGGTTTTGGCCATGCAGTGCCACAATGTTCCAGGAAATCCTATGCATTGTGTACCACAGAGCCCCTCTCGACACATCTAGGAAGCAGAAGCACATTTTCAACATGCCAATGGTTTGTTTGATGATGACTCTGGTGGTAGTGTGGGCTATGTTTTTCCACTGTGAAATAGTTGAGCGCTGTGGTCACTTTCAGGGCCACAGCCAAATCCATGTGGCTACAGGTCTTGCTGCAAAATCTGGCAGATCTCAGTGACAACATTCCAGGATAACCTCTGGCATTGGCTCTCGGACATCTGGAGGTACTTTTTCCATGTTTTGATTTGATTTGATTTGATTTATTATTGTCACAAGTATTAGTATACAGTGAAAAGTATTGTTTCTTGTGCACCATGTCCTGACGACATGCTGCTGTGCCCATGATCTTCTTCTCCAATGCCTTCCCTGAAAGGCTGCCTTGTGATCACTTTTCCTCTCTGTTTCTACCTGATGCTGGCCTTGTAGGGTCAACTATTAACCAGCGAGACCCTTCCTTTATCACATCCTTCCCTCCCGAGGTTGTCAGAGGATTGGGTGTATGAGAGTGGAGGAATTCTGCCAAGAGAACTGTGTGGAAAAGGAATATCACTGTGTAAGAGCCTTTGTCCATTGGTTTCATTCATTTACGTCCTAAACAGTGAGATTTTCTCCTCCCTTTGTCAGCACTCAAAATCCTTACACCTACTTGGATCTGCAATCCTGGCAGCTACAATGAGTTTTGGAGAATGGCTAATTACAGTGTGAAAGTGGCCCTCATTTTGCAACCTGTGACCCTGCGCTCACACTTCAAAATGTATTTATTAGTGTCACAAGTAGGCTTACATTAACACTGCTATGATGTTCCTGTGAAAATCCCCTAGTCGCCACACTCTGGTACCTGTTCGGGTACACAGAGGGAGAATTTAGCATGGCCAATGCACGTACCAGCACATCTTTCAGGCTGTGGGAAGAAACCAACGCACCCGGAGGAAACCCACGCAGACACGGGGAGAAAGGGGAGACTCCGCACAAACAGTGACCCAAGCTGGAAATTGAACCCAGATCGCTGGTGATGTGAGTGCTAACCACTGTGCCACTGTCACCTTTGACCTAGTTCCCATCACTTTTGACCCTCCCAATGGCACTTTACGCCTTCTCTCTGTAATCTTTGATCCTGCCCCTATCCTTATGCACCATGTCATTGTGAAAGTGGGCATCCCATCATTCCCCCCAACTGAGCCGACTCCCATCTCCATCGAGATTTCCCCTTTAATACTTCATCATTCACAACATCTTCCTTAGAGTCTCCGGGAGATCCCATGACTCACCCAACAAGACCTTTGACTATCACTTCTTCCTACTGTAACTGCCCCCCTTGCCAAATCAAACTCCTCCTGCAACTGTGAACATTCCCTTTGCCAGTCAACACCCTGAGTCTGACGCACAGGATCTACATGTAGAGGCCACCTTTTTAAATCAATAATGACTGCAGCCACACAACTGATCATGCCTCACCTGAAAACCCCACCCCTGTTACCCCTGACTTACCCTTGCTGGCCTGGCTCCTCCATCTAAGCTGCCAGTCTCCTGCTCCCCAACCTTGTGCCACAAAGAAACAGGTGCCAACAAAGAAAATTTCTCTCCTCAAACATGACTGCACCAAGCCCACTGATGCACATCACCTTCAAATCAACTTGGGCCAGATGCCACAAGGTTGGCTTGTGCCACTGACTTGGTCTTGAAAGTAGAAATTAATGTCTTAGTTTTAATGTAATGAATATACATGGTACGCAAATATAAAATAAACAAGAACGCACGACTGGGTGGTGTGACCGACCACTGCCATGCGATCGACAGAATCTGAGCCCATGTCGTGACTTCGACACTTCATCTCCCACTCAATTAACTCATACTGCCCACCACATTTCACACTTCTTCAGTCACCATTAAATTCTGGCTCAAGATTTCCAAAACATCCATTTTCCCTTTTTTCCAGTGCATCTAAAAATGATCGTGCTCACTGAGTGGCCTTTATATGCTGCAGTACCTAATTACGTCAACCACTGTGAGAACATTTAAATTGTGATTTAAATAACTCTAATTACTGCGGCACTTTGTGGCAAGGTGATTATTTTGAGATACTGTATACTGTGAGTGAATAAGTTCAAATTAATTTCAGTTAACTGAAAAATAATCATGTAAACTGGGTTCCTGTTCCATTGAAATCTATATCTCCCACTTGAGCAGTGATAACTTGTATAATTGCAACATTTGTAATGGGTTTAAAGGCATTGCCACTGTCTCTAAGGGCCTCGACGTTCTTCTCATAGCCATACGAAAACTGTAACAGGTTACCAACCGAAATATTCCATCAAATACTTTCACGTTTCCAAGATTATAAAATCTCTTCTCAAGCTATGAAAACAATTGGACAATAAATTCAGCTAAATGGCAGCTCTAATGCTCCTGAGTTGGAGGAACACAGCTTCAAGCGCTATTTAGGTCTAGAGTACTGTGGGCGATTCTCCCATCCTGCTGCATTGATTTTTTAAAGCAGCGGGCCAGGAGATTTAAGTGGGACCCCGAGTGCGTCTCCCAGCATCGGATTTCCAGTGCCGTCAGCTCCATGCTGGAAATAGGCATCGAGCAGCATTACTTATGATGTGGAGATGCCGGCGTTGGACTGGGGTAAACACAGTAAGAGTTTTAACAACACCAGGTTAAAGTCCAACAGGTTTATTTGGTAGCAAATGCCATTAGCTTTCGGAGCGCTGCTCATTCGTCAGATGGAGTGGATATCTGATCTCAAACAGGGCACAGAGACACAAAATCAAGTTACAGAATACTGATTAGAATGCGAATCCTACAGCCTACCAGGTCTTAAAGATACAGACAATGTGAGTGGAGGGAGCATTAAGCACAGGTTAAACAGATGTGTATTGTCTCCAGACAGGACAGCCAGTGAGATTCTGCAAGTCCAGGAGGCAAGCTGTGGGGGTTACTGATACAAGACGAACAAGGGGCAAAGTGCTAATGCCCAGGAGGCACCTTGGCACTGCTCACCAGGTATCGGGCAGTGCCAAGAGGGTGGGGCCTAAAGGGGGCAGAGCCTGATGGGAGCCCAGCTTTATGGGAATGGAGCCTGATGGAGGCGATCGTGAAGGTGGGGGGGGGGGGGGGGGGGGGCGCTGCCATTCTGCAGTTGGGATCGGTGAGGTAGGGAGGCCAGTGATCGGGGCTGACCTTCAGAGTTGGGGGAGCAGCCTGTTGGGGGCTCGGAGCTGCAGAGGGTGGCTGGCACTGTGAGGGGGGAGGAGGCAGAACTGCCAGTGGGGAGGGGGAAAATTGGGGGGGAGACGGGAGATCGGGGTTGTGGAGGATGCTGGGGAGGGTCGAGGCTGGGCTGAGGCATGTTTGGGGGCCAGCGATTGGGCCGTGGGGTAGTCGCATGGTTGGCGATGCGGGGATTGCGGGGCGAGCCAGCAATCGAGCTGGCCAGCAATCGGGAGGCCGGCAGTGGGAGCCACTGCATATGCGCTGATCTCAGTGCTGACAGATAGGTGCACGCGCAGTGGCCTGCTCAGTGCTATGCTGCCGGCCTCTCCAGCGGGAATAGGCCACACCCGCTGACTTTTTACATGATTTACGCTGGTGTACTCTGCAGTGCACAGAGTGTGGGAGATTCTTCTCTGAACTCCCACTGAAAAAAACAGTGTGATTTACTCCAGTTTTCATGTAAATTGGACAGTTAGAATTTTTTTGGGAGAATTGCCCCCATATATGTGAGTAATTTTCAGGCATTCAAGCTTAATCAGCAAAAATTGGGAAACACAAGCTCATGAACCACTGGTGGAATTGAACAAGAGGCCCAATTCATTTCCAAACCGTTGGGGCAGGACCTACACATTTCAAATAGCTTGTAGATTGGAGAGGGTTGAAAATCAGTGGTTGCTGGTGTATATATTAAATATTGCCATCGGAGCTGAAGCACACACACAAGCATATACAATGGTTCGCACTGCTGCCTTACAGCACCAGGGACCCAGAGTCAATTCTGGCCTCAGGTGATTGTTTGTGTGGAGTTTTCATGTGTCTGCCTGGGTTTCCCCCAGGTGTTCCGGTTTCCTCCCAAACTCCAAAGATGTATGCGTTAGGTTGATTGGCCATGTTAAATTGCCCCTTAGTGTCAAGGGGACTAGCAATATAAATACGTGGCATAATGGGGAGACGGTTTGGGTGGGATTCTTGTTGGTACAGGTGTGATGGGCTGAATGGCCACCTTTGGTGCTGCAGGAATTCTATGACTTCAGAGTCGAGATGTGCTCTGACGTAGAAACATAAAAACTAGAAGCAGGAGTAGGCCATTCGGCCCTTTGAGCTTGCTCTGCCATTCATCTTGATCATGGCTGATCATCAAATTCAATATCCTGATCCCCCTTCCTCCCATATCCCTTGATCCCTTTAGCCCCAAGAGTTATATCTAATTTCTTCTTGAAATCTGACGTTTTGGCCTCAACCACATTCCCAGTTCTAAAAGGTTTACACCTTATCCTCAAACTATGACCCCTAGTTCTGGACTTCCGCACCATTGGAAACATTCTTTCTGAATCTACCCTGTCTAACCCTGTTGGAATTTTATAAATTTCTATGAGATCCCCTCTCAATCTTCTGAACTCCAGTGAATATAACCCTAACCGACTTAATCTCTCCTCATATGACAGACCAGCCATCCCAGGAATCAGCCTGGTAAACCTTCGCTGTACTCCCCTACAGCAAGGACATCCTTCCTCAGATAAGGAGACCAAAACTATAGACAATACTCTAGGTGTGGCCTCACCAACTTATTTTGCAATGGTCAATGAGGGATCCTCTGGTCTTGCTAGTCTTCATCATCCATTTAAATCTGCCTTCAAAGCAGCTGGGACCACCTCCGATTAATGTCCAAGTCTAACTTTTCTGTATGGCCAATTTGTACAGTATACAACTATGTAGGAGTCTGCAAACTGCAGAACCCTTCCTGATGCATCTACAGAGTGAGATAATCATATAACATCCAATAGTCCTCTTGACCATTCTTCAAGAATACAAGGGCCATGTCCAGTAATCAATTGTTGTTTGGACTGCTGTTCATGGGGTTATTATTTATGAGACTAGGGATCTGCTTTGCCACCCACTTGCTATCTGTTGACATGATGCTTAATTCCTGAAGAGATCAAGAAGGGCTGAAAATCAAAGTGGGAAAAATCTAACTGATGAACAAGGCTTTGCTAGTAAATCAGTTCCAGCACACTGAAGCAAAAGAATTCTTAAAAAGGTTGAAGGACGCTGAAAAAAAAGTTAATTGGCATATTGCATAGGACAGCAAAGAAGAGGATATCACTATGGCAACTTGATCATAGCAACAAGAATGATTCCAGTGTGTTTGGAGGTTGCTGGAACTCCTGCATGTTTGATTAGGTCATGGACACTAAGAAAACAAGTGAAGTGTGAATTATAGCTTGTATTTCAGGAACCTATTTTTGATAAGCCTTAGAAAGCTAAGCAAAAGTTAGAGTGGAAATTATAGCTCTTCCATGAATTCTGCTGTTACGTATTGATCGATAGCTAACACAAAGAGAAAAGTAATGAGGTGCCACGCAAGTAGTAAAACACGATGCAGGTTTATTAAGAAGGTATTGCTAGCTCCAAGTCCAAGATGGAAGAACTTCAAAAGCCCATGAAGCTCTCTGCTTACATCGCTATTGATCACATGATGTTATACCAAAAAGAATGGAACCATTTTAAATACACAACAGCTCAAACCTCAGCTCAAATGAAACCTCATCTGGAATTTTCATGACTGCTCACAGTGTTGGCTTGGGGAGCCGGTTAGCTCAGTTGGCTGGAAGTTGGATTATGATGCTGAGTGACATCACTTCCCATTCTGGCTGAAGTTATTCATGAAGACCCACCTTCCCAATCTTGTCCCTTGCCCGAGGTGCGGTGATCCTCAGGTTAAAATAATCGCCAGCCAGCTTCCCCACTCAAAGGGGAGGGCAACCTATATTCCTTTGGGACTATGGTGACTTTATCTTTCGAGATTACTTCTGAAGCAGATGATCTGGCAACAAAAGAAAACTGTGCTTCACTGCAAAGGTGTCCACCAAAACATGTTGAATCTTTTTGATCCAAACAGTGTAACGTAGCTGTACAGTAGAAAAGGTAAAGACGCACTGGAAGTGGGGTGGGCAGGATGGGGGAATCCAATATTGAGTGGAAAAGCTGGAAATAAGATCAGGGCATCTGTCCACGCTATTTTAATTTCGACATCTCATTATCATTTTACTTATAGGTTTGGCAACTGTTTCATGTTAATGCACATGATGGGGATGCGCATGAGGTGTTCTCAAGTCCAGTACGAAAGAATTATTACAAAGATCAGATTTTGGCATTGAAAGTAAGAAGATAAACTGTATGGATAGATTTGTCATGCTTAAATGATGCACTTCTATTAATGAACGACTCCCTTGATGTTCTATAGGGGACAGTAAGGAGAGAAATACTCTTCCCCAGCAATGGGCGTACTGCTGACACATCGAAGGAGGTGTTGTTCCATGCTCTTGGATTCATCGCTTTAATAATCTAATCAGGTCAGAAGAGTTAAGTACAATTTCACTTCAAGCTGCATCCCACTCTGCTCATTACACCAGCACTTCACTCTGCCTTGTCAAACCAATCGATCACATCACCCCTCACTGTGATCTTTCTCCTCCATCTTGATTGTTTTTTTATCCAAAAAATAATTTTGCCCAATGTCCCCACCCCCCCACCCTCCCTCCCCACCACACAGGGCCATACGCCATTTGTTCTTCTGTTTTGCTTTCACTGAGCATTGAAGCTTGCTCTCCCATTGACACATTCTGCTATCTTACTCTAATGCCACTATCAGCACCTCTGTTAGTCCCTCACATTACCATTAATACTTCCTCTGTCTTGTGCCCGGCACATCATTTTTGCAATCTGCAGTAAAGTCGAAAGCAAATCATGGATTTAACAATGCACAATTTATTATAAATATAGTATATATACAAGATAAGCTTCTGACAGAACTAATACACAAGTCTTCTCCCTATATCCAACCGAGGTTCCTCCCCAATCCAGGATGCGTGCCCTCACTCGCAATTATCTTGGCTTCTTACAAAGCCTCTCCATAGGGTCCAGCCCAATCATGTGACCCTCAAAAGACTTCCCCTTTTAAGGTGCCACCTTACCACACAATGGCTGGAATTTTACCGGCACGCCGGCCCCGATTCCAGGGGTGGGCAAGGCTCAGAGAACGGCATTCTCCGTTGGCCTCGGGCAGGATAGTATGAAACTCGGGGCGAGCATGCCGGTAAAATTCCGCCCAATGTCTCCTATCTCCCTTCTATCACTGACCATTTCTCCACCCCCTCTTATGCAGTATATAATCTATCAAATTTCTTTCTCTTTTTTTAGGTCTGCAGAAGAGCCATATGGACCAGAAATGTTGGGCAGGATACATCGCCCCAAATCTGGAAAATCCCACCCGAGGTGAACGGACCTTTGCATGGCCCACCTCCCACCTGCTACAGTTCCCATGGTGGGCAGGATGGGAAAATTCCCCCCGTTAACTCTGTTTCTCCCTCCATAGATGCTGCCAGGTCTGCTGAGTTTTCCCAGCATTTTCTGTCTTAACGTCACTGTTTATACCCACTTACCTTGCAAGTGTACCCATACATCTCTATTGCTTCATTTCCTCACATTCCTTTCCCCCATTACCACTCATTCTTGTGATCAGTCTATTAGGGACCCCTCACTAAAAATCACCCTCGAACTGTACCGATTGGGTGAACACATGCTACAGGCGAATTTTTCTCTTGTCGCACGATATGAGTACACAGAGCATGAGAGATAGGGGGAGGACTGAAGGTGGCTCTCCAAAGATACCTGAGCTAATATATCTGCCGAGATGGCAGTTCTGGAGATCAGTGGCGCCTTGGTATCCCTGGGTTTCAGAGATGCGCATCCTGAAAGTATTGTGAACAGGCACTTTCTCGCTAGTTGGTAAGGTCGCAGCTTTGAGCACTGAGCAGTTATGGCAGTATTTCTATGCGTTTTAATCAGCCTCTTCAACCGCTGTTGTTTTCCCATCGTGTTTTCAATCGCAACTTTCAGAATGGGCCCCCTAGCAGTTTTATGCTTCACTCAGAATATACATACACCGAAGATCTTAAAAGGACTTTAGTGAACAGATGTGTGTAAGAAAACTGTCCTTGACGAAAAAGGCAATTGAGAAGTAAAAACCCGTGGATGGGCATTTAAACTCAAAACTATTGAGATAATAGTCCAGTTAAGCAATTGCCATGTGTTAATTGACAACCTGCCTCTCTTGAGCAGGTTGGACACAATTTGAGTTAAATGTAGAAGTCAATAAGTTGGAACAGCATCTTGAACATGTTGACATTATGGCCTCATTTAACCATGACCACTTCCTACCCCTTCCATCACCACACCCCCACCTCCACCTCCACCCAAACCCATTCCCTCCTCTGAGATGAAGTCCTTCATCTTGATTTCCTTGCTTTTGAGAATTGAAAGGGAGTTATATCATTGGCAAAACCGTCATGTATACCCAAGATATTGTTCAATGATAATGCAAATTTTATATTGTATAATAAATGATCATTTTCTTTATCAAACCATGGTTTTTGACTAAAAAAGTGGCCAAAAAGTTAAACATTAAAACAAACCATGTGGCGATAATCAGGTGTTTTCCCAAATAAAACTGGAACATCAGCTTAAACTTCATTGCTACTGCAAACACATTTTGACAGTGTTCAGAAATTCTGCCGTTGCTTTGTAGGCCTGGATTTTCATCCACGTGTCGGACACACAGAGTCAGGGAAATAGCTGCCCAGACATTAGATTTTTGGTCAGGAGGGTTTGCAGGGAAGGGGCTTAGTGGGCAACTTATATTTGGGGTGATGATCTTGGAGCTGGTGAGAATGATGGTGGTGTGGAGTTTGGCAGGGCAGAAGGCCTGCCTTGGGGCTCCGGAAATGTGTCCACAACTTTATTAAAAGGAATAAAACATGATACATCGCTCCAACCCTCACCCCTCAACATTAATCACCACCTTTAAACACTCCACATGTTCCATTCATGCCAACCCATGTTAAACTATGCTCCTGAACTTATTCCCATCCCTCTGGCCCCTCATACTATGCAAGCTATACTAACCCCCATGGCCCTTTATGGCCCCTATGCCATCTTGGTGCCAACTCAGTGCCAACTCATATCAACCCATGCTCCCAGCCATCAGCATCCTACTATCCATGATGAACAGCCTCAGGACCCATGTAGAAATTATGTAAGATAACTTTCTATAATCCATTGCAGACTTAACGAATTGAAAGAAAATTCACATACATAAAAGCCCGTACATAAAGGCTTATAACAACAAATAACAACAAACATTATATTCAAGTGCACAATCCTTTATAACAGCAAGCATTGGATTTCATAGTCCCACTTCAAGGAGACTATATTCACTTGCAGCTGTCAATCAAACAGTGAAATGACAGACACCCTACTGTGATAATTGATGGTTATGAAATCAGTCATGCAGCAGTACTCCAGAAATGGCAGACCTCAGGCTATGACAGCAGAGTGAAATAAAAACACATTTTATTTTAACATTCCAGACATTTTTTCCAAAAAAAATTAAGAGATTTGTCTTTTAAATGCCTTGACAGCTCCCTTTGATAGTTGCTTTTGTCAGTTTTGGCAGTTCATTTTGACAGGCCTGTTGACAGTTCCAATGATCTTGACAGTTAATGAGTTTATACACTTTTTATGAACATTCATGCCTAAATTTAACAATTCCAGAGGCACCGAAAGGCTGCTGACATCCCCAAAGGATACCTCACCCAAATAGCACCAGACCTCCCCAAAGGTGACTTGAGTTTAAGGGCAATGGAGGATGGCTCATTGCATCGGCATTAGCTATCTGGGTCCTGGGGCTGTGTTCTAGGAGGTATTCATAAGCTACCAGTAACAAGGCCCAATGCTGTATCTGGGTGGAGGCAATTAGGAGGGATATTGCCATGTCTTCTTTAAATAGTTTCAGCTGTAGTTTATGATCAGTTACTATGATGAAGTGTCTACCATTGACGTATTGATGGAATACTTAACACCAAAGACAACTGCCAACTCTTCTTTCTCGATCTGAGAATGCCTCCACTCAGCATCCAAGAGTGTCCTAGATGCATAAGCAACAAGCTTCTCTGTTCTATCTTCCCAGCAATGTGCCAGCACAACCCCAACCCCGGAAGAGGAGGCATCATACATCAAGATAGGGTCCTTTTTGGGGTAAAAATGGGCCAATCAACTAGAAGTCAAAAGTTTCTGTTTAACGTTGTTAAAAGCCTCCAGCTGTGGCACCTCCCCAAGACCACCTTTAATGTTTCCATTGTAGGGCATGCAAGGGGGCCAGTAAAGAAGGCAAATTAGGAGTAAACTTCCCATAATAATTCACTAACCCCAGGACGTATTTCAATGCAATGGGGTTCCTTGGAGTTGGCACCTCCTTAATGGCCCTCACCTTGTCCTCCACTGGATGAAGGCCCTTGACATTCATCCAATAGCCCAAATAGGTCATGGTACTTGCTTGGTAGACACATTTTTCCCTTTTCGGGCACACCTGACCTCCGTGAATCGTCATAAGACCTCTTACAGGTTTGCTAGGTGTTCCCGTTCCAAAGTTCCTGTGACTAAGACATTGTTGAGGTATGCCACTATCTGAGTTATCCCTTGGAGTATGTTCTCTATGACCTGTTGAAACCCGGTTCACTCAGACAAGACCATGAAGCGCAGGTGAGTATACTTGTATAGACCTTTGTGCGTATTAATTGTCACATATTTTCGGGAAGGCTCATCTAATTCAAGTTGGAGATATACATGGTTCATGCCCAACTTTGAAAATGCTTGGTCACCAGTTAACCGGATGTACAAGTCTTCAATCTGGGACATGGGGTATCTGTCAAGATTAGAAATCCTATTGACACTAAGCTTATAGTCTCCACAAAGTCAGACCGGCTTATCCGGCTTAAGGACAGGAACAACAGATGCGGCCCACTCTGTACGGGTGTGGTGATGTCCAGCTTTTCCATGTGTTCTAGTTCTGACTCTACTTTTTCCAATAGGGTGCATGGGACTGGTCTTGCTCTAAGATACTTAGGGCATTGGGTCGACGTAGATTTTAGCTTTGGCTTCCTTTATTTCTCCAAGCCCTTCCTGGAAAAGTTTGGAGTACTTACTGATGACTTTGTACAGTCCCCCCACACGCAACCTGACAATCTCCAACCCATCCAGCCTAACGTGTTGGAGCCAATCTCTCCCCATCAGGCTAGGTGCTTGTCCCCGTACAATGATGAGTGAAAGTTGAGCTGACTGCTGCCTATAAGTCAACAGTATCACCGTGGTGTCCTTTATCTGCCATGGTTCCCCCCTGTAGTCTGGCCTTTGTGCTTCCTAATTTCAGGAGCTGAAATTAGCCCGGAGGTGATCATATGTCTGCTCTCTAATAACAGAGACTGCAGTGCCTGTATCCACATCCATTTTTAATGTGTGGCCTTTTGGTGACAGCTGCACTATTATGGGGGTAACCTTTGTCATGGAGGTGTAATTTAATCGAATTGTCCCTGTTCCCATTTGTGGGCATAGATGCAAGGTACTGACCTTGGCCTTTTCCCAAAATAGCATGCGTTTTGACTGTCCCTATAATTTTGCCTTGGTTGTGGTCTTCTGCACATGTGCAAGAGTCTACTGTCTGGCATCTCCAACCTTCTGAAATACGGTTCCTAGGAGTCTAAAGGCTGGTTCCTGTCCTTCTTTGACTTCTTGGTGACGTGACTTGGGCTCCACCACTACAGGGGATTTTGTGATCCTTCACCAATCCCATTGCTCTCAGTTGAGGGATGGACATTGCGTGAGGCCTCTACACACAATCAAAGGACACTGCTGTCTGATGTCACCTGAAGTTCTTGAGCTCCTTTCTCTGCATTTCCCAATGATAGAGTTACCTCTCTCTTCTTTAGATTCTTTAGGTTCTGTCAATAACCTTTTTTAGACTGTCATTTTGTTCACAGACCAGTCTAACTCACAAAATGTGATTCAGAGGTGGCTTGACTCCACAGTGCTATGCCAAGTTTTGTAACTTGGTCAGAAATTCTGTGACATATTCCCCATGGGTTTGCCCTCCCATGTTAAAGTGGTAGTGCTGGAGTACAATGGAGGGTTGTGGGTCATAAGAGCTTTCACTGAGTCCACGAATTCATTAAAGGTTTGGGAGTCAGGGGAATCTGGGTAGATCAGCCTTTTTATTACAATGAAGGTTGGGAATCAGCATGCCGTCAACTGGAGCACTTTCGCTTCTCATCCCTCTCAACATTGCTAGCCCAATAAAAGTAAATGCGTATTCAGCCCAGTCTTCTATACTTGCATCGTAGGCTTCACGTTTAACAAAAAAAAGCATTTTTCTTACTGCAGGATTACTTGTGTCAATAGTAAAAATGGGCGCCAATCTTTAACTCAACTATTGGTCCTCATCGCCAATGCAGTAATCTAACCAAAGCCAGTTTTCCATCATCATCACTATTTATTTACAACATGCTCAAAGTGCCGCTCAGTGGTTGGAGTGTAGAAATCAGCCCCAAAGTCTTTTGACTGCAGGCCTGAGCCGGCTTGCGGCCATGATAACAGCTGCAAGATATGTCCCATGATGGTGTAGGTTTCCAGAATTTATGTTGAATTGATCAACCAATAACATACCTGTGGTGAACCATACCACCAGGAGTGCTGAGCCATGGTTGGCCAGCAATATGGGTTTGTAGATATGTTACTGTTGGGGTTAGGGTTGGGCTGTTCTACCTGTTAATATAGTCCTATGGTACACCCCAGTTGGCTCCACCTTCCTGGAGATGTATAAAGGCCACTGCTCTGTCTGGTGACTCTTTAGTCTGGGATTGTATATTGTATATAGTAGCTCCGTTATTGTTGGTAATAAAAGCCTTTATTTCCTGGGTACATCCAGCCTCCCGTGTGATTTATCGCGCATCAATTTTATTACCGACAAATTTTTTTTTTGACAAAAACAAAAGAAAACCATGGAGCAAATGCTGAAACCCGAGCAGCTTACGTTGGATCCACGTGCGGCGGGAGCATCGAACACTTTCGACCATTGGTTGAAGTGTTTCCAAGATTACCTCGACGCCTCCACAGCGGTTCAAAACGACGCCGACAGGCTGCGGGTCCTCCACGCGAGGGTAAGCGACACTGTATACTTAGCGATCCGTGAGGCCCAAGACTACAAAGGGGCCATCGAGCTTCTCAAAAAGCGATACAACAAACCGCCGAATGAGATCCATGCTCGAGACCTTCTAGCCACTCGACGGCGGCAGCCCGGCGAAACGACAGAACAGTACCTGTGTGAACTTCAGCAGCTGGCCAGAGCCTGCAACTGCAAGCCAGTGTCGGCAGCCCAGTATATGAGTGACCTAGTTCGAGATGCGTTCGTGGCGGAAATCGGCTCGTCGTACATTTGCCTTCGGCTGCTAGAGCAAGGTAACCTCGACCTCACTAAAACCGTAGAATTAGCTGACGCTCTAGAAACGGCCTCCAAAAGTCCGGAGATGTACCCCGACGACCACGTGGGGACATTGTGGCAGGTGCAGCCGCAGACTCCACTTTATTCAGCGGTTTCGAAAAACTGCGCGATTGCGTTTCCAGCCTCGGACCTGACGACGGCAGCAGCTCCAGGAGGCCCGCGGTGTTACTTCTGTGGGGGGGTGAAACACCCTCGGCAGCGATGCCCAGCTAAAGCGGTATTGTGCTCTGCCTGTGGCAAGAAGGGGCATTATTTCAAAGTCTGCAGGACCAAATCACCCTCCAAACATAGCAGTGCGGCGTGTGATTCCCCGGAGCCGGTCTCCCTGTCTTCAGCGTCTTCGAGGTCTTCCACCGCGTGTGATTCCAGAGCGTCGCCATTACTAACGACGGAGTCGCAAAGCACGTGCGACCTATGGGGGCAGCTATTTTGGTCGGCACCGACCGCAAATGACCAGCAGGGGCCGTCATCAACCAGCTCAGCTGCCTGCAGTTGCACCCACGATCCAACGGTGGCATCAATCATCCTGGACCAGGCCAAGCCTCACAGACTCGACAAGTCCATGATGGACATACAGGTAAACAGACGCCAGATTTATTGTTTGTTTGACAGTGGGAGTACGGAGAGCTTCATTCACCCTGCCACCGTGAAGCGGTGCGGTCTCCGGATTCGGACTGTCAAGCAGACAATTTCGATGGCGTCAAGGTCCCGGTCTGTCACCGTGCTAGGGAGCTGCGTGGTCAACCTGATGGTGCAGGGCACGGTTTACGAGAGCTTCAGGCTCCTTGTGTTACCGCACCTTTGCGCGCCGATACTCCTAGGACTAGATTTTATGGCCCACCTGAAGAGCGTAACCCTGCAGTACGATGGGACACTCCCTCCCCTTTCAGTGGGAGCACTGCAGCCTCTAAATTGCCAAAAGCGCTCCACATGTAGCCTCTCGACGCTCAGGATTACCCCACCCTCCCTATTCCAGAATCTCGTGCCAGGCTGCAAGCCCATCGCAACAAAGAGCAGGCGTTACAGCGCTGAGGATCGGATCTTCATTCGATCTGAAGTTCAGCGGCTCCTCAAGGAGGGGATCATCCAACCTAGCGCTAGTCCATGGAGAGCGCAAGTAGTGGTGGTTAAGAATGGGAACAAACACTGGATGGTCATAGACTATAGTCAGACCATTAACAGATACACGCAGCTGGATGCGTATCCCCTCCCGCGCATATCTGACATGGTCAATCAGATTGCGCAGTACCGGGTTTTCTCCACCATTGACTTGAAGTCTGCCTACCACCAGCTCCCCATTCGCCCAGAGGACCGAAAATACATGGTCTTTGAGGCGGATGGTCGTCTGTACCACTTTTTAAGGGCTCCCTTTGGTGTCACGAATGGGGTCTCGGTCTTCCAGCGTGCTATGGACCGAATGGTGGACCAGAACGGGCTGCGGGCTACCTTCCCGTACCTGGATAATGTCACCATCTGCGGCCATGACCAGCAGGACCATGATGCCAACCTTCTTAGATTCTTATGCACTGCATCTCGCCTGAATCTGACCTGCAACAGGGAGAAGTGTGTATTTCGCAAGCGCCGCCTAGCAATCCTCGGATACATGGTGGAAAACGGGGTCCTTGGCCCTGATCCAGACCGTATGCGTCCCCTCCTCGAACTCCCCCTGCCCACTAGCATCAAAGCACTGAGAAGATGCTTAGGCTTCATCTCATACTATGCACAGTGGGTTCCCAATTACGCGGACAAAGCCCGTCCGCTCATCAAGTCTACCTCCTTTCCCCTAACAACAGAGGCTCGCTTAGCCTTTGCAGGAATAAAAGCCGACATCGCAAAAGCCACGATGCACGCTATTGATGAGTCCATCCCCTTCCAGGTGGAGAGTGATGCATCTGATTTCGCCCTGGCCACCACACTTAACCAGGCGGGCAGGCCCATCGCCTTTTTCTCTCGCACCCTCCAAGACCCTGAAATTCGGCATTCTGCGGTGGAAAAAGAGGCCCAGGCCATTGTGGAGGCCGTTCGGCATTGGCGCCATTACTTGGCGGGAAAACGGTTCACTCTGCTCACGGAACAGCAGTCCGTGGCGTTCATGTTCAACAACACGTTACGGGGTAAGATCAAGAATGATAAAATCTTGAGGTGGAGAATCGAACTCTCCACCTACAATTATGATATCATGTACCCTCCAGGGAAGCTCAACGAGCCCTCGGACGCCCTGTCGCGTGGAACATGTGCTAGTGTGCAGGAGAATCGGTTACAGGTTCTCCACAATGACCTCTGCCATCCGGGGGTCACTCGGCTCTTCCATTTTATAAAGGCCCGGAATCTACCCTACTCGGTGGATGATGTCAGGTCCATAACCAGAAGCTGCCAGGTATGCGCGGAATGCAAACCGCACTTCTACCGACCTGACAGGGCACACCTCATTAAGGCCACTCGTCCTTTCGAAAGACTGAGTGTGGACTTCAAGGGCCCCCTTCCCTCGACAGATCGGAACGTGTACTTCCTCAATGTGATTGACGAGTACTCACGATTCCCTTTTGTCATTCCCTGTTCTGATATGACCGCGGCCACGGTTATCAAAGCATTACGGGATCTTTTCACCCTGTTCGGTTACCCCTGTTATATCCACAGCGATAGGGGCTCGTCGTTCATGAGCGACGACTTGAGGCAATACCTGCTCTCAAATGGGATTGCCTCTAGTAGAACCACGAGCTACAACCCTAGGGGTAACGGACAGGTTGAACGAGAGAATGCTACAGTCTGGAAGGCTGTCTTACTGGCGTTGAGTTCTAAAGGTCTTCCAGTCTCCCGTTGGCAAGAGGTACTCCCGGATGCGCTCCATTCCATCCGCTCACTCCTGTGTACGGCAACCAACGCTACTCCTCATGAGAGAATGTTTTCATTCCCTAGGAAGTCTTCCTCTGGGACCTCATTACCATCTTGGTTGACGTACTCAGGACCTGTCCTCCTGCGGCGGCATGTTAGGACCCGCAAGTCCGACCCTTTGGTTGAACAGGTCCATCTCCTCCACGTCAACCCTCAATATGCCTATGTGGCATATCCTGACGGGCGAGAGGACACGGTCTCGATTCGAGATCTGGCGCCTGCAGGGGGCTTGGAAACCCCAGTCGCTCCCACACCCCCAGTTAGGGACCCCCGACCCTTATCTCTCCTCCTGACACGGCGCGGGCAGTATCGGGACCACCACTTAATCCTCTTACTCCCGTGTACAGCTTGCCTGAGTCCAGGAGATTGTCGCCACCTCGAGGCGTGCTCGAGTCCAGCAGATTGTCACCACCTCGTGGTCTACCGGCCCGTGAGGAACTGGAGGAGTTACTGGACACCGCCTTAGAGAGAAGGTCACCGCGATTGTCTGAACTGGCGTCATCGCCGGTGTTGAGGAGGTCGCAGAGACGGTGCGGTCCCCCAAAACGACTGAACTTATAGAGAGATGAACAGTTGTTCTGGTTTTTTTTTGTGCCCCGCCAGCCCTTGTTTTTTAAAGGAGGGGTGAATGTGGTGAACCATTGTTGGTTACCACCAGGAGTGCTGAGCCATGGTTGGCCAGCACTATGGGTTTGTAGATATGTTACTGTTGGGATTAGGGTTGGGCTGTTCTACCTGTTAATATTGTCCTATGGTACACTCCAGTTGGCTCCGCCTTCCTGAAGATGTATAAAGGCCACTGCTCTATCTGGTGACCCTTTAGTCTGGGATTGTATATTGTATATAGTGGCTCCGTTATTGTTGGTAATAAAAGCCTTTATTTCCCGGGTACATCCAGCCTCCCGTGTGATTTATCGCGCATCAATACCTATTCATGGTTCAACTGCTTCTGTGAAAACGGCAAGCTCTTTAGTGTCTGTGAGCTATCCTTACAGCTCTCCAAGTTTTAGACCACTTTAGCCAGTTCATACAGTACATGTGAGAGCTGCTGTCTCATTTTCTGCCAAAAGGAAAGGTGGCCTCTTCCTGAGAGTGATTTATTCCTTTTCCTCACAAGAATTCTTTATGTTCCTCTTTCAATCTATGGCCGGAATTTTACTGGCACAGCTGCCTCGGAATCGGGGCAGGCGAGGCTCGCAGAACGGAATTTTCCACTGGCCTTGGGTGGGATTTTACGAACTCCAGCCCAAATGAGGTCTTTAAATACCGGAGTGTGTCTGTTTTCTCTTTGTGCCTGCATCTGTGTACTGATTGCCTTTACCCTTCAGCTGCTCTGCTTCTAACTCTCCTTTGTGCCTACAGCTCTGTGTTTTGCCTTCCTGCAACATGGCTTTTTTTGTCACTTCCTTCCTGTTGGAACTGCTTTCATGTCAATGGTCGCCAGGTCACATGGGCCAATATTGCTTATTATTCAATAAAACTACAATTAATCCCATTACAACTGATGTAAATGCTTAATAAACCTTTTCAAACACTCTTGAAAGCAATTACAGATTCCACAGTCCTTTTAAAGAAATTACAAATGTTTCTGACTGTGCTGCTTCCAGATCAAAGTTCACCACAAGTCATTCAGACTGCTCCCAGGTTTCATAATGTCACACGGCGGCTTGGTAGCACAGTGGTTAGCACTGCTGCTTCACAGCTCCAGGGGCCTGGGTTCGATTCCTGGCTTGGGTCACTGTCTGTGTGGAGTTTGCACATTCTCCTCGTGTCTGCGTGGGTTTCCTCCGGGTGCTCCGGTTTCCTCCCACAGTCCAAAGATGTGTGGGTTAGGTTGATTGGCCATGCTAAAATTGCCCCTTAGTGTCCTGAGATGCGTAGGTTAGAGGGATTAGCGGGTAAAATATGTAGGGATATGGGAGTAGGGCCTGGGTGGGATTGTGGTCGGTGCAGACTCGATGGGCCAAATGGCCTCTTTCCGCACTGTAGGGTTTCTGTGATTCTAAATGTTAAGAATATCATACTTAATATTGACAAGAGGATTTCTTCATTCATTCACTTTGTCAGTCACTGATCATTAAGTGTGTTTCCACATTCTTTTGCCATGGGTTAATGAACAATAAATTATATATCTCACCTTCTTACTCTGCTAATGTGATAACAGTTCTTAATTTTTCTTTGCATTGTGTTAAATGAACATCCATAATCTCTCTGGGTTGACAGCCAAAAGAATGACAATGTTTCTCTCTGTTTGCCTTACGAGAGCGATAGTTTTCATGTGAGTGATATTTCCTCTGTCTATTCAGCTGTGCGTGGACTGACTGATAATATTCATTTTCTTCTGTCTCATTACAAAGGATTTGAACTTACTTAATGGTGACAAGAAGAATGCAAAATTGTTGTCAAAGATAATATTAGTCTGGCAATACTTCTGAAGTAATTCATATGGAAATGTTAGATTATTGAAACATTGCAGTGGTGAAAGCAAGGGGCGCTCAGCTGAAATTCAGGTTAAGACACATTGGCAAAGCAATGTAAGGAATCCCAGCATTGAGTCGGATATAGAACCATAGAATCCCTACAGTGCAGAAGGAGGCCATTCAGCCCACTGAGCCTGCATCAACAACAATCCCACTCAGGCCCTATCCCTGTAAGCCTACGTATTTACCCTGCTAATCCTCCTGACACTAAAGGGCAATTTAGCCTGGCAAATCATCCTAACCCGCACATCTTGGACTGTGGGAGGAAACCGGAGCACCTGAAGGAAAGCCACACAGACACAGGGAAAATGTACCAACTCCACCCAAGGCTCTACCATGGTAACACTTCAGTTTGATAAGCATTTATGTTTACAAAAGAAAATCATTAAATAATCTTAAATTGCATTATGACATATGTCATAACTAATCAACTTTGTCTTGGCATAATAGTTAGATTAATGTTTGAATGATATGTCAGATGCAGTTAGGAAACAAAACAGAATTTCATTTTGGAAGTATTGTTAAATGGTCTTTTGAGATTGGGGATAGATATTAAAGAAATCGTATGTTGGTGCATAACGAGGAGGAAGTGACAGGAGCATACAGTGTAGTGCTTCAATAAAACGTGAGGATTTATAAAATTAACTAGTTATTTCCCAGTGGACTTGACACTCATTTACTTTTTAGCAACATAAATTATCATGTTGATGAAAATGTTTGTTTCCTTTTATTGCACGCACATTTGTTTCAATGGGATAATTAGTATCATTCCTTTATGTCCGATGTTAAACTTAATTTCTGATGATCATTTTCAGTTATTCTATGGGCACAGCACAGGATTGTTAGTTGAAGAAATTAAAAGCTACTTTTGACACTAAACATAAAGCAAATAACTGTGGATTAAAACTGGAATAAAATCAGAAAATGATGAGAGTACACAATAAATCAGACGGCGTCAATAGAGAGAGAAACATCATTAATGGCTCAAAGTTTCCAGCCTGAATGCTGACGTAAGTCGACTGGGCCCCACAGATGCGCTTCGGAACAACACAGAAGTCTTGGCGCATGCACATGTGCACTGAAAGAGCGCCAATTTTGAACCTTCGATTGAGGTTCTGAAAGCTGCCGGTACTGAAACACTGAACTGCAATTGTGCCAAAACCTCTGTCACTTGCACTGATGTTAGGTGAGCTTTTGCCCTTATTTATTGGCACTGTTATTTTTTGGTCCAGCTGCAGTGAGTAGAGGTTTAATTTACCATTTGTAAATGGTTTAAAAAGTTGTTTAGTATATATGTAACACACAGAAAGATTTTTTTAAAAAATTCAACTTTGTCATGAAAATTTATCCCAGTAAAAAAGTATGCTCGTATATAACAAGGTGGATGTTAGTACCTGGAATCAATTTCAGTTGAATTGCACTTGGATCTAGGTATATATTTTAAGCAGTGTTTAACCCTATTTTAAGAGTGGCCCTGATGCAATGTTGCTCCTTGTGTAATTTGGCGAGTTCAAATGCTTCGGGAAAGTGCATTCCTTAAGATAATGCATGCAAGTATCCTGTAATGTTTATCCAAATTTTATGAGTCTTTCTGATGCAACATTGATCCTTATGCAACTTGGTCGTTCAAATGCTTTAGGAAAGTGTATCACATAAGATGACATATGCAAGTCTCCTGTAAACTGATGTGAACTATCTCTCTGAGAGGTATTGCAGAATCCAGTGCATATTGAAAATCTGGAGTCATGTCCCACCACTGCTGATACATCACGCTTTTAGCTTGATTCTTAACTGAAGTTCTTTTTGAGGCTTTGATGTAGGTGTGGAAGAGTCAGGCTAGATATAACTCTTCACTTTCCCTTCCTCCACCCCCTCCCACCTTCTCCCTCTCCCTCCCCTTCCCCTCCTTAGCCCTTATCATAGCCCTCTCTCAGCTCCTTGTTTAGAGACAACAGAACAACAGTTGTGTTAATGTATAAAATTATTTTATTGATTGCTGTTCGAGAAATATACATTTTGTACGAAATTTGAAAAGATGAGCCAACTAAACATGTCATAGTGCAGCTGCTAAAATAAAATGTTTAGTTCAATGTTAACACAGTATCAAAGTTTTGCAGTTGTAACAATATTTTTGTTAATAAACGTTTTCCATTAATCTACAAAATTCTACTAGTACTTTACTGAAACAAACAAAACATTTAAATATGAGAATTATAAATGAAGCAAGCAAGGCAGAAGAATATTAATGATAAACACTTTTAGATTTTCCAAAAATGTGAACTTCCCTCTGCTCAGCCTCTTGCAATAAGGTATCCAAATCATGGGTTCGTGAAGTTCTGACCTCTCATCATCCCAATTAAATTCTCAGTTTCCACATTCTAAACTAAAGCACAAACACTTCTCTAACTTTTATCATAATACAATGCAGATTTAAATAATTTCTCAGATTTTGAATATTCTGAATTAAAACATACAAATACTTATAAGCATGCCACACGTAAAGTTACTTAATATAATGCAGACTTAAATAGTAGTTTCACAAATTTAGAACAAATAACAAAACCTATTTATACATTAAATAGTACTCACCTACAATCATTAATTTTTTTTTAAGTGAGTCAATAACGATAGGATTAACTAAATAACTAATTAAATGAATAGTTAAAAAAAATTAAGGTAGCTTCAACATACCTTTTATAACAGCAGGGGAATCCTTCTCTGTTTTCAATGTAAAAGTGCTCATTCCAAACTAAATCTCAATGGGTGTTCCCAGTCTGGCTGCATCAAAAGGGAGCGCGGTTCGGGTCCTCCTGCATCGTGCTGGGGTCTGCGGAGAAGGTTCCACAGAAGATCAAAGGCTACTGCTCCCATCAGGAGTTCTAGTGCAACCTTTCAGGTAAGTGCCCAAAAATTTCTTGTATTTCTGGCAGACCATAGCTGTCCGCCGGTGATCAGAAGTTATGGACCAATGTTTCAGGTGGGATTCTTTTATCAGAATTGAAAAAAAATGTTCTAATAGGTTTTGACCATTTGTAGTGGTAGGAAAACTGGAGAGGGAGGAAAGAACAAATGTAAAGATCTGTGATTGGGGTGACGGCAGAAGAAATTTAGGCCTGAATTTTCACTTCTGAGTGAAGAGCACAGAGTTGGCAAAATTTCCAACACCATAAATTTGGCTCAGGAGAAAGTGGCCTAATTCTTTTCCCGAGGTGGCTCAGTGTTAACAGGAATTGAGTCCGCCACTCCCGGAACAAATTCAAAGTCAGCCACAAAGGCTGTGGAAGTGGGATGTTAGGCTGTATGAAATGCCTACCTCGGTAATCCTCGACTTGCTCCCAGATATAAAAAAAAAGATAACCCGCCAGGCTTTACCCTTCACCTCTCCCCCCCTACACATACCCCATCAATGCCACCTCATGGCCTACGCCAATGTATGCCCCTCTTCCCAGTCCATATAACCCCTAATATCTGCTATACCAACCTATGTCCCTCTAACCATTCCAATGACCATTTATAGTCCCTATGCTGACAGTTCTAACTCATTCCAACCCATGAGATCCCTTATACACCAGCTTTTGCCCTTACCCCCGCCATGGATACTCACACAGTATCCATAATGGGCAGATATCAGGACCTATAGTGAAATGAAATAAAATTTGAAGCATCTATTGTATACTTTATTTTTAAAAACACATACTCATTACTAAAACAAAATTCAGTGCATATGCACACTTTCAATTACATGATCCCTCATAAAAACAAACATTTTATTCAAGTGTTGAAACCCATATGAAGACCAACATTTCATTCAAGTATTTATTCTCTATAAAACAAATGTTTCTTTCAAAAATTTAATCTATTATAAAAGCAAACATATCATTCAAGTACTCAATTCTTTACAAACCAAACATTTTATTGATAGCCCTACATCAAAGGATTTATAACCAATTGGGGTTGTTAATCAAACTGTGAACAGACAAGCACCATACTGTGATAATGATTGGTTGTAAAATTAGTCATGTAGCACAAGTTCTATAATTTAATCCTTCAGGCTTATGTCAACAGATGAATGAAAGAGCAAGCATTGATTATTTTTTAAACTGCAGTTTATTTTATTATTTAGCAGTCAGGAAATGTAAATGCCTTGACAGCTTCAAAGTTCCAATAAATTTGACAGTGCGCATGGAATTCTCCACTTTTACATCCATTTATGTCTACTTTTAACAATCTTAAAAGGCACCTGACCTCTCCCTAAGGTACTGCCAGACCTATCCAGAAGGATAGTGTATCTCTCCAAATGGGTACCCTACCTCTCCAAATAACTCCAACAGCTTCAGACCTTTTCCTAAAAATGTAAAGCCCACAAGCTGTGTTTTGGAGGTCCCACTGACAAAATGTGTTTCTGTTTAAAGACTGTTGTATTTTACATGTGCAACCAACTCTGTGGACCATAGCTGTGCGAAGTACAACCTGCCTCCAATCCCATCCTGTGAAAAATGGTTCAGGGCAAGACTTTCAGAATCAGATCACTTAGCGTCAATTCATCTATATCAGGGATCCACTCCATCTTTGTGAAAGTTCAGACCTAAGAGCCACAAGAGACAATGTGCAAGACAAAATGTGATGGCTGTGGTTCAAGTATAGAAACAAAAGATAGATCTCGGTGAGAAAGAAAAATAATAATTTATCTAGCACTTTCATGACCATTAGATATCTCAAAACTCTTTAGAGCTAACAAAGTACTTTCTTTGAGTGTACTGACTGTTAAAATTTAGTAAACACAACAATATTTGGACTCAGCAAACTCCCACAAGCAGCAATGTGACAATGAACAGACGATTTGTTTTATGATGTGGATTGAGGGATAAATTTTAATTATTATTCTGGGGTTAATCCCCTGCTCCTCTTCAAGTAGTCCCACAGAATCTTTTGCATCCACCTGAAGAGACAGATGAGGCTTCAGTTTAATCTGATTCCAAAGATGTCCTCCTCAGTACTGCACTGAGTTGCCAGCCTTGTGTTTGGTGCTCAAGCCATGGTCTGGGGCTTCATCTGGGAGCATTATGATTCTGAGGTGAGTGTGTTACCAACTGAGCCACAGCTGACACACCATTGACAAGAACTGTAAATGACAACAGCAAAATCATTACCAATAGCTGATGTGTGAACAAAATAGGAGCAGTGATAATGATCAGAAATCAATTGTGAAGTATTCAATCAAAAGATGAAGTGGCATTCTTCAAACTGTTGATCTTCATTATGACAGTGTCAGAAGCCAAGGAAAGAGAGGTCAAAGTGGAACCAGGGTGGAGAATTAAAAAAGCAGGTCACAAATGCAGATTATAGAGAGGCGTCCAACGAAGCAATCACCCAACTTATATTTCATCTCCTGTTCTGTACCTGTGGGGGACTGTAAAACGAAACAACTAAATTTATGAATGACCCCCCCCATGAAGAAATTACTGAAAAGAGTTTGGGCTGAATTTTCCCGTTTCACCCGCCGCAGGAATTGTAGTGGGTGGGGCAGAAAATTCAGAGGGACCATTTAAACTTCCATTCAGCACGTGTGACTGGAAAATCCTGCCCTTCATTTTTTACAAGTTTTACTTAAACACACAATGAAACTAATGTGAATTAAACATGAATGAACAGCCATTTGATAATTCAGATATAAAGGTAAATTTTACTTCAAATAGTTAATACAACAAAGATATGCCTTACACAACCACAAACATCTGCATCACGCTCCAAAGTTCTTTCATTCATGCTCTGGTCTAGAAGATATCTTAGTTTCCCATTCAATCAGTTTGGCTATTGAGCCACATTCACTGGCAGTTGTATTCTATTGAAAGTCCCCGAAGACAACTGTTTGTTTATTCATTCATGGGATGTGTGTTGGCTTGGTCACTGACTTGGTCAGTGTTAAATGCCCTAATTGCCCTTGAGAAGGTAGTGATGAGTGCCTTCTTGAACCATTGCAGTCCATATGGTCCATACTACAATCCCTGGAGGGTGTTGTCACCCGAACAGAATATTCCTGCATAGCCTGTTTGGTTAGGTTTATCAGCCTTGATGACACATAGTCCCAAGAGACTCCTTTATCAAACCCTTTAATAAACCATGTTAAATGGTCGAGTCAGCACTGGCAAAACTCAGCAACAAGAAAATAGTGCAATTCACAATCCCTGCTGTAAGTGTGTCTTTGGCTTTTGCCCTGTATTACTCTATTACACACATAAAGCTCATTGTAAATGTATTGTCTCTGTTCCCTTCTTTGCTGCTGCTCTCCTTTGTCTGTATCTCCTTTCCTGTCTGTCAGCCCTACTGCTTTTAGTCAGAACTCCCCTCTTGTTGATATTGCTTCCAGGTCGAGGATCGTCAAATCACAAGCACCAGCATTCTATATTATCCAATTAAATTATAAACATTGCCCCTACAATTGATGCAAACTCTTAAACGTCCTTTCAAACACTCTTAAAAATAGTTACAGGAATAAAAATCAGAAATAAATCAGAAGTAAGAAGTGCTGGGAAAACTCATCGGTGGAGATCTTACCAAAAAAATTTGAAGTCCAGAATGATCTTGACAACGGGAGAGTTTCAGATCCGTTATTTCAGCGAGGCCACCAGTCAAATCTTATCGAATCACACAGTTCAATAAAAACCCCTTGATCTGTTTCTCACCAGTAGGGGGAGTAGGTGGGGCCTAAATCACCCAAAAGCTGGCTGATAGCAGTGGAGGGCGCCATTTCACATGTGCAGGTTTCTGTGCCTCTGTTGCTAAAGCTGGCTGGCCTCCGTGGCCTAAACCCGCCCAGTTGTGCACCGTGGCCCCAGCGGTCAACCATGAGCATCCTCCCCCCAACCTGGAATGATCGTGAGCTGCCCTCCCTCTCACACCGATTATCATTGCAGAGCGGCAGTGGTTCCCCCTCCCTCCCCTTACCGCTCACTGTGCATCATCCCTCCATTGATCACTGTGCAGTGCGGCAGCGGTCCACGCAGCCTCCCCCCACCAATTGCTATGCAGTGTGCACAATAGTTCCCCCCTCCCTCCCCCCGCTGATTGCTGTTGCAGAGTACACAGCAGTCCTCCCCACTGAGCGGCCTGCCCCCATTAGGCTCCACCACCTCTGGCCCTGCCCACTTTGTGCTGCCTGGTGCCTGGTGGGCAGTGCCAGGGTGCCAGTCTGGCTGTGCCAGACTGTCACTGCCCAAGGGCACCCTCCCTTGCCCCTGACCTCCCTGAATGCATCAGATATCCTGTGCTTGTAAGATCACGAGAGGTGAGAAATCAGGCATGAATCTGATTTCTCAGCTCTCTCGTGATTGTACCGACTCATCCATTGGCCGACAGGGCGCAATGTTAAGATCACCCCCATCATGTCTGGCTGCATCTGTGGAGAGACAGAAAAATAGAGTTAACCTTTCGGCTCCAAGGCCTGAGTTTTTAGCCCATGCCAACCAATAAACCAATAGGAAACACATCTGTCAACTCCAGCAGACCTGATGCCATATTGCACTCTAACAAGTGTTGATTGGAATTAGACAAAACCTTCACCCCTCACTCGGAGGAAGTCCTTCTAGGCACAGTGCTACAACGGCCGGAAGAAGCACTGCAGGCAGCTAGCTGACACTCAGATCCTGGGAACCAGAGGGCAAGTTATGTGTCAGAGGTCCCAGGGTAGGACATATTTGAGGAGGTGATGAGAAGTGGGTATGAAGGTCTTGGGGAATAGACCTGGGGGCAGGGTGGTCTGAAGATCTCATGAAGGCCTTTCTCCCTTTTGGTTCGAGATCCAGCTATTCTATTTATGTATTTTCTCCTCCGATGTCGTCATCCGTCTCCCAACCTCAAATTTAAGGCTGGGTGGGAAACAGCCCTTAAGTGGCCGTTACATGGGTACTTAAAGGCCTTAACTGGCAGGGCGGGATTCCCAACTGAGTCCTTGTGTGCTCCAATATAAAATCACTACCAGGTCAGGGCAGGTGCGATCCCAAAGGAATCCCACCCATCAGTACCTCAGAACCCATCCTCGGGGGAGGATTAAATTCTGACTCAATATGGCTCTTCTTTGGAACTAGTTCCAAAAGTTAAATTGGATCAGAGTACCCTGGAGGATATAATCCTTGTGGAATGCCGAAACAGGATGTGAAGTGCTGGAGTTGGATTAATTTATGGAGGATGATCCATTAAATATAGAAACTGATGGGGTTCGGGAGGAAGGCAAAACAAACGGAGTTATTTTTGTTCTGGGAGATATGGGAAGGGGTGAGAGGAAAAAGTGTGGGAAATGAGGAAAACTCAATGTCACAACCAGAGTGGAAGAGAATCCCTAGTTGAAGAATAAAAAAAAACACAAACCTGGTGTGGAAGGTGACATCGTCAGAATAGATGAGCCAGAAATGGAGGAACTGGGAGAATTAATTCCATTGGAAGCAGTGAGCGAGTTAGTGTTTTCAAAGAGTAAGTGGGCTTATTGTAGATACTGTAGATCAATACTATATCTTTTCTCAGGTTTCAAGAGTTCTGCAGCTATGCATCAACACTATCAATTGAAAAATCTGATGGAGATATCAGTGCTGTAAATTCGCAGCCTGTGAAATTAGTTCCCATGGCTTTGAATCCTGAATACAAAAGTTATCCAGCACTTGCTAACTTTGCACTAAGTTACTGGAATTCTATGATGTGTCTGTTAGTATTCCTGTCATTCAATGTATTTTGAGCAACTTCTTCATCTTGAGTTCTCTGTCTGAATGCAGGTCCTCGGTGAGTATTCACCGCACCACAGCAACGTGCCATGATTTTTACTGTGATTAAAGTGAGGCGGCAAGCCTTGAAACAGCCTCAGATGTAATGGGAGTCAAACTTCATGCCATGAGCAATGATCTGATCCTCACGCTAGCCAGCTGAGTTCACCAGCCCCCCTAGTAGCAATAGGTAATCAGTTAATTGTACAAGACCTCTGCGAGAAGCCATTTTTTGATTTATTTTTCACTCAGAATCCAAGTTGTAGTTTAGCAATCTCCACGTATCAATTTCCTGTGCAAAAAAATTTAGTAAAACCATATTCTGTATAGATTAGCCTGAAAGCTGGAAACTCACTGCACTATGTGTAAACAAGTGGGATGCCATTGCCATGTTGATGGTAGTGACAGCTGTAACATCGAATGTTGTGATGCCAGCCTATTATCTCAGTCGATATGATATCTAGCTCGCCCAGGAGCCCTGTGAACTTCAGGAAAATCTGAAAAAAACTGGGATTTCCTTGCCCTTGGGATTACAAAAACCAGGCTGGAAAGAAATATTCCAAACTTACATCACTGCCTGAATATTTCAGTCAGCGCGTGTGCGACAGGCTCTCGCCCACAATTGCAAACCGAAACTGATTTGAAACCTGGTCAAAATTGTCTGATCAACATGAAATGCATGCTGAAAGTGGATTAGCGCTAGTGGCAGGGGTGGGGGTGTGACAGTCACATGATCCAATAGGGCCCCAGAGGGGTGTTTAAATATTGCGGAGGGAGCTCGCTGAAGGCTGCTAAGAGTTGCTGAAGAGCCTCAGGGAGCTGTGTGAGAGTGTGTCTAAGACATAAACATTGGCAGCAATCATGGCCTCAGGAGCCATTGCCCATGCCAGGCCTGAGGGAAATGCTTGTGGACACTCTTAGATTTATTGGAGGGTGGGCGGACTTTGTGGAACTTAGGGATGTGAGATGCAGAGTGTCAAATAACACATATCCCTGTGCCGTCCAAAGCTGGGAAATCTGCTTGCTTGGTTTGAGTGTGTGCAAGGGTGAGGTATGCCAATCTGATGGATATCTGGGATACCTGGGGTGGTGAAGGCCAAGGCTGTTATGGTGCGAGAGGTGATGGGTAGATTAATGAAGGCAATTTTATCCATACAGAGGAAGAGAAGCCATAATGTGCAGGAAAGATAATGGGGTGCTCAGCCTTCTGATCCTCTCCAAGTTTGAGATGGAAGCCCTTGACATGGAATGCAGGCATGGAGCAAGGTCCATAGGGCAAGAAGTGGCAAGGTTTTCAATGTAAGAGTCTGGAGGCTAGGGAAGAGACTGGGGGGTGGGGTATATAAGAGATGTGGAGTAGTGGCATTTTGAATGAAATATTCAAACCAAGAATTCATGTTGCTCATCTAATCACAATGCCTCAATGAGACAGTAGTGCATTGTCAGAAGCAACTATCGTTCATGCATAGTCACTTTATTATGATGTTAGCAATTGACATCTTCTCTTTCTTCCTTAGATGCACCATCCTGACAACACTTCACAGACCCTGAGCACCCCGCTTCCCCTTCCCCACGCACCAGAGGAGGAGCCATGGACAAGTGCACCCATGTCACATAGTCCCCCTGTTCCAAGCTTCAGTGTAGAGACAGGCACGTTGGTGATCACATCAGATCAAGTGGTAGTGCACAGTAGTGAGGGCACATCACAATTCCTTGAGGAGCTGGAGGAGGAAGACAATGCCCAGGGTGTCGGCAGTTGGAGGATTGCTGGAGACCAGGGCCATGCTGAGGTGGAGGTAGAATATGACCCCCTGAAGTTGCCTGTCAGGTGATAGATGTTGGATGTCCAGGGGGATACGTGGGAAGATCTGGCAGAGAACCTGAGGGTCTGCCTGCACTGGTCTCTGTCTTAGTAAAGTTTCCAGACCACGCAATAGAACAAAGAGTATAGAAGGCGGCAGGAATCTAACCTCAGGCAGAGCAAAAAAGGTGACAAGTATGAGAAGGGAGGTGGTCAATGCAGGACTGAGGGTGTTGTACCTAAATGCGCGCAGTATACGGAACAAGGTAAATGAACTTGTTGCACACATTGAAATGGTACGATGTTGTGGGCATCACAGAGACGTGGATGCAAGGGAATCAGGGTTGGGTTCTAAATATCCAAGGATATGTGTTCTATCGGAAGGACAGGCAAATTGGCAAAGGGGGCGGGGTTGCATTGTTAGTAAGGAATGAAGTTAAATCGATAAAGAAGTGATATGGGATCAGAAGACATAGAATCTCTGTGGGTAGAGTTGAGGAATTACAAAGGTAAAAACACCCTGATGGGAGTTATGTCCAGGCCCCCGAGCAGTAGTCAGGATGTGGGGCAGAAAATAAATCAGGAGCTAGAAAAGGCAAATAAAAGAGGCAATGTTACAATAATTATGGGGGACTTTAATGTGCAGGTGGACTGGAAAAATCAGGTAGGTAGTGGATCCCAAGAAAAGCAATTTGTGGAATGTCTAAGAGGTGGTTTTGGAGCAGCTTGTGACGGAGCCTACTAGGGAACAGGCACTTCTGGATTTGGTGATGTGTAATGAGGCAGACTTGATTAGGGACCTTAAGGTGAAGGAACCTTAGGGAGCAGTGACCACAATATGATAGAATTTACCCTGCAGTTTGAGAGGGAGAAGCTGGAGTCAGATGTAACAGTATTACAATTAAATAAAGGTAACTACAAAGACATGAGGGAGGAGCTGGCCAGAGTTGATTGGAAAGGGAGCCCAGCAGGGAAGACAGTGGAAGAGCAATGGCAGGAGTTTTTGAGAGTTATTCGGGAGGTAAAACAGAAATTCATCCCAAGGAGGAGGAAATATGCTAAGGGGAGGACGAGGCATCCATGGTTGACGAGGGAAGTCAAGGACAGCATAAAAGCAAAAGAAAAAACATACAAAGTGGCAAAGATTAGTGGGAAGCAGGGGACAACTAAAAAAGCAATAAGGGGGGGGAAAAGGTGAAATATGAGTGTAAACTAGCTAGTAATATAAAAGAAGATAAGAAGAGTTGTTTTCAATATATAAAAGGTAAGAGAGAAGCAAAATGCCATTGGACCACTGGAAAATGAGGCTGGAGAAGTAATAATAGGAAACAAAGCAATGGCAGAGGAACTGAATAGTTACTTTGCATCAGTCTTCACATTGGAAGACACCAGTGGGATGCCAGAACTCCACGAGAGTCAGGGGCACCGGTGAGTGTAGTGGCCACGGTAGCACAGTGGTTAGCACTGCTGCTTCACAGCTCCAGGGTCCCGGGTTCGATTCCCGGCTCGGGTCACTGTCTGTGTGGAGTTTGCACATTCTCCTCGTGTCTGCGTGGGTTTCCTCCGGGTGCTCCGGTTTCCTCCCACAGTCCAAAGATGTGCGGGTTAGGTTGATTGGCCAGGTTAAAAATTGCCCCTTAGAGTCCTGATGCGTAGATTAGAGGGATTAGTGGGTAAATATGTGGGGGTAGGGCCTGGGTGGGATTGTGGTCGGTGCAGACTCGATGGGCCGAATGGCCTCCTTCTGCACTGTAGGGTTTCTATAATTCTATAATTATCACGAAGGAGAAGGTTCTGGGGAAACTGAAAGGTCTGAAGGTGGATAAATAACCTGGACCAGATGGACTACACCCCAGGGTTCTAAAAGAGATAGCTGAGGAAATTGTGGAGGCATTGGTGGTGGTCTTTCAGGAATCACTGGAGGCAGGGAGGGTACCAGAGGACTGGAAAGTAGTGAATGTAACACCGCTGTTTAAGAAGGGAGGGAGGCAGCAGATGGGAAATTACAGGCCGGTTAGCCTGACTTTGGTCATTGGCAAGATTTTCGAGTCCATTATTAAAGATGAGATCACAGAGTACTTGGAAGTGCATGATAAAGTAGGACTGAGTCAGCATGGCTTTGTCAAGGGGAGGTCATGTCTGACAAATCTGTTATAGTTCTTTGAAGAGGTAAGAAGGAAGTTAGATAAAGGAGAACCAGCGGACGTGATATATTTAGATTTCCAGAAGGCCTTTGACAAGGTGCCACATAGGAGACTGTTAAATAAGTTAAGTGTCCATGGTGTTAAGGGTAAGATCCTGGCATGGATAGAGGATTGGTTGACTGGCAGAAGGCAGAGAGTGGGGATAAAGGGGTCTTTTTCAGGATGGCAGCCGGTGACTAGTGGTGTGCCTCAGGGGTCAGTGCTGGGACCACAACCTTTCACAATATGCTTTAACGATTTGGAGGAAGGAACTGAAGGCACTGTTGCTCAGTTTTCAGATGATATAAATATGTAGAGGGACAGGTAATATTGAGGAAGCAGGGGGCCTGCAGAAGGACTTGGACAGGTTAGGAGAGTGGGCAAAGAAGTGGCAGATGGAATCAATGTGGAAAAATGTGAGGTTATGCACTTTGGAAGGAGGAATGGAGGCATAGATTATTTTCTAAATAGGAAAATGCTGAGGAATCAGAAACACAAAGGGACTTGGGAGTCATTGTTCAAGATTCTCTGAAGGTTAATGTACATGTTCAGTCGGCAGCTAGGAAGGCATTTGCAACGTTAGCATTCATGTCGAGAGGGCTAGAATACAAGATCAGGGGTGTACTTCTGGGGCTGCATAAGGCTCTGGTCAGACCCATTTGGAGTATTGTGAGCAGTTTTGGGCCCCATATCTAAGGAAGGATGTGCTGGCCTTGGAAAGGGTCCAGAGCAGGTTCACAGGAATGATCCCTGGAATGAAGAGCTTGTCTTATGAGGAAAGGTTGAGGACTCTGGGTCTGTACTCGTTGGAGTTTAGAAGGGTGAGGGAGGATTTTATTGAAACTTGCAAGTACTGCGAAGCCTGGGTAGAGTGGACGTGGAGAGGATGTTTCCACTCGTAGAAAAAACTAGAACCAGAGGGCACAAACTCAGCCTGAAGGGACGCCTTTCAAACAGAGATGCATAAAGTACAGAAGGAGGCATTTGGCCCATCAAGTCTGCACAGACTCTCCAAAAGATCAGCCTACCCAAGCCTACTCCCCACAAAGCCAAAGCCTCCCGCCCCTCAACCTCCTCCAGCCCTCTCTCTTGGGGGTTACTGTTGACCAGAAACTGAACTGGGCTAGCCATGTAAATACTGTGGCTCCAAAAGCAGGTCAAAGGCTAGGAAACCCGCAATGCGTAACTCACCTCCTGACTCCCCAAAGCCTGTCTACCATCTGCAAGGCAAAGTCGAGCGTAATGGAATATTCTTTCACAAACGTTCAATGCCTCCACCTCGGACGAACAGTGGCAGTCATATGTACTATCTACAAGATGCACTAGAGGAACTCACAAAGGTTCCCTCGGCAGAACCTTCCAGACCCAAGACTGCTACCATCTAGAAGGGCAAAAGCAGCCGATACCTGGGAACACCACCACCTGAAGGTTCCCCTCCAAGTCACTCAGCATCCTGACTTAGAAATATATCATCATTCCTTTACTGTCGCTCGGTCAAAATGCTGGAATTCCCTCCTTAACAGCACTGTGGGTGTATCTACAACTCAGACTGCAATGGTTCAAGAAGGCAGTTCACCACCACTTTCTGAAGGGCAATTAGGGATGGGCAATAAATACTGGCCTAGCAGCACTGCCCACATCCAATAAAGTGAACTCGAACAAATCTTCTGCTTTTCTTTATGTTCAGCTGCATTCCAGTCCCATTATTCCAGCTTGCCCTTGGCTGCTCTTGGCTCCTGTGCACAGCCTGCTGTCCTGCTTCTCACAACTCTTGCTTCCATTAGCAAAACAAATTTCCAGCTTTCTGTTTCCTCTCCTCCAACTTAACCATCCAGAGATGGTGAGGAAGTAAAATCTGATGACACAGTAACAGGAGAAGGAAATGATGGAGGGCATAAACTCTGGGAAATATAGGCTGGAATTTTCCAGGGAACCAGCTATGGGGGAAAAGGGGGGAATAACTCTGTTAGTCCCACTCTGTGCTCTTTCCGCAAAGCCCAGCAAACCATTTCTCTTCAAATACTGAAAGCCATGGTTGAAGCTGTCTGCACCAGGCTGTGCAGTCAGATTCTAATCATTTGCTGCATAGAAAGGAAATGTTTATTTATTAGTGTATCAAGTAGGCTTACATTAACACTGCAATGAAGTTACTGTGAAAATTCCTTAGTTGCCACACTCTGGCGCCTGTTCGGGTACATTGAGCAAGAATTTAGCATGGTCAATGCACCTAACCAGCACATCTTTCGGACTGTGGGAGGAAACCGGAGCACCCGGAGACAAGGGGAGAACTTGCAGACTCCACACAGACTGCGACGCAAGCTGGGAATTGAACCCGGGTCCCTGGCGCTGTGAGGCCCATAAAATAATCTTCATTCCCTGCCTGGGAATTCTGCCATTCACCATAAATCAGTGTCTTTTCACATCCTGGCCCTTCCCCCAATGGAAATACCTTCTCTCGATATATTCTGTTCAAACCCTTCATGATTTTGAACATCTCTAACAAATTCCTCCTCAACCTTCTCTTCCCTATGGAGGAGTCCTAACTTGTCGAATCCATCCTCATAACTGAAGTTCCTCGTCCTGTAAATATTTTGCACACCCTCTCCAATGCCCTGTCATCCTTCCTAAAGTATGATGTGTAGAATTGAACAGAATATTCCAGTAGAGGCGGAAACACTGTTTTATGAAAGTTCATCATGAGCTCTGAAGAAGAATCATAGGGACTCAAAATGTTAACTCTATTTTTCTCTCCACAGATGCTGCCAGATCTGTGAGTTTTTCCAACATGTTCTGTTTTGTTTCATTATGACTTCCTTGCTTTTGCATTCTGGTCTTGTATGCCCTATTACCCATTTTCTCCTTCTGACTTGCAATCTTCAATAACTTGTGCGCATATGAGCCCAGGTCCCTCTGCTCCTGCGCTTCCTTTGGCATTTTACCTTTTAGTTTGCATTGCCTCTCCATGTTCTTTCCATAGAAAGTATTACCTCACAGCCTTCTGCAATAAATTTCATCTACCATGTGTTCACCCATACCACCAACTTATCTACATCCTCTTGAAGTCTAACACTATTCTCCGACAGGTCACAATGCCTTCAATGGGTGTGTCATCTGAAAATTTTGAACTTGTATCCTGTGTACCCAAGCCTTCGTCATTAACATTAAAAAAAGCAGTGGTCATTGCACTAATCCCGAGGGAACCCCATTGTACACCTTCCACCAGTCTGAAAAGCAACAATTCATCACAACTCTGTTTTCTGTCACTCAGTCAGAGATTAATAGAATTATTGAATCATACAGTGCAGAAGAGGCCCTTTGGCCCATCGAGTCTGCACCGAAGCAATAGAAATGCTTGAACCCCCACCTAATCAGATCTATCAGCACTTGGTCCTTGACCTTTAATGTTATAATGTGCCTGATGTTCATCCAAGTACTTTTTAAAGAATGTGAGGCAACCCACCTCTACCACCATCCCAGGCAGCGTATTCCAGACTGTCACCACTCTCTGGGTAAAAAAGATTTTCCTCCCCCCTAAACCTCCTGCCCCTCGCCTTGAACCTATGTCCCCTCCTGACTGACCCTTCAACTAAGGGAAACAGCTGCTCCCTATCCACTCTGTCCATGCCCCTCATAATCTTGCACACCTCAATCAGGTCGCCCCTCAGTCTTCTCTGCTCCAACAAAACAGCCCAAGCCTACCCAACCTCTCTTCATAACTTAAATGTTCCATCCCAGGCAGCATCCTGGTGAATCTCCTCATGGTGCTACTGTTAATTTTATTCATGAGCTTTGACTTTAGTGACAAGAATGTGGAATTTTATTAAATTTATCTGAATTGAAAAGTTTTGGAAATGATTCCATTGCGTACATGTTATCTGATATAACAAGCAATATAAGTTTATAATGAAGTGCTTCCAACATAATTGGCTCAATGATATCTACTCATTTTGATCAAGTTCTACCTACCCATTTATACACGAGGGCTCTTTTAACAAAAATTGATTCATTTTGGTCGGACAAATTTGAATGCGGATTACAGGGTCAACGGCAGGGTTCTGAGGAATGTGGAGGAACAGAGAGATCTTGGGGTTCATATCCACAGATCTCTGAAGGTTGCCACTCAAGTGGATAGAGCCGTGAAGAAGGCCTATCGTATGTTAGCGTTTATTAACAGAGGGTTTGAGTTTAAGAGCCGTGGGGTTATGCTGCAACTGTACAGGACCTTGGCGAGACCACATTTGGAATATTGTGTGCAGTTCTGGTCACCTCACTATAAGAAGGATGTGGAAGCATTGGAGAGAGTGCAGAGGAGATTTACCAGGATGCTGCCTAGTTTGGAGGGTAGGTCTTATGAGGAAAGGTTGAGGGAGCTAGGGCTTTTCTCTTTAGAGCGGAGGAGGATGAGAGGCGACTTAATAGAGGTTTATAAGATGATGCGGGGGATAGATAGAGTGGACGTTCAGAGACTATTTCCTCGGGTGGATGTAGCTGTTACCAGGGGGCATAACTATAAGGTTCATGGTGGGAGATATAGGAGGGATGTCCGAGGTAGGTTCTTTACTCAGAGGGCGGTTGGGGTGTGGAATGGACTGCCTGCTGTGATAGTGGAGTCGGACACTTTAGGAACTTTCAAGCGGTTATTGGATAGGCACATGGAGCACACCAGAATGATAGGGAGTGGGATGGCTTGATCTTGGTTTCGGACTAAGCTCGGCAAAACATCGAGGGCCGAAGGGCCTGTACTGTGCTGTTTTATGTTCTATGTTCTAAAAATAATTCAGTGCATGTGTTGATATCATCGGTGCCTAGATAATGGAAAACCATGTTTTTGATTATGTTAACATTGTCACAAATCCTCCCTGCTTCCGATACAAATTGGCAAAGCCAATAATGTGACGTTGGTCAGTACTGAATGCCTGGCAGGACTGGCCACCAAAATTGGTGGAACCAACTGCGAAGTTTGCAATTGATCTTCATGTTATTGTGGCAGTCTCATTTGATAGAAGTGGTTAAAAAGCATAATCTAACAGTTTATTCCTACTTTCATTTGAAACAGCATCAGGCCACATGTACAGAACTGTCGTCACTTCAAACACTCTTGCTATTTAGAACAGCACCGTCTTATAAAAGGCACATATGTGTAGCCAAATTCTTTGCAGCCACTCAGTCTGACTGTGAGCATACAGCCAAGTTTCCATAGTCTGCTAGACACAGATAAAAGGAAATGAATTTATTAAGAGAGTGAAGAGCAATCAGTGTAGCTAATCATTTTGAGTTCAGTGCTGAATAATTCTAAGCCATCAATAAATCCATTGGCAGTTTAATTGGGGAAGAAGTTATAAACATAATTTTGCATTCCTTTTATACTCATCTGCTTTGACTTTAGGGTCAATTTAATCCTATCAAGGAGCCTGGATTTTCACTGAGCTGTGGCAACTCTGCACCTTGTCCAAAATGCCACCAGGAATACAGCTCTGGTGGACCCTCTTTCATTTCCAACATCCTATTTTTGCCAACGGTTGATGGTAGGGAAGGTGGGGTGGTTGTTGTGTTTCACATGTGAGGAAAAAACAAATTTTGAACGGCCATTTAAACTCAATGCTAAGTTCAAACAGACACCATTTTTGCAAGAGCAAGCTTGGTTTTCCACAGTGAGTGACTTACAATTTTTAAGATTAGATGTGAGTGTGCAAAAAAGGTTGATAAGGTCTGTGGAATTGTTAAGGTGTCAAATTATTTAATCCCATGCTCTTTAAGTAATAGCCTACTGTGTCTCTGAGTTGAAAAAACAATTTCATTAATTGTTTATTGATATAAACCTAAGGCTATAATTATATATTTATCAGTGCTTGATTGTTTCTACAACCTACCATTATCACAATGGTGGGCTGTAAATTCACATTTTGATTGACAGCTCCAGGAAGTTATTAAAGGTTTAGCTGTCTTTGATGTAGGGCAATGAATACAAATTTTTTAATAAGGAATTATGTACTGGAATGCAGTTAAATGTATTAAATGGATTTCTATCAATGGAAATGTTTTATATTATAAAGTCTGAAATATATACTTGGAGCTTTATTTTATTTCATCTCAGCATTGTTCTTGATGTTTGTCCATAGTGGATGTTGGGTGAGTTGGCATGGAGGAGTACAGGAAAATTGTGTTGGATGAGGCATGGGTTGGCATGAGTTGGCAACAAATTGGCAGAGGTTAAAAGGAGTGATGTAGATGATAAGAACAGCACCAGTTTGTATGGAGGTCGACATTGTGGCACAATCGTTAGCACAGCTGTCTCAGAGCACCAGGGACACAGGTTCAATTCTGGTCTTGGATGGCTATGTGGAGATTGCAGGTTCTCCTCGTGTCTGTGTGAGTTTCCTCTGGGTGCTCCAGTTTCCTCCCACAATCCAAAGATGTGCAAGTTAGGTGGATTGGCTGTGCTAAATTTTCTCCTAGTGTCAAAGGTGTGTAGGCTAGGAAGATTGGCCATGGTAATGCATGGAGTCACGGGGATGGGGCAGAGTGGAGGGCCTGGGTGGAATCTTCTTTCAGAAGGTCAGTGTGGACCCAATGGGTTGAATGGCTCCTTTTGCGCTGTAGGAATTCTATTCTACATTTGTATGCGGGACCATGAGGGTGGATGGGGCCATGAATACCACTTAATGAATATAGTTAATTAAAGACAGAAGTCCAATGCACAACAATTAATATCTCAAAGAGAAATAAGTGAAATCAACTGATTGACACTTATGTTTACAGTTCTCTTTCAAAGCTTGAGACCCAGCACAGGTAGATTGTACTATGGACCAGTGAAATGCTTGCTGAAGGTTTTAGAAATTGGAAACACTAGTCTAAGCAATTAAATGTGTGAAAAAGTCACACAGAAAGTTGAAGTTCTGTCAATATAAAACAACAACAATTAGAGCGGCAAAAAGTCCTATAATCAGAAATAGAAACCACAGAACTCCAAGCGAGGAAACCTACATAAATTAACAATAAACTATCTATAACCAAAGTAAAAATATCATATTTCGCTGTCAATGAATATAATATCCTTGTGATCAATATTTGCATGTAGGAATGAATCATTATTTTATATCCAGCCTGGGAGGTTATATTAGTGAAGAAAGGCTGAAAGATTGTTTTTGCTCAAACTGGAAAATAATACTTTCAGGGAGGGGGCACATGCTCAACTCAAGCAGAGATAACCTGAGGCAGAATGAATAAAGAATATACATGAGATTGAAGTCTAAAAGTGCACAAAAGCAATATCTCTCAGAGGAGCTATGGCTGGATGGAAAAAAGAGCACATTGGGCAGAAACTTATGACTTCATCGCACCCATTTTGCAGTGGGAAAAAGTTGTAAAATTAGGTGTGATGCGATTAGCAGGAATGACATCCATTTTCGTGCCTATTCCCATTTGACCACACAAAAGAAATGGCGCAATTGGGACCCCACTCAAAATGGGTGAAATGTCTATTTGCATTTTTTGTCCCAGCTCAACTGTCTTAATGAACTCACCTGCTGTAGCTGGAATCGGTGAGGAAATCACCTCAAGTGTAAAAGTCGCATTCGGGTGCTTGAGCAAAGAGGGATGAGTGAGGAGATAAGTCTCTATTTTCAAACTGCTCCGTGCTGCTGAATGGGGGTTGTTACACTGTGGCCAAGTTGCGAGTCGGGTCCGGGGTGGCCTGCAAGTGTGTGTGTGTGTGTGTGTGTGTGTGGGGAGGGGGGGGGGGGGGAGGGGGTTGGTGGGGTAGGGGGGAGGTCTATTGTTGATCCGAATTCAGACTCTCAGCACGGACGCAGGTCTGAGCGCTTACCTCGGGTCTTAGCGCTGACTCTGGATCCTAATGCTGGCAGCAGCAAGCACTATTGCTGGTGGAGGATGGGCTGGAACCTCTCTGAAGTGGCAGTGCTGTAGCCTCAGATCTTGTCATGCAGCACTGCCTGGGGCCACGACTGCATGGGTTCTGGGTGTGTGTTTGTGAGTGGAGGGGAATGGAGGGGCTGTGTTGCCATCCTGGAGGGGTGTGGGAGGATATGGGGAGTGTGTGTTGCTGGGGAGCTGTCGGCGGGAATGTGCAGAGTGTGTGTTGCCAGGGGGCTGTGAGGAGTGTGTGTTTCAGGGGGGGCGGTTGCGGGAGTAAATGTGGGCAGTATGTGTTGCTGGGCTTGAGAACGGGCAGAGTTATTGAACCTTTCCATCTGTCTCTCCCCTTCCCCAACAACTCCCCCCGCCCCCCCCCCTCCCCCTTTCAGATTAACGAGATGGCTTTTGCAGTGCAACCCATTGATCTTATTGTTGTTTTGGTTGCTGCTGGAGCTGAAGAGGAGGAACAGGAGGATGGATTGCGGACAGAGGGAGGCCCAGGCCTCACCACTTGCAGGAGTAGAGGGAGACGGCCACCAGATGGGTGATAAAATGCCACCCATTGAGTTGCACAAATATTGGGCCCACTAATGTTTTCAACTGATGCCAAGAATTTTGATTCAAAATCTCAGTGCAAATGTGTTGCATATGCAGTAGATATCAAACATAGAAAAGCACTTGATTCCAAATTGAGGATTAGAAACTAAGGGGAAAGTATGTAAGGGCAACGAACAATGGAAAATTAACTTTGTTATGGAGAAGTGTGAAATACATCACATTTGGAAGAAAAATGAGCAACACGCAAAGTCCATGAAATGTGGCAAAAATGAATACTGGAAAAAGCAAAATATAGCTTTAGAATGTGTTCCTAGAACAATCTAATATAAAAGAACCATATTGTACATGTGTTACTCCTTTGTTAAGTCACATCTGCAAGGCTGTATCTAATTTTAGTTCCATTATGTGGAGGCCTTGGAAAAGATTGCAAGGAAGGCCTAGTTTAAAAGCTGTTAGATACTTTGGTAGACTTAGACAGCCGTAACTTTACTCTGGAAGTTGACTCCATAGTTGGTAGCATTCTTGTGTCTGAGTCACATGTCCTGGGTTCAAGTCCCACTGCAGGACTTGAGCACATAGATCAAGGCAGGTACTGAGGGAGTGTTGTGCAGTGGGAGGTGCTGCTGTTCAGATGATACCTTAGGTCGATGATCCATTTGTTTGCTCGGGTGGATGCAAAAGATCCCACAGGACTCATCTGAAGAAGAGCAGATGAGCTATCCCTGGTGTTCAAGCCAATATTTATCTGACAGTGAGCATCAGAGAAACAATCTGGTAATGATCATATTTCAGTTTGTGGAGGTTTTGCTGTGTGTAAAATTGTCTGCTGTTTTTCCTGCTTTACAATGGTAACTACACTTCAAAAGTATTTCACAGTTTGTAAAGTGCTTTGTGACATCTGGTGACCATGAAAAGTGATATGTAAATGCAGCCATCCTTTCTTTTTAGGGAAGCTCAGACTTTGGTAAAAACTTGTGGTTGTCAGACAAACTCAGGAATGTTGCTGAAGGTGACATCCTAATTGGCTGCCTCAGAGATGACCACTAGTGTAGGTTTTGCTGGTCCAATCAGAGGACCAGCAGCTTTGAAGCCTTAATAGCAGGCTCCAACCCCTCCAAACCCACCCTGCCACACCCCTACCAAAATGCCCAACCCACTTACCTACTGTGGCAACAGAGGCAGACTTCCCTGCCTGCGGCTCCTTCGCTACACCATGGGACATCCAGCTACAGTGGCCTGTTGGATGGCTTTAAGCAGACTGCAGCAGGTAGACCCAAGGTGGCAGAGGGCCTCGGGCCAGAAAAAGTGCCCTTCACAGGACCTTTAATTATTTAAATGGCTACCCATCTCTATATAGTGAACTGCTCTGCCTCATCCAAGGGTTAGGAAAATCCTATCCATGTTCCCAGATAGCACAATACGTATTTACTGGAAGCATTCAAAAGGGAGCCATCCATAATCCAGGCAGCCGCATACAAGGGCTCAATGGGGTTTTGGGTTATATGCCCTTTGAATCATTGCAGGCTCCTGGAGTCACATTCTCGGGTCAGCAAAGAAGTTACCAGACTTCTTTACTCCCTGAATTGACCTATGGTCTTTCTTATCTACTTATTTTTCTCTTCTGCCAGAAGATTAGATAGCTGCTGGTGGGTGTGAGTCATTAGGAATCCTGATACTAAAGTTGCAGCATGATTATATTGGACAGGATGAATGGACTTAGGCATCATATAGATCTGACCAAATGTGACATTCAATCCAATGCAAAAGAGCAACTAATGAAGCCAATAGGCTGTTCCAAAGATATGCTCGAACTGCATTGTGCTCTGGTCACACCATACCTTGAGGACAATGACCAATGAGAGACCAAGAGTCGAGAATCAGCTCAGAGCACAGCCAAGAAGCTCATTTTTATTGACAAAGGGATGGACTAAGAGCAAGGTCTGGAGAAACTTATGCACGTTAGCCTTGAAAGGAACTAACTGAGAGGCCACGTTCTTGAGATATACCAGACTATAATCTAATTCCAAACTAAACACTAAGAAAAAGCAAAGGTTCATCGATGTAATGAAAGAGAAAGTGGGATTGATGTCATGAAGTTGTTTCACAAAAGGACACCCACTGTACTAGTAATCCAGAGGCCCAGGCTAATGCTTGGGGGACATGGGTTCAAATCCCACCATGGCCGCCGGTGGAATTCAAAATCAATTCTGAAATTAAAAACTAATCTCAATAATGCTGACCATGAAACTATCACCGATTGTCATAAAAACCCAACCAGTTAACGAAAGTCATTTCAGTAAGGAAATCCTGGTCTGATCTACATGGGACTCTTGTCACATAACAATGCAATTGACTTTTAACATCTCTCATGAGCAATTATAGAGATCGGCAACAAATGCTGGGCTTGTCAGTGACACCCACATTGCACAAGGGAATAAAAAAATGATGAACTTCTGAGTAAAACGTTGAGAACAATACCCTTCCTTATCTGAATCCATCTTGAATCTGAGAGAGGTTTTCAAGGCTGTTCATTGATCAAGTAAGAGTGAAATAGTCATTTGAAAGTGGAGTTTCAAGCATTTCTGAAATGAAGACACATCCTGTTGAAGGTTTTCATCTTGCGCTCATCGAGAGAATAGCAATTTATACTGGACACGAAGAGAATTGATTGTCGGAGGTGTTGCCCTGGAGAATGCACTAGGGAACAGATAACTGCCAAACCTTTGTTTAAATTCAAACCCAGCAAGTAGACTCTGGTCAAGGCATTGCCATGAGGAATGAACCAGGGACTGTCTGTCACCTAAACTGTTGTTTCATTGAAAAAGGCACAATGTTCTTTTTATTGGCAAAGGAAAGATTCCATGTGTGAACACATGTAGCTTTTAGTACACAAGCGAGCTCAACTGATATATCTAAACTGGTTGGTAGCATAATTCTTAGCACAATTGCAATTATTTTTTTCATTCATTCATGGGACATGGGTGTCGCTGGTAAGTCCAGCATTTATTATCCATCCCTAGTCGCCCTTGAACTGGATGGCTTGCTGGACCATTTCAGAGGGCAGTTGAGAGTCAACCACATTCCTGTGGCTCTGGAGTCACATGTCGGCCAGACCAGGTAAGGATGTCAGATTTCCTTCCTTAAAAGGACATCAGTGAACCAGATGGGTTTTTCTGACAATCGGCAATGGTTTCATAGTCATTAGTAGATCCTTAATTCCAGATTTTTTTATTGATTTCAAATTCCACCAGCTGCCATAGCAGGATTCGAACCCAGATCCCTAGAACATTAGCTGAGTTTCTGGATTAACAGTCTAGTGATAACACCAGTAGACCTTCACTTAGTTAGCGTTGTCCAATCAGAGAATCACATCTAATGCTGGGCACTATGTTGAATATGGCATTCAGAGGCCAAGAGTCTTTAGATTTCATATTCCGCAAATGCTGTTCCATCTTTACACAATGAGATGTTTAAATTTATTCAGGACCATGTTTAACTAAATACTGGCCACAGAATCAAATATTATCCACAGTTTAAATGTCCATAGTCATTTGTTAACAACATTTGTGACCACTTTCACAAAGTACGATGTTCCAGTCCATAATATCCAATTCTCTCTTGATTGTACTAATTGTAACAGTTGTCATAATGTAGTGGAAAGCCTATTACCCTTCAATCTATATCTTCTTGCTTGCAGGCCAGGGGTAGGCTGATGAACTGAGAACTGGAAAGACCTTGGGATAACTACCCACCTCTACTTCAGAGGCTGCACTGTTATATTCTTCTCCCATATTCGCCACTGTCACAGGTATTGTCACATATGAGGGTATCCTTTCGCAAGTAGGTATGTGACGAAAAACTCCGTCTTCATTTGTGGCTGGGATTCGCTGGTGCCACTGAAATTGAATGGCATTTTGGCTGGATACTAAATTCTCCATACTCATTTGCAGTGGGGAGAGCATGGACAAGATCGGAGGATCTATCCCATGGTGACACAACCTGGTGAGCATATCACAAACCCATCCAAGTTGCTGACAGAGACTAAGAGCCAGCGCCACTGTCAGTCTGAGGGCTAAAGAGGGACAGGTCCTGAACCACAGGCCGATGATGTGGTTTTGGAGTTATCAGCAAAATGGCAAATTCTGTATCAGTAGCATGAGATGAGGGAACAGTGTGGATGATGGAGAAGTCCATCAACACCATGAGTGTAGCCATGTCTCGGGCATGCACATATACCTTCATCCATGGACAGACGGGCGGCACGGTAGCACAGTGGTTAGCACTGCTGCTTCACAGCTCCAGGGTCCCGGGTTCGATTCCCGGCTCGGGTCACTGTCTGTGTGGAGTTTGCACATTCTCCTCGTGTCTGCGTGGGTTTCCTCCGGGTGCTCCGGTTTCCTCCCACAGTCCAAAGATGTGCGGGTTAGGTTGATTGGCCAGGTTAAAAATTGCCCCTTAGAGTCCTGAGATGCGTAGGTTAGCGGGATTAGCGGGTAAAATATGTGGGGGTAGGGCCTGGGTGGGATTGTGGTCGGTGTAGACTCGATGGGCCGAATGGCCTCCTTCTGCACTGTAGGGTTTCTATGATTCTATTCTATGATTGACAACTGTCATGGAGATTCAGATACAGCATGACCATGTCAGAGATACATGCAGACCTGCATACTATCCCTTTCTGCATGCGCTCAATGCAGCAGTGGTTAGGTAAGATGGGGAGAAGGTACATGGACTATATAGCTCCTCACACTTCACATGCCAGCAATGAGGCACAAATATGCGCTGCAAGAGAGGAGGAATGACTTCCTCCTTCTTCTTCTGTGGACCCCTCACAGGGAGGGCATTCTTCATCTAGAGTCCTTACCCCCTCTATCAGTGATACCAGTGCCTCGAAGGGCTGTGACAACAGAGGACAGTCCAGCATGTGTGACGGAGACCCTCAGCATGCCGGGGTCTACCAGGCCTTAGGCAGCCAGAAAACAGCTGTCAATGTCATGGGCCAGTTAGCTGAACTTTATGCCTTCACTCCATTCCAAGGGCAGGGGGAGCACTTGGTAGAAGCATGTTGAAGATATTTAAGCAAAGCACATAGTTGCACTTGGGGTTTGGGGTGAATAGAGTATCTCAGTGTAAGACCTTTCATCTGTTGTGATATTTTTAAAGGTACTGAATCACCTTCAAATCCTTACTGCTCCTTGGGACTTCAATTAAAACCTAGCTTCCTCTAGTTCTGATGGACAACATTGTGTGCAGTCAATATTTCACCTTTGACACTTTGCATGTGCACCTGGGCACTGCATAATGGGATGCAAAGTCAAAGAGATGACAGTAGGGCTGCAAAAAGATAAGGCTTTATTTGTATGTTTCCAATAGGTAGTACAGGTCAAAAGAAACATTTGTGTATTAGGAGCACATAACACTCCCTTGCATGTATCTCATTATGCCTTGCCTGTTGTGCCTCAGTTCCTTCATTGTTCCTTGTCTCATAGAGTCATGGAGGCTCACAGCATGGAAACAGGCCATTCGGCTCAACTTGTCCATGCCACCCAGTATTTGCCACGAAGCTCGTCCCAATTGCCCTCATTTGGCCCATATCCTTATATACCCATCTTACTCATGTAACTGTCTAAATGCTTTTTAAAAGACAAAATTGTACCCGCCTCCACTACTGCCTCTCGCAGCTCATTCCAGACACATCACCCTCTGAGTAAAAAGAATTGTCCCTCTGGACCCTTTTGTATCTCTCCCCTCTCACCTTAAACCTATGCCCTCTACTTTTAGACTCCCTTACCTTTGGGAAAAGATGTTGACTATCTAATTGATCTATGTCCCTCATTATTTTATAGAGCTCTATAAGATCACTCTATAAGATCTCACGATGAGCCTCTTACACATTTTCATTGTCAGAGGAGGCATCATGATCCATGAGATGCTCAAGCTCTTACCTCCTCACCCCACCCTGACCCGCCCAATCTACCAGTTTTGTTTGTTGCCATCCACCTGTTATACAGACCACAGTGGATCACCTGATGGCTGCTGGAGAGAGCAAGCACAGAGCTCTTGTTTTAGTAGGGAAGGCTCTGAAGCTCCATGGTTCCCACGTGCTAATAAAATTCAACCCTCCCTCCTTTAAATTAATTTAAATGCAGTAGATAATTGCCATAACATTCTCTCATCATGGTGATCTGCAAAGTTAGCCTCCATGTAGGCCACCATTGGAAAAATGTGGAAGTAACCTGACATCTTCAGTCACGATTCTATACCTGTCCACCTCTAAGCATATTCAAAAATGACTTGTTAAATTCCTGTCATTGTTTCCACCGGTCAGCAAATAAGGGGATATTGATTTCGGGTAACTACTGGAACAATAAAGAAGTAAATTATTGGATTAGTAAACACCATTTTATCAGAATATGAAATTCTCTTTTATCACATACGGCATGCTTGCCTTCATCAGCCAGGGCATTGAGTTTAAAAATTGGCAAGTCATGTTGCAGCTTCATAGAACCTTAGTTAGGCCACACTTGGAATATAGTGTTCAATTCTGGTCGCCACACTACCAGAAGGATGTGGAGGCTTTGGAGAAGGTACAGAAAAGATTTACCAGGATGTTGCCTGGCATAGCATTGGCTATGAGGAGAGGTTGGATAAACTTGCTTTGTTCTCACTGGAACGATGGAGGTTGAGAGGTGACCTGATAGAAGTCTACAAGATTTTGAGGGGCATGAACAGTTTGGATAGTCAGAAGCTTTTTCCCAGGGTGGAAGGGTCAATTATTAGGGAGATAAGTTTAAGGTGCAAGGGGCAAGGTTTAAAGGAGATGTAGGAGGCAAGTCTTTTACTCAGAGGGTGGTGGGTGCCTGGAACTCGCTGCCATGGAAAGTAGTGGAAGCAGATACGATAGTGACTTTTAAGGGGTGTCTGGACAAATACATGAATAGGACGGGAATAGAGGGACATGGTCCCTGGAAGGGTAGGGGTTTTAGTTCAGTCAGGCAGCATGGTCTGTGCAGGTTTGGAGGACCGAAGGGCCTGTTTCTGTGCTGTAATTTTCTTTGTTCTTCATTCTATCACAAATAATGATCTAGTAAGTTAAAAGGACATTTGTTAGTTTTGAAGAGTGATTGAAACAGAAGGAAGGGAATTGGGATCAAGCTACAGAGTTGAAGTGATGGTTGAAACAGGCAAGATGTGCTTCTGTCCTTTCAGTTCCACGACTTCCTGGGTAAGATTTTATCTCACCCATCCACAAATGCAAAATTAATTTTTGTTAATTAATAATGTTCTCTGTTATTGCATAATTGCATGGCTCATGGCAAAGTACAGGTGATTCAAGAAAACAAAGATGTGAACCTAAACGAAGAAGAGGGCGGCACGGTGGCACAGTGGTTAGCGCTGCTGCCTCACAGCGCCAGGGACCCGGGTTCAATTCCCAGCTCGGGTCACTGTCTGTGCGGAGTCTGCACGTTCTCCCCGTGTCTGCGTGGGTTTCCTCCGGGTGCTCCGGTTTCCTCCCACAGTTCCTCCCAAAGATGTGCAGGTTAGGTTGATTGGCCGTGATAAATTGCCCCTTAGTGTCATGGGGATTAGCATATGTTGGGTTATGGGGATAGGGTGGGATTGTTGTCGGTGCAGGCTTGATGGGCCGAAAGGCCTCCTTCTGTATTATAGGGATTTTATGATTCTAAAAGGAAACCAAACCATAAGTGACAAAAATAAGGCATTGTATTGTCAGCTTTCTCACTATATGTAGGATTAAAGACAGTGTCAAAATGGAAGGTGGCTTATTTTGATACAGTGTGCCAGAATATTAGGTGGAAGTTATAGTTATGGTATAATAACACTCAAAATGTGGGTGCGTTTTACATTCAGGAATTGAGACTGCTACACATGCTAAAATGGGCAGCACACCCATCATTTTTTAAAAAATCAGCAAGTTGGTAAACACCTTCTGGAAATGCAGGTATACCTAAGCAGGAAGGGATATCATTCCCTTAACATGCAGCTGATATGCAACCACAGGCAACATATCATGTAGGTCTGCACACATTATCCAGGCAGCAGTCATGATGCATACATTCTGAGCAGGAATATTCAACAAGTTACAAGATTTGGATGGTGAGCTTCTGGAGGACATAGCTGATAATGTTGGTACAAAACCCACAGGTGCAAGTTGAGAAGAGGTACAATGGGAGCCACTCATCCGCCAGGGCCCCGAGTTGTCTGCACCTATCCAGTAGGACAATGCAAGATGCACTGGAAGTATGTCATCAGTGGTCGTCAAATGCTGCGCATTGCACAACCTGGCCTTGCAGAGAAGAGGAGCTCTGGCAGAGGTAATGTCATGAGGAGAGCTCCATCCTCTAATGACGACCTAATGAAAAGGCGGGTGAATGATGCTAGCCTGGTATATTTGCCTGTCCACAAGAGGGTCTGGATGCCGGAAAGACAGGGGATCCATTAATTATGACAAGATTCCACTAGTGATGTGCCTGCAGCACAACACCTTTTTGATCCTTGCCACCTCTTGTCCATCAAAAATCAGGGCTGTGTCCATTCAAAACCATATAGAGTATCAGCAAATCATGACAAATAATGCTGCACAGATGGACCCAACAAGCTCACTTATCACCACCTAATCCACCCAACCCAAAACCATCAAATCGCACAAACATAAAGCATCAGTGCAGCCAGAATGTCCTGTTCGAGGAACACTCATTGAGTAATTTATGTAAATGACATTAATCCAAAGTCACATATGATCATCACCAATGTGAATCCATGTGTGATTAATGAGGTGCTTTTTAAAATCTTTTCCGGTTGTACAGCATGGTGCTTCCTTCTCTCTGACAGCTGTGCTGGAGACAGACTGCTGACTCTTGCATCTCTTAGCCTGGGATGATTTTGGTGTACACATTCTGATTTTCTGAGGCCATGATCATTTTGGCATGATGGGGGTCTCCTGTCCCTTGTGCACCCCAGACGTCCTACTTTTCATGACCAATTGAGTGCACTACCCACCATTTCTTGCTGCTGTCAGCCAGGGTGCTGTCTGGCACCTGCTAATTGAAGGAAAAGTGCATCATCAACATCTTTCAAAGGTCAGGGCAGGAGTTGGTGATCCATCTACTTCCAGGTCAGACTTCCACCTACCACCAAGCTACATAAAATTCACTCCATTGATTCTCCTGGTTTCTGAAGTTGTGGAAGCCCCTACGGTTTAACCAAAAAGTCACAATACAGCTAAAAGTGTTCACTGACACCTATGCTTAAATAGTGGATAGATAAAGATAGATTGTGGCTCATGGACAGGAGTAATCAGGAATGTTAAACCAACAAAAATATCCGAGAACATAGGCCTAAGAACTAATTGAACAGTCAAACAAGATACAAAAAGAGAGATGACTCCAACAGAAACACTTAGCATTTGGAGGAAGGAATGAAGGGTGGATTTATGGAGCACATGAGAAGATTTAGGAAATTTCCTTACTAAGGCAGAAAGGGAAAGAGAATATCAAACCAACACTTTCCTTTAATGGGACCAACAACCATTACTGATTGACCTTCAGTAACCCCTAGTACTTTGTTGGTGCCAGAGAAGTATCGTTGTCACTCCTGATTTCCAAACTTTTCTGAGTTGTTTGAAGTTGAATATTATAGGATCCTGATTTATCTGCATTTTGTTGCCGTATTGCACTTCCATAGGGGCCATCTTTCAGGGAATATTAAACTGAGGTTCCACCTGCTCTCTCAGATATGCAGAAAATGGCAGAATTTGAAGAAGAATTATCCAGTGTCCTGCCTAACATTTATCCATCAATCCAAACCATTGAAGTAGATTATCTTGTCCTTCACCTCAATGTTGTTCGTGGGCCTTTGCCATGTGCTGTACTTCCCCCCATTACAACAGTGTCTACATCTCAAAAATAGGTACTTGCTGTGAAAACACTTGGAATATTTTACAGCTATAAAATGTTGGGCACGATTTTCTGACACAGCCCCACCTCCCACCCTGCTCCAGCGGCATGTTTTGTGAAGATGGCCCGCTGTGGGCCGCTTCCAGTCCTGCCGCTGTCAATGGTGTTTCCCCATTTTTCATACCCTCTGACTCCAGGGAACACATGGCAGGGATGGCCAACAGCAGGGCTGGAAGATTCCGTCGGCAGTAACGGTTGGCAAAAATCCTGCCCATAATGTGTAAAGTATTGTTCACTCTTCATTCCATCTATCTTATCTACTTCCAATGAAAAAGAGTGAATGGAAAAAAAAATGTTCTTGCATTTTCTGCCCCTTCAGGAGACTCTGTATCTAGCCGCAGGGGCATCTGTCAAATTAAGTCCATCATAACCTTTGTTTGCAGTTTCCTTATTCGAAATCTCAGCTTGAAGTTAGTTTGCTTGCTGTGGTGTTTGGAAGCTAACTCGTACATTAGTCACAGTAAATCAATCCTTAGGTTCATTACAAACAGAGACAAACAGTGCGGCCTAGTTCTGAAAGACATGCAATCCTGTAAAATCAATTTAGTTTATTAATTCACGCTTGGGATGTGAGGGTATTGTCAAGGACAGCATTTATTGCCCAGTTAGCATTTCCAGAAGCAGCGGTGAGTCACCTTTTTCAGCTGCTGCAGTCTGTGTGGTGAGGTAGGAAGAGAGTTCCAGGATCTGACCCAGTGACAGTCAATGAACGGTGAAACACATTTAGGTCTGGATGGTGTGTGCCGGCTGAAGAATGACGTTCTTGCTCTCGAGGGAGTGCAGCAAAGGTTTACCAGTCTGATTCCTGGGATGGTGGCACTGACGTATGAGGAGCGATTGAGTCAGTTAGGAATATATTCACTCAGATATAGAAGATTGAGGATCTCATAGAAATCTTTAAAACTCTGTGATTACTCGGCAGGGTAGCTGCAGGAAGAATATTCCCAATGATGGGGGAGTCCAGAACTTGGGGGTCACAGTCTGTAGATACATGATAAACCATTTAGGACTGAGATGAGGAGAAAATTTATTTACCTAGAGGGTGATGAGCCTGTGGAATTCTCTATCTTAGAAATCTGTTCAGGTCAAAACATTTGTTTTCAAGAAGGAGTTGGATATAGCTCTTGAGGCTAAAGGGTCTAAAGGATATGAGGGGAAGCAGGAACAGATTACTGAGTTAGATGATCGGCCATGCTGATACGGAAAGGTGGGACAGGTTTGAAGGGCCGAATGTCCTACTCTTGCACTTTTTTCCTATTATTCTATGCATCTCTGTGTCTTAGTGAGGAAATGGGAAAAAAATCTAGGTGTCACTGCTCCCAAGCACCTGCTGCTCTTGTCCTTTTACGTGGTAGAGGCTACGAATTTGAAAAGTGTGGTTGAAGCCTTGCTGAATTACTGCCGTGCAACTATCTACATATTGATAGTACACATTGCAGCCTGTTTTTCTTTAAATTCATTCATGGCATATGGGTGTCACTGGTAAGACCAGCATTTTTATCCATTCCTAATTACCCCTGAGAGTTGGTGATGAGCCACTTTCATGGTTATAACAAAGAGGCTTGCGAGGTCACCCCAGGGTGTCATTAAGCATTGTGAGTCTTCTCTAAAAGGATAATTTATTTTCATTCTGGGAAAAGGGGGCCAAAGTGCACAAAGGGTCTATTGGTCACCTTCATAACTCTCACAAACAGCAATAAATTTCTCCAGTAAGGGCAAGAAGCTCCATTGGGCACTTACAGTGGTACTCAGCCAAGGAAAGAAACCTCCAGATCCAGGAGCTGACTTATTATATGGGAAGCCAGAATATCAAGGGAAAAGGTTGCAGGAGCCCCTCAGTCCTGTGCAAGCTTGTTCCATTTAGAGAGCAACAGGAGAGCCCAGCATTACTCCATTCATACCATCCCTCTCCCCCAGGCCTGACACCGACACTACTCTCTGCTGGAGGTGCTCTAAGTTTACATCCAAGTTTCAGAGGTACATCATTGTAGCCTCAGCTATCAATCACCTGAATTCTTCAGGGTAAATGATGAAAAATTATGGTGGGTGCCAGCAATGGCCAAAGGTTACCGGCTATGCTGGTCTTCAGAGGTTGCCAGAAAATCTAAAAAAATGCAGCTCCAAAGGTGACCCATGTTTGTTTAATAAAGTCAGAATTGAAGAGGTTGATTTTTAAAATAGCAAGTGGACTTACTCAGTTAAAGAGCTGGAGATGTGGGGCCATAACTTCCAAGCACCACAATGTTGGATTTGGGGTTACCCCAAAGAAGCGCTGGGGAATCCCCCTCGGTAATTCACAGGTAAAGATTTGCATGGCAATTGCCCAGAAGTGCAACCTTCCTCTGGACAATGGCCTTGCATTGGGAACCATCCGAAAGTGTGACCGACCTCCACGGTTGCAAGGACAATGGCAATCCAAAGAGATGTTTTTGCTTTGGAAGTTAGAGATATGTTCGTTTAAAAGATAAAACTGATTAATTTCGTCAGATCAAAAATAAATCATAAGTGAGAACTAATCAACTTAAAGGTCTGGCAGAGAGAAGAAAGAAAAGTTCAACATCATGTCAAGCCCAGAATTCATTGAGGTGGGGACGTAAGGGTACAAAGCTGAGTCATTTGCTGAGACAGCACGCTCAGCCTCAGAGAGGAGCATGGTGAACAGATGGCAAGGGCTGGGGCTAGAAGAGATGGGGTTTGAGGGATTGGGACTGGTGGAGGGCCGAGGATGGACAGTGGTGTTGATGAGTTGTTGAAGCTTGCATTCCTTAACATCTGCAAGAAACAGGAGAAGTTTCTTGTTAATGCATCAAATAATAAGAAGGATGAAATGAAACTGGGGACAGGGGACTTTGAGAGAGCGTGAGATGGTGAAAAGAACAGCCCAACAGCCCAGAGCAGGCTACATCGTCATGGAGATGGGTGGAACTGAGGAAGGTCTTCTGGTTTCAATTTATCTGAGTGTTCTCTGAGTGAGTTCTTATTTGCATCTTCAAACTGGTGTGTGTATATTGCAGCTCACTGCGAGAAGATAGCTAAGGGTAAATGACAGTTAGATAGACCTGCACTATAAGCAGAGTAAACCACTAACTTCATCATTGGCCATATGGAAGATGGGTGAGGCTTAATCTCGGTTTGCATCTTGTTTGGGAACAAAAGTTTGAAGCTTCCCTAGTTTGAAGCTAGTGGGTGAATGTATAGGACACGATTTTCCTGGCTCGAGTTGTGAAGTGGTCTGGGAAATGTCAGTAAGAGGGCTGAAATGGGAATTGCGGCCGGTGTCCAGCCGATCATGACTTTCCCAGGCCACTTTTTTATGGCATAAACAGCCTCACACCAAGAAAATCACCCCCATAGTGTCTCATTGCAAAATAAATCAGCTGAATCAGTTTTGAAGTAGTGCAACATAACCTGAACAAGGAGAAGAGTTATCCAAAGTCAAGACATGATACAAAGAACAAAGAACAAAGAAAAATACAGCACAGGAACAGGCCTTTCAGCCCTCCAAGCCTGCGCCGATCATGATGCCTGCCTAAACTAAAACCATATTCGCTTACAGAGTCCGTATCCTTCCATTCCCATCCTATTCATGTATTTGTCTAGTTGCCCCTTAAATGCCGCTATTGTACCTGCTCCCAGCACCTGCCCAGGCAGTGCACTCCAGACATTCACCACCTCTGTACGAAAAAACTTGCTTCACACATCTGATAAATGAAAGTTTTACTTCTAATATTAACAGGAGCTGAGGAGAACTCTCCAGAGGAGACCCTTTGTGCACTTTGGCCCCCTTTTCCCACAACGGAAGCAACTTTTGACATGCCTTATAGGAGATTGGGAAATCAAGGTGTTGACCTGAGTGCATAACACACATTGTTATAAACCATATTATTGAATTAATAGTAGCTGTTTAACTATTTTATACACAATGTTTGTTTTGTTTAAAAAGAGAAATCTTGTGGTATAGTTCCATCAGTTAAAAGTGGAAATTCAGACTAATTTTTAAACAATTTATTCCCAACTGGATCATAATACACTAATAAGATTTTCAACCCCAAAGGCGATATTATTGACCATGATTGATGTTGGGGAGAGATGTATTGTCATACATTCTGTTCATTTTCATGACACATCTTCACTAACAGAACTTGTATCTATTTTTCATGTCAGTGTTACAAACATAGCTTATGTTATTGCTGAGCAAGCCAGACCCCATAGTGAAATGTGTTGTTGATCATAAACATTTTTTATTCTGAAAATGAGGAGGTAAAGCTACTGACCTCAAAAGCTTGAAACTCCAGTACCATGGTTAGAAGTTTAAAAATAAAAACAATGAAGAAAAGAAAACTTAAGCACACAAGATTAAAGTTACACAGTTAAAACTGTCTTAATGAACAGCCCCTAAAAAACATGGTTAGTCAAAAGTACACAATTGAACAACCTTTTTGGCAACACCCCTTATAGATTTAAACCATTAAATCCAGTAAATATTATTCAAGTCAAATAATTTTTGTCTCTTCAATCAAGGTACACCTCAACATTTCTCAAACATTTTCACTCTGATGTGGAATTTCAGAAGGAGGTTCAGAAACAAGCTGCTTCCCAAAGTAGACTCTCCTGGATTAACACTGAATGGCTACCTCCAATTCAAAGCATTCACTGCGTCTCAGCATTCCCACACGAAGGAGCTGGTCTCCAACTACATCAACCCCACTCAGTTAAACATTCCTTTCCCAGATCACCAATCCAGCTTCAACAGCACCATCAAAACCGTTACCTCCACCACCTAGAAGGGCAAGGATAGCAGACACCTGGAAACACCACTCGCTGAAAGTTCCCCTCCAAGTCATGTGCAAGCTTGAAATAGAACTATATTACTGCTGTCACTGGAAAAATATTGGAACTCCCTAACATCATTGTGGGAGTAATTACATCAGATAGAATGCAAGTGTTCACTACCATTATGTCAGAGGCAATTAGGGTTGGGCAATAAATGCTGGCCAAGCCAATTATGTTCACATTCATGTACAAATTTAAAAAAAAGATTTTTAATCATTGGTTTTTAGCCAACTATGACTTAAGCAATGAACTCAAGAGGTCTTTATTAAATTCAGGGTGCATGATTTGCACCAATTACACTCAAATTTAAGCTTCAATTGAGTTTATTCAACAAAGTTGGGTGGCACAGTGGTTAGCACTGCTGCTTCACAGCACCAAGACCTGCGTTCAATTCCAGCCATGATGTGGAGATGCCGGCGTTGGACTGGGGTAAACACAGTAAGAAGTCTCACAACACCAGGTTAAAGTCCAACAGGTTTATTTGGTAGCAAGCAAAGTGGTGGTTGCTGTTGACTTTAACCTGGTGTTGTGAGACTTCTTACTCAATTCCAGCCTCAGGTCACTGTCTGTGTGAAGTTTGCACTTTCTCCCCGTGTCTACATGCATTTCCTTTGGTGCTCCGGTTTCCTCCCACATTCCAAAGATGTGCTAGTTAGGTAGATTGGCCATGCTAAATTGACCCTAACTGTTAGGGGGATTGGCAGGGTAAATATGTGGGGTTACAGGGATGGGTGGGACTGTTGTCGTCGGTACAGGCTCAATGGGCCAAGTGGCCTCATTCTGCACTGTAGGAATTCTACGATGCTAAGAAAATAATAACTTATTGGATTCGTAGCATTCCAAAATGCATTATTACAGGCTTCCATGAAGAAAACATATTTAAAAGGGGCTGACTGCTGAGCAGGAGTTTACCAAGGGCATCTTGAAGTTGTATTATTTTTTAAATGTTCGTTATAATCAGCTGGTGTAGGCACTTTCCGTTATTCTGGGTATCAGTCACTTCACCCCATTGATCCCAGGATTACTTTCAGAAATGCATCATTTCAAATATGTAGCTAGCAATAAGCAGTTAATGATCCTGGTTCAAGGTTTTGATAATTTGCATTGACCTCACCATAAATTACCTCTGGCATCAACAACTTATCTTTCAAAATATTGTAGCATAGGAGGAATCATTCATTCTGTTCTATCCATATAGGTACCATCTCTTAAAGTAGAATAAAATACATTGCATTTGGTTGATTCCTTTGCGTTTTCCCTTTCTAAATTTGTACCCATTCCCCTTCATTTATATTGTTACCTCTATCTTAATAACTACGCTTGTGAAAACATTCTCACTCTACTAATTTTCCTTTATGTAGTAATGATACTAAGTCTATGTATCCTTGTTACCAATTCATCAATTTGTAAAAAATATTTAAGGGCGATTCTCCCATCCCGTTGCGCTGCACATTTAGCACAGCAGGCCAGGAGACTTGAGCAGCGGCCGATTCGCGCTGGGTGTCCGGGCCTCCGTCTGTCTCCCAAAGCCGGATTTCCGGCACCGTCAGCTCCACGCCAGAAATCAGTGCAGAGCTGCCTAATGTATGCAGCCCCTAATTTGAATCTAATTTAAATTGGTGAAAGTTATTTGTAAAGTGAGTTGGTGCTCTAAAAGTTTGACTGAATTTGAAGACAGCTTGCAACTTTTTCGATGTAGACAACCTTTAAAATGATTTTGCACTTTTGTAAGGCCATGATAAAATGTCTGAAATGTTTCCTTTACTGGATTGAAGCATCTCAGAATGTTACTTGATGTATGTAAAGGACCTAAATGTTATTGCTTTTTGTGTGATAGCCACTTTGGAATGATTGCAATGTTCTCACAGATTTATGAGCAAAGCACATCTTTTGAAAAAAAAGAAGAGAGCTTGCAGTAAGGTTTTCCAATGATGCACTGGAGTGGTGCAAAACATTGAGAGAAAGCAAAACGTCTCCATCAGCAGTGGATGATGGAGATGTATGCTCAACAGACAGTGGGAAGAAATAAAATTCAATGCCAGGAGTGTAAGTCCAAGAACATGAATGCAATGTTGAGAAAAGTTTAATAATCTGACATAAATTGTCAAGGTAAGTGAGTTCAATCTTCAAATGGTATGTCCTAACAATTGCACTACTAACCTTATCTACTGTGCATTTCACTTCAATCTCATCGCCTGCCTTTAAACAACCACTATCATTCCATTTAGATGATTCACCTCACTCACATATACTTGGCATTTTTGTAAACCTGACACAAGGAACCCACAACTCTTACTCTGAACATATTGGCAATTTTCAACCATGACAGACAAAACATTATTCAAGTATCTTGTGGGATATTCACTGACAAACGTCCCTCTTTTTTGCTGGTGGAGGTGGCGCTTAAAGGAAACAGCAGGGAAGAACTGGAGGAGCATAAATACACATTTATGCTCTGACCCTTATGGACGAACCAGTACTGACCATCCTGGAAATTGGCATTGCTGTGGTGCTGGCCATTGGAGGCACTGGAAAAGCTGATGATGAATCTTTTTTTTTCCCTGCTTTGGGAACATGAATGGCGTACTCTTGTTCCTATCAAAGCTACTCTACCATTCAATATAATCATGACTGATCATCCACTCAATACCTTTTTCCCTACAGATTTCCCAAATTCCTTTAAATCATTGGCATTTAGAAATCTGTCAATCTCTGTTTTAAACTTACGGAGTGACTGAGGCTCCAGAACCCTCGAGATGGAGAATTCCAAAGATTCACAACCATCTAAGTGAGAAAAGGCTTCTCACCTAAGTTCTAATTGGCTTCCCCCTTATTTTGAAATTATGTTCCCTGGTTCTAGACCCTCCACCCCAGGGGAAACATCATACCCGCACATACCTTATCTACCCTTTTAACTATGTTGTCGGTTTCAATGAGATCTCAGATGGGATTTTCTGCTCTCCCTGCGGGTGTTTCAAGGCAGTGGAGGTGGCCTGCCTTTGGCTGGTGGTGGGATTTTCTGGCCCTGCCACTTTCAATAGGGTTTCCCACTGTATGCAACACCTCCCCATCCCACTGCTGAGAAGCCCAATGGCAAGGGTTAGGGCTGGAAGATCCCGCCTGTGGGAATGGCTAGAAAATTTCAGCCCACCTCTTATTCTTTGAAACTCGATAAAATACAGGCCCAGTTTCCCCATTCTCTCTTTGTAGGACAGTCCTGCCATCCTGGGAACAAGCCTGGTGAACCTGCATTGCACTCCCTTTCTTGGCAATGATATCCTTCCTAAGGTAAGGATATCCTTACTTGAGAAAGGATATACTGGCACTGGAGGGGGTGCAGAGGAGATTCACTTGGTTGATTCTGGATTTGAGAGGGTTGGCCTATGAGAAGAGATTGAGTAGACTGGGGCTATGCTCATTGGAATTCAGGAGAATGAGGGGAGATCTTATAGAAACATATAGTAATAGATAAGATAGAAGCAGGGAAGTTGTTTCCACTGGCAGGTGAAATTAGAACTCGGGGGCATAGCCTCAAAATAAGGGGAAGCAGATTTAGGACTGAGTTGAGGAGGAACTTCTTCACACAAAGGGTTGTGAATCTGTGGAATTCCCTGCCCAGTGAAGCAGTTGAGGCTACCTCATTGAATGTTTTTAAGGCAAGGATAGATACATTTTTGAACAGTAAAGGAATTAAGGGTTATGGTGAGCGGGTGGAGCTGAGTCCATGAAAAGATCATCCATGATCTTATTGAATGGTGGAGCAGGCTCGAGGGGCCAGATGGCCTACTCCTGCTCCTAGTTTTATGTTCTTATGTTCCTATGTAAGGGGAGCAGACCTGTATGCAATATTCCAGGTGCGGTCTAAACATGTTTCGATATAATTGAAGCAAGTTTTTGCTACTCCTGTACTCAAATCCTCTTGCGATAAAGGCTAATGTACCGTTAGCCTTCTTAATTGCTTACTGCACCTGCATGTTTGCCTTCAGTGACTTATTCATGTGGATGCCCAGATCTGTTAAGCTTTCTAATCTTGCACCCTTTGGGAAGTGTGCTGCATATGTGTTCTTTCTATCCAAGTGGATAACCTTACTTTTTTCGACATTATATTCCATCTGCCAAGTTCCTGCTACTCACTAAGTTTGCCCAAACTCCCTTGAAACTACTTTGCATCTTCCTCGCAACATACATTCCCACCTAACATTACACCATTCATGAATTTGTAAATATTACTGTTATGATTAGCCATGGCATTTTGGAGTTCAAAAGGCATAACCCGATAAAACCCAACTGAAGTCACAAAGGTGGAGATTTCCTGTGCACGAGCCGTTAAGGGAACCTGTCAGTATTCCTTGAGCAAATTTATCTTTGTGATACAGTTGGCTTTACCTACCCTATTGATGCAATCTTTCAGCTGGGGCATTGGGTAGGAGACAGCTCAAGCCACTGCATTAACATTTCGTTAACATTTTGTGCAGTTGTCTGGCTTGACACCATCACAACTGGGGAGCTCCAGCTACTGTTGCTGGATTCTATTAGTTGGTGCTCCAGCATATAGTTAACCTCCTTCCAGACTTGGGCCAGTTTGCTTGTTCTAGACGGTAGGGGTATTGCATTGCGGGCGGAGTCTCTCTTGCATCTACATACCTGACATGGTGCAGCTGGGCTTGTCTGTGCACAAGCTTTTAAACGCTGTGAGCAGCCTCTTCGAGACTACTCGCTGTTCGGCTTCTAGGGTAGAGAACAAGAAGTCTACATTGGTGAGCATTTCTGTATTGACTAGTTGAGGGTTCAATGTGGGCCACATCTCATCCAATTCATCCCCACTTTTACCGTCTGATGCGCGATTAAATCACTCGGGAGGCTGGATCGTACCCGGGAAATAAAGGCTTTTATTAGTAACAAGAATGGAGCATACTATATAACAATACAATCCCAGACTAAAGGGTCACCAGGCAGTGCAGTGACCTTTATACTCCTACAGGTAGGCAGAGCCAACTGGAGTGTACCACAGAACAATACCAACAGGTAGAACACCCCAACCCTAACCCCAACAGTGACAACAGTAACATATGTACAAGTACCTATAGTGCTGACCATCTATGGTTCAGTACCCATAGTGGTAACCATCTATGGTTCACCACATTCACCCCTCCTTTAAAACAAAGGCCGGTGGGGCAAAAAAAACAGAATGAACTGTCCATATATTCACAAGTTCAGTTGTATTGGAGGGCCGCACCGTCTCTGCAAACTCCTCAACACTGGCGGTAGCGCCGGTTCTGGTGACCGTGATGACCCTCTCTCCAAGGCGGTGTCCAGTGACTCCTCCAGTTCCTCATGGACAGGTGGATCACGAGGTGGCGACAATCTCCTGGACTCGAGCACGCCTCGAGGTGGCGACAATCTCCTGGACTCAGGCAAGCTGTACACGGGAGCAAGAGGATTAAGTGGTGGTCCCGATACTGCCCGCGCCGTGTCAGGAGGGGAGATAAAGGTCAAGGGGTCCCTAACCAGGGGTGTGGGAGTGACAGGGGTTTCCAAGTCCCCTGCAGGCGCCTGATCTTGAATAGAGACCGTGTCCTCTCGCCCGTCAGGATATGCCACATAGGCATATTGAGGGTTGGCGTGGAGGAGATGGACCTGTTCAACCAAAGGGTCGGACTTGCGGGTCCTAACATGCTGCCGCAGGAGGACAGGTCCTGAGTACATCAACCAAGATGGCAGTGAGGTCCCAGAGGAAGACTTCCTAGGGAAGGTAAACATCCGCTCATGTCGGGTAGCATTGGTTGCCGTACACAGGAGGGACCGGATGGAATGGAGCGCATCAGAAAGTACCTCTTGCCAACGGGAGACTGGAAGACCCTTAGACCTCAACGCCAGTAAGACAGCCTTCCAGACTGTAGCATTTTCTCTTTCAACCTGCCCGTTACCCCTGGGGTTGTAACTCGTAGTTCTACTTGAGGCAATCCCCTTTGAGAGCAGGTATTGCCTCAAGTCGTCACTCATAAACGACGAGCCCCTATCACTGTGGATATAACTGGGGTAACCGAACAGGGTGAAAAGATCCCGCAATGCTTTGATAACCGTGGCAGCGGTCATGTCTGAACAGGGAATGGTAAAAGGGAATCGTGAGTACTCGTCAATCACGTTGAGGAAGTACACATTCCGATCTGTCGAAGGAAGGGGGCCCTTGAAGTCCACACTCAGTCTTTCAAAAGGGCGAGTGGCCTTAATGAGGTGTGCCCTGTCAGGTCGATAGAAGTGCGGTTTGCATTCAGCACATACCTGGCAGCTTCGGGTTATTGACCTGACATCGTCGACTGAGTAGGGTAGATTCCGGGCCTTTACGAAATGGAAGAGCCGAGTGATCCCCGGATGGCAGAGATCATTGTGGAGGGCCTGTAACCGATCCTCCTGCACACTGGCACATGTTCCACGCGACAGGACGTCTGAGGGCTCATTGAGCTTCCCTGGACGGTACATGATATCATAGTTGTAGGTGGAGAGTTCGATTCTCCACCTCAAGATTTTATCATTTTTGATCTTACCCCTTAGCGTGTTGTTGAACATGAACGCCACGGACCGCTGGTCCGTGAGCAGGGTGAATCGTTTTCCAGCCAAGTAATGGCGCCAATGCCGGACGGCCTCCACAATGGCCTGAGCCTCTTTTCCACCGCGGAGTGCCAAATTTCAGGGCTTTGGAGGGTGCGAGAGAAAAAGGCGACGGGCCTGCCCGCCTGGTTAAGTGTGGCGGCCAGGGCGAAATCAGATGCATCACTCTCCACCTGAAAGGGAATGGACTCATCGACAGCGTGCATCGTGGCTTTCGCGATGTCAGCTTTTATCCCTTCAAAGGCTAAGTGAGCCTCTGCTGCCAGGGGAAAAGAGGTAGACTTTATGAGCGGACGGGCTTTGTCCGCATAATTGGGAACCCACTGTGCGTAATACGAAAAGAAGCCTAAGCATCTTCTCAGTGCTTTGATGCTAGTGGGTAGGGGAAGTTCAAGGAGGGGACGCATATGGTCTGGATCAGGGCCAAGGACCTCGTTTTCCACCACGTATCCGAGAATTGCTAGGCGGCGCTTGCTAAATACACACTTCTCCCTGTTGTAGGTCAGATTCAGGCGAGACGCAGTGCGTAAAAATTTAAGGAGATTGGCATCGTGGTCCTGCTGGTCATGGCCGCAGATAGTGACGTTGTCCAGGTATGGGAAGGTAGCCCGTAGCCCGTTTTGGTCCAGCATTCGGTCCATTGCACGCTGGAAGACCGAGACCCCATTCGTGACACCAAAAGGGACCCTTAAAAAGTGGTAGAGACGACCATCCGCCTCAAAGGCCGTGTATTTTCGGTCCTCTGGGCGAATGGGGAGCTGGTGGTAAGCTGACTTCAAGTTGATGGTGGAGAACACCCGATACTGTGCAATCTGGTTGACCATGTCAGATATGCGCGGGAGAGGATACGCGTCCAGCTGCGTGTATCTATTAATGGTCTGACTATAGTCTATGACCATCCGGGGTTTGTCTCCAGTTTTAACCACCACGACTTGCGCTCTCCATGGACTAGTGCTAGGTTGAATGATCCCTTCCCTGAGGAGCCGCTGAACCTCAGATCGAATAAAGATCCGATCCTCAGCGCTGTAACGCCTGCTCTTAGTTGCGATGGGCTTGCAGCCTGGCACAAGATTCTCAAATAAAGATGGTGGGGTGATTCTGAGTGTCGAGAGACTGCACGTGGAGCGCGCTGGGCAATTTGGAGGCTGCTGTTCTCCCACTGAAAGTGGAGGGAGTGGTCCATCGTACTGCAGGGTTACACTCCTCAGGTGGACCATAAAGTCTAGTCCCAGGAGTATCGGAGCACAAAGGTGCGCTAACACGAGGAGCCTGAAGTTCTCATAAACTGTGCCCCGCACCGTTAGGTTGACCACGCAGCTCCCAAGAACGGTAACCGATCGGGACCTCGACGCCATCAAAATTGTCTGTCTGACAGTCCGTACTCGGAGACCGCACTGTTTCACGGTGTCGGGATGAATGAAACTCTCTGTGCTCCCGCTGTCAAACAAACAATGTATTAGGCGTCCATTTACCTCTATGCCCATCATGGACTTGTCGAGTCTGTGAGGCTTGGCCTGGTCCAGGATGATTGACGCCACCGTTGGGTCTTGAGTGCAACTGCAGGCCGCTGAGATCGTTGATGATGATGACCCCTGCTGGTCGTCTGCGGTCGGTGCCGACCAAAATGGCTGCGCCCATGGATCGCACGTGGTGGGTGGCGCTAAAAGTGACGGCCCCTGCAGGTCACACGTGTCTTGCGTCTTCGTCATCAGGAGTGGCGGCGCTCGAGAATCGCACGTGGTGGAAGACCTCGTAGAAGCCGGAGACAAGGAGACAGGCTCTGGAGCATCACACGCCGCGCTGCTAAGCTTCAAGGGTGGTTTAGCTCTGCATACTTTGGCATAGTGCCCTTTCTTCCCACACGCGGAGCAAAATACCATTCTGGCTGGACATCGCTGCCGAGGGTGTTTTGCCAATCCACAGAAATAGCACCGCGGGCCTCCTGGAGCTGCCGTCGTCAGGTCCGAGGTTGAAAGCACACTCGCGCAGTTTTTCGGAGCCGCTGGGTAGAGTTGAGTCGGTGGTTGTACTTGCCACGATGTTCCCACGTGGTCGGTGGGGTAAGTTTCTAGACTTCTGGAGGCCGTTTCCATCGTGTCAGCCAATTCCACTGTCTTAGCTAGGTCTAGGTTACCTTGCTCTAGCAGCCGCAGGCGAATATAGGATGAGCCGATTCCCGCCACGAACGCATCTCGGATCAAGTCGTTAGTATACTGGGCCGCCGACACTGGCTTGCAGTTGCAGGCTCTGGCTAGCTGCTGAAGTTCGCACAGGTACTGTCCTGTCGTTTCACCGGGCTGCCGCCGTCGAGTGGCTAGAAGGTGTCGAGCATGAATCTCGTTTGGCGGTTTGTTGTACAGTTTCTTAAGTAGTTCGATGGCCCCTTTGTAGTCTTGGGCATCGCGGATTGATGAGTATACAGTGTCGCTTACCCTTGCGTGGAGGACCCGCAGTCTATCGGCGTCGTTTTGAATGGCTGTTGAGGGATTGATATAATCTTGAAAACACTTCAACCAATGGTCGAAAGTATTCGACGCTCCCGCTGCACGTGGATCTAAGGTAAGCCGAACGGGTTTTAACATTTGCTCCATGGTTTTTTTTTTAACAAAATTGTTACTAATAAAATTGATGCGCGATTAAATCATTCGGGAGGCTAGATCGTACGCGGGAAATAAAGGCTTTTATTAGTAACAAGAATGGAGCATACCATATAACAATACAATCCCAGACTAAAGGGTCACCAGGCAGTGCAGTGACCTTTATACTCCTACAGGCAGGTGGAGCCAACTGGAGTGTACCACAGAACAATACCAACAGGTAGAACACCCCAACCCTAACCCCAACAGTGACAATAGTAACATGTGTACAAGTACCCATAGTGCTGACCATCTATGGTTCAGTACCCATAGTGGTAACCATCTACGGTTCACCACACCCTCCTCTTCCTGGGACATACTATTATTTGCATGCCCCCTTCTCGGCTGTGATATTGCTTTATCACATTGACATAACAAAGCCTTTATTTTTTCTCTTGATCTGAGGCCTAGATGAGATAGTTCACTTCCCCAAGCTTCTTTGTGACTCTGTACGGGCCATTAGTCCAGACTTGTAAGGCTTCGTTTATTATTGGTGGAAACACAAACACATCGGGGCGAATTTTCTGTCCGCCACAGGAATCGTAATGGGCAAGGGGCGGACCATGGAAAGGTCTGTTGACCTTGGGCAGCAAGCGCAGCTGGAAAATCCCACCCATAGCAGTCCTGGCCGGAATGTCTGGGCCTTGGCATGTTTGTCTGCCTGCTTTTTCATAGCTGTCTGGGTGATTTTCAAATGTTGTTGGAAGTTGTAGTGACCAAGAGGGACACGCAGCGTCATGAACAGATCACCCTGTGGGCTTTGTGGAAGACGAGTTACCCTATTGAGCGAGCACGAGCTCACCCAATCAGAGGCCGGTGCGGAAGTTTAAAACCCGCATTCACAGCCTGGATCAGGGTTATGTTGCCAGAACACAAGCCTTGACTTGCTGCAAGCCATAGACGTGGCCTTTCCTTTGTCTTAATAAAACAGTTTTGCAGCAGAGGGTTGGGTGAGGTTTTTACACCAGGCCACCTCACAGGCTCTCATAAGCTGCACCTGGAAAATGGTTATGTAGTCTAATATGGAGAGTTCCTCCTTCTGCGACAGCAATCTCTCCTCAATTAGATTCTGAGGCTTTCTCCCACTTGGTGCCCGTAAACTAATTTAAATGGAGTAAAATAGGTGGACTCATTGGATGAATCCTGTTATGATCCCAATTGGTCTTAATACTGGACGGTTCAATTCCAGAATGGAACTCTGATTCAAAAGATCATAACTTTTACTTTTTTTTAGAAAACTTGGAGGAACAGTCACAGGACCACTATTTAGTTTCTAACAACAAGGAAAAAAATATAAACATGAACAGCTCGATTATGAAAGAACACTACTTTACTCTCCCCTTAGCTTCCAAATTTATACAGTGTTCAAAAGTAACACCCCACTCTGAGCCAAATGGCCCATGCCACTCCATGGTCTTCCATGGACTTCTCAAATTCCCCCCAGATGCTTGTCACATGAATGTTTCTGAACTCTTAGAAAACAATGACTTCCATCAACTGTTTTCATTAAGAATCCACGCCTGGTGTTCCAACAGTCCTTTCAAATACAGCCTCTGCTCCACTTTTAACAAGGAATTCAACACTAAGTTTTCCACCTCTCCTTTCAGGCTTCATTTATCTTGAATTGCAACATGCATCCAACGTTCTACATAAACTCAGGTACTCAGTACCCAACAGAATATTATTGCTTCAAACACTGGAAATGAGGACACCAAATCTGACAAAGAGTCATCCAGACTCAAAACATTAACTCTATTCTCTCTTCACAGATGCTGTCAGACCTGCTGAGGTTTTCTAGCATTTTCTGTTTTCTCTTACTCCAAATCTTATGATTGCTTCAGATATGTGGCTTGGCTGGAACCAATCCCATCAGCTCTTCTCTCCCCAGATCTGAATTTAACGTCCGTAAAGGTATCCTGTTCCACAGGCAACTCCTCTTTGATCCTACTTATTTCAATATTGCTTGAGCATCTTTTCCACTCCCTGGTTTCTAGAACTAACTGTCCTTAGCTCCCCCTGGAGTCTGCTTTCACACACGTTACTCCATTGTATGACCCTTCTGCTTCGAGCAGAGTTGTGAAAGCTGCTTTCTCATTCAATACCGCACTACAAATGCTATAAATGCAGCTAAAGCTAAACTAAAAAAAAAATGTTTTACTTTTCACTCCATAGCCCTCTCTTAGCACAATAGAAACACGGTTTTATCTGAAACCAAAAACCCCCAGATGCAAACATCTTTGTCCAGCATGAATCTAAGTATAGTTTTCCACTTCCTTATACAGCAGCACTAAATTAAACCCCTTAAAATTATACTTTCCAATATTTATCAATACAAATATAGATTGCTTAAAATACCTCTGTTTTCCTGACAGTCTCTGGTTGCAAACAGAAGGAAATTTATTCCTTTATCCTCGTCCTAAGGGTACTCGTGACAATAAGCCCTGATCATTGATTTCAACATATCATTCTAGTGCTGCCTGCGACTCTAACGTCCTCTGACAATCTCAGCTGGGTCACATCGAGTTTACCCATGACTTCTTGGAATATCTTCAGCATAAAATTTGAGCACTGATCCGACTGGATCTTGGTGGCACATCATGTGTGATAAAAAATTGGGTCAATTCCCTCACCACTGTTTTGACAGATATGGTTCTCAGTGAAACAGCCTCCAGGAAATGGGTAGTCATGTCCATGATGCTCACGATATACCTGTGACCCTTGCTTTGTTTTGGGCAGGGGCTTTACACAGTCCACTTACACCTTGCCAAATGGTTTCCCAAAATCCGGCACTGGAATCGGAGGTGCAGAGAGTATTGCAGGTTGGGGTTTTCCAACAACCTTGGCACATGTGGCAGATTCTGCAAAACCTTACATCCCTGTGCAGATGTGACCAATAGACATGCTGACTGATTCTGGCTTGTTTTTTCCTTATACTGACATGCTCCACCATTGGAATTTGGTTGGGTAGCTGCAAGATTTACTCACAGTACCTCAGTGGTACTACCACCTGGTGGATCACTGTCCACTCCTTGTCTGCAGGTCTGAGTTAGTGGTGGTGGTGGGGGTTTGAGGGGGGGGGGGGGAGAGTATCCATTTCCTCATCAGCACATCAATTTAATGCAGCAATGTTCAGGGATTGCTTCTGCCTCATCTTCAGTGTGAGCAGTCTGAGCTTTTGTTTTTAACTGTGGCAACTTACTGGGCTGCTACCAAGATTTATTTATTACCTCCTCAGGGTCTTCTGGGCTCCTGAAATATGTTTCAGATAATCAGACCAGAAGGTCTTCTGTTGAAACACCACTTTAGCTTCCGCTAGCGATGTTTGACGGCCATGGACTGGGTTGCCACATAGTCAGGGAAAATGCCAGGCTCCTTCTCCTCCAGGCTCCTTCTCCTTGACCTCAATGGGCTTTTCTGAGATCACTGAAAATGCTCTTACCCTTGGTCCCGCCAGATCATTGCCGAGGAGCAGGTTGACCCCATCCACAGATAAACTGGGAATGACTCTCTTGGTCACTGGCCCTGATACACTCCAGATGTACCCAGTATAGTGGAATGGTATGTACACTCCCTCAATCCCCTTTACTGACACTTTGGCACTTACAGCACTCTCTGGCGGGAAGGCCAAGCGTTTTCCCAGTAGTAGAGTCTGTCCAGCCTCTATATCCCTCAGTATCACTACAGGCTTACTCACACAATCCTAGTGAAATTTGGCCACCCTTTTGTGGAAACAATATCCCTGTAACTCTCAAGGAGTTATTTAATCTCACCTGCACTCCCATTCGCTGCATGGGGTGCATGTGCCCTGATAAATCCCATTGGTTTTTCCCATAGCTTCCAGCAGTTGACCAGGATGTGGCCTAAGCTTTGGTAGTTAAACCACACAGGCTTCTTGGCCTCACTTTTTATTTCAGCACCAGCCTTTCTGTCCTGAGGAAGGTCCCCAAAATTGCTCTGTCTCCCATAGGTGCTCGGTTTCCTGTTACACTCCCTGCCTCTGTCCTTCCCAGTTGTTTGGGGTTGACTCTGGGAGGATCTCTTCTGGAACGAGGCTCTATGGATCAGCTTATAGTTGTCGGCTGGAGTGGTTGTCTGCCTGTGACTCTCTGCCCCTCTCGGTGTGTTTTATTAGAAAGAGTTTTTAAACTCCTCAAGGAGGAACTTAGAGGAGTTTGTTTTTGGAGAGATGTATTTTTGGTTACAGCTATTGCTCATTATTTTTGATTTGATTTGATTTATTATTATCACATGTATTAACATACAGTGAAAAGTATTGTTTCTTGCACGCTGTACAGACAAAGCATACCATTCATAGAGTGCATAGAGGAGAAGGAAAGGAGAGTGTGCAGAATGTAGTGTTACAATCATAGCAAGGGCAGAGAGGAAAATCAACTTAATATAAGGTAGATCCATTCAAAAGTCTGATTGGCAGCAGGGAAGAAACTGTTCTTGAGCTGGATGGTATGTGACCTCAGACTTTTGTATCTTTGTCCCGATAGAAGAAGGTGGAAGACAGTATGTCCAGGGTGCGTGGGGTCCTTGATTATGCTGGCTGCTTTTCCGAGGCAGTGGGAAGTGTAGACAGTCAATGGATGGGAGGCATTAATAATCTGATTACACTGAATCTGATATGAAGGGGGTACCGATGTTAAAGTCCTGCATCATCCTTCATTTTGTGCAAGTTTATCTGGGTTCCCCACTTGAAGCATAAGCCTCATTATGTAGATTACCAGAATCAAGCACCCATGTCTGGAAACAACTCCTTTCAGCACAATATTTTATAAGGCAAAAAGTGTTGCAAGACCAGCCAGATCATAAACTGCAGCAAAACCTCCCAAATGTTTATAATCACATCAGCAGCCAGAAGAAATAATCCAGCAGTTTACATGTAATTACTTTATGATCCCTTTAAATAGAGCTGCCTGGGAATCATTCATTGAGTGTAATGCCATGTTTATGTGTGTGGAGTTAAAACTGGGAACTGGCGAGAGTTTGTGGTTAGAAAATGACAGTAGTGGCTTCATATCAGCATTGCACACTGATCCACATCATCACCTTGCTGCTCAGGATGCGGCAACAAGTTGTTGGCCCTGTGGAAACCCCTTTACCAATATGGTGCCCCATACACTTCCCAACAGAGATCTGCGTGCATCTCGGATCCAATTTCTGAGTCTCATTTGGCTGCGTTGAATAGGTCCATATTTAACCCACTATGTATTTAACAACTCTCTTTCTATGCTTTCATCTCTCCAGGATGAAATCATGCAGTGAAAGGTCGACTGAACCTCAAGGCAATTTCATAATATGTTTGGTTAATATATTCATAAAATAGGAATTCACCCTTCTGATGTTTTATTGCTCTCAGAAAATTGTAAAATATAACCAATAGTGGAATTAATGAATATTAATAAAACCTCTGGAAAAGATTATTAGTGTTACTAACTGGGGGCAGAGGAATAATTAAGGGGGCATTTAAGTGAGAGGGAATTTAACGGAGTTAACAAACCTTATAGTCAACTCTGAATCCTTAGTTAACTGGAATGGATGGCTTTGCCTCTTGCTTTCTGTAATTGTACTGTTAACTAAACACAATAGCTTTAGGTCCTATTAGTACTGTGCATATACTATGATGTACCATTCTTGTTTCCAATTTGCCTTGGAAAGTCAGCTAGGCACTGTTTAAAATGAGAATGCAACAACAGTTCAAAAGGAATGAAGAATTATGAAGTACGTCAGCTTATTAATGTGAGGAAAAGCTTTGTCAGAGTCTGAGATCAAATTAAATAACTGAAGTACGTTGTTCTCTGAAATATTTCCGCTTGTCATTTAACATGATGTGGGGATGCTGGCGTTGGACTGGGGTGGGCATAGTAAGAAGTCTCACAACACCGGGTTAAAGTCCAACAGGTTTATTTGGTAGCACGAGCTTTCGGAGCGCTGCAGTTGAGTGGAGAGTTGGCTTCACAAACAGGGCATATATAGACACAGACTCAATTGCAAGGTAATGATTGGAATGCGAGTCTTAACAGGTTAACAAGTCTTTACAGGTACAGATAATGCGAGTGGAGAGAGGGTTAAGCACAGGTTAAAGAGGTGTGAATTGTCTCCAGCCAGGACAGTTAGTAAGATTTTACAAGCCCAGGCAAATTGTGGGGATTACAGGTAGTGTGACATGAACCCAAGATCCCGTTGAGGCCGTACTCTTGTGTGGGGAACTTGGCTATCAGTTTCTGTTCGGCAATTCTGCATTGTCGTGTGTCCTGAAGGCCACCTTGGAGAACGCTTACTTGAAGATCGGAGGCTGAATGCCCTTGACTGCTGAAGTGTTTCCCAACAGGAAGGGAACACTCCTGCCTGGTGATTGTCAAGTGGTGTCCATTCATCCATTGTCGTAGCATCTGTATGGTCTCGCCGATGTACCATGCCTCGGGACATCCTTTCCTGCAGCGTATCAGGTAGAAAATGTTGGCCGAGTTGCAAGAGTATGTACCGTGTACCTGGTGGATGGTGTTCTCACGTGAGATGATGCAATTCTACAACTCACCTGCTTCATCCTGGACCACAACGTCTTCACCTTCAATAACCAGTTCTTCATCCAGACACACGAAACAACCATGGGGACCAAATTCACACCTCAATATGCCAACATCTTCATGCACAGGTTTGAACAAGACCTCTTCACCACACAGGACCTTCAACCGATGCTATACACCAGATACATCAATTACATTTTCTTCCTTTGGACTCACGGCGAAGAATCACTGAAACAACTACATGATGACATCAACAAGCTCCATCCCACCATCAGACTCACCCTAGACTACTCTCCAGAATCAATTGCATTCTTGGACACACGCATCTCCATCAAGGACGGTCACCTCAACACTACAGCAAGCCCACGGATAACCTCACAATGTTCCACTTCTTCAGCTTCCACCCTGAACACGTTAAAGAAGCCATCCCGTACGGACAAGCCCTCCGTATACACAGAATCTGCTCAGATGAGGAGGAACACAAAATACACCTCCAGACGCTGAAAGACCTCATAAGAACAGGATATGGCGCTCGACTCACTGAATCACGCCAGAGCAAAAAACCGCACCGACCTCTTCAGAAGACAAATACGGATCACGGCAAACAGTGTACTCTTCATCGTCCAGTACTTCCCCAGAGCGAAGAAGCTACGACATCTTCTCTGGAGCCTTCAACATGTCATTGATGAAGACGAACGTCTCGCCAAGGCCATCCCCACACCCCCACTCCTTGCCTTTAAACAACCACATAACCTCAAGCAGACCATTGTCCGCAGCAAACTACTCAGCCTTCAGGAGAACAGTGACCACGACACCACACAACCCTGCCACAGCAATCTCTGCAAGACGTGCCGAATTATTGACATAGATGCCATCATCTCACGTGAGAACACCATCTACCAGGTACACAGTACATACTCATGGGACTCAGCCAACGTATTCCACCTGATACGCTGCAGGAAAGGATGTCCCGAGGCATGGTACATTGGCAAAACCATGCAGATGCCAAGACAACAGATGAATGAACATTGCTCAACAATCACCAGGCAGGAGTATTCCCTTCCTGTCGGGGAACATTTCAGCAGTCACAAATATTCAGCCTCTGATCTTCGGGTAAGCGTTCTCCAAGGCGGCCTTCACGACACACGACAATGCAGAATCGCCGAGCAGAAACTGATAACTCAGTTCTGCACACATGAGGACAGCCTCAACTGGGATCTTGGGTTCATGTCACACTGTCTTTAACCCCCCCGATTTGCCTGGGCTTGCAAAATCCTACCAACTGTCCTGGCTTGAGACAATTCGCACCTCTTTAATCTGTGCTTAACCCTCTCTCCACTCGCATTGTCTATACCTGCAAAGATTTGACTACCTGTTAAGAATTGCCATTATCTTGCAATTGAGTTTGTGTCTATATATGCCCTGTTTGTGAATCCAACTCTCCACTCACCTGATGAAGGAGCAGCACTCCGAAAGCTCGTGCTACCAAATAAACCTGTTGGACTTAAACCTGTGAGATTTCTTACTGTGTCATTTGACAGATATTTTTTAAAAATCATTTATCTTAATTTCAGAATCATGGGATTGGGATTTTTTGAACAATTACTTTTGCTGTTTATCACGTAGTGATAATCTTAAGGAAAACAATTTTAAATTGAATACAGCTAAGTCCATAGGTCTAGAACAAGAGTTTAAATGTCAAAGAAAAAGGGTTAAAACATCACGTAATTACCCAGGAATGGGATATTCTGGCTCTGAGATACAGGTGAGATTGAGATACATTACCAAGCTGTCAGTTGGAATGCAGCTTGATTTAGCATTTGATGATTGATTAGTTCTCTTATAATCTGGTAGTTGCAGTAAACTTAATCACAAAATACTTTCTATTCCATGAAATAATAGGTTTTTCTATTCTTCTTACAAATACTGCAATTCTCTTTGACAACATTGTTGAAATTGGTTGAAACCAAATTTAGGTTATTTGTAACAAAATCATTCTGAATAGGGCCCTAAAAGGGAGTTCGCAGATCAAGCCACGAGTAGAAAACAACAACTAATATGGGCATTGGCCCCATGGTTAGCACTACTGCCTCACAGCCCCAGGGACCTGGGTTTGATTTCTGGCTTGGGTCACTCAAGTTGGACGCGGTGCACTTGAGGAAGAGTTCTTAGAATGCTGTCGCGATAGTTTCCTCGAACAGTATGTTACAGAACCTACGAGGAAGCAAGCTATCCTGGATCTGGTCCTGTGTAATGAGGCAGGTAAAATAAATGATCTCCTTGTGAGGGATCCTCTTGGAATGAGTGATCACAATATGGTTGAATTTCTAATACAGATGGAGGGTGAGAAAGTAGGGTCCCAAACCAGTGTCCTCTGCTTGAACAAGGGGGATTACAATAGGATGAGGGCAGAGTTGGCTAATGTAGACTGGGAACACAGACTAATTAGTGGGACAGTTGAGGAATAGTGGAGGATTTTTAAGGAGATTTTTCTCAGTACTCAGGAAAAATATATTCCAGTGAAAAAGAAGGGATGTAAGAAAAGGGATAACCAGCTATGGATAATTAAGGAGTTAAAGGAGAGTATCAAATTAAAAACCAATGCATACAGAGTAGCCAAGATTAGTGGGGAATTAGAGGATTGGGAAGGCTTTAAAAAGCAACAAAGAACTACTAAGAAAGCAATAAAGAAAGGAAAGATAGAGTATGAAAGTAAACTAGCACAAAATATAAAAACTGATAGTAAGAGTTTTTACAAATATATAAAAAGGAAAAGAGTGGCTAAAGTAAATGTTGGTCCCTTAGAAGATGAGAAGGGGGATTTAATAATGGGAAGCGAGGAAATGGCTGAGGCCTTAAACAAGTTTTTTGTGTCTGTCTTCACAGTGGAGGACACAAATAGCATACCAAAAATAGACGGTCATGGGACTGTAGGGGGTGAGGACCTTAAAACGATCACTATTACTAAAGAGGTAGTGCTGGGTAGGCTAATGGGACTAAAGGTCGACAAGTCCCCTCGTCCGGATGGAATGCATCCCAGGGTACTAAAAGAGGCAATAGCAAATGCATTGGTTGTAATCTATCAAAATTCACTGGACTCTGGGGAGGTGCCAGCTGATTGGAAAACAGCTAATGTAACGCCACTGTTTAAAAAGGGAGGCAGACAAAAGGCACGTAATTACAGGCCGGTTAGCTTAACATCCGTAGTTGGGAAAATGCTGGAATCTATCATAAAGGAAGAAATAGCAGGACACCTGGATAAGAATGGTTCAATCAAGCAGACGCAGCATGGATTCAGGAAGGGAAAGTCATGTTTGACTAATTTACTGGAGTTTTTTGAGGAGGTGACGAGTGCGGTTGACAGGGGGGAACCGGTGGATGTATTGTATTTGGATTTCCAGAAGGCTTTCGATAAGGTGTCTCACAAAAGGTTACTGCAAAAGATAAAGGTGCACGGAGTTGGGGGTAAAGTGTTAGCGTGGATTGAAGATTGGCTATCTAACAGAAAACAGAGAGTAGGTAGAAATGGGTGCTTTTCTGGTTGGCAATCCATGACTAGTGGCATGCCTCAGGGATCAGTGCTGGGGCCTCAACTATTTACCATATACATAGATGATCTGGAGGAGGGGACCGAGTGTAGGGTAACAAAGTTTACGGATGACACTAAGATGGGCGGGAAAGCAAATTGCGTGGAAGAAACAGAGTTCTCAGAGAGATTTGGACAGGTTAAGTGAGTGGGCGAGGATCTGGCAGATGGAGTATAGCGTTGGTAAGTGTGAGGTTATCCACTTTGGAAGGAATAATAGGAAAAGGGACTATTATTTAAACAGTGAAAAATTACAACATGCTACTGTGCAGAGGGACCTGGGGGTCCTTGTGCATGAATCACAAAAACACAGTTTGCAGGTGCAGCAGGGTAATCAAGAAGGCAAATGGAATGTTGGCCTTTATCGCGAGAGGGATGGAGTATAGAAGCAGGGAGATCATGCTGCAACTGTACAGGATACTGGTGAGGCCGCACCTAGAGTACTGTGTACAGTTTTGGTCCCCTTATTTAAGAAAGGATGTATTGGCTTTGGAAGGAGTGCAGAGAAGGTTCACTAGGTTGATTCCGGAGATGAGGGGGTTGGCTTATGAGGAGAGATTGAGCAGACTGGGCCTGTACTCTTTGGAGTTTAGAAGGTTGAGGGGAGATCTTACAGAGACATATAAGATAATGAAGGGGCTAAACAGGGTAGAAACATCGAGATTGTTTTCACTTACAATGGAAACAAGAACTAGGGGGCATAGTCTCAAAATACGGGGGAGTCAATTTAGAACAGAGTTGAGGAGGAACTTCTTCTCCCAGAGGGCAGTGAATCTTTGGAATTCTACCTGTTCTACCCGTGTCTGCGTAGGTTTCCTCCAGGTGCTCTGGTTTCCTCCCATACTCTGAAAGACGTGCTGCTTAGGCGCATGTCATCATGCTAAATTCTCCCTCAGTGCATCTGAACAGGTGCCAGCGTATGGCGACTAGGAATTTTCACAGTAATTTCATTGCAGTGTTAATGTAAGCCTCCTTGTGACACTTATAAACTTTATTAAAGGAAGAGTAAAGCAGAAGATATACTGAAACAGTCAGTAGTCCGTGAGCCTCTATTGAGGGCAAACATATATTAATGTTTGAGGTGCTGACCTTGTGTCAGGACAAGCAGGTTGAGGGCAGAGTCCATGTTTAAAGTTAACTTTTCTCTTCTCGTCACACGTATTGAATGACCTACTGGGTGTTTCCAACATTGACCATTTTTACCTCAGATCTCTAGCTCGTGCTTTGTGCTATTTGTCTTTAAATTATTCTTGGGATGCAAATTACAACAGTTATTAATCCTGAATTTGTCTGTGAATGTGTTGATACGCCTACTTCTTGAACCCCTCGATGGTCTTGTGATGTTACTGCTTCTGTAACAACACTGGGGAGAGAATTTCTGACCTTTGACCCAGTGTCAGTGAAGAGCAGTACGTCCCGAAGACAAGATAGTATTTAACTTGGACTAAAGCAAAAGGGTGAGGTCTTGCCATAGCCTTCTTGTTTTTTTCTTCTGAGGGAGTCAGAAGACTTGGAAATACTGTTGAATTAACTTGGTGAATTGCTAAATATGGTACAAACTATAGCCACAGTAAACTGCTGGACCAGGTACCAGTTAAACCCGATGATAGGGCACAGATATAGAGGACTTCTTTATCTCAGATGATGTCAGCTTTTTCAATATTGTTGCAACTGTACTTATTCAGATGAGTGGGATTGCTCCATTAGGCACTTGATTTGAGTCTTGACAGTTATCAAGAGGTATTGAGGGGTTAGGAAATGAGTCAGAGTTAACTCGTTTATTTTGCTTATTTTGGCAGAAAATTTTATACTCTTGCATTCATGCATATAGATTGGATAGTGCAATTTCAATTGCTAATAATTAAAGTTGTTTTTGACATTTAGATAAACTATCAATCTGAAACTGCAATAGGCTCAGTATGTCTTGCTTCAATCAACAAAATATAAGACAACACTTTGAAGACCAATGGGGCTAAAATGCTGTCTATTTTGTTACTGGGGCACAATTCATGTCCTTCTTGCACCTTTTGTCATGGAGGTGAGCAGCATCTCAATTGTTGCTAGCTCATTTACATGATTATAGTTGTTATAACTAGTCCCCAAGCGATATCTTCATATTGGTTACCCTCTATCCCCTCTGTGGAACAATCTCAGCACAAACCCCGACCATGAAATTCTGGATGAGATGCCCCCAGATTGTTGTACCCCAGCAAGTGAAGAGCAACCCCTATGCTTGTTCGCAACAAGATTAGTTTAAAAAAGGATCCCTTCCCTTGCAAATATCTTTTCCCAGTCCAAATGTATTGATGATTTAAAAGGAGCCAACTTAACCAAGCTTTCTTGAGTTAAAGAGTTCGGGGGTAATCTTACTGGCTCATCCCACTAGTCGATGGGTGTGGTGAGCCAGTGAGATCATGCAAGAGACGAGAAATTGGGTTTGCGCCCAGTTTCATGCCTCTTGCAATCTTACCGGGCCCAGATTTCCAGCGAGATCAGCCTCGCACCCTTCCTGGGTGATTTAAATATTATTACTGAGCCCGGCATCCAAACATTCAGGATCATTTGCATTAGCAGCCTTGTTGGTGAAGGTAATCACCGGCAAGGAACATGTATGGTCCCCATCAATGAGGACTTGCCATGATGGCGCTGTCAGTAAGACCAACGGCCATTGAGGCCTCCTGGGAGGTCGGGGGCATGGGGGGCAGTGCCACTTGGGCAATGCCAGCCTGGCATCCTGACACTGATAGCCTGAAACTGACCCCTGGCAGTGCGTGAAAGGGTGGGGCCTAAGGGGAGAGGGTGGGCCATGGTGGGGTGGAGCCTAAGAGAGGTGGGCAGGGGAGCTGCATACTCTGAAACCAATGATCAACCAGCTTGGCGATTGACCAGGCCGGGCCAGAGGGTGGGTAGGTACGGGGGGGGGGGGGGGGGGGGAGGGGAGGGGGCGGGGAGAGAGGGGGTGGCAGTGGGGGTGAATAATCAGGCTAGGGTAATCAGCCGGACTGTGGGAGTGCGATCAGCTGGGGAGGGTGATATCCAGAGTGGTGGTGGGGCTGTTCAGCCAGAGAGGCCAGTGATTGTGGGGGGAAGGGAAGCGATATCCGGAAGGGAGAAGTGACTGACAGATCTCTGTTCTGTGCAGCAGAACAGAGATCTGTGCATGCGTGATTGCACACTCTATGTGAGCAGCCGTCTTTCTGGTGGGCTTAGGCCCCACCTCCTCCCCCACTGGCGGGAAACAGATTGTGCATAATTTTTTGCATTAAGTAGCGGAGATTTCATTTATGGCTTTGCCGTAAAAAACGGATCTGAAGTTTGTTTTCACGCTTGCTCGGCTCTTCGAATGGTTTTGATCAGAGCATCCCCGTAGTCTATTAGCTTCTAAAATGTGAGAAAAGTAATTTTTTAAAATGCATACGAATATGTTCACACAGATGTGAACTTAGAATTGAGTCCAAAGAGTAGAACAAAGAATCTTGACTTGTCAATGAGGAGTAAATGGTGAAACATTGTAGCCATTATGAATCATGATCCTAGTACCATTGACTTCAATAGTTAAGCTCTTACTTTTGAGATTCCAGAGTTCTGTAGTTTAGCTGTAAGGAGTTGTCTTGCTTCCTTTTCAGCTGTGGGTTTGTTGATTTGATTTGCTCCCTGAGGCATGTTTACCTGATGTGGAGATGCCGGCGTTGGACTGGGGTGAACACAGTAAGAAGTCTCACAACACCAGGTTAAAGTCCAACAGGTTTATTTGGTAGCAAATACCATAAGCTTTCGGAGCGCTGCTCCTTCGCCAGATGGAGTGGAAATGTGCATCTTATCAAAACAATTCGAAGTGCATGTTTACCTGCCGGAGCAATGGAATGATTTGGCTGCCTTTCCCTCTTTCCGTCACGCATATTCTGACACCTACAACACCAGTCCATACTGACCAAGTTTTTATCTGGCTTTTTATCCCAGTGCCCGGTGTATTCCTGGAAGGGGAGAACCCACAAATAGGGCTGGGGCATAATTTACAGATTATATGATTCCTGCTGACATGATAATCAGCTTCAATTATCTCCAAAGGACATTACAGTCATTTTATATAGCGTTTCTTCTTTTGATATGTCCCTGAATGGAAAAAAGGTGTAACATTCCTTTATCCCTCAGGAATTAGGATAATCCATGCAGGAGCAACTCAGATAACCATTGAATTTTCATTCTCATCCTCTACCTTTGAGTTGCATGTCCACTGTTTAAAGCCTGTGTGTGATTTAAAAGTTCACTCTGGCAGTACATAATTGTTTTGATACGTCATCATGACGTAGCATTGGTCCAAGTAGTGTCTATGCTGCTGGCTGCATTTGCAGTTTGCAGAGTATTTGCAGAGATCACATGATGCAACAGCTTGTCCCTCTTAAAATGAAGCTGCACCGAATCCCAGCAATGCCACCAGCAGTTAAATGATGTTAGGTGCCTAAGGTTTGTGAATGCATCTTCTTATGATACCGCTGATATGATATGATTATATCAATATCTTATGCTATTCAATGCACCACAGCCCCATCACTCACCCAACTGAATTCCCTTATAAACAGGACTCATGCATAACATCCCGATCCTCCATCTCCACCTCAGCCACATTCAAATGAAGCCAGCTGCGCACTCAGCTCCTGCTGCCTTCACATAGGTCCAGCTGTTCAACCTAAGTATGCACATCACCAAACACAGTACAACACAATCAGTGACGTTCTTCTCTCTCTAATACAGGGCAAGGTGGCCCACAACAAAACCAAGCAGAGCAGAACTAGTGAGAAAAAAGGCATCCACATTATGTGAGCTCTACGGAGGACTTTGTCCCCACACACATCATTAGTTCAGCTTCAACGGATCCTGTGGCATTTGGCATCACTGAGAACATTGATGATAATGGTACGTTCCTGTCTTATACCTCTTCCCAATTTTCAGCTCTCCCTCATCCTGATGAGTAAGCTGCCAATTGTGTGGCCATGGACCTTGTGCTTTCTGCCCTACCCCCTGCTGACTTTCTGCTCTCAGTTACCTAAGAACTGCTGCATGCCAAGCCACAGTACACCCAAGAAGAAAGACAGAGCAACAGCAAAGCATCCATGAAGTGGTATCAACATTTTATCTGACAGTTGCAGCCACTAACTCAAATGTTGGCACGTCACAAATTTAGAGGCTCATGTAGGGTTGGGATCTACAAGTGGCGAGTCATTGGGCACAGCTGGCTGCAGCCAGGCTAGGGGGTAAGGATGGTTTATGTACCAGCTCACTGAAAGCTGATGAAAAAGGCAGGAGAACATCATGCAGAGTTGTTGAAAATCCTCAAAAAAGTGGCATGCAAGCCAGAGGAGTGATAAAGTGGTGGCCTCATGTGCATTCATGGAGGTCTTCATGTGAAAGGTGGATGCCATGGAAACTCAGTTTCAGCAGAATGTGGCGATGCATGCAGACCTGCACTCCATTGAAGTAGCCATGGGTGAGAGGGAAATGGGGCACCTTGACACCCTCTCCCACCATGTGCTCCCTCCCCTGAAAGCATCAGGAAAGGCCCTCGGGCACCCAAAGGGAGGTGGAGTCGCAGCTGGACACCGCTGATTCCAAATAACCCTCTGGGACTTGAGAATATTTACTTAAAAATGTCCATTTAGTGGCCTGTTCTTGGGCTAGCCAAGAGCCAAAAGTGCGGATATATTCAGAATGGCTTGGGACTAAAGACCAGCAGATCAGGGTAGTTATGATCAGAGTGGCTTGGATACAGAAAATTTACAAAGTGTCTGAAACATTCTGTTTGTATAGAGACACATATAATCACTATTAGAGAATTTAGACATGTAGTTTTGAAATCATGTTCTGCATTAAAAACATGTGGCTTGTTAATAGCCTAATCCTCGTGAGGCATAATGGGAGGTAGTTAAGTAAAAAGAACCACATTCCTTAGAACAATGCAGCTGCTGAGCTAAGGGGAAGAACAATTCTTATCAGGGTCTCCAGCCAGACCTAATGAATGGGATACTCACTGAACCTAGAACATAGATAAGGGAGGGCCTGGTAAACACCAGGAGACTATGAGTGAGGACTCGTAAGGCCCATGAGCTGATTGCACAGTCCCATGCTGTCCAGGAGCAAATGTTATTGGTCACAGTATATAATATATACTTCTAATGATTGGCTTATACTCAACGGGGGTGGGTAAGTAGTTTCTGAAAATTGTTTAATTGTAGTACTGAGAGTGATGTAATTTCAGAGTCAATTTGGAACTGCCCTAAATTGCGCTCCTCATACGTTGACTAAGCTTGGAAAATAAGAAACGTCTTTTACGAGAGTACTTGTCTCTGTGAGTCTTTGTGTTAGCTGAGCTGCAATTAAGAGAGGATAGCCTCCACGTGAAAGCCAGCATAATACATAGTCTCTGAAAGTGCTCCTACCCTCCCAAACACCAAAGATGTGCAGGTTAGGTTAATTGGCCACACTAAATTGCCCCTTAGTGTCAGGAGGATTTGCAGGATAAATACATGAAGTTACAGGGCTAGGGCCTGGGTGGGATTGTTGGCAGTGCAGGCTCAATGGACTGAATAGCCTCCTTCTGCACTGTAAGGATTCTATGATTTCCAAATCTTTAAGACTGAAGTTAAATTTCCAAACTGCCACATTCACATTATTCTCAAGATTATGAATTTAAGGCCTCTCCGATTACTAGTCTGATAACATAATCACTGTGCTACCATGTTCATGTATCTTCAGATTGACATAACTCTGTTGTATCTAATTTGTGCACTGAATCCAGTTTCCAATACCAAAATAGCTCTATCTATTAAAAAAAACTTGACATTTTGAGACTTAAATCTTTTGTCGTACTTTACATAAATATAACTACTTGTCACTTTGCCCTTTTTCGTCTCTTCCTTGAGTCTATGTACAACATCTTGTCTCAGAAGCCAATGCAAAGAGATGAAAGAAAATAAGCTGGACCCTAAGTGAAGAACTGATGTAGAAACTAGAGTCACTGGGATATTGGTACTAACGATATGCCTCTGATGGTGTTGCTGTCAATGAATCTATGGGTGAGGTCCCTTAGGACAAAGTAGATGACAGATTGGGATAAATGCAATTGATTTTTTACTTTGAGTGGATTTTAGAAGAAGATCCAAATACAAAATATATGTTTCATTTCATTGCGCTGTCGATTTGTATTCTGTTTTGATGAATATATGTCTCGTTAGAAATGAGAAGGTATGTAATTGATATCAAATGTAAGTTTTCATTTTCATCACTGTCTCTTGGACTGTATTGGCATCTCATTTAATATACTCTGCTTAATATCTTACTGAGGAACAGATATTTCATTTTTTTATCATGGAATTAGATCTTTGGTTAACATTAAGGGCAGAATGTTATGAGAATGATTCTAACTGCCCAGCTAATGTGAAAATGGGAGTGCTCCTGATACATTTTTGGACGAGTTTTCACACCCAATCTCACATACTTAGTCATTGAAAAAATGGCATAGACTGTTTCTCGTTGCTGCAGGCAGAGGGCTGAGTTTAATTTGCCAGCAGCCTGTAGAGGAAGCTACTGCGCATGTGCAGACCTCTGATGCTGCACATGCCCAATAGCACCAGCAGGGGTCTAATAGGCAGAGAGAGAGCTGTCAGACTCCTGCTGCTGGAGCCAGCCTGAACCAACACTTCCCACCCCACCCGCAATCGCATGGGCATATAACCCCTGCTGCTCCCCCGCCACTGCCCAGATTGTGCCCTCCCACCCTCTGATCCCGTTGCACAGTGGCAGTGGGCCCCCCAATTGGGCTGCCCTTTTATGCCCCACCCCCTCCATGCCCCCTCATGCCACAACCCCTTCAGGTCCCACCTCATCCAGGCCCTGCCCCATCCAGGCCCCACCTTCACCTGGCTCTGCCCGGTGAGCAGTGCCAGGGTGTCCAGTGGGCATTGCCCAGGTGCCAGACTGACAGTGCCAAGGTGCCAGGTTGGCACTGACAGGCTGGTATTGCCCAAGGGTCAATCCCTTGTCCTCGGCCTCCCCCAGGGACATCAATGGCCTTCATTTCCACCTACGAGGGCAAGACGACTATTCCCCATTTATGGGGGGCAGATGCTTTCCTCGCCGGAGAGAACCTCTCCTGGCAAGGCCATAAAGGCAAGTGAGCCCAGACAATTAAGCACCGGGCTCACTAAGGACATGTGAATGAATATTACAATATATTTAAATAAATTATTCAGCCTCTCGCCCATATCCGGTGAGAGGCTGACCTCGCCGGATATCCGGCTTTCATAAAATCGAGACTGCCGAGAAATCGGACATGACCCTGATTCCTCGGCTCTCGTGTGATTTTACCGGCTCACTCCAGCCATCGATGGGCGGGGCAAGCCGGTAAAATTTGGCCCTAAGTTTTTTTCTAATTCTTTCATGGGATGTGGGCGTAACTGGCTAGGCCGGCATTTGTTGCCCATCCCTAATTGCCCTTGAACTGAATGGCTTGCAGAGGTTATCACGTTCCGTGGATCTGGAGTTAAATGTAGCACAGACTAGGTTAGGACAGCAGATTTCTTTCCCGACAGGACATCAGATGGATTTTCTTTCACAATAATTGGCAATGGTTTCATGGCAATTATTGGGCTTTTAATTTCAGATTTAAAATAAAATTGAATTCAAGTTTCACCTTCTGCCATGATGGGATTTGAATCTGGGGTCACAGTACATCACCTTGTGTCCCTGGATTGCTAGTCCAACAACAATACCACCACTTCCACTGTGTTAAGTACCACAATTGGTCTAATTCATCCACTCATTTAGTGAATTTCCATGCACCGAAAATAACAAAACTTTCCACATATTTGATTTGGATGATATTGCTCTTCATTGCAAACTTCGATCTTTAGAATTTAAAACTGGTTTGAAAGGGTGAAAACAAATAACTAAAGACAGAAGGTGAAATTTTTTAGCCGCGCTCGCCCCAAGGCTGGAAAATCCCGCCCGAGGTCAACGGACCTTTGCATGGTTTGTATCCCACCCGCTACGATTCCTATGGCAGGCGGGACAGGGAAATTCCGCCCAAAGACTCTGAATTTTTTCGGGGTTACACTGGTCTGTTATAAATGGCATAAGAGGCTAGAATTGGCTACTTAAACCATTAGCCTGGTGTATTACAAGGGTGCCCTACAGCTGATACAGTAGGACACCAGATATTTTCACCATGATTGGCAGCCCCTCAATTATGGCAGAAATTCCAGAAATGGCTAAGAATTCTAGCCCTGCTCTCGAACCTGACATTTCTTGGGGCCAGGACTAGAGTCAGATCAGGGTTATGCATGCGTGATTTGTGGTGGTAGCTGGACATTTCGATTACCAGCTGCCTCGACTGAAGTGGGATTTAGGAAGAACAGGAGTGTGTAATCCGGAGTGTGCAGATTAGAACAGGTAAGAGGATGGTCTGAACTTGGTGGATCCATTTGGATAGCCAGAGCACCCACTTGCAGAGTGTAAAATTGTGTGAATGGGAATGGATGTGCTGCCATAGATTGGTATGGAGGTTATGGGGGCACTGTGGTGCATAGAAGGGCGGAAGGTTTGCATGGAGCGTATGAAGAACCATTGAGCTGGATGGAGGTGCACAGGTTGGCATGAAGGTTATGAGGGGCCATTGAGAATGAATGGGGCATGAGTTGACATGGTTGTGACATGGAGCGTGTGTGTGGGGTGTGAGTGGACAAGAGGGGCGAGTACTAGTAGGTTGTCTTTTGTTTTAATCTTTTTATTATAACTGTGTTTAAATCCTAAAGCATAGCGGTGGGCCTTTTAACCACCAGGCCTTGGCACCTGGCAGTCCCTAGGCTACTTCTGCACTGAGTCCGGGGCGATAAGCTAGACTTCAGTTAGCACCTACCCTCCAGAATGAAAATCCCACCGATGTAGAAATGTTCTGCTCAGGCAGTCGCACTGAGCAGGGAAACTTCTCAATTCCTGCAACCCACTTTGAGAATGGAAACCCAGCCCAGTAACTCGATATCTCTCTCCACAAATGCTGCCTGACCTGCTGAGTGTCTCCAGCATTTTCTGTTTATATTTATTTCTAATTTGTTTGCCTAACAAGAATCAGTACATGAAAAAATGTGGTGTAAGTACCAATGTAGATGCATATGCGGGTCATGGTTTTTATTCATCAATTGCTTTATCATCTTAATTTTTAAAATAGAACTCAAAGATACCATTCTAATATCATACACATTAATAATAAATCAATAACAAGTTTTAATAATAGGCAATTATTTATATCATTAAAGCGGCCTTCAAACCAATTTAATTTCTCGTGCTATAACCTGAGGTGAATTGAAGACATGGCTACATCCCTGGTGATTTCTTCAAGAAACACAAAAGCAAATGTTTTTTAAATATAAAGACCTGGATTTTCCTACATAAATCTGTTTGCTTTGGGGTGGAATTTGGACAGATAATTACAGTAAAGTGCCTTCTTAGTTACTACAACTGTAAATTTGTCACACAAAATTCTGTACTCAATAATCATTTCAAAGGAAGTACTTGCCCACTTTTAATATCTGCTGGAATTCCTATTTACTGCATAAAAATTGATCGGCGACAGAGTGTTGAATCACTCCGATCCATCTTCCCAACTCTTGCCCTAAACTCATCTTAAATCATTATCAACCTCATATAAGATAGATATCCTTGAAGCAGAAACCACATTAAGGAAGCAATTTTTGCATGATGTTGTAGTTATTTCAGAGTAGAACTCAGAAAATGCCCGATTGTGAATGTGATTCTGGTAGCACACATTGACAGTGTACTAGAATGGGGAGGTTCAACTGGAAATGGTAACTCTCTCCATCCTGAATGGGATCTCAGGCATCATCATGATTTTGGTGAGCTGTGGAAGCCAATAGGGTGATTGATGGAACTTGCCCGCAAGACAATTTCAGCTGAACGCAAAGTCCACGAGCAATTCCAGAGGTGTAAGGTGATCCAGAGTGGATACTGGTGTGGGGTGAGAGTGGATTATAGACCTCCTGCTTCCTCCAAGTCTGTAGAAGAAAATCCTTTTGCATCTTTGGGGCCATGTTTGGACTGGCCTCCAGTAGTTTCTTTAAGAATTGTTGCTTAAGTGCTCCAAGTCCGAAACTTGAGCCATTTCAAAAGTTAGCAAACGGGCCAAGTAGGAGTGGCCCAGTGGCACAGTGGTTAGCACTGCTGTCTCACTGCGCCAAGGGCCCTGGTTCAATTCCGGCCTCGGGTGACTGTTGGTGTGGAGTTTGCACATTCTACTCGCGCCTGCGTGGGTTTCCTCCGGGTGCTTCGGTTTCCTCCCACAGTCTAAGGATGTGCAGGTTCGGTGGATTGGCCATGCTAAATGGTCCCATAATGTCAGGGGATTAGCATGGTAAATACGTGGGGTTACGGGGTTAGGGCCTAGGTGGGAATGTTGTTGGTGCAGGCTTGCTGGGCTGGATGGCCTCCTTCTGCACTGTAGGGAATGTTGTTAAATTATGTGTTGTTTTATCTGATTTATTCTGGCAAAATTAGTGAAATTATGTTGAATTAATGCCACTGTCCTTGCATCCAAATTTCGTTGGTATTCTGAATGTTAAGTTAAGCCTTTTGCTGCTTCTTTTATTTGGCTCTTCCCGAAGTCCTGCTTAGCAATGAGGACATAGATTTCCCAAATGGAATTGCATCTTTCTTTTACTATTCATGAAAGGAGGATGAGGACATGAATGAGGAAACACTGGAGGCTTTTACTGTCAGGTTTCACTTTTCGTTATGCATTCATAAATTCTACAGACCAAAAGGTCTTAAATAGAGTTATAGGCTGTTAGTATTTCAGAAGGCTGTCCCTCCACAAGGATCATATTGAGAAAATGGACCAAGTGTTCCTCAGGGTTCAGGAAATTTTGAACAGCACACTTTGATGCGCGTTATCACACACGAGGCTTGAGATGCTCAGGAAATAAAGGCTTTTATTTGCTGTACAACGAAGCTACTAATTATATACACGATCCCAGACTGAGGGGTCCCAGACAGAGCAGAGACCTTTATACCTCTCCCAGGAGGCGGAGCCCGACTGGGATGTACCACAATAACTATAATACAAGGTGTAACAGCCCAACCCTAACCCCAACAGCAACAAGTAGAACAACCCATCCCTAACCCCAACAGCAACATATATACATACTTGTAGTACTGGCCAGACCCTGGCTCAGTACTATCTAGTGGGAACCAACGATGGTTCACCACACACTTATCATTGTTCATAAGCTGCAAACCACATGTGTGACTCCACATACCATTTTTGGCTTTTCACACCAGGGTCATGAATGCAGTGTATGAGTGAGGAGTGTGGATGCAGAGGGCAACCGTTTCGAAGGCCCACCTCAGTTTTCCAGCACACTATCCCAGCTCCCAACAATGTTCACAGGTCACCAAAACCTCACCTCTCACCTCCTTATCCCCGTAATCACCCTACGTACTAGACCATGCCTCCGAGGATCATCCATGCCACCACAGGTTACCTGTCCCAATGTCACCTCCATGTCCTCACCTATCTTCCGTAACCATTCACTTAGCATACATTATTACAGGCCTCCAATTCCATGCAATATCAATGGGAAATATTTCACATTCCTTAGCAAAGCCGAGAAATGCATCACCATCTCATAAATGAGAGCACCACTGATTCTGAGAAAAAAAAATCTTCCGAAAAAACCCCTTTTAATACCAATAATCCTATTGGCTTCTGTCAATAAACCAGAAATCACACCAAAAGGACAATCTGATAATACAAATTCTTCACACTGTCATTCATTCTCCTCAGAGGAGGAACACCTTCTTTGCTGAAACTCATTAGCACTTGAAACTCAGTCAAGCATTGATAGTGGCCACAGCTTTCCAAACAATCAACTGATCACTGGGAAGGAAAGAACAGCAGGTGCTCATTTTAATTTCAAAGTTGAATACCTCTTGATCAATGAATGGGAGAGCAAGTAGCTCGGACAGTTTTTTGTTTAATTGTTAGTGCCATTAACAGTAGAAAAGATGACAGCATGAGCTTATAGGACATTGTGCAACATTTTTCATTGTATTATGAGGCTTTGTCTATTGGAAAGGCACTGCAATGCATGTGGAAAAATACATAGGGTTGGTTAAGATAAGGGTCAACTTAACTTAACCGGTAGAGACCGACAATGAATCATGATGGACAAATCTTGTAGAGGCAACATGGCTCTCAGCTGTCATCTAAAAGAAGATAGGAGCAGGAGGAAGCCATTTGGCCCTTGGCTGGTGACAGTCTTGTGTTGTAAAAGCTGGTGATAGCCTTGTGTTGCCTCTTTCCAGGGAGGCCCAGCTCATCTTGTTCCACTTAGGGACATGACAGATCTGTGTGAGACATTCTCCAGGATCAGGGCCAGTCAGAGGTCAACAGCTCAATTGAAATACTTTGCCACCTGAGAGGCAGTGGCCATTGATGGCATGACACCCATCTGAGGTCTCGAGTCATTTTTAGAACCAGAGCAGAGGTGAGTAATGCTGGGAGAGGATGTGTGGGTTGGGGACTGTTGGGGATTCTCCAGCAAGAGCAGAGGGCAGCTCTTGGCAAGTTTCAACCCCGTTCCTGATGCTGAGTCCCTTGATCAGGCATTGAGTGCCTTTGAACCAAACAATCCACTCTGGGATCACCATGCAAGCAACTCCACACTGGTTTACATAGAACATAGAAAAGCTACAGCACAAACAGGCCCTTCAGCCCACAAGTTGCGCCGAACATGTCCCGACCGACTAGGCTTACCTATAACCCTCTATCTTACTAACTTCCATGAACTTATCCAAAAGTCTCTTAAAAGACCCTATCGAATCCGCCTCCACCACCACTACTGGCAGCCGGATTCCACGCACCCACCACCCTCTGAGTGAAAAACGTACCCCTAACATCTCCTCTGTACCTACTCCCCAGCACCCTAAACCTGTGACCTCTTGTGGCAACCATTACAACCCTGGGTAAAAGCCTCTGAGAATCCACTCTATCAATACCCTTCAACATCTTATACACCTCTATCAGATCACCCCTCATCCATCGCCTCTCCAAGGAGAAAAGACCTAGCTCTCTCAACCTATCCTCATAAGGCATGCCACCTAATCCAGGCAACATTCTTGTAAATCTCCTCTGCACCCTTTCTATGGCTTCCACATCCTTTCTGTAATGAGGCGACCAGAACTGGGCACAGTACTCCAGGTGGGGTCTGACCAGGGTCCTATACAGCTGCAGCATCATCTCCCGATTTCTAAACTCAATTCCTCTATTGATGAAGGCCAGTATTCCATACGCCTTCTTAACCACAGCCTCCACCTGCGACGCTGCTTTGAGTGTCCTATGAACTGGGACCCCAAGATCCTTCTGATCTTCCACACTGCCAAGCGTCTTACCCTTAATATTATATTCTTTCATCTTATTCTGCACGGTAGCACAGTGGTTAGCACTGCTGCTTCACAGCTCCAGGGTCCCGGGTTCGATTCCTGGCTCGGGTCACTGTCTGTGTGGAGTTTGCACATTCTCCTTGTGTCTGCGTGGGTTTCCTCCGGGTGCTCCGGTTTCCTCCCATAGTCCAAAGATGTGCAGGTTAGGTTGATTGGCCAGGTTAAAAAATTGCCCCTTAGAGTCCTGGGATGTGTAGGTTAGAGGGATTAGCGGGTAAAATATGTGGGGGTAGGGCCTGGGTGGGATTGTGGTCGGTGCAGACTCGATGGGCCGAATGGCCTCCTTCTGCACTGTAGGGTTTCTATGATTTCTATGATCTATTCGACCTGCCAAAATGAACCACCACACACTTATCTGGGTTGAAGTCCATCTGCCACTTCTCCGCCCAGTCTTGCATCTTATCTATGTCTCGTTGCAACTGCTGACATCCCTCTACACTATCCACAACCCCACCAACCTTTGTGTCATCAGCAAACTTGCCAACCCATCCTTCCACTTCCTCATCCAGGTCATTTATAAAAATCACAAAGAGCAAGGGTCCCAGAACAGGTTTGTTCATTGTGTACCCACTTAGCAAGTACCTGCCCACTGCCGCATTAATACATGGTGGCAGGATGAAGCCTTTCACTTAAGGGCCTCAATTACCAGCGGGGCAGGAAGGCCATGCAAAGGCCTTTGTGCCATGGATATAATCAGGGTGGACATATTGAGGAAAATGGGATTTCCTCCAAAAACGAATGAAGCATGGCCTTTCACACACTGAAATACACCTCCGCACCCCGTGAAGCCAGCAGAAGAGAATTATATATTTCATTCAAAATGGCCAGTGCCCTGAATTTATCTTCAGATGCTTGGAAGAAAAAAACCAAGTGACCTTTGCCACTTTATTCAGGGACCTTCTTGCCATTGCTTAAATCAGGTCATGGATATCCTATTTAGGAGGACTGCCCAATTTATATCCTGTTCAGTGGAAGCACATAGATAGAGTTATTGACTTTTACTGACTGCAAGGGTTTTCACAAATACAGAGAACAATTGATAGAATCAAGATTGCATTCAAAGCTCCATCTAGCGACCTATCAATTTTATGGAGAGGAATGGCACACATTCTATTCATATCCAGTTAGCGAATGCCAGTTATCTCATTCTGAACCTCCAGGATGGAGACAAGAAAGCTGCCATAATATGTTCATTGTGTAAAGATCCATCATATCATTTCCTTTGACTCAGCGCAATGTTTCTGGATAGTTCAGTGGTGATCAGAGTGACAATGTGCAGCCATGGCTAACGACTCTAAAGGCAAGCAACAAATACAGTCAGGACTAGGTTACTATGAGTAATCTCATTGGGCAGACCACCAAAACTCTCAAGCCCAATATTTGTCTCTAGATGAATCTGGTGGAACCTAGAATATTACAATGAGGAAAGGGTTGCTGCTTCAGGTGTTAAACAGTTTAAAGAGGGTGCAGTTGAAGGAGAGGATATGGTATAGAATAGCTAGCACTCAAGGTTCGGCAGGATTGGGGGCGGCGGGGGGGGGGGGGGGGGGGCGGCGGGTGGTTGCAAAATTGATAGCCTGATGCTTTCATCAAAATGCCACTTCCCAATCACTCTTATAAAATCACTCACTGTAAAAGACTTTTGCCAAGTTCCTTCATGAAACAAAGGTCCCTATTTCCCTTTGCCATCATCTTAACCATCTGTAGCTGAAAGAACAACTCTGAATTTTATGTGCACAAGCCATGTTTACTTCACACAACATATTGTCCAAACTGTGTCCGAAATTGCAATCGCCCATCCACAATTACTTCTGAATATCACTCTACCCTTTGTACCAAATATCTTACATTTTCGTGTTCTTAATCAACAACTACAATGAGTGTTCCCTGAGTAAGATGAAACGGAAAGGTGAAGCTGAGGTGGTCTCCTGGAATCTTCGAGGTCTGAGGTCATCCTCATTTCAGGGAAGCAGTTGTCCCAGAGGCAAGATTTTCCCTTTCAGTGAGAAGGTTTTCCATCTACTTTGACACTAAGGAACATATATATATATAAATGTGCCCTAACTAACAAGAAGCTAGAAATTATGGACAAGCAGAAGGTTTTAGGGGTCTAATTATAGAGATCATTAAAACATTGTGGACAGGTACAATGCTAAATTGACCCTTAGTTTTAGGGGGATTAGCAAAGTAAATATGTGGGGTTACAGGGATAGGACATGGGTGGGATTGTTGTTGGTGCAAGTTTGATGGGCCAAAGGGGCCCCTTTTGCACTGTGGGGATTCTATTCTATTCTAAGTACATAATCTAGAGGGTTACTGAGATAGGGCTGGGGAATGGGACTCATTGAGTAGCTATTTTGGGAGCTGGTGCAGACATGATGGGCTGAATGACCTCCTTTTTTGCTGTACATTCTATGAAATAATGTTATACGCTAACAGAGCATTGGCTTTTTGTCAAGAGGTTTGGAATACAAAGGAGTGGAAATTATGGGTGGGATTTTCCACTCTGCACCCCCACAATGTGTTTGGTGTCAGCAGAGGTGGGCCACCATTGTCAGCAGAGGGGTCTTCTGGTCCTGCTGCTGTCAACAGGTCTGGGCAACAGGAGAGTTGTTCTCGGTGAGACTGGAAGATCCCACCAGTGGGAATGGCTGGAAAATCCGCCTCATGTTACCCATGATAACCAAGTTTTGTATGCATAAGGGTGGCCTCAACTGGGATTTTGGGTTCATGTCATATTCCTTGCAACCTCCACCATACTGCCTGGGTTTGCGAAATCCTACTAACTGTCCTGGCTTCAGACAATTTACACCTCTTTAACCTGTGATTATCCCTCTCTCCACGCACACTGTAAAGGCTTGATTAGCTGTAAAGACTCGCATTCCAACTATTCTTCACACTCCAATCTGTAATTATCGTGCAATTGTGTCTTTGCCTATATATGCTGTGTTTGTGAACCTACCTCCACTCACCTGATGAAGGAGCAGTGCTCTGAAAGCTCATGATTTCAAATAAACCTGTTGGACTTTAACCTGATATTGTGAGACTTCTTAATGTTGAAGTTATGTAAAGCTCTGGTTAGTTCCCAGGAAGTAAATAGCCTCCAGTCCTGAACACCTCACCTCAGAAAGGGGGCGGGAGAAGGGGTGGGGTGGTGAAGCATAGATTCATCAGAATTACACCAGGAGTGAATGGTTAAATTATGTGAAACCAATTTTGCAGATGCAGTATATATACTCTTGAATATAGGAGATGAAGGGGGTCATGTAATTGAAAAAACAATTTTCATTGAGGGTGACCATAACTTTAAAATTAGAACCACATCATTCAGTGGTGATGTGAGGAAGCAGCTCTTCACACAGAGGTAGTGGAAATTCTGTTCCCCACAAAGTTATGAGAAAACTAGGTCAGCTGAAAATGTCAGTCAAATCTATATGCAGATTCAATGCCACTCTCCAGAGAGAAACAGTCACATCTGTGTCCACTTCATGCAACCTGTTAATACTGGAAGCAGTCTTCGGGGAAATACCGCTAAGTCATGATATAGATCAAAATGTCTCAAATAAGACTCAGAGGTTCTGTGCAAAGTATCAGCTGAAGCAGTGCTGCTGCCACACTTGAAGCCACTGATGTCTTCATGCTGCAGAAGTCTCTGAGGCTGTCAGAGTCTCCAGGGCTGTTGTGCACTAGTCAGAAAAGTTTCCATAATGTATGACAGTGTCATTGGTATTCATCGTCCCAAACACAGAACAGCTCATAAAAAAAACGTTTTTACCAAAGCACTAATAATCATGACCAGAGCAAAAGCCAGCGTGCTTTTCAGGTTTCTTGTTGCAACTACATAACTGCCAGTTTTACTAGCCACTGGCCATTTGAATATGTATAGTAATAATATTGTCCAGAATCAGGCATCTTCCCAATGAAAGTCTGAACAGAATCCATAAGATCATAAGATATAGGAACAGAATTAGGCCATTCAACCCATCGAGCCTTCTCTGCCATTCAATCATGGTTGATCTGTTTTTCAACCAAATTCTCCCGCCTTTTCCCAATACTCTTTGATCCCCTTACCAATCAAGAACCTATCTATCTCTGTCTTAAATACACTCAATGACTTGGCCTCCACAGCCTTCTGTGGCAATGAATTCCATAGATTCATTACCCTCTGGCTAAAGAACTTCCTCCTCATCTTGATTCTAAAGGGTCGTCACTTTACTCTGAGGCTGTGCCCTCGGATCCTAGTCTTTTCTACTAATGGAAACATCTTCTCCACATCCACTCTATCCAAGCCTTTCACTATTCTGTCAGTTTCAATGAGATACCCCCTCATCATTCTAAACTCCATCGAGTACAGACCCAGAGTCCTCAAACGCTCCTCATACGTCAAGCCTTTCATTCCTGGGATCATTTTCGTGAACCTCCTCTGGACTCTCTCCAAGGCCACCACATCCTTGCTTAGATATGGGGCCCAAAATTGCTCACAATATTCCAAATGTGATCTGACTAGAGCCATTTAAGATCCGTTATTTTAGTTGTGGTAATGGTAAGTAGATGCACATTTATTTCACTCACAACCTGCCACTCACCATGGAGATGGGAAATAATCACCAAAAATGAAAATTTATAAGATGCATGTACATATTAATAATCTAGTTACTGTTTACAAACACTTTTTTTTCTGGATTCAAACAAAAATACTGAATTTGAATAATAAATTTCATAACAGAATTGATGAACTATATGACATCTGGAATTCAAGTCAGCATTTACTGTCAGTAAACATATTGCCAACACTCATCGAACAGTGGTTTCAGATTACATTGTTAGCACAAGATTAAATTATGACTTGAACCAATACATGATCTTATTCATTTAACACCCTTCCTTTCATTTCACCAAATAAATGGGATAAAATGCAATCTTCAGAAACTATGCTATTAATCACTGTAGTCCGAACAGGTATTGACTATATTTTGCTTTCATACTTCATTTGCTACAAAGTGACTCAAGCAAATATATTATTAAAGTTGTGCATTTCTTCTGACCGCATCAATAAGGATTTTATGAAACGAAATTGCCGAAAAGATTAATTTACCATTAGCAATGATATTTAACTTGGTCCAATAACAAGAGTTCAAATTGTGACATGTAATTATCTTTTGTCTGCCACTGAGTACAAATAACTTCCTCTATTTCTTGCTGTTATAATAAAAAGGTAGCATGGATATAAAGTTGGGTTTCCTGCCATATACTTACCTTCTTTTGTTTGAATGTTTGTATTTTTTAATAAGGCAATTCAGGAAAGTAATTAAAATTATTTTTATATAAATGCTAAAACTGTGGCAACTTAGACACTGGAAGGATAACGCACTTTGTCTGACATTCTCATGTTATTTTGGCATGAGTTATGCCCTTCCTTCTATACTTTCCCAATCCAAAACCCCTCAGCTTCTTACACACGTTTAAAGTTTATTTATTTAACAGTTTCACAAGTCAGCTTACATGAACACTGCAATGAAGTTACTGTGAAAATCCTCTAGTCACCACACTCCGGTGCCTGTTCGGGTATACTGAGGGAGAATTTAACATGGCCAATGCACCTAACCAGCACATCTTTTGGATTGTGGGAGGAAACCAGAGCACCCAGAGGAAACTCATGCAGACACGGGGAGAATGTGCAGACTCCACACAGACAATGACCCACGCCAGAAATTGAACTCAGATCCTTGGCGCTATGAGGCAGCAGTGCTAACCACTGTGCCATCATGCCCCACCGTCTGCATCTGTCTGCACCTTCGTGAGTGTCAGCGATTTCTTTAGCCTTCAATTCCTGATCTCAAAGAACTGCATTAAAGTTAGTCAGAAAAGAGGATTGCTCAAAGAGTAAAATGAAAACCAATGTTTGCTTTCATTCTTGTGAAGGAAAAAAAGGGAGAACAAATTGAGAAGGCTTTCTTAAAAGACAAACAGAACCTTTGGATTTATAAACAGAATCATGGTACACACAATAAAATAAGTTATAGTAAACCGTCATAAAACGCTGGTTGGGCTCCAGCTGGAGTATTCTGTCTCATTCTGGGCACCAGACTTTAAGTCAGATGCCAAGGCTTTGGAAAGGGCACAGAGGAGATTTACTTGAATAGTACAAGGAATGGAAGACTTAAGATACAGGGACCATTGGGGTTGTTGTTCTCCTGAGAATAGAAAAAGTTAAGGAAAAAGTTAATGGATATGCATAAAATCATAAAGCTTTCTGTTAGAGTAAATAGGGCGGCACAGTGGCACAGTGGTTAGCACTGCTACCTCACAGCGCCAGGGACCTGGGTTCGAATTCTGGCTTGGGTCACTCTCTGTGTGGAGTTTGCACATTCTCCCTGTGTCTGCGTGGGTTCCCTCCGGGTGCTCCGGTTTCCTCCCGCAGTCCAAAGATGGCAGGTTAGGTGGATTGGCCATACTAAATTGCCCCTTAGTGTCAAGGGAACTATCTTGGGTAAATGTATGGTGTTGTGGGGTAGGGCCTGGGTGGGATTGTGGTCAGTGCAGACTCGATAGGCTGAATGGCCTCCATCTGCACTGTAGGATTTCATGATTCTATAAATAAGGAGAAACTGTTTGTGGTAGTTGCCAAATTGAGGACTTTTATTTCAGGGCATTGGCAAAAGTACTAGATGTACAACGTTGGAAACTATTTTGCATCAATTTATTATAACCTGGGATGAATTGCCAGAAGAGGTATTGGATACAGATTTGATAGTAACTTTCAAAAGATAATTGGGCATTTGAAGGGGATACTTACATACTATTGCGAAAGGGCAGGAAGAAGGGACTAATTGTATTGTTCTTTCAAAAAAAAAGGTGAATGGCTATATCTATGCTGCATTATTCTCTGATTCTAATAATTCCGTGAAGGGGAACAATCAGGATGTTGAAAATTTACGTGGACAAGGAAAATCTGGAACTAGGAACGTATAAGCTGCAGGATTTTTAGATGCAGGAATACAGGAAAATTGTCCATAGAAAATAAGCAATTTAGGTAACATTTTCAGTAAAATTGTGAACCAGGAAATGAAGATAGGCTGTTTAAAAGAATTAGGTGGCTGCATAGATACAGTGTCAGTCGTTTCAAATCAAAGGAAATATCCTAACAGGAGGTATGGAATGGAAGGCTATATGGAGCAATGGGCAGCAATTTTCACGCAAACCTAATTGCCTTTGAACTGAGTGGCAATTAAGAGTCAACCACACTGGTCTGGGTCTGGAGTCACATGTTGGCCAGGCTGGGTAAGGATGACAGATGTACTTCCCTAAAGGACATTAATGAACCATGTAGGTTTTTACAATTGACAATGCTTTCATCATTAAGCTTGTAATTCCAGATTTTTATTAATTTTTATTGGGATTTGAACCCGGGTCCCCAGACCATTACCCTGGGTCCCTGGATTACTAGTTCAATGACAATACTACAACACCACTGTCTCCCTACGCATGCTGATTCAGACACGTACCTTTAAGATGTCGCATAGTAAAATCACTATGATGTCGCTGTGTGTCAGGCTGGAGGATAAAAGGTACAGCCTCCATATTAGAAGTTTACTATTGCCTGTGATCTCTACTGCAGGTGTTCATTACTGTCTGTGACTCTGCATCAGTAAGATTTTATATATGTCAGGAATATAGTCATGTAATCAACCCATTAGTACTTGTTAGGATCCAGGCTCTACCAAGACCTTTGCAGAGCTGTATATAGTTGTTGCTATCAATAAACTTCCTATAACTGTGTTCAATCAGAACCCTTGTCTTTCTCAACGTCTTAGCAAGGTGGGCAGCGAGGCAGATCCCTGGAGATCTCCATCAAGACCCTCAATATAGATGGTGGCAGCAGGCTGTAAGAGGCTTTGGGGAGGTGATGGCCTGTTAATATTATCACCAGACAATTAATTGAGAAATCAACTAATGTTCCCACGGCAGATGGTGGGATTTGAATTCAATGAAAAAAATCTGGAATTAAGAATATACTGATGACCATGAAACCATTGTCGATTGTCAGAAAAGTCCATCTGGTTCACTAGTGTCCTTTAGGGAAGGAAATCTGCCGTCTTTACCTGATCTGGCCTACATGTACTCCAGAGCCACAGCAATGTGGTTGACTCTCAACTGCTCTCTGAAATGGCCTAGCAAGCCATTCAGTGGAAAGAAGGCAGCTCACCACCACCTTCTCAAGGGCAACTAGGGATGGGCAATAAATGCTGGCCAGCTAGTAATGCCTATGTCCCATGAATGAATAAAAAAAACACTATTTATTTGAATGAAATTTTAAATAAGTTTGGAATTTCCATGTGAGTTGTCTGATGTTAGAGTGGTAGAGCATCTGCTGAGTTGACATTAGATTAAATGTTGTACTCTATTGTGCCTACAGTGCTCTTCGAAAATGACAATCAATTTGTACCTATCTACACATGAGGAGGGGGAGGGGGGGTGGTGTCAACTATCTCAATTGGCTAGATGGTTAGGACGTGATGCAGAATAATGCCAACATCGCAGTCCAATCCTCATGCTGGCTGCTTTAGTTCACAGACGCTCTGCCTCCTCACCTTGCCACATGCTTGGGGTGGCACAGTACCACAGTGCTGCCTCATAGCTCGATTCCCGGCTTGGGTCATTGTCTGTATGGAGTTTGTACGTTCTCCCCGTGCCCACGTGGGTTTTCTCCGGGTTCTCCGGTTTCCTCCCACAGTCTGAAAGACGAGCTGGTTAGGTGCATTGGCCGTGGTAAATTCTCCCTCAATGTACCCGAACAGGCGCTGCATTGTGGCGACTAGGGGATTTTCACAATAGTTTCATTGCGGTGTTAATGTAAGCCATCTTGTGATTAATAAATAAACTTTACTTTGCTTAAGGAGTGATGCACCTCAAGCTATGAACCATAGTCTCTCTCTGATGGACAGAGATGTCTTTTGCGGCTATAAGTAAATGCAATTTACTTATCAGCTTTAAAACATTAAAAGTAATTTTCTTTAAGTGATAAAGACATTAAAATAGTGATTGTTTTGAAGAAGTAATCAAGAATTGTGTAAATGTTTAGAACATTATGGTATATCGATGTGAAGAATTATTTCAATAGGACATAGCTGAAAATTAAAGTTTGTTTTTCTGTAATTGAACGTTTTAAGCTAGTATTAGAATCTCCATTGTGCTGGAGAATCTTTGCTTTTTGTGAAGAAATATACTTTTTAGAATCCTTCCAAATGTAGCACCCTATTAAATAATGTCTCATTGAATAATTGCTCGTAATGGTCTGCAAATACTGTATGTTTTGTTTTACTGCAATAGAAATATCTTATTAAGATGCATCTGTACCTGACTGTATAAACAAAATGGCGGTAGATGGCTATAGCATATTCTTGATCAATATTTTGTGTTTTAAGTCTCCTACTTGTTTGTTGAGGTGTATCCTGTGTAATCTATATGTGAATAAAAGCACTCTGTTCAGATTCCATTATTGAAAAGACTACTCAGTGGAATATTCTTTAAATTAGTTCATGGGTAAACCTGAAGGATGATTGGATTGGGTGAGATGTTTAGAAGACCCATGACAGGCACTCAATCTCCGAACATTTTATTGTTCAAAGGTGCTGCTGTTAAATGAGCCAGAACACAAACAGTAGAAAACTCATTAAAAAATGGAACCAATATAAACATGCCCAGATCCTAAAGGCAATGAAAAGTTTTATAATGTGCACTTGCATAGCTCAGTTCATGCTATAAATATCCCTGGTGTATAAAAGTTCGGGATTGAAATTACATTGTGCAATAATAGTTTAATGTGAATTTTGCTTTCTACTATATTAAATAACCTGTTTAAAACAAATGGGTTTACATCTTCATTAGAACAGTAGAAAGTCATACAAGTGTGGCAATGTACTTGTGACTGGTGTTATATAATACGATTTGATTTGATTTATTATTGTCACATGTATTAACATACAGTGAAAAGTATTGTTTCTTGCGCGCTATACAGACAATGCATACCATTCATAGAGAAGCAAACGAGAGAGTGCAGAATGTAGTGTTACAGTCATAGTTAGGGTGTAGAGAAAGATCAACTTAATGCAAGGTAAGTCCATTCAAAAGTCTGACAGCAGCAGGGAGAAAGCTGTTCTTGAGTCGGTTGGTATATGACCTCAGACTTTTGTAGCTTTTTCCCGACGGAAGAAGGTGGAAGAGAGAATGTCCGGAGTGCGTGGGGTCCGTAATTATGCTGGCTGCTTTGCCGAGGCAGCAGGAAGTGTAGAGAGAATCAATGGATGGGAGGCTGGTTTGCGTGATGGATTGGGCTACATTCACGACCTTTAGTAGTTCCTTGCGGTCTTGGGCAGAGCAGAAGCCATACCAAACTGTGATCCAACCAGAAAGAATGCTTTCTATGATGCATCTGTAAAAGTTGGTGAGAGTCGTAGGTGACATGCCAAATTTCCTTAGTCTTCTGAGAAAATAGAGGCGTTGATGGGCTTTCTTAACTATAATGTCAGCATGGGGGGGGACCAGGACAGGTTGTTGGTGATCTGGACACCTAAAAACTTGAAGCTCTCAACCCTTTCTACTTTATCTCTGCTGATGTAGACAGGGGCATGTTCTCCTTTACGCTTCCTGAAATCAATGACAATCTCTTTCGTTTTCTTGACATTGGGCGGCACGGTAGCACAGTGGTTAGCACTGCTGCTTCACAGCTCCAGGGACCTGGGTTCAATTCCCGGCTTGGGTCACCGTCAGTGTGGAGTTTGCATGTTCTCCTCGTGTCTGCGTGGGTTTCCTCCGGGTGCTCCGGTTTCCTCCCACAGTCCAAAGATGTGCGGGTTAGGTTGATTGACCTTGTTAAAATTGCCCCTTAGTGTCCTGAGATGCGTAGGTTAGAGGGATTAGTGGGTAAAATATGTAGGGATGGGTGTAGGGTATGGGTGGGATTGTGGTCGGTGCAGACTCGATGGGCCGAATGGCCTCTTTCTGTACTGTCGGGTTTCTATGATTTCTATGATTGAGGGAAAGATTATTGTTGCTGCACCAATTCACCAGATTCTCGATCTCATTCCTGTACTCTGTCTCATCATTATAGGGGATCCGACCCACAACGGTGGTGTCGTCAGCAAACTTGAAAATCGAATTGGAGGGGAATTTGGCCACACTACATAGGTGTATAAAGAGTACAGTAGGGGGCTGAGAACACAGCCTTGTGGGGCACCGGTGTTGAGGGTGATCGTGGACGAGGTGTCATTGCCTATCCTTATTGATTGTGGTCTGTGAGTTTGGAAGTTCAGGATCCAGTCGCAGAGGGAGGTGCTGGGGCCTAGGCCACGGAGTTTGGAGATGAGTTCCGTTTGTATGAGTTTACCATGATAGATCAAGTAGTCTGACTTTCTGTTATCTGGATATAGGAAAACAATGTAGCATTTGGTTTGGCTTGAGGTGTTTGCTATAGAGTCCAGCTTGTCATTCCCATCATGGTAATGCTGGAATGATTGTTATCTTGTGGCGTCTAAGAGTATCAGAGCCTGTTTCTTTAGAGAACACCAACAGGCATTTGTACAAGGTATGATGACAGCTACTGAATTTGCCCTATTACTACACTTTCACCATGATGATCAATGATCCACACCTTTCATCCAGGTACTAATATGGACAGAGTTCTCATTCTCTATTGCCAAATACACAAGTTGAGTGTTTGCTCATGATACTTTACTTGGTTATGACCTTTAAGGTGACGTTAGGTCTGAGCTTATGTTGCTCTGAAGGGAGTTAAAATTTTAGCCTTCTCTCCATCAGTAGATGTGCTGGTGAAAAGCCATTACTCAATAGCTCTGCCCTGTAATTGGGTAAGGCTAACTCTAGATCATTGTTCTTTTGCATCAACGTTTTGTTACCTCCCTCCACTTCTCTATTAGCCTGCGGTTGGTGTGGTGAACTGGTCACATGGTGAAATCCATATTCTGCTGCGAATTGTTGGAAATTTTTGTTCATTAACTGTGGGTCATTGACTGAGACTACCTCATCTGGAAGAGGGTACTTCAGAGAGTAAATGTGCTTCGAACCTTTTACCACAGCTCCAACCAGTGAGAGTAATAGTCCGTTACAATGAAGTAGATTTTCTCTCTGAAGTTAAACAAATCCGTTCCCAGCCTTTGCCAAAGTCTGGATTGAAATGTGGATGGTGACAAGGATTTTGTTTGGTCTTGGTTTTCAATGGCACAAGTATGGCATGTTGAAAGATGTTCTTCTATGGCTTTCAAAATTCCAGGCCATTGTACTCATTTTTGGACCCGGGCTAGGTTTTTGCTGAGGCTCAAATGACCGTGAAGATGTTGGAGAATGTCTTTTTATAGCGCTCTCAGGATTACTAGTCTGTTATTAAAAACTAGAAGATCATCAACAATTGCCAGATGTTTTTGTTTTCATGATAAAATCTTAACACTTGCTTGCTTGGGATATGTTCAATTAATCTACCTTGGCAGTATGTTCTGACCCTGACTGCATTCTGTATCCTTCAATGAGTTCTTGATGCTCTCTTGATTGCGAACAGTCTCTCACTGCTTACCCTGTCCATACACTTCACGATCTTGAATAAATCTATCAAGCCTCCTCTCAGTCTACTTTTCTCCAAGGAACACAATTCAAATCTCTCCAATCTATCCTCATAGCTACAATTCTTTATCTCCTAAATCATTCTTGTGAACCTCCTCTGTACTCTCTCCAATGCCTGCACATCCTTCCTTAAATGCAGTACACAGAATTGGATGAGCACTAGTCCAGATGAGGCCTAACTAGTGTCTTATACAAGTTCAACATGAACTTCTTACTCTCATGCTCAATGCCCTCTTAATAAAACTTAAGATACTATATGCTTTATTAACAGATTTTTCAACATGGCCTGCCATCTTCGATGACTTTCATACATATAATAAAATCATAGAATCTCTACAGTGCAGAAGGAGGCCATTCAGCCCATCGAGTCTGCACCGACCACAATTCTACCTAGGCCCTATTCCAGTAACCACACATATTTACTCTACTAATCCTTCTGACACTAGGGTCTAATTGGCATGGCCAATCAACTTAACCTGCACATCTTTGGACTGTGGGAGGAAACCGGAGCATCCAGAGGAAACCCATGCAGACACGGTGAGCATGTGCAAACTCCACACAGACAGTCACCCGAGGCCAGAATTGAACCTGGGTCTCTGGCGCTGTGAGGCAGCAGCGCTAACAACTATGCCACCATGCCGCCCAAGTTCCTCTGTTCCTGGACCTCCTTTAGAGTTTCTCCCTTAATTTTATACTATCTCTTCATATTTCTCCTGCCAAAATGAACCACATCACACTTCTCTGCATTGGACTTAATCTTCCACTTGTCTGCCCAATCCACCAACATATCTATGTCCTTTTGAAGTTCAGGACTATCCTCATCACAATTGATCATGTTTCTTGTCTTCGTGACATCTGTGAATTTTGAAATCATGCCCTGGACACCACAGTCTAGATCATTAATAAATACCAGGAAGAGCATGGGTCCCAACACTGACTCCTGGGGAGTCCCATTACAAAACTTCTTCAAATCTGAAAAAAAAACAACTGTTTGTCACTATTCTGTTTCCTGTCACTCAGTCAATTTCTTATCCAAGTGCCTTCCAAGAGTTACAATTTTGCTTGCAAGTTTATTATGTTGAATTACATCAAATGTCTTTTGAAAATCCATATATACTACATCAACATTGTTGCCCTTATCTACCGTTGTTGCACCCTCAAAAGACTTAAGTAAGTTAGTTAAATATGATTTTCCCTTAATAAACTCATGCTGGCTTACCTTAATTATCCTGCACCTGTCTAAATGGTGAATGATTTTGTCCTGAACTATAATTTCCCTACCATTGAAGTCAAACTGCCCGGCCTGTAGTTACCAGCTTTATCCTTGCACACCTGTTGGAATAAGGGTGTAACATCAGCAATTCTCCAGTGCTCCAGCACCACTCCTGTGTCTAAGGAAGACTGGAAGATTATCACTAGTGTCTCAGCAATTTCCACTCTCACTTCCCTCAGTATCCTTGGATGGATCTCATCTGGCCTTGATATTTTAAGTAAAGATTGCCTTTCTTACAACACCTCCTTCTCAATTAGTGGGATGGAAAATGAGTTCCTGCTAACCTCTGGCAGGAATGTGACCCGCCATGGCAGACAGGAGCGAAAGATCCCGTCACCATTTTACAGTGGCATGAGCCCAATTCTTAGACCTCCTGCCACATTTCCCCCAGTGCCATTGAGCCTACTGCAGAGGGCATGGGAAAATTCCACACTGTGTCTAATAGGCACTTCCTTATGATGCCTGATTATGATGAGAAAAAGTTCATTTTGTTGGAATACCGTTCAACTACTTCAGAATCTCTCCTTTTATTGCACACAATATATTAAAGCTCTGCACTGCCAAACACTCAAGTCCTTGAAAACATTGCAAACATGATTGGCAAATAATCAATGTTTTCATTTTTTTCTAAGTTTAATGTAGTCTGACTTTGTGTTCAAAGATCCCTGCTGCCTTCTTGCCAGAAAGTCATCTGGGACTTTCCCAACACTCATAATTTTTTGTCAAGTATTGATTTGCACTTTTGATGCGCATGATTCACCGAGACTGGAGGAAGAGAGAGAAAAATAAATCTTTCTCCCTTCTATCCAGATGAATCGCAAACATTTGAAACAATAATGCAAAACCAATGAATATATAACACAATGCAGAGCAGTGGAAATACTGGGGTCTAATTTGGATAACCCCTACAAAATGGCACAGTGATCGCGATGCATGACCTCTGTTCAATGAATTGCAAGCAGGCAGTACACCAATTTTTTGTGTTGTCTGCTCATTGTGAATGATTGCTGCACACAAGCAACATTAACAAAATTGTTCATGTGCCAACAAGGGTTCTTAGCACCCTTTAAAGCCAGGCTACATTTTTTTAAATGAAGGAGCGGTATGGCTGATTCAGGTTCTGGCTGTTGTGCAGCAAGCGAATCTGACCTCAGAAGCAATGAAGAAGGCACAATGTGGGAAAGCTGCCCCAACATTTTTGGACCCTGTTCTGGTGGCCTTTGTGGAGAGGATGGAAAAGATACCCAAGAGGTGCAATTTGGCCAATAAGAAGCTAGTGGTGATGAAACCTGAATTTAGCCTTGTCAGAGTGGGCATGCGGTGGCCCCAATATTGCGCAAAATGGCATGTGATGATGTCGCGGAGGTGTCTAAATGTCATTGCGCTGTCTGATGATATTGTGATTAATGGGTGCATGTGGAAGTCAGAAGTAAGCCCATCGACAACTAAAGGGACAATGAGGCTGATTTAAAAGGCAGTTGACTGTGATTTAAGGTGGTGCACGTGTGTTTACGCTCAGCGCATGGGCAACTCAGTCAGGTGACCTTCACATTTTTCACGAATTCTATATCCAGAATGGGATACAAGGTGAACAGGATCCAGGCAAGATGAGTAGGTAGGAGTTTTGATGTGAGTTGGTTGGAATTGGTTTACAGATAATTTCTGTAATCTCTTGGTGTTCTGAAGAATTCTTTGATTTCTCAGCATTTGCAGAGGCTCCCTAGCAAGAAGTGCTCAATCTTATCCAATCATCTAAAGACAATGTGATTGTCTACTCTGCTGGAGGGACCTTCTAAGAAGAGGAGGAGAATATCAGGAGAGAGAAGAGGTCAGCTGCTCACAGGCTTTGTCCCAGAGTGTGATCTGTGGGTAGAGAGGCACATCCAGAAGGGATGAGGGCCAACTGAAAGTGCAAGGCAGAGGGATCCACAGAAGATGCCATTATCCTTCAGCCAGATTTACAGGCAGCGCTCCTGCTACCTGGAGATGTCTGAGGTCCAGTGCCGAAGAAGGCTCCTCCTTTTCAGGGACATTGTAACCTCCATATATGAGATGATTGGTCCAGAACTCACTTCAAACTGTATAGATAGCCACCCAATGCCAATGGTTCTTAAGGTGGCAGTGGCCCAGAGCTTTTTTGCCTCAGTTTTTTTCCAGTGGGTCAGTGGGAAACCTAGGTAGTGTTTCCCATTTGGCTGTCCACAGCTGTGTCAAGCTGGCCACTGACACTCTGCTCAGACAGATAAGTAACTTTATTTACTTCTGGACTGATGAAGCCAGCCAAGGAACCATTGACCTCATGCATGTAGCCAAAAGACGCCAACAGATGAGTCAAGTGACTTTGTCATAGAAAGAGCTTCCACTCTCTATATGTCCAGCTTGTTTGTGACATCAAGACATAGATATTGCAGTTATGTGCCAGGTATCCTGGAAGTTGCCACGATGCTTACGTCCCACGACACTCCAAGATGCCAAGGCTATTCGTCACTCCTGCTGAGTTGGATAGTTGACTCTGGGGGACAAAAGCTATCCCCTGAAAAGGTGGATCATGACATCACTGAGACAAGCAAAGGACAGAAACAGAGGAGAGCTATAATCAAAGTCATGCCTCTATAAGGACAGTAATTTAGAGGACCATAGGGCTACACGAGATGAGGTTCTGCTGCCTGGACCATTTAGGGGAACACTTCCATATCCTCCTCAGCATGTTTCACTTATTGTTGTTGTGTTGTGCTCTGCACAATCTGTCTCTGTCAAGGGGGGACCCCACTGGGGGATGAAACCGCGATGCTGATCCACAGGCTACAGAGGTGAGTCACGTGATGGGTCTGAGAAGAAGCTGGAAAAACCCTATGATGAGGCAGAGGATGGCACAGTGGGCAGAGGGCAGAGGGGCGGCACAGTGGCACAGTGGTCAGCACTGCTGCCTCACAGCATCAGGGACGTGGGTTCGATTCCCGGTTTGGGTCACTGTCTGTGTGGAGTCTGCACATTCTCCCCGTGTCTGCGTGGGTTTCCTCCGGGTTCTCCGGTTTCCTCCCACACTCCAAAGATGTGCGAGTTAGGTGGATTGGCAGTGCTAACTTGCCCCTTAGTGTCAAGGGGACTAGCTAGGGTAAATGCATGGGGTTATGGGGATAGGGCCTGGGTGGGATTGTGGTCGGTGTAGACTCGATGGGCCAAATGGCCTCCTTCTGCACTGTAAGGATTCTGTGAACCTTCTGTGAAAAGGATGCAGAAATCAGGATCCTTACGGGAGGCAAGGGGATACCTTGATTGACTAGACTTTCAGCTGGGCATCCAAGGCATGGATTGAAAATGAGGGCGAGAATGCTGCTACCTTTATGATCCTTCCAGATTATGCCATCCTGTAACACTTAAATCATGCTAAAGCCCTTTCCCTGTGTCACATACGAATCTCAGGCCTACCACATCTGAAAACAATGAAGCACATTCAGCCCATTGAACGTAATGAGACATTTATATGATTACTTCAAAATACAAATAAAACAGAACACATGTAATGAAAGTTACATCACCCATGACAAACCATCTTGTGTGGAATGTGATTTGAACTTCCAACTGCGAGCGCTGCATCTTGGTAACCCTCTCACACCTGCAGTGACATTGGAGACAGCCCGATGACTGTGATGTCCTGTCAGCCTTTGTGATCTTGGCAGTGATCCTCTGGCCAGTGGGATCTCCGCAGGTGCTGTCTGGATGGGAGCACCCAGCGCCATGATTAGGTATTCCTCAGTTGCCGTGCTCTCATCAAGTGCTACAATCACTGACAGAGATGGTGTGTGTGGGGAGGGGGTGGAGGGGGGGTGGTGGGGGCTGCTGCCATCATCCAGGTTGCCCTGAGACTGCCCACAGATGTAAGCTGCAGCTTATTCACCAATGTGGGATTGGTTTGAACCTCCCTCCCCACCACAGATGGACGGGCAGCTAGCAGAGTTACGAGGTGCCTCATCCATCTCTCACACTGGCAGTGACCGCTGGGGTCACTGCCATTGAGTGGGCTTGCAGGACTGAATGCAACCTCAGAAACCCTTGACTGACTTCCTGGAGCATATCCGCCATGAGAGGCGCCACTCTGCCTATGGAAGAGGCTGTGCACTCTGAGCTGCCGGTCAACACAATGCTCATGTTCCCCACGCAGACCCCAAGGGATCTCTGCCAAATCTTTCCATGCATCCCACTGGACACCCAGCATCTGCCACTGATGGACAACCCCAGAGGCTGCCTCAAACTCAGCATCATCTTGGTCTCCAGCGATTTTCCAAATGCCGGCGCATAGGGCACTGTCAGCCTCTGCCAGATCCTTAAGCAAGGGTGATGTGCCCTCACTACTGTCCCTACCATGTGATCCAACACATTGACGTGTCTGTGTCCATACTGGTGCTCGGAACGGAGAGATGATATGACACCGGTGCACCTGACCACAGCTCCTCCAAGGGGGTCAAGGGAATGTCCTCGGAATTTGCGGCATGTTGAAAGGGTGAAGTGAAAATATCTGTCGCAAATACCATTGCAAAGTAACTGTACGTGTGCTCTGGTTTCCTGTCACAATGAGAAAGAGCCTCAGTGAGGCATTGAGAATGGGCATTGGACATCATTGGTTTAAACATCTCATTCCAAATGCCACTGCTATATATCTCCTAAACAATTCCCACCTCCACCCCCACATCCCCGCTACTCTTCCCTGTCCACTGGACCTTATCTTCCTCCCAGACATTTGCCTCTCTGTGACTGTGTACCTGCTTCCCTGCTCACATGCCAATTCAGTGGCTCCCTCTTCAGCCTGCGTCAGGAGGTTGGACCACCCCCCCCCCCCCCCCCCCCCCACCGCCCCCACCACCCATTTGTCCACACTCCTGTGCATTAATGCTTCTCTTCTCCTGTCAGAACATAAGTCTATATGCTGGGTCAAATCAGGTCCTGAAGCCAAGATTAATGTCGGAAATTAGTAACTGCTTCCAGGCAATGACATGGCGTCAGCAGACCCCTGAGGCTCCTGAACACCTCTTGGCAGCCTGCTTTGGGGAGCTCCCTGCTCACTTTCAAACCCCTCCTCCCCCTTTCGGACCACCATTGGACCTGGCGCCCACCCTAATCCTGCCTCCCACTTGGCAATGCTAAGCCAGTCTTAGCGCATGTTTCACTCTTGCCAGCCAGTAATTGGCCAACCAGTGTGAAAATGAGGTTGTGATGCGATCATGGGCAGCAGCAAATCTCATATCCGTCTTTGGGCCCTCTGATGGCCATAGGAATGTCAATTGATTTAGCATTCACAGCTCCCATCTCTGATATTTCTTGCATCTTAGTGGATTGATGAGAGAAATGACTTGTATGTGGTGAGACATTGGAGCAAAGTGGGCTGCGGCCAGGGTAGGGGTCAAGAATAGCATAAATATCAGCTTGCTGGAGGGTGAGGTCACATACTGGTTTCATTGCAAAGGCCCGAGGTAAGGATTTCTACAGGGCAATGTCTGGGAGCAACTGGTTTGTGCAGAAATTCTGAAGCCAGCAAAGTATACTTCAGGAAGTGTGACATCTCTCCCTGTGGACTTTACAACTTGAAGCGTTGAGGGAAAGAACTAAACACCTGTAGAATCGTAATAACCAGAAGCTAACCTAACTGATGATTCCTCTTCATGGAGTTTGTGAGTTGCAGGACTTTCCTGCTGCTGAATGCATATTCAGCTGTGTGGGATTGAGAGAGGACATTAGCTGGAGTGTTGAACTGGCAAAACAACACCGTTGACATCAAATAGCCATTGCACGCTACCGGCTCTGCATAGTCCTGGCGGACATTCTCACTGTACACATTTATACCCTCACCGTTCAGGGCCCAGGGCAACTTGCCCCACAAGTGTCTGTGCGCAATGCAGTCAAAATGTTGGAGCTCTAAGGGCATTTGTAGCACAAATAGGACTTCACTAATGAACCCAATCTCTCACCCGCTGTCTTTGGTACACAAATAGCTATACAGTAATCTATTGTCAATTAAGCAAAAGACTTGCCATTATGGAACCTGCTTTTATACTCGTGGAAGCAAAAGTCATTTTTGCAAAGTCACAGTTTTGCAAAAATGAATCCATTACAGCCAAGCTAACTTCATCCCCATTTCATTCACGTTTTATTAACACTGACAAAGGAAATTACAGTTGTGCTGTCAAATGTTAACTAAATTTTTACAAATGCAATATTTATGTTGGTCAAGTGATGAGAACTCACTGGCATTGGAAAGTCCAGATCCAAATGTACCTGCATGTATATCAAATATAACAATGGAGTTTTTTCCTTGTAGCAAAGGCATTGAGACCAAGCCTGTTAAAAAATAGATCTCCACACTGTTCAGCTGAGGCCAACTGAGCCAATAAGGTTGCCTTTCACTTTTGAATGGCCACCAGCAGATTGTGGCACAATTTGTTGCCATTGAAGTGAATAATGTAACTATTTCCTTTCTCTCTATTTTATTGTTATAATAATTGGAGAGAAGATGCTTGAGAGATTTGACAGAGGTGTTCAAAATTCTAAGTGGGATAGACAGAGTAGATAAGGAAAAACAGTCCCCACTTGTAAAAGAATCAAGAATGTGAGGGCACAGATTTAAATTGAATTGCAAAAGAAGCAAATGTGATGTGAGAGAAAGCTTGTTCACACAACGAGTGGTTTAGAACTGGAATGCAGTCCCTGAAGGTGTGGTGGAAGCAGGTTCAATTGAAGCATTCTAGAGGGCATTAGATGGTTACTTAAATAGAAACAATGTGCAAGGGTTTGGGCAAAAGGCAGGGGAATGGCACAAAGCTATGATGCTCGTTAGGCGAGCAGTACATATGTGGCGGGCCAAATGGCCTCCTTTAGCACTGTAACAATTCGGTGATCCTGTGATATCTTGGACATTCACACAGAATCAACTTATATTTTATAGATGCTTTTATAACATCCATTATATTACGCTGATAGAAGAATGGGAGGAGGCTTGAATGGAGTATGAATGCTGACAGACATGGGCTGAATGGCCTGTTACTGCACTCTATATGAAATCTATGTAAAAAATCAATGCAGAAGTCTATCATAATTTTATAAAACATTGAATGCACAATGGATGAAACAAATATTGAAAGTGGGCGGCACGGTAGCACAGTGGTTAGCACTGCTGCTTCACAGCTCCAGAGTCCCAGGTTCGATACCCGGCTCGAGTCACTGTCTGTGTGGAGTTTGCACATTCTCCTCGTGTCTGCGTGGGTTTCCTCCAGGAGCTCCGGTTTGCTCCCACAGTCCAAAGATGTGTGGGTTAGGTTGATTGGCCAGGTTAAAAAAAAATTGCCCCTTAGAGTCCTGAGATGCGTAGGTTAGAGGGATTAGCGGGTAAAATATGTGGGGGTAGGGCCTGGGTGGGATTGTGGTCGGTGCAGACTCGATGGGCCGAATGGCCTCCTTCCGCACTGTAGGGTTTCTATGTATTCTTTACTGCGAACATCTACAAATTCAAGCTGCTGTTAGGGAGCTGGAGATGCAAGGACATACAATCTGTAACTGAACAATAATGAAAATACATTTCAACCAGGGGGCAGGAGCACTGATTTACAGTTTTTCATTCAAATACACAAACAAGTATATTCCAAACACAACATTAATAACTCACAATAAAAAAATGCAATTTAAAGAATTCAATCACCAGGAATCAAAGACGCAAATAATCTAATCTACATTGCATGGGAAGAAACAGTCTGTTCTGACTCATTGAGAATAATGCCATAGCACAGGGCTTCCCAATCTTTTCAAGTGGTGGAACCCCTAGTGACCGTCCCCCCCCCTCCCCCCACCCCCGCCCCACCCCCACATCCTCCTAAACCCCAAGATTACAAACATACTCATAATGTCAACACCCTTTCTTGTTGCCGCAAAATAGGCGCAAACACAGAAATCAAATGCAAGCAAGTCTTTCTAGCTACATCTCTGAGGATAGAATCATAGAATCCTACAGTGCAGAAGGAGGCCATTTGGCCCATCTAGTCTGCACTGACCACAATCCCATCAAGACCCTATCCTCATAACCCCATGCATTTATCCTAGCTAGTCCCCCTGACATTAAGGGGCAATTTAGCATGGCCTATCCACCTGGGATTTCTGTGTGGAGTTTGCATGTTCTCCCTGTGTCTGTATGGGTTTCCTCCGGGTGCTCTGGTTTCCTCCCACATTCTGGTTAAGTGCACTGAACAGGCGCCGGACTGTGGCGACGAGGGGAATTTCACACTAACTTCATTGCAGCATTAATGTAAGCCTTACTTGTAACTAATAAATAAACTTTACTTTATCTTTGGACTGTGGGAGGAAACCAGAGCACCCGGAGGAAAACCATGCAGACACAGGGAGAACATGCAAACTCCACACAGACAGTGACTCAAGCCGGGAATCGAACCCGGGTATCCGGCGCTGTGAGGCAGCAGTGCTAACCATTTGCCACCGTGCTGCCCTTTTATATTTAAGAATTAGGAAGAGGCACATAGTCACAAATACATTTGTCAGCTACATGGACCCCTCACATTAACCCCTGGCTAAGCCATCCCCCCATAGCCCATTATCATTAACCCCTGCAAGTAGTTCCCATTTTAAGAGTAGGTAATCTGGTAAGAATTTAAAAGTTCTGCTGTTAAAAAAATACTTAAGTCTTACCTTTTGTCATTTTTAAGAAACATAGAAACATAGAAAAACTACAGCACAAAACAGGCCCTTCGGCCCCACAAGTTGTGCCGAACATAATGGGATATGGGAAGAATGATGATGGAAATCTGATACTCATATCGGACACATATCTCTTTCCACCTCACATATTCAATGGCATTGCCATTGTTGATCCCACACAAAATCAACATCCTTGGGGTGATCATTGACCAGAAACTGAACTGGACTGACCATATAAGTATAATGGCTACCAGAAGAGGTCAAAGGCTAGGAACCATATGCCAAGTAACTCACCTTCTAATTCACCAAGGCCTGTCCACCATCTGCAAGGCACAAGTCAGGAATATAATGGAATATTCCTTATTTGTCTGGATGAGTGCAGCACCAACAACACTCAAGAAATTTGAAACCATCCAGGACAAAGCAGCCCACTTGATTGCGACCCCTTCCACAATTATTCAATCTCTCCACCATCAACAAACAGAGGCAGCCATGTTTACCATCTATTAGAAGCACTACAGGAACTCACCAAGGTTCCTTAGACAGCATCTTCCAAATCCATGAACACTGCTATCTAGAAGGCCAAGAGCAGCAGATACCTGGGGACACCACCACTTGGAGGTTGCCCTCCAAGTCACCCACCATCCTGACATGGAAATATATCGCTGTTCCTGCACTGTCACTGGCTTTAAATCCTGGAATTTCCTCTCTAATAGATTGAACCTCAGGGACTGCAGTGTTTCAAGAAGGCATCTCACCACCACATCCTCAAGGACAACTATGGATGGCAATAAATGCAGGCCTAGCCAGCAACACTCACATGTCTGGCTTTGGGATCTGCGCTCATTGTTACAAGTGGAAAGAGAGATACTGTTCAAAGCCATGTCAAGTAAATCGAGTGCCACGCATCTTTAAAAGTGTGAGAGCGGCCAGTAAGAAACACTAATCTGTTCCACCAGTGCTTTGAGGTTGGTAAATGTACATACACAGTAGAAGTCAATACTTCCTCACTCTCAATTAGTGTTGGAAAGGGAAAAGACCAGATCAAACCATAAATCTTGGAAATGGTATTGCATCGTTTAGTTACTGACATGAGTAACATCCAATTTGGGAACTGCTGAAGGGTGTTGTGTTTTCAATCGCATTTTGCACTTCAACACTGGGAGATGCAGCAGTCGATGAATGTGGTTGCTGTAGGTGTTAATGCACAGAGAGGCTCAGTTAGACCAGACTTCACATAAGTTGTTTAAGCCTTGTTAATGAGACGTGTTTAAATCTTCTTGCAGCCTGCCGAGTGATGTTGATGCGAGTGTAACGAGTTTGTATATGAGTAAGGGAGAGAGATTGAGAGGATTGCATTGGTGAGGGAGAGTTTGAGCGTGTGTGTGGGAGATATTAGAGAGTGTGAGTGACTGGGAGCTCTATTGATTGTAGTCTAAATTATGTACAAACACTACACCAAGTTCTGGATTGAATTTAAGAAAATGCACAGCCAAACTCAGAACCAAAAGCATCATGGCTCGGGTAACAATATGATTAAATGACAGGGAGGGGTGGGGTTGGGCGAGATTGGTGGCTTGGCGGTGAAAGTAGAGAGTGGCCTGGTTGTAAATTATCCAGAGGTCGTCCAGGCTTTCAGTTTCATTTGCAAGTGATTCAAGATTATTTTAAGTTTACATTTGAGTTGTAACGCTAAAATGCACCTCAGTGCACGGGTGAATAGAAACTGAGCAGCATTTTGTTTTTCCTCAGCTCTCTGTATTGATTTTCTCGGGGATTAGTGTTTGCGTCACAGAGGAAAGAACCAGCTAATTGTATATAATCATGAGGGTGCCCTTTGTGGCAATCTTGTTACTTTCAAGGCAGGCTCAGTGAGTGAGTGGGTACCTGTGGCTTCAGGTTCCCTGATAATATTTCAGACTGACTCCTGTAATATTATCACTGTTGATTATGTAACTGAGCTGAAAAGGTCAGGAAGTACCATGTTTGCAGATAAATACTGAAAAGATGAGTTTGAAACCGCCTGCAGGCAGCACTTTGTGTGGAATCGTAATATCATTTTAAACTAACATTTATTGTCTTATGAAGTGAGATGTGTTCAATCAATGTTGTTTTGTTTCTAAAATCTTTTGAAAAAAGCATTCATTAAGGACATGCAGTGAATTCTCCTTCAGTATTCTGGCATAATTTGTTCACACCAGGGGTGAATATTGGCTCAAGGGGTGCGACATCATTAGGGGGTAGGGCATCATGTCATTGGGAGCATCAGGGGGGGCTCCAGAAATGAAGGTGAGCGCGGGACCCCACGAAGTGCAAGTCCGTTACCGTCTACAGCCACTACTCTAGTTCAGCAATCCGAATATCCACATTCACTGTGAAAACTGAAGCAAAGTAGTTGACTTACAGGATCTTCATCCATCTGTAAAAGCTTCACGTCAAGTGGCAGGTAATTTACAATATGTCAGTCTATGTATGAAAGGAGTGTTTTAAAACTTTGGGGGGGCTAAAACTGCAAACCTTAAGGTAACTTGGAAAACCTGCTGCAGACACCTCAAATCACTGGAGATATCACCAACAAAGCCTTTGCAAGATCCTCCAAACCCAATGGCAAGGAGGATGCTGTCGAAGCAGTGTCCTGTTCCAAGCCAACTTGTCTAGAATTGAGGTGTTAATCGCTCAAAACCAGTTGTTTTTTTTAATTCATTCGTGGGATATGGGCGTCGCTGGCTGACCAGCATTTATTGCCCATCTCTTGTCACCCTTGGAGGGCACTTGAGTCACACGTAGACCAGACCGGGTAAGGGCAGCAGATTTCCTTCCCTAAAGGCCATTAGTGGACCAGAGGAATTTTTCCGACAATCGACAATGGTTTCACGGTCATCAGTAGACTCTTCATTCCAGAATTTTAAAATTTGAATTTAAATTCCACCAACTGCCGTGGCGGGATTCGAACCCCGGTCCCCCAGAACATCAGCTGAGTTTTTGGATGAATAGTCTATCGATAATTCCACTAGGCCATGGCATTCCTGACACCAAACTCCAAAAACAACTGCTGTGCACAGAATCAGTCAAGGCAGGAGACTACAGGGAGGACAATAGAAATGCCCTCAAAGCTTCCCTAAAGAGATCAAACATCCCCACTGACTCATGGAATCTCCGGCTTGTGTCTGACCAAAATGGAGAAGGTTCATTCGGGAAGGTACCGAACACAATGAGAGACTCTGTGGGGAACAAGCAGAGGCAAAGTCTAAGTGTCGGAGAGACCATGCAAAGCCCCCAAACAATTCACCTACCCAACTCTTCAAGCACTGCCTACCTTGCATGTGGCAGAGTCTGCAGATTTGTCAGTCATCTCAGAACCCATCAAACCAGAGTAAAATCACATCATCCCCAATCCCAGGGACTGTCGATGAAGGAGAGACATGAACATGCCTTTCTGATGTTATTTTGCAACTTTTATAATCAGCACAAAAGCCACTTGCCACTTGTCAATTAACACAGCAGAGCTGCTACCAGTTCTCATACCTTCTCCCAGGGGGCGGCATGGTGGCACAGTGATTAGCACTTCTGCCTTACAGCACCAGGGACCTGGGTTCGATTCCCAGCTTGGGTCACTGTCTGGAGTTTGCACATTCTCCCCGTGTCTGTGTGGGTTTCTTCCGGGTGCTCCGGTTTCCTCCCATGGTCCAAAGATGTGTCGGTTAAGTGGATTAGCTATGCTGAATTGCCCCTGAGTGTCAGGGGGACTAGCTAGGGTAAATGCATGGGGTTATGGGGATAGGTCCTGGGTGGGATTGTGGTCGGTGCAGATTCGATGGGCCGAATGGCCTCCTTCTGCACTGTACGATTCTATGATTCAGGTACACTCCTCCCCCATTACCACCAAAGTTATTCGAATGACCATACTCCTGTTAAGTTGGCTGGGGTGGAGTGTGCATCTTTGTGGCAGAAGGAACTTCAACTAAGCTGTATGACTTATGACTAAACTGAAGATGTTAAGGCTTAAAATAGATTTGGGAGGTTACATTATTTGGATGCTATGAGGTGACTTTATATTCCAAAATAGCATCAACAGTACATGTGAAACAGTGAAGCGAATCTGATGCCACGCTGTTGAAGGGATTGGTTTATGCACATTTAAACTCTGCTGGAAGCAAGCAGATCATAGTGTCTATCAGGAAACGACACTGAATTGACATCAGTGCTGAAATTTTGGAACTCCATGTTCCAGCCTATGTTGCTTTTTAACTGCACACAGCTGGAACAATACAAAGCAGCATAAAGGAACACTGCCACCCCTCTTCCCTCCACCATCCCCCTGACCTCCCCACCATCCCTCCAGGCCACTAGGCGCCACAGTGATGCACTCTGGCCAACCAATAATGTTTCAGAAACTATCAACTACTTCTGCGATAATGGCTGGTTTAATTTTTTTTTGATGTGGAGATGCCGGCATTGGACTGGGGTAAACACAGTAAGAAGTCTAACAACACCAGGTTAAAGTCCAACTGGTTTATTTGGTAGCAAAAGCCACTAGCTTTCGGAACAAGCTGTCCCTTCGTCAGGTGGGTGGGAGTTCAGATTACAAACAGGGCACAAAGACACAAACTCAATTTACATGAATAATGATTGGAATGTGAGTCTTTACAGCTAATCAAGTCTTAAAGGTACAGACAATGTGAGTGGTAGCCAGGATCTGCACACATGAGGACAGCCTCAACCGGGATACTGGGTTCATGTCACACTATCTGTAACCCCCACAACCTGCCTGGATGTGCAAAATCTCACTAGCTGCCCTGTCTGGAGACAATACACATCTCTTTAACCTGTGCTTAATGCTCACTCCACTCACATTGTCTGTACCTTTAAGACTTGATTAGCTGTAAAGACTCACATTCCAATCATTATTCATGTAAATTGAGTTTGTGTCTTTGTGCCCTGTTTGTAATCAGAACTCCCACCCACCTGACGAAGGGACAGCCTGTTCCGAAAGCTCGTGGCTTTTGCTACCAAATAAACCTGTTGGACTTTAACCTGGTGTTGTTAGACTTCTTACTTTATTGTTTTTGGCAGAGGCCACAATTCAAACATTCTTGTGCTTTCCATAGCTACTTTCAGTTTTAATGGTCTACAGAAAATGGTGTGGCATCCGCTTCAAGGTTTCTACACAAATCAGTTGCTCTCAGCCCTCGATGTGCCCATGCGCGGTCCTCAATCAAGCACGGCCACAAGATTGAGCAGAGGCCATGGAAAGCAAGAAGAGGGAGGAGGAGGAGGAGGAGGTGGAGAAAAGCTCTCAGCAGGAGGTTATTCCTACCTCAAGGATTCAGGAAGATATTCTCCTCCCTGAACTTCGGCAACAGCCAACATTTGAGATGTCAATGCCTCGTTATAGATGTTGGAACTGAAATCTGCCTGTCACAACTCCAATCTTAGAGCAGGGCAAGGACTGCATTGCCAGAGGCTGTGAAGGAGACCATGACAATGAACATTTATGTACCTGACTGCTTTCAGCTTGCTACTGGAGATAGCAACATCTTTCAGCTTGTAATGCATTGCTGTAAAAGGAGGTCATTGAATTTTTCTGTGCAAAGAACGATAACTTCATTTCATTCCCACTTACTACAGCAAATCTGCTGGAGAAAGCATTTGAGTTTACAGGTAACACAAGGTTCTACCCACGCAGAGTGTCATTGACCACAAGCACATTTTTCTTTGCATGTGTCTCATGGCAACTCTATCACATAGCTGGACCGAAACAGACTCCATTCCCTCAATTTGTAGCTGGTATGTGACCACAGATAGCAAATCATGCAGTCATTGCCAGGTATCCTGGCTATAATCATGATGCATGCATCTGCAGCACCTCTATGTGTCAGCTCTGTTTCAGCTGCCATGGGAAACTAAATATTGGCACTGGGCAAAAAGAGCTATCCACTGACAACGCAGCTCGAGACTCTGGTTTGCAATCCATGCACAAATGCACATCAGACATGAGAGATGTACTGCTACAAGAAACAAGATACCAGTGGATGGATTCAAAGTCAAGCACAAAACCCTGTTTAATGCCAAGCTCTGTGATATTGAAAGCAGGCTGACTGGTAAACTTCCCAATGCACCATACATCCGTCTTTTGCTGCAGCCTGATCGACTGAAGCTCTGATGTGCATCCTCTGCGGTAGAACCTGTGTGCAGCCTCTGCTTCCAGCAAGTTGGTACCAGTGCTATTCTCACTATGGCTGCAGCACACTTCTGCCTGTTGTCTCATTATCCATAGATCCTGTAAAATACATACTATGTCAATATTTGAGTTGGTTGCTTCGAGTATGAAATTGAATGCCTGTGTGCCTTCATGATTAATATCTTCCATCACTACCTGGACAGGTTGCAGGTATTTGATATCCAAAATGACAAAGGGCTGAAGGAAAGGTTGTGGCAAGGGGAAGTGGAAGCGTACGCCATTGGGATGAGGGGGAAGTGAGATGTGAGGAAGAGGATCAGGTATGAGGATTGTTTAAACTTCAACAGATTCACTTCCAGCGGTCATCATGGCCTCAGCAATGATCCTTCCTATATTGGTCAACACTGACTCCTCCGTAGACATGTCCTCTTCCTCACCAGATGCCTCTGGTTTTGCAACATCTTCTTTGGATTTCCCACCAGGTGCGGGGCATCATTAATTGCACTCATGTGGCTATGAAAGCACCCAGTGCTTGGCAATGTCAGCCTGATCAACATGAAGGGCTTCCACTCAGTCAACCTTTAACTGGTCAACAAGAACTTCCTGCGTGCACTCATTATGCTGGCAGCTGTGATGACCTCTTCACTCTCTGGCAATCCAGGCTCCTTCTGACCTTCACTTCACTACCAAAGTCTGCTCAGGACAATGTTATCCCTTAACAGATGGCTACTGACCCCTCTTTGCACCCTGCAATACGTTTTTGCAAGTGTCTCATTCATTGTGATGGGCTGCTACACTTTTCATAATATGATGCTCCAGAGACATGTGGGCCGTGAAGATGGTGATAGCCTGGAAAGTGACAGGTCATTGGAGGGAGAGAAGGATCAGGATGTGGAAGAGATTGAGGAAGAGAAGGCAGAGGAGGATTCAGATCATCGAGTTACTCCAGGTTCCAGTGAGGTGGCCAGGCCCAGCTTGAAGAAATCATCAGAATGCCATGACAGAGGGACCAAGGATGTTGAAAATGATGAAATTAGGTGCGGAACTGTCATTGTCCCCAATGGTATCCTTGATCCTTGGCCGGTGCTCCCCATATCTGCAGAAGAGCAACAGGTCGGGCACAACTGGCAACTCCTCCAGCATCTCTGCCCCCTGAGTGCCACTACCAGAACAATTCAATTAATCTTGCTCTCCCATCTTTTTTCTGCAGCCCTGAATTATTTTCTGTTCCGATAATCATCCATCTCGTTTTTGAAAGCCATGATTGAATTTCCCTCCATCACCCTTTCAGGCATTCCAGTTCCTAACTACTTGTGGTGCAAAAATGTTTTTCCTCACATCACTTTTGGTTAATTTGTCATTCACTTAACTCAGTGTCCTCTGGTTCTCAACCCTTCTGCCAATGGAAACAATTTATCCCAATGTACCGTGTCCAGACCCCTCATGATTTTGAGCACTTATATCAGACCTCTTTTCAATCTTCTCTTTAGTCAAGAAAATAAACTGAGCCTCTCCAGTCTGTAACTGGAGTTTCTCATCCCTGGAACCATTCTCATGAACTTTTTATGTACCACTTCCGATGCCTTCATTTCCTACTTCAAGGGTGTGTCCTACAGTGGACACAATCCACCAGTTGAAGCTAAAACAGTGTTTTATAAAGATGACCATAACTTCCTTGCTTTTGTATTCTACTTCTGTGCTGATAGTCACTCTTACTGAGTAAGAGGCACATGATCTGACCAACCAATCAGCACCTAGCGCAGGGAATCACTCTAAGGGGAGGAGCTTTCCTCGATGGAAAGAGTGTACTATGGATTACCCATAGAATTCTTACAGTGCAGAAGGAGGCCTTTCAAACTATCAAGTCTGCAGCGACTCTCTGAAAGAGCTGGCTCGAAGCATGCAGTTAATGAAGCACCTTGTAAATAAAGTTTGCTTGTTCAACATAAGAAGCCTGTGAGAGCACATCTTTACACCTGACAATGAGGATAAATAATCTTGGCTCTCCCTCTAGCCCTACACCTGACAGTATTATATTTTAAATGAACACTGAAGGGAAAAGAATCCTACTCACTAGAATGCCTCTTTTCAGGTGAATAGACCCATTCAACCCCTCCATGGGGGACCGGCATCAATACATTAAGTCCCTCAGGTTTTATTTCCAGGCAAACCACAATAGAGGAGGAGTCAAAGGGCACAGAATTCTCCTGAGCATCTGTAGAAGTCAGACCTAAAATCTTATTCGTAGTCTCACAGCCCCAAGCACACTCGATTCCAAATCATTCAGTGAGCTTTTGGAAGTAAGAAAGTGTCATTTGAACCCAAACCAGTCATAATCCAGAGATTAAAATTTAATTGGACCCCAGGCAAATCAATCGCGACTTCCATTGCTGAATTAAGCAATTAATAGAGCTTGTGATTTTGGAGCCACCCAAAATAACATGCTGATGGACTGGTTAGCTTGACAATGGCTCCATAATACAGCACCGATTATAACCATAAGTCAACATCAATTTCAAACGAGTAATGAAGAAGATTCATAAGAGCTGCGGTGCACACAAAATGGTGCCATATTCAATTAGAGTGGAAACCTGTCGCCAGCCATGGTGCCAAATCCATCAAAGTAGCTGCAAAGTGGGAAAGATTTCAAGTCACGCACAGAACAGAAAGATACAGCTGAGGAAATCGGACAATGATTCTTAAGGTGAAATCCTAATGACGTGGGGGTAACCACGCTCCTGAATCATGTAGATTTAAAGAGACTGAGGGCCCAATTTTACCATTTTAATTCTAAATTCTGGGCGGACTTGAATCGGGCAGTATTTCAGATCCGACGTTTAAACCCATTCTCCGGCGCCCCCATGCACACTCTGCTTGCAAAAAATCAGCGATTCTGAATCGTGCTGCAGAAGCCTGTGGGCAGGTCTTATTGCGCCCGAAACCCTGCAGCTCAGATCGGAACCTTCAGCTGCGCATGCGCAGTAAAACAAAGTGGAAAAACGCTCCCCTGCCACACCACTCCCGGGCTGGATAATGCCTCCCTCCTGGCCCCCACAGACATTGCCCCACCCCCACAACATTACTGTCCTCCCTATCTCGCCACCCACCCGCTACCCAGCCCGATCGCAGCCGCCTGCCCTTTTCCCCCCCACCGATCGCACATAGAGTGGCAGCGGACCCCGCCTCCTCCACACCGATCACACGCAGAGTGGCAGCGGACCCCCTTTTCCCCCACCAATCGCATGTAGAGTGGCAGCGGACTCCCCCTGCCCCCCAATCCCCACCCACCAGAGAGCCATCTGACCCGCCTCCCTCCCCCCTACCAGAGAGTCATCTGACCCACCTGCCCCCAACCCCACCAGAGAGCCATCTGACCCGCCTCCCTCCTCCCCCCACCAGAGAGTCATCTGACCCGCCTCCCTCCTCCCCCCACCAGAGAGCCATCTGACCCGCCTCCCCCCCACCCACCAGAGAGCCATCTGACCCACCTCACTCCACCCCCCAAACCACCGATCTGAGTCAGCGAGCCACCGGAAGCTCAGAAGCTGGAGCACCCGAATCGGACCTTTGCGGACCATGTCTGTTTCGTGCCGAATCCGGACGGGTGAACGTGGTAGTAAAGGGGAAAGTGCTGGTAAGTTTGGGTTTGCAGCCCATTAAGTCAATTTAAATGCATTTTGGGCGCAGTCCAGATGGTGGCCATTTTCGACGATTGGTCAAGGGGGAACGGGCGCGGAGGTGGGCGCGGATCGTGCTACTCGCCTCACGCCAGACTTTACCAAGTTTTTGCGCCCGAAAACGGGCACAACTTGATGGTAAAATCAGGCCCTGGTGTCATTATAGTCACAAATGAAAAAATGGTGCAGAGTTAAATCAAGACTGCCGAGTAGCCAATCAGCCAAGATGTTACAAGTGCCCAACATGGGAGAGCCTGATGCCATTGATTCTGATATTTACTCTTTTCAATCTTAAAGCAGTCATAGAATCATAGAAACCCTACAGTGCAGAAAGAGGCCATTTGGCCCATCGAGTCTGCACCGACCACAATCCCACCCAGGCCCTGCCCCCATATCCCTACATATTTTACCCGCTAATCCCTCCAACCTACGCATCCCAGGACACTAAGAGGTAATTTTTAGCATGGCCAATCAACCTAACCCGCACATCTTTGGAATGTGGGAGGAAACCGGAGCATCCGGAGGAAACCCACACAGACACAGGGAGAACATGCAAACTCCATAGAGACAGTGACCCAAGCCGGGAATCGAACCCAGGTCCCTGGAGCTGTGAAGTAGCAGTGCTAACCACTGTGCCACTGTGCCACCCAGTTCCCAGTCATGCCAGACTTTACTACTGCAACACTCTGTATAAATAGGAGGAACAACGGGACTGACCAGCTGGTTGCTCGAAATAAGCTGATCTGTATCTTTCATGTAGGTGAATCCCAGCTGACAGACGCTGCCAACGCCAATGGGAATCTTGGAATGACAAAATCATACAGAACAGACTTTTGGCCCATCGAGTCTGCAGCGACACATGAGAAACACCCAAACTCCCATCTAATCCCATCTACCAGAACTTGGTCCATAGCCTTAAATGTTATGATGTGCCAAGTGCTCATCCAGGTACTTTTGAAAGGATGTGAGGCAACTTGCCTCTACCACCCTCCCAGCAGCGCATTCCAGACCATCACCACCTTCTGGGTAAAAAGATTTTTCCTTACATCACCCCTAAACTTCCTTCCCCTCACCTTGAACCTATGTCCCCATGTATCTGATCCTCCAACTAAAGGAAACAGCTGCTCCTTATCCATTCTGTCCATGTCCCTCATAATCTTGTACCTCGATCAGATCGCCCTTCAGTCTACTAACCCTACCCTACTAATCAGCCCTTCTGCCTTCAGAGATCCATGGACAAACATGCTAAGACCCCTTTGTTCCATAGAACTTCCTAGTGTCCTACCATTCACTGGGTACTTTGTTGTCAAATTACTCTTTCCAAAGTGTATCACCTCACACTTTTCAGGGTTAAATTCCATCTGCCACTTATCTGCCCATTTGTTCATTCTGTCTATATCTTCTTGTAGCCCAAGACACTCTGCCTCACTGTTCACCACCTGGCCAATCTTTGTGTCATCCGCAAACTTACTAATTGTACCCCTCACATAGTCATCAATGTCATTTATATAAATGATGAATAATAGGGGACCCAACATAGATCCCTGTGGTACGCCATTGGACGCTGGTTTCCAGTCACTAAAGCATCCTTCTGTCATCACACTCTGTCTCCTACAACTGAGCCAATTTTGAATCCACTTTATTAATTATCCTGTGTCCCTTGTGCATTTACCTCCTTTACAAGTTTCCCATGTGGAACCTTGTCAAAGGCTTTGCTGAAATATATATAAACTACATCAACTGCACTACCCTCATCTACACACCTGATCACCCCTCAAAAAATGCAATCAAACTTGTTAGACATGATCTCCCTCTGACGAAGCCATGCTGACTATTCCTGATCAAGCTTTGCCTCTCCAAGTGGAGATAAACACTCTCCTTCAGAAGTTTCTCCAATAGTTTCCCTACCACTGATGTCAGACTCACTGGTCTGTAGTTTCCTGGCTTACCTCTATTATTTAACCTTTCTTAAATAGCAGAACCACATTAGCTGCTCTTCAGTCATATGGCAACTCCCGTGTGGCCAGAGAAGAATTGAAAATTTGTGTCAAAGCCCCTGCAATCTCCTCCCTTGCCTCCCACAGCAGCCTAGGGTACAGTTTATCTGAACCTGGATATTTATCCACTTTTAAGGCTGCCAACTCCAATCACTCCCGTTTTCCTACCCACCTGGGTACTTAGTTCTAATTCAGGAGAATCATGGTCATAGCTCCCAATCAAAGGCCTTTTGGGAATCCAGACTGATTACACCTATTCGATTCCTTATATCCATTCCCATTGTCCTCTCTTCAAAGAATTCAATCAGGTTGGTCAAGCAAGTCTTTTCCTTTTGAAATCGAGTGAAGTGAAAGACCTCCAGGGCATGAACATTAGCCTGGGAAAAGAAATATGCTTTTCTCTGATCTGCATGTATGTGGTCAAGTTATCATGACAAATTGTGCACTATGACCTTGGAATGGTTCAAAGTCTTTTCAGAAACCAGTCACTGATATTCTTTTTTAAAGCTCTGAGCCGATACATTCGAAGATGGGAGGCAATCACCAGATCAAAATGGGAAACTTTTTCTGGAATATTCTGATAAAACATAATGAGGCATGACTCAAACTACATTATCTGTTAATGTGAAAAATGTCTTTCGTATGTCCCTCCTGACCATAAGTTTATCTTTGACTATGTGTACGAGGATGATACCCGATCCAGGCTTCTCTGCCTCTTACTGCAACACAATTGAAAATTCAGGTCGCAAAATTATGATTTAAATGGACAGAGGTGGTCAGAGACGTAGACAGGCATTTACAAATTCTATGCACGAAGTAGGTTCCTTCAGAAAAAAAATCTTGATAGTTTAGTTTTTAATCAGTTTAACCCAATGCATCGGGCCCGGTTTTACCATTTCGATTCTAAGTGCTGAATTTGGGCGCAATTCAGATCCAACTTGGAAACCTGCTCTCAGGTGCCTCCATACGCACACAGCCTAAAAAAAATCGCGAGTCTGAATCGCGCTGTGGGCGGGGCTTATCTCGCCCGAAACTGCTCCTATCGGAGTCTTCAACTGTGCATGCGCAGTGAAAAAGAAAATTGAAAAACGCGCCCCTGTCACATTGCTCCCGGGCCGCAAAAAGCGGATAAAGCGACTCGGGAGTGATGGCCCCCACAGACATCGACCCACCCCCACAACATAACTGTCCCCCTTATTCCCGGATCCCCCCCCCCCACTATCAAGACCGATCGTAACCCCCTGCCCCCCTTTCCCCCCACCAATCGCACACAGGGTGGCAGTGGACCACCCTGCCCCTGCTTCCCTGCGCCCTCCCCACCAGAGATCCATCTGGCCTCCCTCCCCCCCACCTGAGAATGATCGGGCCGTCCTCTTCCTCCCCACCCCTCCCCCACCAGAGAGCGATTGGGCCTCACTCCCCCCCCTCCACCAGAGAATGATCGAGCCTCCTTCCTCCCTCCTCCCCCGTCAGAGAACCATCTGGCCTCCCTTCCCCGCCCCCCCCACCCGCCCCCCCCAGCAGAGCTACATCTGACCCGCATCCCTCCTCCCTCTCCCCCACCAGAGAATGATCGGGCCTCCCTCCTCCCCCACTCACCAGAGAATGATCCGGCCCGCCTCCACCCCCCCCCCACCCCCAACCTCCCCACCCCCAACCTCCCCACCCCCAACCTCCCCACTCCCACCACCGATCTGAGTCAGAGAGCCACTGGAAGCTCTGAACCTACCTCTTCAGAAGCTGGAGCGCCCAAAACAGACCTTTGTCGAGCATTTCTGTTTCGTGCTGAATCTGGTCGGGCGAACGTGATGGTAAAGGGGGAAATGTTGGTAAAGTTGGGCGAGCAGCCCATTAATTCAATTTAAATGCATGCAAATGCATTTCGGGCACATTTCGGATCACGGCCATTTTCGGGCCTTAGTAAAGTGGGCATCTGCACAGGCGTGCATCGCGCTAATCGCCTCACGCCCGACTTTATCAAGTTTTAACGCCCGCAATGGTAAAATCGGGCCCATCATGTCTGACTCTATACAAAGGCAGAAGATTCCTCTGGCATCCCTAATAGATCATTTTGGCTGTCAGGAAACTCCAACTGCTCTCCGATGTTATCACAAATCCTTATCTAATAATAACATTGAGATGTGATTAACTTTGCGGGGCAATATTCAAATTCTATCACAACTTTAAACGTGCGAGGGTGAGGTAAAAAATATGCGTGTTAAGTATGAGATAGAGGTTGTGCGTGGGTAAGTTTTGTGTTGTGTTTAATTGAACAGTAGCAGAGGCAAGTTGTGCAGTTTTTGAGATACGGCACATGCATTCACTGAATGTGGCCACTAATCTGAGTTCATCAAACTTCTCCATCTCGTTTCTTGGAGTCCTGGCTGACCCGTGTGGCTATCCATTCCCACTGCCCTGCCACCATGCACCTGCAGGTGGGCTTCACTCCCCTTGAAGAAAAAATATATCTTCCTCTTTTTTATTTCCCTACAGTGTAGCATCCAAAAGCTTTGGTGCATACTCTCTTCCATGGTCAGCCATTCTTTATTCTTTCCCAGGTCAGATACCGTAGCATGCCTTCCAGCACATGCTCCAGCCACAATGCACTTCCCCTTGAAGAGACATTGACTAACTTTAAGTAATGCAGGCTAGCTTAAAGATACTCATGACTTTGGGCCCCCTGCTGATGCCTTGGGATTAAACACAATTTCTAAATTTGCTGAAAATATTTACTTGATCAACCTCATTGAATTATTTGAAAAGAAAACAGCAAGAGTAGGCATGGGTAGATGTAATAAGTCAAGCTTTCCGAAAGGCTTTCCATAGGGAACTACATAATGGGCAAGATTTTATACGGCCCCCCCCCACAGTGTGGCGAGGGCAGCCCATCATTGGCCAAAGGCGGGATCTTCTGACCCCACCACTGTCAATGGGGTTTCCAATTCGATGCACCCCCCTGCCACCAGAAAACCCATAGCGGATGTATGCTGCCAACGTGATCATAAGGTCCCGCCGGTGAAAATGGCTGGAAAATTGCAGCCAATATCCTTGATGAATAAGGTTAAGTTTAAGTTTAAGAATTAGTGTCACAAGTAGGCTTATATTAACACTGCAATGAAGTTACTGTGAAAATCCCCTAGTCGCCACATTCCGGCATCTCTTCGGGTACACTGAGAGAAAGTTTAGCATGGCCAATGCACCTAACCAACATGTCTTTCGGACTGTGAGAGGAAACCAGAGCACCCAGAGGACACCCACGCAGACAAGAGGAGAATGTGCAGATTCCACACAGTCACCAAAGCCAGGAATCGAACCCGGGTCCCTGGCACTGTGAGACAGCAGTGCTAACCATTGTGCCACCGTACCATCCATGGAGTCAGAAGAAAGAAGCAGAATGGATAGCTAGTTAGCAGCAAGGCAGAAAAGAAAGAGTATTGGTAAAAAGTAGCTCTTCAAAAGCAAAAGTTGATAAATGAGGTACCACGAGAATCATTGCTGGAACCATGATTAAGAATTTATATTAACATTGGAAATAAAACAATTTTCAAATTTACTGACTGACACCAAATTGGGTGGGGTAATTGCAGAGAACTGCAAAACATTACAAGAAAACAGTGAAGATTGTGGATAATCATTATAATGAACAGGCACTACAGAGTATGTGTCCTGTCCACATTACACTGAACCAAGATTGGTTAATTGTGTCTGGTTTTGCCATTCTTGGATTCAAACTTCAACATCGAACTGTTTCCAATTGCTAACACAACTCCTTCAATCTACCGTTCTCAATTTAGTCATCTTACCACTTTGCACCTTTTCCTAACCCACTTAGAGATATAAAATATTCTTTCAACCTCCAGATGTGTGTATTTTAAGACACGAAGAGAGGTCATACGACATGTAGCGGGCTCCCTCTTTTTAACTCCACTCGTGGGCTTATTTTAGGTTTGGTTCTCCGTTACCAATGCCCGAGTGATTTTCTCTCTCGCCGATGGAACAACGGCCACCTTGCGCTTACTTCACTAGAGTAGCGCTCCCAAGAGAGAGAAAAGGAAACTGCTGCCTATCTACTACCTGGCAGCCTTTCCTGAGTGGGCGGGTTCGAATCGCCCAGAGTCCCCTCGGTTCTCGACTCCGGAATTATGGTAAGGGATATTAAAATGTGACCTGACCAGAGATAGCTGATGAGAAAATGAAAGAGCAAGATGGGCTCCAATCGAGTTCAAATCATATATCTTTTATTAAACACCAAAATTAAACCTCATCAACACCAGAAAACAACATATAGTTATCTTATACTCTATAACTATGAGAACAAAAACTAAAAGGGCACAACGTCAATTCTAATTTTAAACAGTGTTAGCAATATCTTATACTATGAAAAGGTTCATGCACCCACCATTCCCACAAAAGCCTCCACTGCTATGTTACCCTCGGGAACTTCACGAATTACTAGGAAATACTCAGTTGAGCTGACCTTGACCTTCTGGGCTGGCTGTGTGCTGGAAAACTGCTCTCTGCAACACAGTTCAGGAGGGTGAGAGAGTTGCCATGCTGGTCCGAAGAGAAAAGAGAGAAAATGGCTGCAAAACCACACTTTTTAAAGTTCAGATTTCAAAAGTCCCGTGAGCTCCGCCCCGACCAGCAATTGCAAGAACAATGGTCCTAGATCGCTATCAGCTCCTGTGATAGCACAGTCCATTGAAATCACAAATGGCTGAGACTGCCTTGTCCAGTATGAATGACCCATCGATGTTCCTAATCACTTTACCGGGGCTTACAGATTGTTTTCCCATCATGGAGATGGGTTTCTCCTTACTGCTGGATAGCCCCATTATCATATCTATTGTATCTTATCCAGGTATATTGTGGCTGGTATTGATCTTCCAATCTCGATGCAGGTCTAGTCTGGTGACGTCATCTGCTCCCTTTGTGATTCAGTTAACCTAATCAGCAGCCCATCTGGACTGTGACTGTGAATTTGACTGGAGGCAGGCAGGGCTGAGCCTGCTGGGAGAAAACAGCCAGTTTCTGCAGCCAAACGTGGCCACTTCTACCATTTAAATGGTCAATGTGCGTTTTACAGTCCTGATATGCGTTGGTGTTGCCCAAAAACTTACAGACACCAGGTTATAGTCCAACAGGTTTATTTGAAATCACAAGCTTTCAGAGCACTGTTCCTTCGTCAGTTCAACTGATGAAGAAGCAGCTCTCTGAAAGCTTGTGATTTCAAATAAACCTGTTGGACTATAACCTGGTGTCATACGACCTTTCATCTTGACCACCCCAGTCCAACACCGGCATCTCCACATCATGGCCACTATTTTAAGACAGTTAAAAAGTTTCCTCTTTTTCAGTCTGAAAAATTTGATTTCCCCATCATTTATTCCTTATTTTGTCATTCCTGGATCTGGTTTTGGGTCTAACCAATTTCAACCACCTTCCTGCACCATCACACCCCCTCCCCTCACCACCTGCAGGCTGCTTATTTAGCAGCTCTACCATTCCTGCACTCTTCAATCCAAGCTTGCTTCCTTCATTGCTTAAGTGGACATATCGTAGGTGGCATGGTGGCACAGTGGTTAGCACTGCTACTGTACAGCACCAGGGACCCAGGTTCAATTCCAGCCTCGGTCATTGTCTGTGTGGAGTTTGCACTTTCTCCCAGTTTCCTCTGGGTGCTCTAGTTTCCTCCCACAGTCCAAAGATATGCGGGTTAGGTTGATTGGCCATACTAAATTGACCCGAGTGTCAGGGGGATTAGCCAGGGTAAATGTGTGAGGTTACGGAAATAGGGCCTAGATGGAACTGCAGTCAGCACAGACTCGATGGGCCAAATGGCCTCCTTCTGCACTGTCGGGATTCTATGATTCTATGATCCCTATCCTGACTATCCACCTACTGTTAATGTGCCCATTTCTTTCTATAAGTGAATCAATTATCTTGAAACCGATACCAGCTCATGGCTGCAAGTAAAATATTAACAGATGAATGAAAGTGTCATTTAACAATAACATTCATCATAAAACAGGCATATTGTCTCAAAACCTTCAATACATTTTATTGTGCCTGTTCTTTTCAGAGACTGAGAACTGAATTACTTTTGATGGACAGAATATACGTAGATTTTACAGGAAGTGCGACAAAACTTTTAAGTAGCATTTCATGTAAAATTTACAGTCTCAAGCAATTTAAATGCAAATATTTTGTAATATGCAATTATTTAAAAAAGGCTGAAGGGTAAATTAGTCTTGATGAACGGAAATGACAAAACAATTTTCAATGAATAAACTATTTTAATTATGCCGCTGCAATATATGATAGTTTTCTCTTTAATAAACCACTATTTAACTTTGATGAGAACTTAGTTTAATTAAATAATTTTAGAGAGTAAATTTTACATTGGGTATTCACAGAGCACGCGAAGCACAAGTTATCCTTTCCCATTCATGAGAATGCACACAATTTAAATATTATGGCATCTGTCCTCTTTGAGGGGGCACTGACATGCATCAATGGATTTGTGACCTTGTAATATTATTTTACACGTAAGGATGGATCATACGTGCAAAGTTGTTTTAAACATCCACGCTGATTAAACAAAAATGAATCATTTATTAGGAAATCGTATCCAATTACCTTTAGCCTTGCTGTGGTTTTCGATTTGTTTATGTTGTGGCATTGAAACAATGACAATGCTTTACTGATGGATATGAAGAGATTAGGCGTTAATGCACAGAGGAGAATATATTTCTGAATGTCACTATATGTGGAATGAAATTCTTTGGATATTACTTCAAAACAGTTCATAATCTGTCTACATGCTTGAGTTGACACCCACCTAGCACTATACTGCAGTCTCGGATATTTGAAGATGAACCTCCAGAATATTGCTGAGACTTGGGAGAAAAAGCAGCTTCCAAAATTGTCTCCTTCAGACACTTCCATCCATTTATGATAAAATGTTGATAATAGGGAAAATTATGGCTGGAATGAATACTGTCAGGGCAGTGGAGGCACTGATGAAGGACTGGAAGATTGGGGGAATGCTCTCTTCATCAATTTTGGGAGCCCCCTGCCACATTTGAGGCCCACCTTCCCGAATGAGCTCCCATTAGGGCTCCAGTCGCTTTGGAGATTAGAGCATGTCTCCACACCCAAGCACGAGACACAGCAATGGGCACAAGGGGCATAGGGGGTGGCTGGGAATGACATGGGCGGTGGGGAGAGGGGGGAGTGGCTTTGCATGAGGTTGACCATTGCCACAGTGGACCATCTTTGATTAGCATTCATAATACTAAAAATTAAAGTGGAAAACATTTATCATATGTGCTTTCCTTCAGGATCAGGTCATGTCAGGAGCCTTTGTTTGTCCAGTAGATTATGTAATGCAATCTTCAAGAAAGCACCTGACCAGAATTGGCAAAACACTTCAATGCTTCAAAATGGATACTTATATAAAATGTACATGGAGGAAATACATGACTGCTAATGGCATTCGACAACCTTCGCATGAGTACTACATATTACCGGATCTGCAGAAAAAGATGACTTAAACTCGAATAAAGACCCCATAAATAGTTACAGAGTTACAGAGGGACTCTGTAACTAAGTTACAGAGGGACTCTGTAACTAAGTTACAGAGGGACAGAGATAGGATGCAAGACTGGGCGGAGAAGTGGCAGATGGACTTCAACCCAGATAAATGCGTAGCGGTCCATTTTGGCAGGTCAAATGGGGTGAAGGAGTACAATGTAAAGGGAAAGACTCTTAGTACTGTGGAGGATCAGAAGGACCTTGGGGTCCGGGTCCATAGGACTCTAAAATCGGCCCCGCAGGTGGAGGAGGTGGTTAAGAAGGCGTATGGTGTGCTGGCCTTTATCAATCGAGGGATTGAGTTTAGGAGTCCGGGGATAATGATGCAGCTATATAAGATCCTCGTCAGACCCCACTTGGAGTACTGTGCTCAGTTCTGGTCGCCTCATTACAGGAAGGATGTGGAAAAGATTGAAGTGGTGCAGAGGCGATTTACAAGGATGTTGCCTGGATTGAGTGGCATTCCTTATGAGAATAGGCTCAGGGAGCTCAGTCTTTTCTCCTTGGAGAGACGTCGGATGAGAGGAGACCTAATAGAGGTATGTAAGATGTTGAGAGGCATAGATCGGGTGGACTCTCAGAGGCTTTTTCCCAGGGTGGAAATGGCTGCTATGAGAGGACACAAGTTTATGATGCTGGGGTGTAGGTACAGGGGAAATGTTTGGGGGAAGTTTTTCACACAGAGGGTGGTGGGCGAGTGAAATCGGCTGCCGTCAGTGGTGGTGGAGGCAAACTCAATAGGGTCTTTTAAGAGACTCCTGGATGAGTACATGGGACTTAATAGGATGGAGGGTTACAGGTAGGCCTAAAAGGTAGGGATATGTTCGGCACAACTTGTGGGGCCGAACATGTTTTGTGCTGTAGTTTTCTATGTTTCTATGTTTCTAAATAACTGAGTCTTCACTCAAAAGTAAAACAACCTAACAGAGGACCCTCCCTTCATAGATTAAATCAAATCCTAAAGTAGTTCTGAAATTTCACTTTGTTGCATACAATTAAATAGGTCAGCAATAAGATTTACAGTAATATTCATATGTTTTACATATTTACACTTTATTTATATGCGTATCTACTTGTCACATTTTAGCATTCTTAACACTTTAGCCTTTGAGGAATTTTGGGTTAATTCATGTTAAGACATTCCTAGTAAATTAAGTTAATAACAGAAGTGATTAAATTCACACAAGGAAGGGGAAAGGGTCACGCTAACTTCAGTCACTAGATTAAAGAATAAACAACAGCGAATCAGTCATCAGTTTTCAGCCTAATTTTCTTTCCCATGGCTGTCGATAGAAAAGAAAGTCAGACAGGGTGTAGAATAGACCCCCAATCTGCTGTTGGCCATTTTTTTTTAACAATAAAAATTAAAATTATCTCCATGCTACATGAAAAAGCTGAGTCCAGATGAGGAGTATGATAGAGAGTTGTTTTTTGCATACAAATCAGTTTGAAAAAATGGGTTGGATTTGCCTGGGGGACAGTTTTGCCACTAAAAGGGGTTTGCATTGATTAAAAATGTACAATGTTCTCCTGATAGTAACTCTACTACACAAAGGCAGCCCACCACTATGTAGAGAAATACAGTGGTGCTGCTCCATACAGACCTTCAATAGCAGCACTAAATGTTCAAAAGGGGGCTTGAAGATTTAAAAGAAAATTGAAGAAATGTTTCTGAGCAGGATTCATCAATCTCACTCACCCCAACCCCACTGCCAGGGAGAACTGAGAATTTGGTGCTTAGTTTAATTCACTGCAGCGGGACTGGAAAATCCCAGACATGTTGAAGGTCACAGGTTTCTGGCATATGACTGAGTTGCAATCCCTTCCAGATCAGATGTGTGGATCGAAGAGAGCAATAAATGGCCAGTACTAGACCTTTTTCCTATGGCCATAATGCAGCGCCACCTTTCTTCTATCCATAGCTGAGATTGATCATGTTTCAAGCTGAATCCAGGGAATTTGCTTGGCTATCCTGGCCTTGCAACTCCACATAGATTGAACAGTTCAATTCTCAGGTGGGGGCAAGATGGTCATTCCTATCAGCAGTTTGAGAGGTCGGAGCCTTTTGGTAGGGCTTCTTGCCTATCTTCCTCCTTCACTTGCTCCACACTACCTGATATAGGTGTGACAAGGGCTGTGGTTTTGCTAATATATTCCCAGAGTATTTGCACATTATGCTGCACTAACCTAACTCATTTGGACATATTGAAAGTGTTGGGATGTATGGTGGCCAAGGAGAGATGGGGTGATAGGATGAGGAGGCGAGAATGGTTCCTAGATAAGTGTTGGCAAGTTTAATTGACAGCCAATAAAATCATAAGAAATAGGAGCAGAGTCCACCGTGGCATTTGATAAGGTAATGGCTGATCTGATTGTGGTCTTAACTCCACTTTCCTGCCAGTCCTTCATCAACCCTTGGATTGCCTTACAGATCAAGATTCCATCTATCTCAGCTTCTAATACATTCAAGGGTCCAGCATCCACTCTTGTTTGTGGATGGGAATTACAAGGACTAAGGACCCCCTGATAGAAGAAATTCCTCCCCATGCCATCTTAAATGGGAGACTCCTCTTCCCCCTGGTTGTAGATTCCTAGAAGCATTATCCCCTCAACAGCTATCCTGTCAAACCCTCCAGTATCTTATCTATTTCAATAAGATCGCCTCTCATTCTTCTAAACTCCACTGTATATACGCTCAACCTGCTCAACATTTCCTCACAAGATAACCCTTTTATCCCAGGAATCATCCCAGTGAACCCTCTCTGAACTTCTTTCAATGCAAGTGTATCCCTCCGTAAGTAAGGAGGACAGAACTGTACTTTAGGGGCCCAATATTACCATTGCGTCGCGCCCGTTTTTGGGCGCAAAAACTTGGTAAAGTTGGGTGTGAGGCCATTAATGCGATCTGTGCCCGCATCCGCGCAGATGCCCACTTTGCCAAGGCCCGAAAATGGCCGCAATCCGAATCGCGCCCGAAATGGGCACAACAGCGATTTAAATGTATTTGCATGGATTTAAATTGAATTAATAGGCTGCCTGCCCAACTTTACCAGCATTTCCCCCTTTACCATCGTGTTCGCACGTCCAGATTCGGCGTGAAACAGACATGTTTGGCAAAGGTCCGTTTCGGGCGTGCCAGCTTCTGAAGAGGTAAATTCAGAGCTTCCAATGGGTCTCTAACTCAGATCGGTGGTGGAGGGGGGAAGGAGGCAGGCCAGAACCATTCTCTGGTGAGGGGGGGGGGGGAGGGAGGAGGGAGGCCAGATCATTGTCTGGAGGTGGGGGAGGGTGGGGGGGGGGGGGTTGGAGGGAGGCCTGATCATTGTCTGGTGGCGAAGGAGTGGGGTGGGGGGGGGGGGTTGGAGGGAGGCCTCATCATTCTCTGGTGGGGCGGGCGGGAAGGAGGCGGGTAAAATGTATCTCTGATGGGGAGAGGGGCCCAATCGCTCACTGGTTGGGGGTGGAGGGGAGGGAGGCCAGATGGATCTCGGTGGGAGGGGCGGGGGAGGGGGCAGGGGGGTCCGCTGCCACTCTGCGGATGATCGGTGGGGGGGGGGAGGGGAGCAGGGGGTCGTGATCAGTCTGGGTAGCGAGGGGATGGGTGGATAAGGGGGACAGTTATGTTGTGGGATGGGGCGATGTCTGTGGGGGCCGTCACTCCCGGGCCACTTTATCCGGTTTTTGCAGCCCGGGAGCGATGTGACAAGGGCGTGTTTTTCAAATTTTTTTTCTCACTGCACATGCGCAGTTCAAAGCTCCGATCCTTGCTGCAGCGATTCGGGCGTGATAAGCCCCGCCCACAGCGCAATTCAGACTCGCAATTTCTTTTTCAGGCTGAGTGCATATGGGGGCGCCTGGGAACAGTTTCCCAAGTCGGATCTGAATTGCGCCCAAATTCAGCACTTAGAATCAAAATGTTAAAATCAGGCCCAAGGTGTGATCTCACCAACATCCTGTCACGACTTCCTTATTTCTATATTCCATCCCCCTTGCAACAAAAGTCAATAGTCCGTTTGCCTTCCTAATTACCTGCTGTACTTGCATGCTAACATTTTATGAGTTGTCTTCAAAGATTATTTATCTCCAACCCTGAGAACTCAAGGAGAATCACAAGTCATGGAGCTGAAATACTCATGCGGTTCGTCCAATAATCCATTTTAACTTCAGCAGAAGTTGAATAGAAACACTGGAAAATGGGCATACTGAGATTTCTGCAGAGTACATAGAATTGGGGGTGGGAGATGGTTAGTGTTGCACATCGGCCAGATAACCAAGTGGAAGAAAGGACAATACAAAATAATTTTAAATCATGAAGGCTTAAACTTACTGAAAATACTGAGCCAATTTCCCCTGCATAATAGGTACTAACAACAATAACCTTTGCCTTTGACACAATAAAATGCCTCAAGGTGCTTTGTAGTAGCATTATGGAGCAACATGAGACATCCAGCCACATAAGTCAATATTAAGGAAAATTGCCAAAATGCACACCTTGGTAGGTTTTAAGGCATGTCCTAAAGGAGGAAAGCCAGATACAGAGAGAATTTCAAAGCTTAAGGCTGAGGAAGTTCAAGAGATAGTCACCAAAGCAGCACTTTTTAAACTGGGGTACTTAAGAGACCCTAATTAGATTAGTGCAGCTATCTTGGAGAGTTGTTGGGTTGGAGGATATTACAAAGACAGGGAGGAATGATGCCATGAAAGGATTTAACAGCAAGGATGAGAATTTTAAAATTGAGGTGATACTCAAACGGGAGCCAATGTGGGGAAGGGCACACAGCGGTTGTGGTAACATGGCCCCTTTTCAGAGGCGATCCTTTGAGAGCCATATGTTTGGGTTGGCCCTTATGGAGAGGCCGTATGGAAAGCCGAGTGAATCGGGAGCCAGTAGAGCCCTAGAGGAATAGAACAGCACTGAGGGTGGAAGCTTGTTTTCAACGTAGGGGAGAGCACTCCCAAGAAATTTGCCGGTGCAGAAATTACATATGTTTCCATTGTAAAAGGAGGGATCTTTTACAGGCATGGTGGAGAATGAAGCAGCCAAGAGAAACATGATGGTTAGTTTAATTCTGTTAAATAAACTGGATGAGGGGACTAACAGGGGATTGAGCCGGACTCTATGGAAAGGCATATTGGGAAGCTGAGCCAATCGGGAGCAAGGGTGCATTTTCTGGGACAGGGAGGAACCTCAGTTGGAGCCAGGGAGGAGAAGAGAGTAGGCCTGTGTTGCAGTTCTGTCAGATCCTTATCTTGTATATATATTATTGTTAATAAATTAATTATTACTTGAAGGTATATTGAATCGTCTTCGACTTTATAACAATGGTGATGGGTTAAGGTGATTTTGTGCAAGTAAGGACACATGTAGCAGACTGTTGAATGATCTCAGTTTTAAAGAAGATAGAATGTGGGAGATAGAAAATGCTGGAAAGACTCAGCAGTTTTGGTAGCATCTGTGGAGAGAGAATCGGAGTTTTGAGTCCATATGGTTTTCCATCAGAGCTCTAGGACAAAGGAATTGAGACACATATTTGATTTGATTTAATTTGATTTGATTTTGGTTTGATTGATTTGATTGTCACATGTATTAGCATACGCGCTATACAGACAAAGCATACCGTTCATAGAGAAGGAAAGAGAGCAGAATGTAGTGTTATAGTTGTAACTCGGGTGTAGAGAAAGATCAGCTTAATGCGAGGTAGGTCCATTCAAAAGTCTGATGGCAGCAGGGAAGAAGCTGTTCTTGAGTCAGTCGGTATGTAACCTCAGAGTTTTTTATTTTTTTCCCGATGGAAGAAGGTGGAAGAGAGTATGTCAGGGGTGCATGGGATCTTTAATTATGCTGGCTGCTTTTCTGAGACAGCAGGAAGTGTAGACAGTGTCAATGGATAGGAGGCTGGTTTGAGTGATGAACTGGGCTTTTTTCATGACCCTTTGTAGTTTCTTGTGGTCTTGGGCAGAGCAGGAGCCATACCAAGCCGTGATACAACCAGAAAGAATGCTTTCTATGGTGCATCTGTAAAAGTTGATCAGAGTCATACTGGACGTGCCAAATTTTCTTTGTCTTCTGAGAAAGTAGAGGAATTGGTGCATTTTGTCAATTATAGTGTCGGCATGGAGGGAGCAGATCATTGGTGCTGATCTGGACACCTTAAAACTTTAAGCTCTCGACCATTTCTACTTCATCCCCATTGATGTAGACAGGGACATGTCCTCCACTATGCTTCCTGATGCTTCTTTGAGGAAGAGATTATTGCTATCACAGCAGTTCACCAGATTCTCTATCACTTTCCTGTACTTAGTCTCGTCATTTTTGAGATCCGACCCACTACGGTGGTGTCATCAGCAAACTTGAAAATCGAGTTGGAGGAGAATTTGGCCACACAGTCATAGGTGTATAAGGAGTATAGTAAGGGGCTGAGGACACGGCCTTGTGGGGCACTGGTATTGAGGATGATCGTGGAGGAGGTGTTGTTGCCTATCCTTACTGATTGCAGTCTGTGGGTTAGGAAGTTCAGGATCCAGTCGCAGAGGGAGGAGCTGTGCCCCAGGCCAGAGAGTTTGGAGATGAGTTTCATAGTAATAATGATGTTGAAGGGGAGCTGTAGTTAATAAATAGGAGTCTGAGATAAGTATCTTTGTTATCTAAGTGTTCCAGGGTTGAGTGCAGGGCCAGAGAGATGGCGTCTGCTGTGGACCTGTTGCAGTGGTAGGCGAACTGTAGTGTATCCAGGCTATCTGGGGGGCTGGAATTGATCCATGCCATGACTAACCTTTCGAAGAAGTTCATTATGATGGATGTCACAGCCACCGGACGATAGACATTAAGGGATGCTGCTTGGCTTTTCTTTGGTCCTGGGATGATGGTCATCTGTTATGTTAGAATCAGCTGCCTAAACAATTGTGGAGAGGTTGATTGACAATTATTTTGACTGTGAACACTAATTAAAGAGGCTGCATGCACTTTGGTGGTGAGTACATGAATTTCCAAACAGGTCCTCTCCTAACAGGAATTAGCTGAATTGGAGAAAACAAGTTGTTGCTGAGAGTTTTAAGTGTTGCTTAAATGTTGTAGACAGCTTTCACCATACACGTACTGCTGGAGGCTCAAAGAGAAATGTTGAAATACTTTGGGACACTTTGATAAAACTTCACTGACACTCAAACAAAATTAATTCCAGAGATCAACTGCTTCCCCATTGCTGGCACAGGACATGCCTGTTCCTCTGAACCTCCTCCACCAAGATCTCCAGACTGCGTCCAAGAACCTGTGCGCCCTCTCACTCAGTTCCTGATCGCTCCTGAAAAATGCCATTGTGTGTCAGCCAGCCCACTTCACACCATCAGTGGAAGTTTCCGCGAACATTGTCTCTAGTCAGCACCAAGGTTTTATCATTTCCCAGCAAGGTCAAATCATTGGTGATTGGCAATTGGGCCAAAGTTGTAAAACTAGACTTGCAAACAGGGCTTCTTAACATTAAAAGTATTTCCATTTCACCAAAATGACACCACCCCCTAGAGTATTTTCAATAGGTGTTGTGAAATTTAAGGAGATACTGGTCACTGCAGGAGCCAACAATGACAAGTAGAAATATTGTTTTTTTTTCAAAGTAAAATCAAAATACCTTTAAGGCATGAGGGGCAGTGGGAAGGGAAATGTTGTAGATTATATTTTATGAAAGGAAAACTTTTTAATAGAGCTGCCTGTTTGATATTTGTGGATGAGTCCAAACCAAAAGTAAATATGTAAGTTAATGGTGGCAATTCACTGGCCTCTTAAGTCCCAGGCACTAATCCCGCTGGGCCGGTGAATTCAGCAAGAGGCTCAAAACGGGATTTGTTCTAGGCATCAATCAGATTGCGATGCTCTTGGCCATTTTCAGCTGACTGTGATCAGAATCTCATCCAGAAGGTGTGAGAACCTGATCAGAACTAATTTACATTTGTTTAAATCTTATCAGTGTGATTAAAGTCGAATGCAGTGGCCTCCGGGTATGCTCCCACCCCCACAGTGGAACGTCACATGGAAACAAACTACAGATCCCTAAAAGTGGGGACCAGGTGTCATGGACCCCAAGCGGGAAGCGAGGAGATGAATACCATCTGTACACGTACCCCCAGGGTACTGATGTGCAAAGCAGCAGTGTCACGATGCAGAGGGAGGTCCTTCAATGGAGGTGGGGGTTGGCAGGCCTTGGGCTGGACTGGAGCTAATCAGGTCGGGCATCTCCCCTATGGCTAGTCTTCAATCTGTTGCTTTAAAAAGCTTTGAACTCTCTCCCAGCATGTCTATTTCAAAGAGCTGTAAGGTTCAAGTTGAAAGTCTTCTCTCTGTTGCTTTGAAAAGCTTTAAAGTGCTTTGTTTACATTCCATTTCATGCCCTATTAACTTTTACGAGCCCCTGGATTTGCTGAGATGCTCAAAATCTTTTAACTGCCTTGTATACATTCCATTTCAAGCTCTATCAACATTTGTAAGCCTCTTGAGTGACATCAGCAGGCTCTTTCGAAGGAGGAAATAGCTTTGTTTGTTTATTTAGCATTTCATGGTCCATTAGCTCTGAAGTGCTTTTTTTTGAGCAGGTGCCCTTTCAGATCATTTTTTTCTCAGTGTTTTTTATTTCAACCTCTCATGCCTGAACAGCAGGTTTACACTGGAGGTAATTTTCCACCATACAAGCAGTTGGCACCACTCAGACATTAAAGTGCAAGGCTCCTCAATGAGGATACTCTTGCAGCCACTTTTGAGTTCTCTGGATAGACATGATGACCGCACCTAGGACCTAGAGGCTATTGGCTGGACAATCCAATGACACTGGCCAGTGTCACTGGACTGTCTGGCAGTGCCATCACGGTAAGAAGTCTCACAACACCAGGTTAAAGTCCAACAAGTTTATTTGGTAGCAAATACCATAAGCTTTCGGAGCACTGCTCCTTCGTCAGATGGAGTGGAAATGTGCTCTCAAACAGTGCAAACGGACATCTCCACATCATGAGTGCCATCATGGCCAGTTTGGCACTGCCAAGAGGTGGGGCCTGAGGGGGAGCCTAAAGTGGGGGGGGGGGGGGGGGGGGGGAGGGGTGGGTTTCTGAACAAAAGGCCTGAAGGGGGGCTTGAAGGGCGGGTCTGAAGGGAGCAGAAGGGAGCTGTCGTTCACTTGGGGGTGCACTGGTACTGAAGATTGAGGTGGGGGGCGGGGGGGGGGGGGGGGGAAGCTTTGCTGATGCCGGTGACTGTGGGGAGCTTTTGCCAATGAGAAGTGGGGTGGGAGGGCTTTGTAGTGTTATTCTGAGATCGGGGGCTGTTTTTAAAGGAGGAGTTCTTGCTGGTGTCCTTAGGTCCTGTACATCTCATTCACAGTGCAAATCACCCCAAGCTCCAAAAGAATGTCGAAGTATGGATGGATTGCAATCGGGGATTGGAAACTGAAAGGATTCTGATAGAACACCTGATTGGAATCACACTGCGTTTCCCACCAGAGATCATACTTACATTTTTTTTTGGGAGAACTGAATCCAATATTTCTTTCAATTTCAGTTCTCCCAAAAAAAAATGTAAGTATGATTCCTCCTTCGAAAGAGCCTGCTGATGTCACTCAAGAGGCTTGCAAATGTTGATAGAGCTTGAAATGGAATGTATACAAGGCAGTTAAAAGATTTTGAGCATCTCAGCAAATCCAGGGGCTTGTAAAATATTTCTTTCAATTTAAACAAAAACTCACCTTGAGACCACTAGAGGCAGTTTGGGATTATAAATTCTGTATAACGTTTTAAAGTGATCCCTGTTCAAAGGCACTCAGGTTTGATCGAGGGACCTGGCATCGGAAAGAGGGGAGGTGCTAACAGCCAAACCCTGCCCTCGCAGCTGAACCCACGTTGCCCTCCCCGTGACATCCATCTGGCAAATGCTCCTCCCCATCCCACCCCTCTCCCCACACTAAAAGAGCCTGACAAAATACAAGTCGTGAAATTAAATTGAAAATTTACCTTTGGAAAGGTGGTTTGAAGAAAAACATAGTAAGGAGTCTAACAACACCAGGTTAAAGTCCAACAGGTTTATTTGGTAGCAAACGCCACCAGCTTTCGGAGCGCTGCTCCTTCGTCAGGTGAGTGGGAGATCTGCTCATAAACATCAAACAGGGCATATAAAGACACAAACTCAATTTACAGAAGGTTGATTGTAAATTGTAAATTGATCTGTAAATTGAGTTTGTGTCTTTATATGCCCTGTTTGCTGTTTATGAGCAGATCTCCCACTCACCTGACGAAGGAGCAGCGCTCCGAAAGCTAGTGGCGTTTGCTATCAAATAAACCTGTTGGACTTTAACCTGGTGTTGTTAGACTCCTTACTGTGTTTACCCCAGTCCAACGCCGGCATCTCACATCTTGAAGAAAAACATACATTTAAAAGTAAAATATATCAAAAAGAACACAAATTTGTCATTAAGGTGGCATCAACAGCACAGGGACATCCTCCAGAGCCAACTTGTTGCATAATCACTGTGACATGTTTGCATAGGCAGATGTAAGTAGGTCGGGAAACTGGCTTGTGCTGCTCTCCAAGTTTCAATTCCATAGAATCATAGAATCCCTACAGTGCAGAAAAGGCCATTCGGCCCATCGAGTCTGCACTGACTCTCCGACAGAGCATCTTACCCAGGCCCTAACCCTCACCCTTTCCCTGTAACTCTACACATTTTCCATGGCAAACCCTTTCCCTGTAACTCTACACATTTTCCATGGCAAATCCATCTTTGGGCACTTGGGCATAATTTACAATGGTCAGTCAGCCTAACCCGTACATCTTTGGACTGTGGAATGAAACCAGGAGCACCCTGAGGAAACCCATGCAGACACGGGGAGAATGTGCAAGTACCATACAGACAGTCACCCAAGGCCAGAATTGAACCCGGGTCCCTGGAACTGTGAGACAGAAGTGCTAACCACAACATTTTGAACAACATTTGGTTCCTACCTGGTCCCTTTATTTCAATTTTCCAGCTTCCACGATTCTTGGAAGTCTTTACTAAAAATGCAACAAAAATGGAGAACGGAAAGTGGTGCAAACAGGAATCATGCAAATATGCAAAGGAGTGGGGGTATCTGAATAGCCCCTGAAAGTAGACACAGGGATCACAATGAATGATTAACCCTGCTCTTTCAAAGAATGCAGACAGGATACAGATCTTATGCTGCTTAATAGTTATGATAGTGGCAGGTACACCAATGTTAAATGCACTGTTAAGTGGTGCTGAGCCTCACCAGGGGTCAGTTCAAACGAGGCTGAAGGAGGAAATTTTTCAGAAAACCATATTTTGTAGCATCAAACATATTTACTTATTGGACTAATTGGCACCACTCATAACGGGCCAACAATGCAGAGGGGCACCCCCGGATGGATATTCGATCGGGTCCCCCCCTGCACAGCTGAAAGACTCGCGAATTTCAAAGACTACGGAAGATCCCTAATCTGCCTAGCAACAGCGCGCAGCTGCATTTTAAACTGGCCAAGGACGATCAGGATCCTTACGAAACGAGACATAGAGTGGGTTATCAAAACCAAGCTATCACTGAAATATTACCAATTCGGCCAAGGCAGACATAAAAATCTGATAAACTAAGATATAAGAATAAAAGATTAGAATGAAATACTCCAGACATCCAACAGGACAGGATGACATTAACACTCAATCTCACAAGCAGGAAACACAGTCACGAAACAATAAGATCAATTCAGATAAGAGGACACATAGAGAAGATAATGGGAAACGCATTTAGACATCGGGGCAGGACCAAGTAATCCCATTAACACGAACACACACCATACAAATGCTAATCGATGAAACTTCCTAGGGACTTTTTAAACTGACAGACCACTTTATACATATTGTAAAAATGCATAATCAAATGTTCCCGCTCGAATTTGAAACTCTATAAAGATACACCGCTGATGTGATTTAATTGAGATCAACGTGGCCAAGCCACTGTTTCTGAGCTGGCTACGGGGGTCTCCCTGGGATCCCAGCAATTGTACAATAAAGACACGCTTTGAACCTTGATTTGCGACTCAACTTCTATTCTGCACTGGTAAAGGGATATTTCCCTACAACAAAATGGCGTAGTCAGCAGGATTTTATATCTGACTTCTGACTGATGGCCACAGTTTGAAAGTCGGGATCAAATTTAAACGAATCTGATACAAATCCAGAGCAGTCAAAGGCGAGTGCAGGTCTCCGTTCAAAGTGAGGTACCTTTAAGGGTTAGGGTTTGTCTGTTTTAAGTATTGTTGTCTTGTAGAACTGTATAATCTTGCCTAAGTTTTTAAATTGAAACAGAAGTCCGCACTAAAGAGGTACAGGTCAGAACGACCGCGTGGAAGAAGGTAAGTAACTTTTAACTTTAATAGGAGTAAAGGACCAGAGGTAAAGATAACAGGTTTTGGGCTATTTGATAACAGGAATTAAGACTAATATAAAGATAAGTACCGCATGCAGAACTAATTGGTGTAACTAACCCAGGATTGTAAATAAAACCGCTGTCTGTGCCAAGGCAATAGGACAAGGGAGTGCTTGACTCAAGGTGCCCTACCCTAAACTGGACGTTAAGAGGAGAAATCTCCCACGCTAAGGTTGGGTTTTGAAGCGGGCGCTAAGAGCCACAGGCACTCAGGGTGCAAGGCACGGACAGTGTAAATCGGGTAACAACACTGACTCTGAAGGGACGAACAACCTCAGAGTCGATACAGTTACTAACTATAACAGGGGCTTTGATAACAGAATACATATGTGTAAGTGTTGAGGAAAAGGGGACCCGATCCATCCTGACCAAGAGACACGACGACGGAGGATCCATTAGGGACCCGGGCGGAGTTTGATAACCTTGTTCGTCTGTAGGGAACACCACAGCCCATAGCAGGATACCCGGTTTTGGGGTAACGGATCAACCCTGCTAGTGGGGGTGGTGGCCGAGCGGGAGGCGTTGTACTTAGAGGGGCTGGGAACAGGGGCCGACAAACCCACTAAACAACCAGCACACATCCCAATAAGACAACACAAAATAGACCAAGCGTGAGGTGTCAGGAATAGTTGGGGGAGCCCAGGGGAAAGAGACCCACTGGGACCCCACTACGAGGCCCTACAGCAATACAGACGGTGCTGGGGCAGTATCAGTGACAGGAGATAAGGGAGAGAGTTGAGGCACTTATACTGTTGGAGCCAGCATACGGGGGTTGCAGGACTGCTAGACAGAAGAATGGCAGACCACGTTGTTAAGGGAGAAACTGCAGTAGCTCTCATTTTGAAGTATCTGTTAGCCAGAGAAGCGATTGTTGCAAAGATGAAACGGAACGGGTGGAACGCATCACAAACTTTAGAAGATCAAAGAAAGTGGGTAGACGGAGTTAAACGGGACAAAACAAAAGTAATGGGAGTAATATTAGTGACCCAGTTAGCTGGACTAATTGAGGAAGTAAATGCCTCAATGGAGGAGAGACACAAAGAGACAGAACAAATTAAAGTATTACAGGAGAGAGTGAGGGAATTAGAACACAGAAGCCACACTGCGGAGATAACGCAGAGATCAGAGGAAACGGACCCTCGGCGCCCATACGAGTCAGTGCAGATACATACAGCCACTCCAGCATCAGAAGAAAACATAGAAAATTATAATCTAGCGCCAGTCACGAGAGGAGGGACGTTAGCACAACCAAAGGCAACCTATGAATTGGTAGAATGGGCTAGTGGCATACCTGCAGATGGATAGGAGAGATCTTAGTTTTTGTATTTCAGTGTGTTTGTGAGATCTGGTAGCTTGTCGAATGTAGGTGGTTGTTGTTGTAATTAGATTGAGAGCAGGGAGCTCTTTGTTCCTGTGGAATGTTTGCTACAGGCAGTGGGTGCAGTACATTGCACCTTGGTTTAGCCTCAGGGGGCTGGGAGAGTGTTAAAACTGTTAAAGATTAAAGTGATAGGATTTCTTGAATTTACTTCTGTTTTGAGTTAATTACAGTTTGGAAGAAAGAAGAATAAAAGCGATTGTCTTAATCAATGTTCTGTATTCTCTTTGAATGTTTTACACTCATCCCAGTCTGAAATGATAAGTTTGAATGAAAAAGGATGTACTGTGGAATGACTTTTGGAAGCTTCCATGTGTATGTGTGTGTGTGTTTAAACAAAGTGGTTGCGTGGATGCTTTGTTGTTGTTTGTTTTAATGTTAAGAAAGGATTTAAACCTTGGAAGGAAGCATGTGCTCTTTCCTTTGTCTTGAAGTAGAAATTATAAGAGTTAGTTGAGGAGTTAAGAGAAGAAAATAAGTTATTTTGTGGAAAGGTAGAAAAGCAGGAACAAAAGACTGAGGTCTATGAATTAGTTTAAAGTATATCAAGTCAGTGAAATACAGTATTAATCGCAGAATATCGCGATTTGCGAACGTCAGATAGTTTAGTATTCTGAACTAGTTAAAATTATGTACTGCCGTCGGAATTTCATGAGCCATCAAGGTTCAAGGTTTGCCAAATATAAAAGCACTGCAAAGCTTAAAACCTAGCCAGTTAAGAAACCAAAATGTTCCTAATCAAATAACTGGTATGTATTGTACCTGCTTTGATTTTGATTCGGCGCCTGTTACTTTTCCTAGAGTGCGGGGGTTTCGATCTGGAGCTCAGTTTAAAAAAAAGAAACGGCTTAAATTAAAAGGGTTTGGATATCACGGGTACGATGTGTAAAGTGGTATGATACAACTGCCGCTTGATTATTTTTATTATACAGTATAGCACTGCCATATAGACACAAGAATAACATCAAATCCTGAAAAGCCTTAACCAACTTTGTATGATATATTCATATACTATATTGGGTATTGATAAAGACATAATTATTTTGTGAAGTACTGTGGTGTAGCGCTTGCACGCAAACAAATGATCAAATTAGAGACAGTGTAAGAGTACTCATATAAAGATCGGAACTGTATGGCATGTGATTTTAATGGGGAAAGCGATGTCTTTTGATAAGATTACATACAAATGAATGGATGTCCAATTGCAGCCAAAAAAGGCCAGTACAAAGTGTTATTTAATTCACACTAAGCTTGCTATGGATGGGGGATGCCAATTCAAGTTGATTCGGACCAGGGAACACATTTCACAGGAAAGGTTCTGAAAAACATTTGCCAACTATTAGGAATAAAACAAAAATTTCACATCCCCTATCACCCACAAAGTTCCGGGATGGTGGAGAGGATGAATCGGACTCTAAAAATAACAATGGCAAAAGCAATGCAATCCTCAGGTAGAAATTGGACAGAAGTCCTACCTGCAGTTCTGATGAGGCTTAGGGCGACCACAAATCGAACTACCGGCTTGACTCCATACGAGCTGATGACCGGGCGAGCAATGCACTTACCCGAAAACATTATTACAGGCTGGACAGATGTGGGTCCGATAAAAGATAGGATCCGACAATACATCCGAGACCTTAGCACCCAATTGAAGGGGATGCGCCGGTCCGTAATTTCTAATCAGGCACAGGTCGACGCAGAGGGGGACTCAGAAATATTACCAGAAGTCCCAAAAGCCGGGAGCCGGGTATTAACAAAAGTGCTTCCTGCAAAACCAGGATTTTCCCCAAGATGGCACGGACCTTACGAGGTCATTATTAGCGGAGATACCTGTGCCTGTATAGATATAAGGGGACAGGGGGTCTGGAAACACTGGACCCAATTAAAACTATATGAGGACAAATGAACTAAAAAAATACCGTTTTGCTCATTCAACTTCCACAGGAACCAGGACCAGATCTACTATCAAGACGTCGGAACCAACTACTTTTAATTTGATTGCCTGTTTATTTTCTGTATAATACTGTAATTGTAAAATACTGTTGAAAAAAAAAGAGCGATATGGGAACAGGGACATATCTGATAATAACCCTGACCATTGTAAATACACTCCAACATATGGGGGTTAGGGGAGCAGAACCACCAATCATGGAAGGAAACCTATTCCTGAAAACACACCTCCAGATCTATGGGAATAGGACCGCTTGTTACCCCTCAGCGCGATCAGTAAACTCCCTATTCATCGCAACACCAGGGTGGCTCCCACAAGAGTTATTCACTATTGACACATCGGGGGCACCCTGCAAAGAACATATTGGGTACTTTAAGCAAGGGATACAAGGAAGGTGTGTAGAGCTCACTGAGCCGGGAATTCTAAGGGGGACGGGACCCCAACCGGAGGAGACACATGGGAACTACCCACAATGTTTTAAGGGAGAGGGATGGGGGTGCGTGCATGCCTTTGTCCCTAAAAATGATTCGTGCGCTGAGGCACATTGTGCTCTCCAGGAGTGCCGGGTCCGGGAAGGACACTTCACTTGTGACTGCAAGCAACAAAAATGCATTGCAGTCACCGCGGGTAGGCAGCTTATGTGTGGCAAGTGCAACAGCACCCACGTAAGCTCAGCCTCAGGGACATATCCATTTGATTCTCACCAAGAGGTACAATCAAGTGGACAGTCCAGGGGGAGGGAAGGTTCCACAAGATGGGGCCATGCGGTCAAACGACCCCGGGGTAATGCATGTTATCGGGTTAAAGACGGGTACGTGTTTTTATTTAAAAATGTATATATGACGGCCACAGACAGGCCTCCAAGGTTCTTTTCCGTAGGGACAATCAGACCTCTCACGGTTCCATGCCCAAGTGAAGGGCATGTCCAGAAACGCATAGTGACCAGGGCCATCAGCGCAGAATTTTGCGCCAACTGGCAGGCCCCTGTCACACTAGGGTCTTCTTTAGGATATGGATTTCTGGGGACACTATCCCTGGGAGGCGCCGCAGGGGTGATCAGTGCCAGTAATAGGAACTTCTTCATATGTGGACTGACCATTTTAGGAAACAACACCCTACAAGCATTAGGCGCAATTGACCAAGAACTCGCAGAACTCAGACTATACACACAACAAACGAGATATGCGGTGGACTATCAGCTAGCCAGACAAGGGGGGGTATGCACCATCATCAAGGAAAAATGCATCACATACGTACACGACGAGACACTAAACATAACAGCAGCCATGTCCGGGATACAAAAGCAATTGAATAACTTGAAACAGGGGTTAACAGGGACTGATGGGTGGTTAGGATGGCTGTTTAACACAGTTTGGGGAGCATATATTATGAAGGGATTAATCCTAGTAGTAGCCATCCTGTTCACACTCTGCCTTGGCCTAACCTGTATTAAAGTGATATGTGCAAATATTACATCAAGAATGCTACCCACTGCCAGTATCCAGATGCAAGAACTTAACAACGACACAGAAGAAGAGGAACAACGGCAAGGACAACAGCTGTACAAATCACTGTTCCTCTGAAGGTCGTCCATGGGGGGTCAGCCATGAATGGGACCCCCTGGACGAGAGGAGGGACTGAAGGAGGAAATTTTTCAGAAAACCATATTTTGTATCATCAAACATATTTACTTATTGGACTAATTGGCACCACTCATAACGGGCCAACAATGCAGAGGGGCACCCCCGGATGGATATTCGATCGGGTCCCCCCCTGCACAGCTGAAAGACTCGCGAATTTCAAAGACTACGGAAGATCCCTAATCTGCCTAGCAACAGCGCGCAGCTGCATTTTAAACTGGCCAAGGACGATCAAGATCCCTACGAAACGAGACATAGAGTGGGTTATCAAAACCAAGCTATCACTGAAATATTACCAATTCGGCCAAGGCAGACATAAAAATCTGATAAACTAAGATATAAGAATAAAAGATTAGAATGAAATACTCCAGACATCCAACAGGACAGGATGACATTAACACTCAATCTCACAAGCAGGAAACACAGACACGAAACAATAAGATCAATTCAGATAAGAGGACACATAGAGATGATAATGGGAAACGCATTTAGACATCGGGGCAGGACCAAGTAATCCCATTAACACGAACACACACCATACAAATGCTAATCGATGAAACTTCCTAGGGACTTTTTAAACTGACAGACCACTTTATACATATTGTAAAAATGCATAATCAAATGTTCCCGCTCGAATTTGAAACTCTATAAAGATACACCGCTGATGTGATTTAATTGAGATCAACGTGGCCAAGCCACTGTTTCTGAGCTGGCTACGGGGGTCTCCCTGGGATCCCAGCAATTGTACAATAAAGACACGCTTTGAACCTTGATTTGCGACTCAACTTCTATTCTGCACTGGTAAAGGGATATTTCCCTACAACAAGGCTAACACCACTTAAAGCTCACCTGTACCGCTTAGAACCAGTCTTCAAATCTTGAAGGCTGGGTGCATTCTGGCTGCAGCAAGGGCTGATCGTGGATAAAGAGAAGTTAATGGGCAAGAGGAACCTGGGCAAATTCCAAAACAGACCTAGATCATGCCCCAAAGTTTTCAGTTGAGAATTGGAGGACTTGGCACAGGAAATGCACAGGAGAAAGGAGGTTCTCTTTCTTCCAGACAGACACTCTAAAGGCAATGGTAACAGAGAGCCATTGTGGTAATGCCTGAAGACATGGTAGTGCCTGATGACCTGCAATAAGTTTAAGACATTATCTAGGTGGTAAGGTCAGAGAATGTTATATTCTTACAAATAAACCACTAGCCTCACATACCACTCTATTCACCAAGCCTCCTTCACTCCTCCTTCACTATCAATAAATTTCATCATATGTAATTCAGGTCTCACATTCATAGTCTTGCTTCATCCTCACGCACTTAGCACTGCCACAAGCCTCACATCCACATCTTCTAGCTTGCAGGCTGCCAGGTGTTCAACTGTAACAGGAGCAGCACCCAAACATGTTGCACTATCTATACTCGCTAGCATACCAACTCACTCTTGCAGGACAAGCTGGTTCATAATTGGAGTCAGCAGCGGCTACCTGGCTGGGGACAGGCACTGCATATTCTTACTGCCATGGCAGAGAATGCTGGCAATCATTGGTGCAACTATGACTGAGAACAAGGCCAGAGGCAGGGCTGGAACCACCGAGAATGGTCATATGTTCAATATATATGTTCAATAAGGTCATGTGTTCCTTCCTAATCTATTTTCTTATATTCTACTTCATCCACTCCACTATCTGTTGTAATTCGCAAGCTACAAATAATGTAAGAATGCACTTATTTCCATTACTTCTTTCACCCCAATTTGACCTTTGTGCAACAGGCAACCCAAAATTGCTGCCTGATTGGCAACAGTGTGGGAGTCTAAAGTGAAAAGAAGGAGGCATACATGAATTTCAGGAAATTGAAAATGGATAAGGCTCTTGAGGAATGCAAAGGTAGCAGGAAAGAGCTTAAACAGGGACTTAGGAGGGCAAAAAGGGGTCATGAAATGTCTTGGCTTTGGTGAGGCTGCATTTGGAGTATTGGGTACAATGCTGGTCACCACGGAAGATTGTTGATGCATTGGAAAGGGTGCAGAAGATATTTACCAGGATGATGCCTGGTTTGGAGGATATGGACTATGAAGAAAGGTTGAACAAACTTGGATTGTGTTCATTGTAGTGTTGGAGGATGAGGGGGAACCTGGTCGAGGTTTACAAGGTTATGACAGCTTGGATAAAGTGGATAGTCACTATTTTTTTCAGGGTCAAAGGGTCAATTACTCAGGGGTATGGGTTGAAAGTGAGAGGGGAAATGTTTAAAATAAATGTATGGTCTAAGTTTTTCACACAGAGGATGGTGAATGCCTGAACGTCAGAGGAGGTAGTGGAAGCAGATTCTATAATAAATTTCAAGAGGCATCTGGATAGATACATGAACAGGCAGGGAATAGAGGGATATGGACCACATAGAGGCAAGAAAATATTAGATTAGAGAGGCATCTGTGTCAGCACAGACTTGGTGGGCCAAAGGGCCTGTCCTATTCTTTGTTCTTTGTTCTTTGCAAGAGAAATAAAAGACCAATGAAAAAGAAACATTTTGACCAAAGTTGTCTGGCTGTTCCTATTGGTGGGATCTTTCGGTCTCACCGATAGCGACCTACCGAGCCACATTCCCCAGCGGCAAAACCCCATAGATATTGGAGGGACCAGAAGATCCTGCCACTGGCCAAGAATGGAACACCTCCACCACCTCCACCACCAGAAATTACGCTGCAGGGAAGCCGGATGATCCCACTCATTCACTTCATATGGCAGTCACTGCCACCAGCTCAGATACTGACACTGCACTGAATTTAGAGAGTAAATGAAGGTCGAATCTGCACATACTGACTCACTAGGCAGCAAGGACAGGAGGAATGGATAATACTGGTGCTAGCTCACTGGAGAGTGAGGTCACACATGATTTCTGTTGCGGAAGCTGCAATCTCTTCTCCCTCGCACCCTTTCATAGACCTTTCCTCCTGTTCTTCCTCCGCCTCTAGAGGAATAAAGGCATGAATGCAAATACATGCAAATTGGGGTCGAATAAGGTAATTAGGACTCTGATTACAGTTCACCAAGTTAGGTTTCCAGTGACAGCCGCCATAGTCTGTGAAACTTGCAAGGGTTTAATTTAACTCACTCAAAATCCATTTGTTCACACAGTTAAAATCTGATCTCTATACGTTAAAATAGATGACATTAAGGGGGGGGGGGGGGGGGGGGGAGGCGGGGGGGGGGGGGGGGAGGCGGGGGGGGGGGGGGGGGGGCACTCGTCCTGCTTTCCCCCACCATCCCAAAACCCCACTCCCAATTAACACCCCCCCCCCCGATATAACATTGTCAAAGCATGAAATGTAATTTGTGTAATGTATTACCATTTCAAATATATTTACAATTCATTTCTGAAGGTCTCCAGGAAAATTAATGTTCACGAGTTAATGAATTAAATCCTTTTACCAGTTATTAAAATAACCAACAAAAGTGCTTTCTGAACTATAAATTGATGACTTTACATGTTTGAATTGCACAGTATTTCATAATAACAACGTAATTACTCAGGGAGTTCAGTGATCATTCGCAAGTTGTTGACAGGAGGCTGGAATACATTAATCATACAGGGCAATCTAGTTAAAGGGCAAAAGTATTGAAAAGCTATCCTTAATAGTGCAGAGTGAGTGAGGAAAATCAGAATGATCACCAAAAAAGATAAAGTAACTAAGAAGTCATAGATTGGTTAACCAGGCCTCATAATTGACAGGATCAGTTGCAGGGGCATTGCCAAGTGGGTGGGGGGGGGGGGGGGGGGGGGGGGGGGGCGGGGGGAGTGGAGGGAGGGGAATTAGTTACTGCCACAGCATTGCCATGGTTGTGGCAGTGTCAATACCGGACCTATGACTGAGTAGCTGCATCTGTCCCCTGACTGAGGCACTATGCCCACTTAAATCATAGAAATCACAGAAACCCTACAGTGCAGAAGGAGGCCATTCGGCCCATCGAGTCTGCACCGACCACAATCCCACCCAGGCCCTACCCCCACATATTTACCCGCTAATCCCCCCAACCTACGCATTTTAGGACTCGAAGTGGCAATTTTTAACCGGGCCAATCAACCTAACCCACACATCTTTGGACTGTGGGAGGAAACCGGAGCACCCGGAGGAAACCCACGCAGACACGAGGAGAATGTGCAAACTCCACACAGACAGTGACCCAAGCCGGGAATCAAACCCAGGCCCCTGGAGCTGTGAAGCAGCAGTGCTAACCACTGTGCTACCGTGCCGCCCCTAGTGTTGATTGAAGTCCTAGGAACCTAATGTTGTGAGAACTGCCAATGGCCTTTTGATTCTGAACTGGACAACATGTTCATCATCCATGCACCAAACAATATCAGCTTGTGACCCAAACTGAGAAGACCCCAAATGTAAATCTTTCCTCATTTCCTGGCATGCTGGAAGGGACAGAGTTGCTGCACTGAGTCCCCACATTGATCCGAATGACCCTTTGGCCCTGGTGGCTTGGAGTCTGAACAGGTCACCCAATTTTATGTAGATCTGGAACTGGTGGGTTGCCCACATCTGACTCAATGCTGATGAAGATCAAGCATCTCAGAGGGACCACTGACAGCCAACCAGTGCATTCTCCTGACCAGCTGCTTAACCTTCATGTGTCTAAATGAAACATTCTTACATAAATACAACTAACTGGCACCTAGCCAGTGCTAAGCATCAGGAGCACAGAAAAAAATAACTATCTCCAGGTTTTACTAAGTTTTAGCTACAGTTAATAGGTACACCCCATTGATTAATATTGAGAGCATCTCCATATTACGGTGTTAAATCAGCCCATTAGTCAGAATCATGCTACTGCTTTTCCAATGGAAAAAGACTAGATGTTACTGTGAACCTCATTAACTCTCTTAATGATTACATTACATTCTGGAAATGACAAAAATCAATACCAGTTAAAGAAGAAAATGTTCACTATAATGCAAAGACTCCGAGGTCATTCCTTGAACATTCATTAAAAAGAGCATTTCTTTGCTAAACTTGTGGCCAAATTAGTGCCCCTTTTATTTTCTCAATACTTCATCAGAAAACCTTGTCTTTGATTGGCGTGAATGGTGTATTTTATTGGTGTTTACTTCTAGCTTGTGTTCAATCACTTCATTCATTGAAAATCACAACATTCATCATATGAACAGCTATTGAACCATACACTGAAAACACTTAAGATAAGAAATGCTAAAAAGACCATCTTCATGCACATGATCCTTCTCGTCTGATGGGAAGGAGGTGATTGCACCCCAGAAATGGTAAGGGAGGGCCTATGGCCCTCTTCCTTGCTGCTGTCAATCAATCTCATAAGAGAATGTTAACTAAAGTAGAAGCCCATAGAATTGAGGGCAAATTACTGACATGGGTGGCAACACAGGTGGAGAAGGTGGTGAAGAAGGCATATGGTATGCTTGCCTTTATAGGACGGGGTATAGAGTATAAAAGCTGGAGTCTGATGATGCAGCTGTATAGAACGCTGGTTAGGCCACATTTGGAGTACTGCGTCCAGTTCTGGTCGCCGCACTACCAGAAGGACGTGGAGGCGTTAGAGAGAGTGCAGAGAAGGTTTACCAGGATGTTGCCTGGTATGGAGGGTCTTAGCTATGAGGAGAGATTGGGTAGACTGGGCTTGTTCTCCTTGGAAAGACGGAGAATGAGGGGAGATCTAATAGAGGTGTACAAGATTATGAAGGGTATAGATAGGGTGAACAGTGGGAAGCTTTTTCCCAGGTCGGAGGTGACGATCACGAGGGGTCACGGGCTCAAGCTGAGAGAGGCGAAGTATAACTCAGATATCAGAGGGACGTTTTTTACACAGAGGGTGGTGGGGGCCTGGAATGCGCTGCCAAGTAGGGTGGTGGAGGCAGGCACGCTGACATCGTTTAAGACTTACCTGGATAGTCACATGAGCAGCCTGGGAATGGAGGGATACAAACGATTGGTCTAGTTGGACCAAGGAGCGGCACAGGCTTGGAGGGCCGAAGGGCCTGTTTCCTGTGCTGTACTGTTCTTTGTTCTTTGTTCTTTATGGCTAGGAAATTGGTTGTGTGGCAGAGGGTAGGGTTAATGGATGGGTACTCAAATTGGTGGGATGTGTTTTCCCACAGAGTTTTGTGTTAGGGCCTCAATTATTCATATTACTTCTAAATGGCTTGGATAATGGCTTAGAAAGTCTTATATTTAAATTTGCTGATGACACAAAATTAGGCAGCATTGTGGACAGTGCAGATAATAGTGTAAAATGACAAAGGGGTATTGATAGGCTAGGTGAATGGGCAAAATTGTGGCAGATGGATTTCAATCTAAGCAAATGTGAGGTTATTCATTTTGGACCGAAAAAAGATAGATCAGACAACTTTTCAGATAATATGAAATTAAATACAGTATATGTCCAAAGAGACTTGGGAGGTGCACAGATCTTTAAAATACCACAAATAGGTGCAGAAAATAATCAAGAAGCCTAATGCAATGCTGGCCTATATATTGAGAGGACTGAAGTATAAGGATGCAGATGTTCCGCTGTACAGAACCCTAGTTAGACCTGACTTGGAGTACTGTGAGTAGATCTGGACATCACAGCTTAGGAAGGATGTATTGGCCATGGAGGGAATGCAGTGTATGTTTACTGGAATCATACCTGGACTTCAGGGCTTTAATTATGAGGAAAGATTATACAAATTAGGCTGGTTTTTTCTAGAATTTAGAAGGTTAAGGGGTGGTCTGATCAAAGATGCGAACAGGAAAATAGATAGATACAGATAAACTATTTCCACTGGTTGGAGATTCTAGAACTAGGGGGTATAATCTAAAACTTGGGGCCAAATTGTTCAGGAGAGATGTTAGGAAACATTTCTATAGACAAAGTATGGGAGAGGTTTGGAACTCTCTTCCGCAAATTCTATTCTATGACAAATGGCAGTTGATGCGAGATCATTTGCTATCTTTAAATCTGAGATAGATACATTTTTGTTAAGCAAAGGTATTAAGGGATATGGAGTTAGGCCACAGATCAGCCATGATCTCATTAAATAGCAGAACTGGCTCAATGGGCTCAATGGCCTACTCCTGTTCCTATGTTGTCCTTTCATGGATCCTCCCCCTGAGAGCTTAGAAGATGTAACTTGACGCAGGTCATTCTTGCATCCAAGATATGCTTGTAATAAAGTGAATGTCCATGAGCCTCATGCTAATTAGGCATCCATCTGTTGACACACATACCCCAGTAAGGCCAATGCAGAAAAGAACAAGCAGATGAGAAGCCACCATAAATGCTGGGATTAGGAATTTGGAATTTTGGTCCCAAGGGATTTCTTTGAAAAGGAAGATTAAGACTAAAGTGGGGACAATGGGAAGATGAAGTCTATAGATCTGAAAGAGTGGCACAGAATTATTTGATAGAATGATAATAATGAAAGCTTGAAAGAGAAATGAGAAAGCAAAAGAAATGTAGATAATCTGTTGGATATGGATTCTTGGTTCTAAGTAGGCTGACCTGCCAGGCACAAGGTGACAAAATTCCGTGGATCACTGTGCTTTTCATATCTTCTGCATTGTCAACTGAACTACCATTTAAATACCTATATAATCTCTACAGTGCAGAAGGAGGCCATTCGGCCCATCAAGTCTACACTGACAACAATCCCACTTAGGCTCTATCCCCATAACCCCACATATTAATCTGCTAATCCCACTAACCTACGCATCCCAGGACACTAAGGGGCAATTTAGCATGGCCAATGCACCTAACCCACACATCTTTGGACTGTGAGAGGAAACCGGAGCAGCCCAAGGAAACCCACACAGCCAGGGGGAAGAATGTGCAAACTCCACACAGACAGTGACCCAAGCTGGAAATTGAATCCAGGTCTCTGGAGCTGTGAGGCAGCAGTGCTAACCACTGTGCCACCATGCCACCCAGGGATCATTAGGTCTGTTTTTGACAATGTTATCCAAGTAAATAGGAAGTGAATTCTAAATGACAATGGAAAACTCCCTTCTGCACACCACTAAAATGTCATACAATTTCTAATTGTGTGATTAATTGAGTAATCATTGTACCTCTGACAAGTACAAATAACTGAAGTGATAAAGTGATAATGAGCATATTACTCTATGCAATTTACATTTTATTTGCATGGATTTGATAACAATATCATAAATGTTTTTTCTTATTTGGTTGAGGGGGGAGCATAAATCAATAGAATTATTAGATAAAAATCAGCATGTTATTGCCAAATGGTAGGAATCTATTCAGAAACCAGCTGCCCTGTTTCTTATTTTTCCATGTTTATATAACTTCTAAATTTAGTTGACATATTAAATTATCTAAAATAAATGCATCATCAGCTTCAAAACCTATTTGCAGGAGTTCAGCTTGCATATGTATCAAGCATTTGCTAAATGTCTCAGCTGGCTGCTCTGCAAACAGTCTTCATGTTAAATTATTAATCCTCCTTTGGAGCAAAGTATAAGGTAAGGTGGATTATCTCTTGCCAACAGGCACATATATCTGGTTAGCTTCTTGAAACACAACATTTCCTTACAGAGAAAAATATTGGCAGTGTTTTCAAATCGCCTCACGGGATTAGACAACAAATAAAGATGTGGGGAGAATAGAATAGGTTGGAAGCTGGAGTAATAAGTGAATGCGAACTATTTGTCGCAAACCTGGAATATTCTAATTATTACTGTTGTTTATGAATAGTCCATAAACATTACTCCCTATTGAGCAGATGGTAATATGTGGTATCGCTCCAATGTAACAATGAAGTACAAGTTCAGGAAAACAAATATGCAATGGGTGAAGGATGCAGAGTAAACAAATCCAACCATTGAAGCTTGCAGTCTCTGGTGACTTGGAAGAAATAGCAGAGGTACTTACTGAATACTTTACTTCAGTATTCACTATGGAAAAGGATCTTGGTGGTTGTAGTGCAGACTTGCACCGGACTGAAAAGCTTGAGCATGTAGATAGTAAGAAAGAGGATGTGTTGGAGCTTTTGAAAAGCATCAAGATAAGTCGCCGGGACCGGATGAGATGTACCCCAGGCTACTGTGGGAGGCGAGGGAGGAGATTGCTGAGCATCTGGCGATGATCTTTTCATCATCAATGGAGACGGGAGAGGTTCTGGAGGATTGGAGGATTGCAGATGTTGTTCCTTTATTCAAGAAAGGGAGTAGAGATAGCCCTGGAAATTATAGACCAGTGAGTCTAACCTCAGTGGTTGGTAAGTTGATGAAGAAGATCCTGAAAGGCAGGATTTATGAACATGTGGAGAGGTATAATATGATTAAGAATAGTCAGAATAGCTTTGTCAAGGCAGATCATGCCTTACGAGCCTGACTGAATTTTTGAGGATGTGACTAAACACATTGATGAAGGAAGAGCAGTAGATGTAGTATATATGGACTTCAGCAAGGCATTTGATAAGGTGCCCCATGCAAGGCTTATTGAGAAAGTGAGAGGGCATGGGATCCAAGGGGACATTGCTTTGTGGATCCAGAACTGGCTTGCCCACAGAAGGCAAAGAGTGGTTATAGATGGGTCATATTCTGCATGGAGGTCAGTCACTAGTGCAGTACCCCAGGGATCTGTTCTGGGACCCTTACTCTTTGTGACTTTCATAAATGACCTGGATGAGGAAGTGGAGGGGTGGGCTGGTAAGTGTGCTGATGACTCAAAGGTTGGAGGTGTTGTGAATAGTGTGGAGGGATGTCAGAAGTTGCAGCGAGACATTGATAGGATGTAAGACTGGGTGGAGAAGTGGCAGATGGAGTTCAACCCAGATAAGTGTGAGGTGGTTCATTTTGGCAGGTCAAATAGGATGGCAGAATATAATATTAATGGTAGGACTCTTGGCAGTGTGGAAGTTCAGAAGGATCTTGGGGTCCGAGTTCATAGGATGCTCAAAGCAGCTGTGCAGGTTGAGGCTGTGGTTAAGAAGGTGTATGGTATACTGGCCTTTATCAATCGAGGAATTGAGTCCAGGAGTCATGAGATAATGTTGCAGCTATATAGGACCTTGGTCGGACCCCACTTGGAGTTCTGTGCTCAGTTCTGGTCACCTCATTACAGGAAGGATGTGGAAGCCATAGAAAGAGTGCAGAGGAGATTTACAAGGATGTTGCCTGGGTTGGGCAGCATGCCTTATGAGGATAGCTTGAGTGAGCTCGGCCTTTTCTCCTTGGAGAGACGAAGGATGAGGGGTGACCTGATAGAGGTGTATAAGATGTTGAGAGGTATTGATCAAGTGGACAGTCAGAGGCTTTTTCCAAGGGCTTAAATGGTTGCCACAAGAGGACACAGGTTTAAGGTGCTGGGGAGTAGGTACAGAGGAGATGTCAGGGGTAAGTTTTTCACTCAGAGGGTGGTGGGTGTGTGGAATGGGCTGCCAGCAATGGTGATGGAGGCGGATTCCATCGGGTCTTTTAAGAGACTTTTAGATATTTACATGGAGCTTAGTAAGATAGAGGGTTATAGGTAAGCCTAGTAATCGCTAAGGTAGGGACATGCTCGGCACAACTTTGTGGGCTGAAGGGCCTGTGTTGTGCTGTAGTTTTTCTATGTTTCTATGATATAGAAGAAGTCACATTGCCCTTGAAATGTTAACTTGGTTTCTCTCTGGTGCTGCCAGACTGGCTGAGTTTTTCTAGCACTTTCTGTTTTTAATTAGTAAGTATCAATGTGCTTGCTTGATATAGGGCAGCACGGTAGCCCAGCGGTTAGCACTTCTGGTTTGATTCCAGCCTTGGGTGACCGCCTGTGTAGTTTTCATAGCCTATTTACTAATGTATCACTCAACGCACCACAGAGATTTGCACCATGTTACTATACCATGGTGATCTAGGCATGCCGTCATTGTCAGAATCTGTATTCATTTAACGATGAACTCAACAACTCGCACAGCTGAGTTCAGTTTTATTGACATCATGTATGCCCTAATAGTTGATATTGCCATAGATCCCATTTTGGCCTAGCTCCAACCAACATCTTTGTCAGTTTCCAGAAGAAACATGTCTGTGATGGAATTACCCCTAACCTCCAACTCCTTGACATGTTTCTGATACATAGATGATACATTTGCTATTTTTAAAACATGCAGCTGCATGTGAGAATTTCCTTGCCCATATTAATGTGCAAATTCACTTTTGAAATGGAGCAATCAAATGAGCTCCCTTTCCTGAATGTGCTCATTGAGAAATCTGCCAATGGGTTCTCTATTACTGTCTACCGCAAGCAAATTACTGGTCAATAGATGTATTGGCATTCCTACAGTTCCATGCTATAAGTTTGGTCTTACCACCAATCTCTCACATGGGGGTTGAGCCATTTGCTCACCATGTAAGCTTGATTCTTAAAAAAAGCTGCATCAAAGTTATCCTGCAGAATATTGGCTAACCCAATCAGATCATTGCTCACTGCATATTATGCAAAATCATGAATGGACCGAAGGCTGCCACTTTCATTCTTGGAAAGTGCTTGGCCTACCTCATATTATCCAGGAAGGGTAAGCTGTCTCAAAAATGTGAGCAAAAGGTGAAGCTAGCTGTTTTTCTGCTTTTACACAGAGGCAACACAAGTGGTATTCTCTAACAGGATACTGCCGTCACATCAAAAATACATTTTTGCTCCCACACAAATGAGCAATGTGGTATATGAATTTCAATGCCGCTGCAATGCCAGGTACTTCTGGTGTACGCATCTTTGGCTGTTTGCAGCAGTCAAAGTATTGACCACACTCAACCAACCCCTGCTTGCAAAACTCAGAACATAATGTCCAATATCTGCGATTGGGCAACATTTACTAAACAATCCCAAGTGAGCTAAGAATTAAAGTGAAAGCCAATTTAAGATTATCAGTCTAGTTTGCAGTGTGGCTCACTTACCCATACTGAAAGCTACATATATATTCACATGTAGTGCTCTGTCTTCTGAACACAGAAGCAAGTCTGTGCATTGTGCCATTTAGGGTACAGCCATTCTCTGGATTCTTTCCCATGGCAATGCTTTGACCAATCAGAGTCGACTTGCCTGATTTGAATTTAAACAAATCCTTGGCAGTTAACTGTTCCCTGATGCTTTCTTTATAATATATGGATAGTAAATAATACATATCATTAATTGTATTGTATTATTATATTTTAGCATTTAGAAGCAAAAACATCTATTTTTTGAAACAATTGCTATGTTGGATGCAATTCTATCAAAATGGATGGTTAGATCCAGTTCGTCTCGAATGAATTATTCAGTAAGGTCTATAAGAACCCTATAGAATTATATATAGATTTTGAAGCCCTCATCCTTCTTTTATCCTGAGGAGAATGCAGTTGAAAACTTGTGGCACTGCCACTGTCTGCTGATGGACTCAGATTTTGCCTCCAGCAATTTTCACATTGTTTATCAAATCTCTTTTTGCTCTGGTTTGTATTGCTTTAGGCAATTACTAGCAGCCATTGAGCTAGTTATTTGAACCAATATATAAACAACAACAATTTGTACTTGTACACTACCTTTATAATTACTTAATTACTCAAGTACTTAACAGAGCATTCTTAAGCATGATCTAATACTGAACCACATATTAGGACAGACAATCAAAAGATTGGTCAGAGAGGTAGATTTGAAGGGATGATTTAAAGGGGGAATGGGAAGCAGAATGGTTTATGGCGTGACTTCCAGACCTTAGTAACTGAAGACCCACCAGTGGTAGAGCAATGAAAATTGGGGATACTCAGTTGATCACCAGCTAAAAACATAAATTAAAGTTAATATAATTGTGGGAAAGAAATAAGCAATTATTCTGGACTCCTCTTCCCATTTGAAAGAATTTCATGTTTTGAAATTCAACCTATTGAGATGGTTACTCACTATTACTCAAATATATTTTGCAAAAATCATGCTACTCATGATATATCAATGATCTTTGTTTATGTCATTCTTCAGGTAACTTGTGGCCTAATCAGTATTAGGAAGGTGTGGTGTCACCAGACAGTATGTTGGAAGGACAGTACTTTTCTCATAATATTCTCCAGTTTCTTGACAGAGTTTCTCCTTACCAAGTTGGTCACAGGAAGTCAACTCGGAAGTCACATCGCAGACTGATGGAAACTTCCAGCAGGACTGATTGCAATGAGCTGTGTAGTCTTGATATATAAGCAGAGCACCGACTCTTGCTGGAGAGAAAACCAACTTGCTGAATGTGAGGAAGGTGCTTTAAACGGTGAAGAATTTGCTGTGTGCATAACTGTTTGTTGCTGACCTTGGACTGTACAAAAACCTTGATATGGATTGAACTTTGGCCAGTAGGAGAAACCACTCTGGTAATTTAACCTTCTTTGTCCATGTTTTGACCTTTCCGCTGCCTTGCCCTCTTGAAGAACTGCTGCTGTCATATATTGTGTTGAGCTTTCCGTGGGAAACTGAGTAGTCATCCAGCTTTCAATTGGGATACATTGGGTGGAATTTTCCTAAGCAATGGCTAAGTGTCATTTTGGACAAGAAAACCGATGTATTTGTGCCAGCCAAATCTTAGTAGTTTTTGGGGAGAGTGATGAGTTTTGCACTGGTTCTGAAAAGGGTGGAACCTAAACATGCTGGTAAGCCCACACAAATCAAGCACTCATTTTAAAGGTGCACCAATATTAAAATGAAACTGATGATTCCCCCCCATCCCCTCATTCAAGCGATGTTTACCCAGCCCCTTCCCCAACAAAGATCGCAACCATTGGGGCCCTCCCAATGGGTCCCCCTTCATGACTCTCTTCATCACCACCCCTTCATGAGCTCCCACTTCATGACTCCCTTAAGCCCAGCCCCCTCATGCCCCAACCCCTTTGCCATTGTCTCTGCCACTGTGGATGTGCCCACATGGCAGTGCCAGGGTAACAGGCTGGCACTGCTGGATGGGCAATACCTAACCATGTCCCCGAACACTGGGGGCTTCAATGGCTCCTGAACCCCTCCAACCCTGGCATGGCCATGATTCCTGGCCTTTGTCTATGGAGACCGGTAGTGACTCTCGGCGGTTCTTGCTGTGCCAGAGGGTCAGAGAATCCTGGGAACAGGGAATATCCGGACTCAAATGACTCTGCATATTTAAAAGCTCATTCAATATATGCCGATCTGACCCCCGGCCTTACTGGGTGGGAACTAGATTATGTTGGGGAACAGCCAATGGGAAGGTTACGATGAGGTTTAGTTTTGGCACAGAACGCGCTAAACCACTCACCTGTGATTCTCCGGCCCCTCTCCAGTCGAATACGTTCTGCGCTGGGTGCGACACGGCCGAAAAACCACAACTATTGTGTGTAAAGTTAGGTTCAATTTATTGGTATTTATTTCCTTTCTTTTCTGTTTTGCTGAGTATCCGAAGAACTTTAAATAAGAGTTCATTTTTGTACGTGGACAATTGTGTGAGCTATTGAACTGAGTGAACTCCACCGCCACTTATCACAATCTCCTTGCCATATCAGGGGGTTCATTCTATTCACAAGTGACTGAGGTCAAACTCAGAGATTTCTTCAAACTGACTTAATTTACATATATATTATATATACAATAAGCTTCAAAGTGAGTACATCTCTCTTGTGTACGGACTATTCCCTCTCTCTACTGAGTCTCTAGCACGTAACTGCTGATGTTACTGTTACAACATGATACATATTATTATCTCATTACCAGAACTACTAACCCATGATGCAATATTTCCTTTTAAATATAATCACAACTTTTTAATAACAATCTTAAGCTATTTCTTGAACCTATTTGCATTACATTTTTGAATCTCTGTAATGCCTTTACAGTTACAGATTCTAACACCTATTGTATCTGCCACAGTGTTCCTTCTCTCTGACAGGCTTTGTGCAGTAATGCAGTCAATTGTTTCTCTCCTGGAAACCAACAAAGTCAACGGAATGAGAGAGTAGCTGTCCAGGCCAGCTGCTAACTGGGTGTGAACTTCCCAAAAGTTGAGCTATATGGGTCTTTACAATGAAAGACTGATCCAAGAGAGAAGACTGCTGGACATAAATAATTCCACTCTCCTCAACAGGAAGAAGACAAACTAACATTCACTCAGGAAACCTCTGCTCTCTCTTCGCGCTCCACCAAAATACCCAAGAAAATGAAGTATCTTCTACTCCAATGAAGAATTGCACAGGTGCATCATTCCCTGTTGCTTTGTGGATGAAAATTGTGTCCAATTTCTGAGATTTCAATACATCTGGATGATAAGAAGAATGATGAAATTTCATAGACATTGCAGGAGACGAAGATTAGACTTCCTTGCTACACTTTAGGAAATTACGTTCACTTTCTGTAGGTGGTGGTAACTTTGCTACACTTGCTTCAGCATGAGGTCACTCTGCTACAGGCAATGTGATAATTATGTCAGCATAAGAAGCTAGGAAAACACATCTTAGCAATGGAATTAATTCCCAGAATTCAAGTGAGAATAAAATTATTGTGTCAGACTCTTCAACTGTAGAAACTTTGTAATTTTTGCCTTTGCTTCTGGGCTGAAGGGCATCTTTAACGGAAGGATGGTTTTCTGATGATAGATGCCAACTTACTTTCGCCCAAGCTAATATGTTGTACCATTGCTCTGGCAGCGTGATTCACTATGAAATCAAACATCTTGTTCCACCCAGACAATTCATTATAGTCAGCCAGAGACAAATAATTGTATCATTGGTAGGTTCATTAAAACAAAGATACAATTTCAGCAACAGAAGCTTCATATGCTTCAGCAGTAGATTTTAAGAGTGCAGCATCCTCTAGGAGCTTTTTCTTCCCAATAGGTCACTCGATGCGACAACAGCTTCTTTCTCATAACTTTCTTCAGTAAAGAGTCAATCTAAATCTAGTAGGACCTCATGTGATGGTCAGCATCTGCTACAGTGCCTCCTGTTTACGCACCTTCTGGCCCTATCTTCAAGAAGAATTGAGATATCTATGATTTCCTCCTGGAGTCTAGTGGATGGTGGCACTGTAAGGAAAATGCTGAATGAATAATCCTTACCAGCTGCTCTTGAATTTAAATCCATCGGTTCTGTGCCTGACTTTACAAATTCCTTCATGAAAGGTGCCCAGTTGTACTGTGGCTGCTGTTTATAGAATGCCCAGAGGCATGCATGCATTTCCACGCAGTAAAGATGTGCTTTGATTTATTTTGATTATGCAAGATACAGGGTCTCAATAATCTGTTGTCACCACCACCCCACCCCCCACCTGCATCAATCCATTCCAGATGATCAGCCAGGATTGTAACACCAGCACCCAATATCAAGTTTGAAGTCAGTTTTATCACTTTTAACTTCCAAAACTCCTCTTCTTGATCCTTGATGCGCGATATTACTCACGAGGCTTGAGATGCTCAAGGAAATAAAGGCTTTTATTTACTATTACAACGAAGCTACCATATATAGTACACGATCCCAGACTGAGGGGTCCCAGACAGAGCAGTGACCTTTATACCTCTCCCAGGAGGCGGAGCCCGACTGGGATGTACCATAATAACTATATTACAGGTAGAACAGCCCAACCCTAATCCCAACAGTAACAAGTAGAACAACCCAACCCGAACCCCAACAGCAACATATATACAGACTCGTAGTACTGGCCAGACCCTGGCTCAGTACTACCGAGTGGGATCCAACGATCGTTCACCACATTCACCCCTCCTTTGAAGACAAAGGCCGGCGGGGTACAAAAAAAACACAGAATAATTTGTCATCAGTCGATAAGTTCAGACGGTCAGGGGGACCGCACCGTCGTTGTGACCTCCTCAACACCGATGATGACACCGGAGTAGGCACTCGCGGTGGCGTTCTCCCCAAGGCGATGTCCAACGGTTCCTCCACGGTCTCACGGGCCGGTTGACCCCGAGATGATGACAATCCGTTGAGTTCCGACACGCCATGAAGTGGCGACCATCTCCTGGACTCAGGCAAGCTGTACACGGGAGTAAAAGGGTTAAGTGATGGTCCCGATGCTGCCCGCGCCATGTCAGGAGGGGAAACAATAGTTGGGGGATCTCTAACAGGAGGTATTGGAGCGACAGGGGTTTTTAAGTCCCCTGCTGGCGCCAGGTCTCGAATCGAGACTGTGTCCTCTCGCCCGTCAGGGTATGCCACATAGGCATACTGAGGGTTGGCGTGGAGGAGATGGACCTGTTCGACCAAAGGGTCGGACTTGCGGGCCCTAACATGTCGCCGCAGGAGGACAGGTCCTGAGTACGTCAACCAAGACGGTAATGAGGTCCCAGAGGAAGACTTCCGAGAGAATGAAAACAGCCTCTCATGGGGAGTAGCGTTGGTTGCCGTACACAGGAGTGAGCGTATGGAATGGAGCGCATCAGGGAGCACCTCTTGCCAATGGGAAACTGGAAGGCTTTTTGACTTCAACGCCAGTAAGACAGCCTTCCAGACTGTAGCATTCTCACGTTCCACCTGTCCGTTACCCCTAGGGTTGTAGCTCGTGGTTCTACTAGAGGCAATCCCGTATGAGAGCAGGTATTGCCTCAAGTCATCGCTCATGAACAACGAGCCACTATCGCTGTGAATGTAGCAGGGGTACCCGAACAGGGTGAAAAGATCACAGAATGCCTTGATAACCGTGGCAGCGGATGTATCAGAGCAGAGAATAACAAAAGGGAATCTGGAGTACTCATCAATGATGTTGAGGAAGTACACATTCCGATCTGTCGAGGGAAGGGGGCCCTTAAAGTCCACACTCAGTCTTTCGAAGGGACGAGTGGCCTTGACGAGTTGTGCCCGGTCAGGTCGGTAAAAGTGCGGTTTGCATTCCGCGCATACCCGACAGCTTCTCGTTATGGACCTGACATCCTCCACCGAGTAGGGTAGATTGCGGGCTTTTATGAAGTGGTAGAGCTGAGTGACCCCTGGATGGCAGAGGTCATTGTGGAGAGCCTGCAAACGGTCCTCCTGTATACTGGCGCATGTTCCACGCGAGAGGGCATCCGAGGGCTCATTGAGTTTCCCTGGACGGTACATGATGTCGTAATTATAGGTGGAGAGTTCGATTCTCCACCTCAAGATCTTGTCGTTCTTGATCTTGCCCCGTAATGTGTTATTGAACATGAACACCACGGACCGCTGGTCCGTGATCAGGGTGAACCGTTTTCCCGCCAAGTAATGGCGCCAATGCCTGACGGCCTCCACAATGGCCTGGGCCTAGTTTTCCACCGCTGAATGTCGAATTTCGGGGCCTTGGAGGGTGCGAGAAAAAAAGGCGACGGGCCTGCCCGCCTGGTTAAGTGTGGCGGCCAGGGCGAAATCAGATGCATCGCTCTCCACCTGAAAGGGGATGGACTCATCAACAGCGTGCATCGTGGCTTTCGCGATGTCGACTTTTAGTTTATCAAAGGCCAATCGAGCCTCTGGTGCTAGGGGAAAAGAGGTAGACTTGATGAGCGGACGGGCTTTGCCCACGTAATTGGGAACCCACTGTGCGTAGTAAGAGAAGAAGCTTAAGAATCTTCTCAGTGCTTTTGCGCTAGTGGGCAGGGGAAGTTCAAGGAGGGGACGCATACGGTCTGGATCAGGGCCAATGACCCCGTTTTCCACCACGTATCCGAGGATGGCTAAGCGGCGCGTACGAAATACACACTTCTCCCTGTTGTAGGTCAGATTCAGGCGAGATGCAGTGCGTAGGAACTTAAGAAGATTGATATCGTGATCCTGCTGGTCATGGCCGCAGATGGTGACGTTATCCAGGTACGGGAAGGTAGCCCGCAGTCCGTTATGGTCCACCATTCGGTCCATAGCACGCTGGAAGACCGAGACCCCATTGGTGACACCAAAAGGAACCCTGAGAAAGTGATACAAGCGACCATCCGCCTCAAAAGCCGTGTATTGTCGGTTCTCTGGGCGAATGGGGAGTTGGTGGTAGGCAGACTTTAGGTCTATGGTGGAGAACACCCGGTACTGTGCAATCTGGTTGACCATGTCAGATATGCGCGGGAGGGGATACGCATCCAGCTGCGTGTATCGATTAATGGTCTGACTATAGTCAATGACCATCCGGGGTTTGTTCCCACTCTTGACCACCACGACCTGCGCTCTCCATGGACTAGCGCTAGATTGTATGATCCCTTCCTTGAGGAGCCGCTGAACTTCAGATCGAATGAAGATCCGATCCTCAGCGCTGTAACGCCTACTCTTAGTCGCGATGGGCTTGCAGCCTGGCACAAGATTCTGGAACAGGGAGGGTGTGGTAATCTTCAGCGTCGAGAGGCTACAGGCGGGGCGCGTTGGGCAATTTGGAGGCTGCTGTTCTCCCACTGAAAGCGGAGGGAGTGGCCCACCGTACTGTAGGGTTACACTCTTCAAGTGGACCATGAAATTTAGTCCAAGGAGTATTGGCGCGCAAAGGTGCAGTAACACCAGGAGCTTGAAGCTCTCATAAACCGTCCCCTGCTCCGTTCAATTTACCACGCAACTCCCTAGCACGGTGATAGACCGGGACCTTGATGCCATCGAAATCGTCTGCTTGACAGGTTGGATCTGGAGGCCACACCGCTTCACAGCGTCTGGGTGAATAAAACTCTCCGTGCTCCCGCTGTCAAACAGACAATAAATCAAGCGTTTGTTTACCTGTATGTCCATCATAGACTTGTCGAGTCTGTGAGGCTTGGCCTGGTCCAGGATGATCGACACCACCGTTGGTTCATGAGTGCCACTGCAGGCAGCTGAGATGGATGAAGATGACCACTGCTGGTCGTTCGCGGTCGGTGCCGACCAAAATGGCTGCTCCCATAGGTCGCACGTGGGTGATGGCGCCAAAATCAGCGACCCCTGGTGGTCGCGCGTCTCTTGCGACTCCGTCGTCTGTAATGGCGACGATGAAGAACCGGGCTCCGGGAAGTCGCAGGCCGCACTGCTGTTCCTGGAAGTAAGTTTGGATCGACATACCTTCGAATAGTGTCCCTTCTTACCGCAGGCGGAGCATAACACTGCTTTAGCGGGACATTGCTGCCGTGTGTGCTTCACTCCCCCACAGATGTAACACCGCGGGCCGCCTGGAGCTGCTGCTGTCGTCAGGCCTGAGTGTGGGCACGCCATCACACAGCTTTTCGGACCCGAGGGACGAGGTGGGATCTGCGACTGCTCCTGCCACGCTGTCTCCATGTGGTCTTCGGGATACAACGCTAGGCTTTTGGAGGCCGTCTCCAACGTATCCGCTAGTTCTATCGACTTAGTGAGATCAAGATTACCTTGCTCCAACAGTCTGAGTCGGATATAAGATGATCCGATTCCCGCCACAAACGCATCTCGAGCGAGCTCATTCATGTTCTGGTCTGCTGACACTGCTTTGCAGTTACAGCCCCTGGCTAGCTGTAGGAGCTCGCACGCGTACTGTTCCGTTGTTTCGCCAGGCTGCCGTCTTTGAGTGGCTAAGAGATATCGAGCATGCATCTCGTTTGGCGGTTTAATGTAGTGCTTCTTAAGAAGCTCGAGGGCCCCTTTGTAGTCGGTGGCCGCACGGATCGCTAAATATACAGCGTCGCTTACCCTCGCGTGGAGGACCCGGAGTCTGTCGTTGTCCGTGGTGACCACTGCAGAGGCTGCAAGATAGTCCTGAAAACATTTCAACCAGTGGTCGAAGGTGTTGGAGGCGCCCGCCGCACGTGGGTCCAGTGTAAGACGTTCGGGTTTTAACATTTGCTCCATGCTCTCTGTATCGTTTTCCTTTTTTTTTAACGACGAGAGTTTAATTAATAGTAAATAAAATTAATGCGCGATATTACTCACGAGGCTTGAGATGCTCAATGAAATAAAGGCTTTTATTTACTATTACAACGAAGCTACCATATATAGTACACGATCCCAGACTGAGGGGTCCCAGACTGAGGTGTCCCAGACAGAGCAGTGACCTTTATACCTCTCCCAGGAGACGGAGCCCGACTGGGATGTACCATAATAACTATAATACAGGTAGAACAGCCCAACCCTAACCCCAACAGTAACAAGTAGAACAACCCAACCCGAACCCCAACAGCAACATATATACAGACTCGTAGTACTGGCCAGACCCTGGCTCAGTACTACCGAGTGGGAACCAATGATGGTTCACCACAATCCTTTACTTTTCCTGGGAAATCTATGATCTAATTTCTTCCCTCACTGCCAAATTCTTGAATTGTCTGCATTAATAGACATTCTCTTGCTTTGTACATTGAATGAACTTTTTCATCACAGAAGTGCTTGAAGTGTTCTGTCGTTCCACATTGGAAACACTCTGCACCGCCTACTGAGATATGTTTGTTTATTTACTTATTAGTGTCACAAGTAAGCTTGCACTAATACTGCAATGAAGCAACTGTGAAAATCCCCTAGTGCCACACTCTAGTGCCTATAGGGGTAAACTGAGGGAGAATTTAACATGGCCAATGCACCTAACCAGCATGTCTTTCGGTCTGTGGGAGGAAACCAGAGCACCCGGAGGAAACCCACGCAGACACAGAGAAAACATGCAGACTCCACACAGACAGTGACCCAAGCTGGGAATCGAACCCAGGTCCCTGATGCTGTGAGGTAGCAGTGCTAACCACTGTTGCACCCAATATCATGCCTTCTGTGCTGCTTTTTAACACCACAATGCATACACTTCAAAATGGTTGCTGTAGGGTTTCCCGCCCTTTTGCCTGTGTTGGTACATGCAGTTGCTATCTTTGGGCATTCCCAGCTGACAAAGTTGCCTGAAGTCTTGGTATTTAAATGGATCTGTTCTCGAAGTTTGACCCGCTTAGTGTATTGAACTCTTGATTGAGAGATCGTCTTAAAAATCTAACAGCTTTTTGTTGTGGGCTCTGATGACAATGCTGTCATGAATAAGTTCATCTTCAAATGCACCATTACACAACTGATTAGCCTGTACAAGTCTGTAAAAAATAATGGATCCCACTGAACTTTGGGATCTCTGATTGAATCAAGCTCATTTGATTATGAGCATCCATTTTGGGTTGAAAAATGCTAATAGGATGATCTTGAAGTCTGTGAAGGTTTCTTCTATCGCCTGTCTCAGGAAGGCATAATTGGCAACAGGATCTATGGCATAGAGGAATGAATTAACCTGGTGCTTTTGCTCTTTGATATGCAATCCCAATGCTGCTCAATACCTCAGGACATGTTGTTTCCATAATTCCCAAAGCTGATCTCCCTGAGGACCTTTGAACCTTTTGAACAGTCATGGAAGGAATAGCGGCTGCTTGACTGGTGCTGACATTGTTATCAATTCTCAGGGTGCTTCTCACTAAGAAAGTCTTCTGATTCTTCCTTTGAAGACATCTTCTGATATCTCCCCATGGGCATTCTGTCAATTGAGCATTCTGATATCTCCCCATGGGCATTCTGTCAATTAAGGATTGCAGTGAAGCATCACATCCACGTGGTTTAACAAACACCAGAATAAGGCCCATCATGCTTCACAATGTCTGTTGTTTCAAGAGTGACGAATGAAGACAATGCCTGCACACCAATTGACCAAATTTGATATCCTAACATTTGCCGAAATCCTGCTACCATTCACACCAGTGGGATCCTGTGTTCGGGCCAACAGCAGTCCCGCTGTAGGTCTTCTGGTGGCAATGGGTGTGTTAAAAGGGAAACCTCATTGACAAGGGCAGGATCATAAGATTGCACTGCCAGTGAGTGTGCGCCACCTCCCGTCGCTGCAAAACACACCGCAGAGCGGGAGAAAAATCCTGCCCACTGTTTCAAACCTAATGTGTGAAGACATCATGATAACATCCATTCAAGACCTGAATGCAACAACAGGGGAAACACCTGAATTCACCACTCCAATGCGTGAACACTGCATGGGACATATAGAAAACAATCAATGCAACATCACAAACAGAAACCTACGGTAAGCCTGTGAGGAACAAAAATAGAACCATGAATGAATTACAATGACAGATCGGGTCAATAGCTGGAGAAATTAGAGGCAATTGTGTCATAGGAAGAAGTAGATTTAAATGCACTCATTGAAACTTGGTTGCAAGTTGCATGAGCATGAAAGGGAGGAATTAGTTATCTCGGGTGAAGACAGAGAAATTAGCATACAGGATTGTACATCAACAATCAGTTGTTTTTTCTTTTAAGGTTGATTGTTTAGTTGCTGAGTATCCATACATCAGTAACACAGACTCCTATTCATTGACTACAGCTCAGCCTTGAACACCATTATTCCAATGAAACTCATTCCCAAGCTGCGTGGCCTGGGCTTGGCTCCTCCCTCTGTACTGGATCTTAAACTTCCGAACCCAAAGACCACAATCAGAAAGGATAAGCAACAAAACCTCCTCCACAATCATCCTCAACACCGGTGCCTCACAAGGTTGTGTCCTCAGCCCCTTGCTATACTCCTTATACACTTATGAGTGTTGGCCAAATTCCCCTCCAATTTGATTTTCAAGTTTGCTGATGACCCCGCGGCAGTGGGTCAGATCTCAAACAATGACAAGATGGAGTACAGGAAAGAGATAGAGAAACTGGTGTGATGACAATAGTCTCTCCCTCAATGTCAACAAAGCGAAAGACATAGTGATCGACATCAGGAAACGTAGTGGAGGACATGCCCCTGTCTACATCAATGGGGATGAAGTAGAAATGGTTGAGAGCTTCAAGTTTTTAGGTGTCCAGATCACCAACAACCTGTCCTGGTCCCTCCATGCTGACGCTATAGCTAAGAAAGCCCACCAACACCTCCACTTTCTCAGGAGACAAAGGACATTTGGCATGTCCGCAATAACTCTTACCATCTTTTACAGATGCACCATAGAAAGCATTCTTTCTGGTTGTATCACGGTTTGGTATGGCTCCTGCTCTGCTCAAAACCGCAAGAAACTACAAAGGGTCCTGAACGAAGGCCAGTCCATCACTCAAACCAACCTCTCATCCATTGATTCTGTCTGTACTTCCTGTTGCCTTGGAAAAGCAGCCAGCATAATCAAGGACCACATAAACCCCAGACATACTCTCTTCCACCTTCTTCCATCGGGAAAAAGATACAAAAGTCTGAGGTCACGTACCAACTGACTCAAGAACAGCTTCTTCCCTGCTGCCATCAGACTTTGGAAAGTACCTACCTCACATTAAGTTGATCTGTCTCTGCACCCTAGCTATGACTATAACACTACATTCTGCACTCTCTCCTTTCCTTCCCCACGTACGGTATACTTTGTCTGTACAGCGCGCAAGAAACAATACTTTTCACTGTATACTAATACATGTGACAATAATAAATCAAATCACAGGAGGCTATTTTACATTTTGGAGTTCTGCAAATTAGGTTCAGTTCCCGCGCAATACCAGGTACATAGGGTGTCTGTTTGTAATCGGCTGCACTTAACCAGCTGATGCTTACAGGACTCAGAACATAACTTTGAACATACACTCTCTGTGTGCAGGAATGGCAGCATGAGCACAAAATCTGCAGAGACTCAGAAAATGCGATTCATGCTGGTGGGTTTCTGATTTTCCAGCCCCCTCGCGGGTGGAGCAGTGTGAAGCATGCAGCAGGACTACAGAGAGCTCATTCTAATACAGTAGCATGTCATTAGCGAGCACTTTGTCCGGGATCTCCCCCCGCACTGGATATTCAGCGTGACATCATGCCGGCACTATTCACGACAGTTCTACATCAGCCTGAACCTGGTACCTTCACTTCCAAGAGGAATTTCAGAATTGAGCAGTCAGGCAGGCAGAATACTCCATGGTGTTCACTGTTCGGGGCACTGGAGAGGACGCGGTGGAGTCACAGATAAGTTTGAATTACCATCTCAGGGAGTGGGGTCAAGAGGGATCTGATTTTTCCTTCATTTCACGATGCACCTTGCTTTAGAGGGGTTGTGAAGGCTGATATCAGGCATGCTGCCTGTGTCCTCTTTCCTGGCTTCATGTCCATAACACAGCTCAGGGATTGCCCTTCCTTAGTGGGAGCAGGCCAGAGGGTGGGAGGAGTTGAAAACAAGAGGCTCAGCACTGGGGGCATCCTTCCAAACCCGTAACCACTATCCCCCAGCAGGACAAGGGCAGCAAATGCATGGGGACACCACCTCCTGCAATTTCCCCTCCAAATCATATCCTGACTTGGAACAATGTTACCATTCGTTCATTGTCACTCGGTCAAAATCCTGGAACTCCCTTTCTAACACACTGGATGTTCCGACAACACATGGGCCGGAGTGTTACTACCCCACCTGCCACGAGAATCTGAGCAGGCAAGGAGTGGAGCGTGGGAAGGTCTGTTGACCTCAGGTCGGATTTTACGGTTTCGGGACAAGCAAGGCCGTAAAATCCCATCCACAATCCTAAGCGGTTGAAAGTAACAGCTTACCACCACCTTCTCAAGGGCAATTAAGAATGGGCAATAAATGCTGGTTCAGCCAGCAAGGCACACATCCCATAAAGTCATTTTTAAAATCAGGACATTCTATTTTACTTTAAAATAAAGAAATCAGTTTAAAGCACGACCACTTCTTAAGTCTCACATTCCTAACACCCTTATGAAAAAAGAAAATTCAAGGAAATAAGCTAAGAGTTTAAGGATGGGATAAGGGAAGCAAAGTGGGAAGGAAAATTTTGAAAAATATTCTATAAATATTAGCAGTTAAAGAATGGTTGTTAAATATGAGGGGGAACCCTGGGTTTGGGAAATTCATTGCAATAAGCACAACCTGGCAGGGATACTTGACAAGAACGAAGTGAGCTTCAGTATTGAGTGAAGAGAAGAATATTGAGGAGGGCGTAACTCCTAAATTAGTTAAAAACAAGATGGAAATTGTGATAAAACAAAAGGAAAGTCTTCGAGATGTTAGTTCAAGTAAAAAGGGACACAATATTGTGTCCTAATGGGAAGGAATTTCTGAGAGAATCACAGAGGGCTGAATATGAATTCCACAAAAGCGAGATTGTGCCTGCTAAGTCGAATTGTCTTTTGGTTGAGGGGTGACAGCTAAGCATTGGATTGCAGTGTGGGCGGTGTGGCTGGATTTTCAGTAAACATCGACAAGAAAATTCAGACTATTGGACAAGATTAAGAGATGTGAAATTTCTGGGAACGCAAGGAACGGGATTAAAAATGATGAGAAAGGGGGAAGCAAAGAGTAGGAGCTGAGGGCAGTTTTCTTTTTCTTCAGATGCATGGAAGTAGATAGAATGTGCCGTGGAATTCTCTTCTGAGACTGCTGCTGTTTACTGTGAACATCAATAATTTGAATACAGGGCTCGGGGAATTGGTGTCCAGATTTGCGAAAGAAAAAATACCACAACAGGCGGCAGAGAAAATAATTCTGGGCATCAAAGGAAGCTGCGATGGGAATCTGCATAGGATTGTGGAATGGGCAAATAGAATTCTAAGCTTGCAAATATGTGAGATGTTTTCTCTGGTTGAAGAAAATAAAAGTAATAACTATTTTGAATGGAGGAAAATTGGGTGATAAGGAAGAGTAAAGGGAGTTGGTATTTCAATTTTATAAAACAGTAAATAGTTGATGTGATTTTGAAGATAATGGCGCAATAGGTAATGTGGCAAGAGACATAGAATGTAAATATCTAGGTGAAATGGCATGTTTATATAAAAGACCACAGTTAAGGTTCAATTCAATTGGATGGATCAGAATGCAATAGAGAGTCCTGATTTATTAGGATGTTTTTTATTCATTCGTGCGACATGGGTTTCGCTGGCTGGCCAGCATTTATTGCCCATTCTGAGTTGTCCTTGGTGAGCAGTTGAGAGTCAACCACATTGCTGTGGCTCTGGAGTCACATGTAGGCCAGACCAGGTAAGGGCAGCAGATTTCCTTCCCTAAAGACATAGGGGGCAATTCGCCCAAAATATTCTCTGCACTGCAGAGTGCACCAGCGTGAATCTCGTGACAAATTAGTGGGTGGGGCCTATTCCCAATGGAGATGCTAGCAGCATAGCGTTGAGCGGGCCACTGCGCACATGCCGAGATCGGCACATGTGCAGTAGCCCCGTACTGCCGGCCTCCCGATCGCTGGTCAGCCCTGCGACCCCTCATTGCTGGCCCGCCCCGATCATTGGCCTCCCTCCCTCTGTCACACATCCTGAGTGCAGAGTGGCAACAAGCCTTCCACCCTCCTATTAGGCCCTAGCCCTGCCTCCTTGACACTGGCTGATGTCCGAGGGGCCTCAATTGGCATCCCTTCATTCCAGCGGGGTCAGGTCGCCAGCTCCCCGCTAGTGGGGAGCTATTGCAAACCCGACTAGAGTGAAACACCCGGGGGATGGGGGCGGGGGGAGGAGGGGAGAGAGGCTGGTGGGCCCAGAGGCTTTAGTCCCGGGCCTGCTAATTAGATCAAAATTGTATGGAAATCAGCATCTACATAACTTATTCAGTTCCACGCTACTTTCTGGCGCGGAGCTGATGACACTGGAAATACGGTGTTCAGAGACTTACGGAAGCTGTGGTGCCCAACAGGAAGCCCACAAAATGGCCTTCGCTTGAGTCTCCCCCATTTTATTGAATTCAAATTCCACCATCTGCCATGGTGGAATTTGAACCCAGGTCCCCCAGACATTAACTGGATTTCTGGATTAATAGGCAAGCGATAATAGCACTAGGCTGTTACCCTTCCAATTTTAGCTGATGTGAGATTAGGCAAATAAAAAAGCTTGAAATTGTGACTTTTCATTATTACAAGATCATTACGTGGGACATTTATGAAGAATAAATAGAATCAAATAAAACAGACTATTCTCCGAGATTTAACAATTTAGAATAAATGGTCATGGATATACAATTGAATGTGAGAACATTGTAACAAAAGTGGGTCATTGAGTCCCTCTAACCATTTCAGCCATTCAATGTGGTCAAGGTTGATTAGTATCCGTTTTCTATGTCTCCCTAATGCTTAATATCTTTAGCTAGACATTCTATCAATTTCAAACTTATGATTATTAACTGAACTAGCATTTTCTGCTTTTTTGTGAAAGAGAGTTTTACTCTGCTGTCACACTTTTGCAAAGAAGTGCTTTCCTCACGACCCCTTGAGCAACCTGACTTTGATTGTAGGTTTATGGTCCCTTCACCTCTACACCTAAACACTGGAAAAAGTTTCTATCTAACCTACAAATTTATATTCAAACCCGAAAACCTCAATCAATTCACTCCCTACCCTTCTAACTTCCAGGGAATGCAATTCTAATTATGAATCTCTACTCATAATCTCACCCCTGGGGACTTGGTACTATTCTTTTGAATCGGTCTGCACTCATTCAAAGGCCAATATATAATTTTAAATTGCAATGTTTTGAAATGTAGACAATACTCCAGATGCAGTTGAATCAGGGCTCTGCATACTTGGAACAGAACTTACTGCCCTTTATATACTGGCTCCATAGATGTAAAGCCAATATTCTACATTACTTATTCCTTTTGGTTTTTCCTTGTAATTGACTATGACATTTTTGTGATTCATGCACCTGGATCGTTAAACCTCTTTGAATTTCCACTGTTCCCAGCTTTTCGCAATTTAATCTATCTTTTTTTGGTCCAAAATGGATGAACTCAGTTATCCACCTGCCATAGTTTTTCCCACTCACTTAATCTATCAATGTCTCTTTGCAATGTTGTGCTCCCAAGCACATTACTTGCTGTGTAAGCAATCATTTTGATTGAGGAATGAGAGTAGGAGAAACTTTTTTACACAGGGGATGTTAGGCTGTGGAATATATTAGCAGATTTAGTAATTGAGCTGGAGATCTATGTCAGTGTTTAGAAAAGTGTTTGAAGGAAATGGTATTGAAGAACACTGAGCATAAAGTGGGCATATGGGATTAAGATTATTGATTATACAACATGGATTTGATGGCCCAAGTGAATTTTTTCTCTTGGAAATTCAATGTAATTCTCCATGGCCCAAGAAAATTGATGATCTTTTAAGGTTTATGACAAACAACAAGTTATTGCTTATGAAATCCTAAAATAAATTTGCAACAAGGAAGAAGACCATTTGACACAGCATACCTGTACCAATTGATAAATAGCCATCCAGCATAATCCCACTTTCTAGCTCTTGGTCCATTCCCTTGGAGGTTACAACCAAATACTTTTTTGATGTTATGAGAGTTTCTGCCTCTACCATCCTTCTTGACAGTGAATTCCAAATCTCTACATGAGGTCTCTACCACATGACCAATTCTTGCATTGTCTGCAAACATCCTAATATTACTCTTTATGTTCTAGTCCAAATCATTGATTATAAAGGCCTGGTACTGAGTTCAATGGACCGTCACTGGTAACAACCTTTCAGACACAAAACCACACATCTTTCATCATGATTCTTGCCTCTGAGCCAATTTTGGATCCATCTTGCCACTTTGCCTTGTATCCCACAGCCTTTTACACTTGTGAACAGTCTGCTATGTAGGATTTTATCAAAAGCCTTGCTAAAATCCATATTGCCTACAACCAAAGCACCACCCTCCTTTTTACCTCCTCAAAAAGAATCATGTGAGCCAAACACCACCTTCCCTTAACAAATCTATTCTAACCAATCTTTGATTGTGTCTTTCTGAATGAAGATTTATCCTGTTCCTTGGAATTGTTTCCAATAATTGTCTGGCCACTGAGGTTAGGCTGACTGATGTGTAATTACTCAGGCCTATTCTTTTCTCACTTTTTAAGCAATGGTACGATGTTGGCATCCTCCAGTATTCTGGCACTGCACCTGTAACCAGCGAGGATTGGAAAACAATGCCCAGCACCTCCGCTATTACTTATTTTAACAGCACAGGAGACATTGCAACCAAACCTGGGGATTTATCCACTTCAAAGATGTTAAACTGCTTAATACATCCTCTCTCACTATATAAATTTTAACCAATATATCACACTGCTCCACCTTTAGGTATCCAGATCACCAACAACCTGTCCTGTTCCCCCCATACCAACACTACAGTTAAGGAAGCCCACCAACGCCTCTACTTTCTCAGAAGACAAAGGAAATTTGGCATGTCAGCTATGACTCTCACCAACTTTTACAGATGCACCATAAAAAGCATTCTTCCTGGTTGTATCACAGCTTGGTATGGCTCCTGTTTTGCCCAAGACCGTAAGGAACTACAAAAGATAGTGAATGTAGCCCAATCCAACACGCAAACCAGCCTCCCATCCATTGACTCTGTCTACTCTTCCCGCTGCCTTGGCAAAGCAGCCAGCATAATTAAGGACTCCATGCTTCCATCTTCTTCTGTCGGTAAAAAGATACAAAAGTCTGAGATCACGTACCAACCGAATCAAGAACAGCTTCTTCCCTGCTGCTGTCAGACTTTTGAATGGACTTACCTTGCATTAAGTTGATCTTTCTCTCCACCCTAGCTATGACTGTAACATTACATTCTGCACTCTCTCGTTTCCTTCTCTATGAACGATATGCTTTGTCTGCATAGCGCACAAGGAACAATGCTTTTCACTGTATGTTAATACATGTAACAATAATAAATCAAATCAAAATCATCATTAAAAGATCTTGGGGCCATTTTTATGACCTCACCGCTCCAGGCGCAGATTGTGCCAATTCTGGAAAATATCATGCAGGCCTAAAAATCAGTTCCATGCCCAGCACCCAGCAAATGGTTTGCAATCGTCCCAATCCCTTTCTGCTGGCACAAACTGGATTGTACCCAGAAAGGGGGTATGAGCATGACAGTGCTCACCGGAAACCCTGGCAGGGCAAGTTTGGCACGGTCACTGTGCCAGAGGCAGTGCCAAGGAGGTGGGGCTTCAGTGGGGGTGGGGCTTGAGTAGAGGCTATGATGGGGGTTCATGAGTGGGGGCAATACAAGTGGGGTTATGACAGGGTGGCTATGCAAGGGGGGATCCTGCAGAGGGTGCATACAGGGGTGGATCATGATGAGGGGTATGTCAGGGTCATGATTGTGGGCATGTCAGGGGTCAGGATTGGGGGGCATGTTGGGATCATGCAGGAGGACCTTTTGAGAGGGTCCCAATGCCAGAGACCTGGGGCAGTATGATGGCACAGTAGTTAACACTGTTGCCGCACAGCGCCAGGGACCCGGGTTCAATTCTGGCCTCGGGTGACTGTCTGTGCAGAGTTTGCACATTCTCCTCGTGTCTGCATGGGTTTCCTCTGGGTGCTCCGGTTTCCTCCCACAGTCTGAAGATGTGCGGGATCGGTTGATTGGCCATTGCCCTTTAGTGTCAAAGGGATTAAGAGGGTAAATATATGGGGTTAAGGGGAAAGGGCCTGGGTGGGATTGTTGTTGGTGCAGGGTCGATGGGCTGAATGGCCTTCTTCTGCACTGTAGATTCTATGATTCTATGATATGTGTCAGGGAGGAGTTGGGGGAACATGCTACCGATGACGGAGGGTTGTCCCAATGTCTGTGGAGGGAGGGGGGCTCCCAGTGCACTATGAGTTTGGGATGCCCTTGTGAAACAGCACACGAGCGCTCTTCAGCTGGACTCATCATAGTGTTAGGCCTCTGCATGCAACTCACCACTCTCCAAAAAAGTGATTGATTGTGGGATAATTGTGGTCCGGAGCGCACCTGATCATTTCCGCCCATAGTATTTTTTTGGAAAAAATTTGCCCTATTCTTTCTTCAGTTATCATCTCGCTTTTTATATGTCATTTAAAAAAGAAGACGTCTTTTTCCTTGATATTACTTGCCAATATTTATTCCTAATTTCCTTATTCATTTCAGCCCAGCACTATTTGTGCTCCAGGTTTTTTTACAGTAACTCTCGGTATCTGTCATAAACTTCCCCTTCTACCTTTATCTTTTCCTTCAAGATCCTTGACATTCAGAGTGCTCTATATTTGTTCATTCCAGCCTTTATCTTGAGGGGAAAGTACTTGCTCTGAACTCTCACTATCATCTCTTGAATGCCTCTGATTGATCTGGCACTGATTTACCTTCAAGTAGCTGTTTCCAGTCCACTTTAGATAAATCACCTCTCTGCTTAGTAACATTGGCTTTACCCAGTTTTATTCCTGCTCTATCTTTGTTCCTTTCCATAAGCATCTTAAATCTATCTGAATGATGATCACTGCAATCAAAATGCCCCCCAACTGATCCCCTTTCCACCTGCCCAGCATCAGTCTCTAAAACTAATTCTAGATTCACCCCTTGTTGAGATTGCTACCTACCAGCTTAAAATATTCTCACGAATTTTGCTCCCTCTGTGGTGTTTTCACTATTTTTATCCCAATCAATTTCCATTTACAACAGCTCCACACAAGCGTGAACCTGGCATCTTCACCTCCGAGGGGCAGTTCGGAGGTGAACAGTGAGGTAGCTGTCATCCTCAGGGGTGTTCACCACTCAGGGTGCACCGGAGAGGATGCAGGGGACACAGATAAGTGCATCTCGGGGTTGGGGTTGGGGTCCCACATTCGCCATATCGGGGGAGGTGTCTAAAGGGGTCAGTTGCAGGCCTTACCTTTCCTTCATGCTGGGCCACCCCTTGCTTTGAAGGGTTGTGAAGGCTGGTATGCAGGCAGCACTTCCCATGTTCTCCCTCCTGGGTTCCTGTCCATATTACAGCTGGGGGAGTGCCCTTCCATAGTGAGGGCTGGCAAGAAGATGGGAGGGCTTGAAAACAAGAGGCTCAGCACTGGGGGGGGGGGTGACTGAGTTAACGGGTTGGGTCCCATGAGCGGCCGGGCTGTCAGGCACAGTAGGGAAATCAGGAATGGGTTATGTCTCTCCTGGTGCAGCCTCAAGGGCATCGCACTCAGGAGGGAGGATGACTGCAGTGTGATTGGAACCCACAATCAGGCAGCGATGTGAGGACAAAGGATAGAAGCTGCCGGAAGTCCAAAGCCAATTGGGGTGTTTGCGTGTAATGGTAGATCTCAATGGGTCATGGAAGGCTGCTCAACTCTGCACCTCTTGTGACCAGGGAGAAACAGGGTGCACTCTGGGAATGAGTTGGATATGCTAATTGCTGACCTCATGGCTCAGCTGTGCATCATCTGCCACAAGAGGCAGACACTTAGCTGAACAGCCACCCCAGCCTACTCGTGACTTTGCCATTATTTAAGACACATTTGGTGTGCAGCTAAAAGTCACTGTCGTTTCATGGATGCCAACTTTTAACCCTTTGCAAGCCAATGCCTCGGGCATTGAGCTGTCATTCCCAATAAGGTTGCAACATCACATGACACTGATGTACCTCCCTATGCAAGGCACGATGGTGACGTCGATCATCACACATCCGAATCAAGGTCATGATAGGATGCACCGGCAAGGTCTCTAATTAGGATGCAAACACTGGTCACATGCAGCCATTTAATTGCTGTTGAACATGACACCAGGGCCCCAATTCTCCCAGCCCGACATGCACGTATTTTGGCAAGTCAAGATGGGAGATGCGTGCGTCGGCCATTTTGTGGGATTCACGCATGCGTTCTCGACGCATGCACGTCTCCTACAGCTGGAGAGCAGGTGCAGATGGGATCACGCTGGAAACTGGCGGGAAGACAAGGTAAGTGATTGAAATCTATTTTTAATCTATTTTAAATGTCATTATTGGGCCTGGGACTGAATTCTCCGGGCCCGATAGCATCTCCCAGCCTGCCAGGAGTATTTCACTCTGGCAGGGTTTAGAGTCATTCCCCACGTTCGGTGAACTGATGGAAGATCCCACTGGAGTGAGGGGGGGGCAATTGGGGGCCCCCCAGGGGGTCGGGCGGCGGTGGGGATGTGCCCCAAGGCATGGGCACCCTGGCAGTGCCAGCCTGTGGCCCCGGCACTGCCCAAGGGGCAAAGTGTCCATGCCCAAGGGTCACCTTGGCACTGCCCACTGGGCATTGAGCAGGGCCTCAGGGGCAGGGTCTATTGTGGGAGAGACCTAGAGTGATCATTGATTTGCAGAGTCCTGCTGCCAGCCTGCAGGTAGGATCGGTCAGGGCTGGAGGGAGGCCAGCGATTGGGACGGGCCGGGGGGTGGCCACCCGTGGGGGGGTTCTGTCTTCTGGGGAGTTGGGGGGGGGCGGTCTGCCGAAAGGGGGTGGAGGGGAATTGTCACTGCTGTGGGAGACAGGGGGCTGGGGATTGCAGTGCTTCGGGCCGGGAGGGGGGTCGGGGCTGGCCTGGGAATGGTTGTGGGGGGCCGCAATCAGACCATAGAGGGGGGTATAGGGCAGCAGCGTGAGGGTCTCGGGCTGGCCAGTAAATTGCAGCCTGACAGTTCGGGGCCACTGCGCATGTGCAGAGGCCCGGAACTGTCAGACTGCAGCGTGAATAGACCCCGCCTCTCGAGCATTTAATGATATCCATGATTGTGACCTCTGCATTGCAGAGTGTGGGAGATTTGGGTCTAAACTCCCACTGAAAAAACAATCGTGAATTACACCAGCTTTCCCGCGAATTCAGCACTTAGAATTTTTTGGGGAGATGCAGGCCTCAGATTCCTTTGGCAGGGTTTGGGGGCTGGGGGATGCAGGCGTTTGGTGCCACTGAGACCCTGGTGGGTTCACACACCACATCCTGCTGGACTTGACAAGCACCAATGTGGAGATGTGGCTATAGTGCCAGAGTGGAAGGTGAGAGGGATGGTGTTGAGGCACTTACTGAGTGTGCTGCCATTGGGTGATAGGCCCAGAGGAATCGAGGGAGGAGAGTCTCACAAACCCTTATAGCTCACTGTGGTTTTCTCTTTACAGTGCATGGTCTGGAGGACCATGGAGCTTGTTGATTTGGCTATTCTACTTATTGCAATAGAGCAGCAGCAGAGACACCAACATGCCATGGCACCAGGCCAGAACCCGCATCCTGCAGAGAAGGGAGAGGCTGGGTCTGTTGCTAGTCCAGGAGCAGCACTGTGTGTGCTTGGGAAACTGCCGAGGGTATTCTGACGTTGGTCATTATACCTGCAGATGTCAGGGATTCAGTGCCGCAGTGGCTGCATATGTCCTGGGAACAGCGGACCACCTCTGCCAGACCCTGCAAGAGCTGGCACCACATGGGATGGAAAGACACCCACTGTCTGTAGCCCTTCAACTCTCAGCTTCTCTGAATTTCTCTGCAACTGGCACATTCCAGGGCACCATGAGCGACTTATGTAGCATCTCCCAGTCGGTCACACACCGATGTATCCCAGAGGTTTCAGATGCTCTTTATGCAAGAGCTCACAAGTTTATCAACACTGGACCGGGACCAGGCGAGCCAAGATGCCAGTGCCACGGGCTTCACCACCTTTGCAGGCTTGCCCCAGGTAAAGTTTGATTGTCTGCACCCCCCTACACATTCCATGTGGCACCATTCATGAACTGCAAGGGATACTCGTGCCTCAACGGGCCTGATTTTACCAAAACTTCGCGCCCGTTTTCAGGCGTGAAATCGCGGTAAAGTTGGGCGTCGGGCCTATACCGCGATCTGCACCCGATTCCGAGCAGATCGCGGCTTTACCGACACCCGATTCGGGCACGGGTCTGAGGATGAGACGTCACATCTCCTCTCCAACGCCCCCCCCCAGGGCTTGATCGGTCACACCCCATCTTCCTCCCGCCCACCCCCCCACCAAGAGGATGAGACGTCACACACCCTCTCTTCCCCACGCCCCCCCCCCCCCTAGAGGATGAGACGTCACCCCCCCCCCCCCCAGGGGATGATCGGTCACACCCCCTCCCCACGTCCCCCCCCCCCCCCCCCCCCCGGCCAGGGGATGATACATCACACCCCCTCTCCTCCCTCCCCACCCAGGGGATAATATGTCACACCCCCTCTCCACCGCCCTCCCAGGAGATGATCGGCCACACCCCCTCCCCTCCCACCACCCCCCCCACCCCCGACCAGAGGATGAACGTCAGAGAGCCGCTCTCTCCGCTTTCTGCTTTTTTTTACGCGCCCGGGCGCTCTGTCAGATTTTTTTCGAACTGTGCATGCGCAGTTCAGAGCTCCGATCGGTCTGCCGGCGCTAAGCCCCGCCTACAGCGCAGATCGAGCTGGAGCCGGCAAAACGCGTATGGGCGCACTGGAAAGAGGATTCCAGGCGCGGATCTATCTGACGCCTGGATTCGGCACTTAGACTCAAAATGGTAAAATTGCCCCCAATGTGTAGCTTATCTGTGACCACATGATGTGCTCCATGCAGGTGTGTGCCCGTTGTCCGAGGAGTGTCAATACAATTACATCTTGCAGCTTTCTCAGATACTCGCTGTCTTTGAGAGAAAGCGGCGGCTGGACAGATGGTCCCTCAGGGACAAGGGGTGATTTCCATATGATAATCAGCTCTGCACTGGAAATCATCAAAACTGCGTCAAAACGTTTAGTCCCAGAGACGCACGGAAGCTGTGACGCCCAGATTCCAGTGGAAATCCCACGAAATGCCCCCTGCTGATGTCTCCCTAGGAGCATCGCCCCCATAGTGTCTCGCTTCAGGGGCAAGCAGGACTAGGGAGCAAAGTGTTCTCTCACCATGGGGATGAACACCTAACCAGGAATGTGGTGCCAGCAGTGTGCTCCCATGCTGCTGCCAGGCGTCATGCGCAGGGCCCTGAAGTTTTTGGCTGGACTCTGCGGGAGAATGTTGATGACTGAAATGGAGGACAGAGCAATGCTCCTCTCATCCTCAGCGATATGTCTGACTCTTGCCTGACAGAAAGCTTCACGCATCCTACTAAGGACATGCCAGCAGCAGCACCTCCTTACTGCATCGCCAGTGTGGGAGGGCTATAGCATTGCCATTCTTACACTCCACAGGTGTGAAGCACCAGGTGAATGTGGTGGTTCCCCCAATCTTGGTTGCATGAACAGACAGGGTGGAGGCTCTGCAGGTGAACAAAATGAAATTTAATGCCAATAGTGACCTATCTACACTAGTGCCTCCGTTCACTCACATCCTCCAAGTGCCTCCGGTTTCTTAATCTTCCTGACCCTCACACTATTTTTTAAAATTCATTCATGGGACATGGGTTTCGCTGGCTGGCCATCATTTATTGCCCATCCCTAGTTGCAATTGGAGGGCAGTTGAAAGTCAACCATATTGCTGTGGCTCTGGAGTCACATGTAGGCCAGACCAGATAAGGACAGTAGATTTCCTTCTCTCAAGGACATTAGTGAACAGATGGATTTTTCTGACAATCCACAATGGTTTCATGGTCATCGGTAGATCCTTAATTCCAGATTTTTTTAAATTGAATTCAAATTCCACCTTCTGCCGTGTCGAGATTCAAACCTGGGTCCCCACAACATTAGCTGAGTTTCTGAATTAATAAGTCTAGCGATAATAACACTAGGCCATCACATTCCCATGTCTAGGTTTATCCCCGGGATCCACAGCTCAGGTTGAGGCGGCCTCCTGACTTCCATGCCCCTTGACCTGAGATAGCCTTGGTGACTATCCCCCAGGGGGGGATAGTCCAGGACATTGAGGGTCCATGTCTACTTTCCAGCAGCATGGATGGTTGACTGCTGCCCTCCTCAGTGTCAGGGGTTGGAGGGTGGTGTCAGATGGGCTGGAGATGCCCAGGGTCCCTGGCTAGAGGCCCCAGGTTGTACTCCTGCTGATCCTCTTGCCTTCGGGTTCCCAGAGACTGCTGTGTTCCCCCACAGGGGTAGCTGGAGTGAGATCCAAAAGTACCATTGTCCTGAGGTAGACAGTCGTGGATTCCCATCAGTGTCAGCACCATGCAGACGAAGTCCTGCACTGTGGAGTTCATGCCCTCAGACATGGGGCCATGAGCTGAACCATGGAGCAGATATCTCCTGCCATGTCGTGCACGTTCTGCGCCAAGGTCTCTACTGCAGATGCTACCCTTGCAGTGATGGCACCATCTCCTCAGGGATGGGGCTCCTCCAATCGGCCTTGCAGTCTGAGCAAGGATGCTGCCATCCCTTTCTGATACTCACAACTCTGCCTTTGCAGCTCCAGCAGCTGTGGGATGACCGGGTCCAGGGATGCATCATCAGCAAGGAACTCAGCAGAGTCCATCCCTGTGAGTTCTCTGCCACATCCCTGCCTACCCGCCGTAAATCTTCAGCTGTGAGGTGCTCACCAATGAGTGATCCAGAAGCCCGCCTACTTAGTGATCCCATCAAGATGTGAGTATCTGTGAATGTGGGTGACAGCTTTGACGACTCTTCCACGGTGGGGTTGGAGAACTCCCGTTCTGAGCTGCTGGAGTCTGGTGGATCTAGGGGGCACAAGGATGGTTCGGCCTGTTCCACTGGTCAACCTGCAAGAGCAGGGAGGTGGTATCAGTGCAATACAGAGGATACGGAGGGAACATTGATTAGTCATTTGAGACTTGAGGAATGATAATATGTGTTGAGGATGCTCATGTTTCTCTGCTGCCCCCACTTAACCAATAGTGCAGGCACATTCTTCCTCCTCCCCAGCTAGCACGAGGACTTGTGCTGCAAAACTCGTGAGGGTTCAGAGCTCGAGCGTGACTCCAGCTGGTTGCGCCCGCTCACGGATGTTGTGGTTGAGTTTGTCCTTGAATAACACAGATGGGGAGAGTGTAGGTGGGAGTGTTGACATTTATGATGGCGATGTGTTGTGGCAGGCGTGGGACTTGGGTGGGAGCTGGAGTGTCAAGAGAATAGCAGCGACTGGGGGAACATGGTGATTGTGGGAGGGAGGGGGAGGAACCTGGTGCCTGGTGTTGGCAAAAGCCAAGGTGGCTGAGTGAGAGGGTTAGAGGTGCAAGGGCGTCCAGTGAGTGAGTGGGGAAGTTTCACTTACCCTGGTTGAGCGAAGAAGATCATTCATCCTCTTCTGGAGTGCACGTGCACTGACCAGGGCTGTTCCCATCCCAGGCAGGAGTGGTGACCCTGCTGGAAGGCCGTCTTGTGTGTCCCCCCTCTGCTGCAGCATCCTGGTGAGGGCCTGGTGAAAAGCACCATGCTACTTCTTGGCTGTCATCACCTTCAGTTGTTATGGAACAAGTGCTGGGGGGTGCTAGGGAGCCATTAATATGGAGGTCCCCAGTGCTTGCAGCAGTCGCATCATTTGCGGGGCAGATGAATCAGATAGAAGACGCCACAAGTGCGATGTGATACTCATGGGCATAGAAATTATTGTGAATGAGACATTAGATTCAGCCCTAAAACACACCATTGGCAGGAAATTCTGTTTTTTGTGCAGGAATCAACACTGCCATTTTGGTAGGATTTCGCAGGTTGGATCATTAAGTTCCACATTTTGAATTTATTTGAGTGGAAAAATGTACTTAGCTGATAAACTATTTATATTATGTAAGCAGTGTTATCTTGGACTGTGGTAAATTGATAATGTCCCCTTTCCTGGTGGAGATGACATATATATTTAACCATTCTGGCACCTTGCTGTCAGATTATTTCCATTGGTAAACTAGGAAGCTCATGCTTGGAAGGCTTGATTTTAGTCAGCAGAATTCACAGCTAAATATATTAATACATGTGGGCAGCAGGGTCATTACAGAGTGATTAGAATCTAGAGCTTTTTTGATTCCACCATCTCCAGCACCATTACATGGAAAGCAATTGCAATACGATTTCTGTTGGCCTGGGAAAATAAGGCAGCTCAAGTGTTTGAACTTGTCTGGTCTGCACGGCTTATATGGTACATTTTCCACTAAGTCAGCAGGGAAACTCAGCGTTCCTACAAATTTAACGACCGTACGGATAACATTATTTAAATTCCTCCTTTTCAGTATCTTCATTATTTTATTTATTGCTTCTAAGTAAATCATTATCACTGTACCAAACATATTAAACCATGTACAATTTTATGTTCATATGGTCACCTTGATATTTTTCACCAATTGGAAATAGGTCGGCTTAATGTCCTTCACTGTCGTATACATTCCATAAAATGACAATGGCTGTGTGAGAGTGGCAAAGTGAACACTACTTTATTTCAGGATTCAAGTGGCAATAAACCACTCAAACATTTTTTCTTTCAATTGATGGTCGCATGTGAACTTATCAAGGAATTCATTTCCTTGTCATTACTAACACCTACATATTGTTGTCTTTTCTTCAATATTTTTGAAAGAGCCCTTTTTTTTACAATTAGCAACAGCCAAACTCCACGAAGAGAGAGGACACAGCTGAGAATAGCTGTGAACTCCTTGCATATCTCTACACGTCAACGATGCAATTTTCAGTAGGTGTGATGATACTAATCATTAGAAATACAAATGGAGAACAAAGAACATTGAGTACCATGGTGAAGGGAAAGAACTTTATTCTAGGGGTTTTGGGATGAACATACTTTTGATATAAAGCAAATAAATAATTAATTTTTCTACATTGGATTTCTTTGCTTATCATTTTTCATATTTTTGCAGAATTAAGTTTGGTGAGATTCAATTTAAATATTTTTTTTTGGTCAGGACAATTGTCGAGCTGATAATCATCATAGAATCCCTACAGTGCAGAAGGAGGCCATTCGGCTCAGCGAGACTGCACTGACCACAATCTCACCCAGGCCCTATCCCCTTAATCCACGTATTTACCCTGCCCATGACATTAAGGGACAATTTAGCATGGCCAACCAACCTAACCTGCACATCTTTGGACTGTGGGAGGAAACCGGAGCACCCAGAGGAAACCCACGCAGACACTGGAGAATGTGCAAACTCCCCACGCAATCACCCAAGGCCAGAATTGAAACTGGGTCCCTGGCACTGTGACGCAGTAGTGTTAGCCACTGTGCCACCATGCTGCCAAATTATTTTATGAAATAATATTTCATAAAACCTCTTGCAGGATGTCCCAACTGAATCACTCCAACACAGTCTATGAGTCAATTATATAGTGCCAAATGAGAATATTTTAGGATTTTCACATCAGTTCTTAACAAAATTCCAAAGGATCTTGAAAGAAATTCACTTGGGAAATTGCCAAACCACATGTCAATTCACTCCTGAGTTTAGATACATGTAATATATCCTTGTAAAGATAGGAGTGAGATGAATATAGATCAACTTGTAAGTAAAATGGATGAAGATTGAGAATGGGGTTGAATTTAGTGCAGTTCATGCTGATAGGAAACATATTAGCTGGTCCCACTTAATTATTGAGAATGGCCACATGCCAGCGTGAAAACCACTCGTGATTAAGTGGGTGTGCAGAAAGGACATGTCAAGGATTCTCACCAATGGCAGGATGTCAATTAATCTCAATAATGAGCAAATTGACATCCACTATCCCTGAGTTGACTACAATTCAATGGTGGCTCAGAGATTAAATAGGGGCTGCACAACTTTGAGTTTTCCAGCAGCATCCTGAGGGTAGGGGGCTGGCAGTGGACGCACTGTGCCTGATCAAGGGATTGAATGCCTGACTATGCAGAAGCGGATTGTCTGTTGAAAACCAACCCCACTGCTCTTATCACTGAACCCCGCCCCCACCAATCCTATGACCTCCATTCCACCCTCGCTCACCTTTGGTCTGAGATCCCATACAAATTCTAGGCCTCCTTTGGGTGCAGCCACCACTCACATTGGCACTGGTGTAATGACAAGAGACCAACAGTTCCCGGTGGGCAGGACTTACAGAGCCGGGGACCTCAATCATGGTGAAGGTTCACTGGTGGCTACTTAAGTGCCTGAAAGGCACTTGATTCAGTCGGACCTCCCCAGTGGAACTGACAAGGACTCCCTCCTGGTTCTCTGACCACTGGGTGAGAGTCCTATTGGCCTGAAAAAATCCTGGCCCCGGTTTCCAACATTGACATCGAATCAAGCAACTTTAACTGTTTGTCTGTCAGAAAATGAGATTATTGAGACCATCATTTCAATGTAATGTTGTCGATTTTAACACTGTCCATTTGTGGATACTACACTGATAGCAGTTAAAACTGATTCCAGCAAATTTCCACCCTTCCTGCCACCTGTGTTCTAAAAGTTGCTAGGTCACCCAACCAAAAGTAGTTGGAAGTCCCTTGACTTTGTGCAAATCAAGGTTGTATTACATCTCGAAGTTAGGTTGGCAGTTGTTGGGAAAGATAAAAGAGTGCTTCTCAAGGCCCTGCAATCAATGTCGCAACCTCCTCTACCCTAAATTTTCCCCCACCTACCCTACATACCCTTCTGAAGGCACCCTCCCTGCCAGTTACCTGGAGGCTGGTGGGTAACCAAGGTAGCCAGCAAATGAGCAGCTTGTGGTCAATTAGCATTTGAATGAGGTCTGGGTATGACATTTGCCGAAGGCCTCCTGTTGCCACTGGTGGGAAAGAAATTAACTTGCCATTTGAAACTCACTCTGAGTTTAAATCACCTCTTTTATTTTGGAATGTAACCTCCATTCGTCCTTGTAAATGATAATGCTTCAGCAGCCTGAAATTTGGTGCATGGATAACTTCAGATGAATATTCATGCTTGGGCAAGTGGTAACAGGCATTTTATTAATAACAACAACTGCAGTAACTTGTATTTATGTAGCACCTTTAAGATAATAAACTGTCTCAAGGTGCTAGTAAGGGGCAGAGAAAATTTGACACCAAACAACATAAGGACGAATAGGGTAGATGATCAAAAGCTTGGTTAAAGGGGTAGGTTTAATGAGTGTCTTAAAGAAGAGAGTGGTAGAGAGGCAGAGAGTTTTATGAAACAAAACATCAGGCTAACGGAACTTTTTGGGGTGGCACAATGGCACAGTGGTTTGCACTGCCTCACAGTGCCACAGACCCGGGTTCAATTCCAGCCTCAGGTCACTGTCTGTGTGGAGTTTGCACATTCTCCCTGTGTCTACATGGGTTTTCTCTGGGTGCTCCAGTTACCTCCCATAGTCCAAAGATGTGCGGGTCAGATTGATTGGCCATTCCTTAGTGTTAGGGGATTAGAATGGTACATACATTGTGTAACAGGGATAGGGCCTGGGTGGGATTGTTGTCAGTGCAGACTTGATGGGCCGAACGGCCTCCTTCTTAATTGTCAGGATTCTATGAATCTATGATGAAAACCAGAGCCAGAATTGTTAGGATGACAGGAGCTCGAAACCACATCCCCGCCGACTCTGAGAATCCCACCACAATTTTGTACTCTAATGCTGGGTAGGCAGTGGCGTAGTGGTCTTGTTACTGGACTAGTAATCCAGAAATCCAGGGTGATACTCTGGGGACCTGGGTTCAAATCCCACCACAACAGATGGTGAAATCTGAATTTAATAAAATCTGGAATTAAAAGTCTAATGATGACCATGAAACCATTGTTGATTGTCATAAAAATCCATTTGGTTCACAAATGCCCTTCAGAGAAGGAAATCTTCTATCTTTACTTGCTTTGGCCTACATGTGAGTCCAAACCCAAATGTAGTTGACTCTCAACTACCTCTCAAGGGCAATAAGGGATGGGCTGCAATGCTCACATCCCATAAAATGAATTAAACAAAACATTGGTTGGCAGTAGACGGGACTTCTGCTCCCTCACTCAGCAGGAAGTCCTGCCTTGGGGAGCTGCTGGCCAATCAGAGTGTGTGGCAGCTCTCCAGTCACATCAGGAATAGTCCTGCATTGGCCAGAAGAGGCATTGCAAGTCACTACCTCAGCCCAACTCAAGGGAACTGGTGAAAAAGGCAACTGTCAGGGTCTTAAGCAGAGGGCACCCCCAATCAAAATAGATCTTCTGATAGATGCCACCCCCACTCCATTCCCACCCACAATCTAAATCTTTTTATTTCTGGCCTTTTTCCCTAGATTGTCATCCGCTCGCGAATCTAAAAGTTGAGACTGAGTGGAAAATGTGACCACTTATGGCCCTTAACTGGGGCACGAGCAGCCACCCCTCTGAGGCCCTGCCCATCCCAGTATAAACTCACTATCAGATTGGGGTGGCAGGAACTCAGAGGGAATCCCCTCCATGCAATGTCATGCTCTACACACACTTCATCATCGCCCCCTCCCTACACCTCAACCTTCAGAGCTCACAGGTCAGGTGGGGAACATGGAATTCTTGCCCAGAGCTTAGGGCCTAGGCAGCTGAAGGCTAGCTCTGCCCGAAGGTTACAGAATACCAATTTTCAGATGTCCCTTTTCCCAGGCTGAATTCTGCTTCAAAAACATTGTCAAGTGAGACATCTGAGTAGTTACTGAAGAAATAATTCAAGGAAAGCTGTGAAGCAGAGACCACGGAGGGTTATCACAATTTAGATCTATGTTGTTGCAGGAGGGGAGGTGTCACCAGGGTTGAAGGAAGTTATGCTGATCTGGCAGCACTAGTGGTTAAGGAGACTGAAAGAGAACCTGGGTTCACTTTGAAAGCAACTCCAGGAGTATCTGTAGCTGGGACTTTATCTGAATGGGATGCTCATGGTACAGTGGGCTTGTCAACTCTAGCTTAGAGGAAGCAAAAAACTGTGATATACTGTATTCTGTATTCAGGATAATTCATTAACTCAGACACTCGAAGCAGCTCACACCAATTGCATCTATTGATGACAATCTGGCATCACCAATCATACGGAACACGAGGGAGCTGATTACGAGTGATGGAGTTCAGTGCTTCTGCAGGATTCCCAGAACTTTTCTGTTGAAGTTACACTGGGTGCATGGGGGAAAAAGCAATTGGATTTGCTTCTTCCTGTGTTGTATAATTCTGTGAGAATTTAAGCCCCTGTAGAAATTTACCACCCAGTGTGTTTTTATTTGCAAGAGTTTTGTTGAAGTTATAAAGTGCTTAGAGGAAATATTATGAGCTTTCTTGACATTTTATCTATCTTCCTCCTTTTCCTTTCCTCACATTTCTCAAAAGCAGCCTTCTAATAGAAAATGGCTTGCCTTCTCCTTCGAGGATTAGCAGCCTAATGAAAATTGTGAAGCATGCTGCTTCATCGACTTTGAAATTGAAGTTTTGTTTTGTTGATGTCGGTCTAGAAATTGCAGAAAATGCATAAGAAATCATTGATAACGATCCTTGGTTAAAGGTTATGAGTTGCAGCTCCAGGCATGAAGCTTCACTCAGTGGGAGATCGGATTTGAAAATTGGCTCAGTAGTTGGTGTGCCTGATTCATGGCTCTCCTGATTTCTCTGGTCATTATAATTAACAAGAAAACATTACAAGGGCTACAAGTCAGGCACACAGACCCTTGTACTTGATTATTTGATCTGCCTATCAACTGGACCCGGTGCTTTGCTGGTCTGTGGATCCACACTACTGTGTACATTCATCAACTGCACATTCAGCATAAATGCGATGTTGCCAGAAGTATTTCTTTATGGAAAAGCAGATACGTTTGGAGTGTAAGCAAAGAAAAAGAGTGAAATATTTCCACTGTTAAATGCCACAAGTGTTTCTGTGACATCCTTGATTATGTGTAGTTTATTTTTAAGCTTCCTCGGCCCTTTGATTTTTGATTTGATTTATTATTGTCACATGTATTGGGATACAGTGAAAAATATTGTTTCTTGCATGCTATACAGGCAAAAACATAGCATTCATAGAGTACATAGGGGAGAAGGAAAGGAGAGGGTGCAGAATATAGCGTTGAAATCACAGATAGGGTGTCGAGAAAGATCAGTTTAATAGATGGTAGGTCCATCCAAAAGTCTGATGGCAGCAGGGAAGAAGCTGTTCTTGAGTCAGTTGGTACGTGACCTCAGACTTTTGCATCTTTTTCCCGATAGAAGAAGGTGGAAGAGAGAATGTCCAGGGCACGTGGGGTCCTTGATTATGCTGGCTGCTTTTCTGAGACAGCGGGAAGTGTAAACAGTATCAATGGGTGGGAAGCTGGTTTGGGTGATGGACTAGACTATGTTCACAACCCTTTGTAGTTTCTTGTGGTCTTGGTGAGAGCAATTGATACAATTGGAAAGGATGTTTTATATGATGCATCTGCAGAAATTGGTGAGAATCATAGCTGACATGCCAAATTTCCTTCATCTCCTGAGAAAGTAGAGGCATTGGTGGGTTTTCTTACCTCTAGCGTCAGCATGGAGGGATAAGGACAGATCCCTCAGGTCAAGACTGGGATCCATGTGGCAACTTGAAGAATTGAAACAATGAAAAAGCAAATACAGCTCATAAAAAGGAGTTCAAATATATGTCACTTGGAGTTCTTTACAGGGAAAGTCACGCTGTGCTTGAGAAGAACAAATTTACACCGTGACTGCAATAATTTGATTTCCACAAAACAGGAAAGTAAATAAGTGAAAAGGGAGATGTGCCATCTGTTTGCTTGTGATTTATTTTCCCTCAAAGGTGTTTTACTGATGTGCAAGCAGCTGTTTAACATATTTTTAACTGATCGACTGTTATAGTGTATTTTAGGCCATTTTAAATTACTGTGCATTGCGGATGTTTTTAAACTTCAATTAATTTTTATTCTGCTTGCTGAAGTTGTTATAGTAATGCACCATATGATTGTTGGGCTGAATGGCCTCCATCTGCACTGCCAATTTTACATAGATGTTATTTAATGATGATTTAATCATAATAAAACATATGATTTTATTATTAGATTATTGGACATGATTTATTTTTCTGTTGCACCAATGGCAGCCAGTTCCAGCAGCTTAAGCTTCAATGTGAAGCATTACACTTTGTATTTCTTGCTATGTTTACTACAAGGAGACAAGAAAATGATTTTACTAAGCGTCAGATTGCTGTATCTTCTGACTGATTGAGCTTAGTCAATCTATCTTAGTTATTAAAGTTTATAAACGCACTTAATCTGCACAAAGACATGTCTGTCTCATGGCAACCATTGACTCTTTTGTGAACTCATGAATAACGGTACTCAAATATTTCAGAAGCTACGAAGTTTAAGTTTCCTGTGCTTAACAAAATTAATACATAGAAAAATACTGTCGCCGGGCCCACTAAGGCTGGATTTCAGGTTGAATTAGGCTGTGTGACACCCAGATGTAAGTGCAGCATGTCAGTCAGTCAATAGCTTTTTTCCCAGCCACCTCATCATTTTACTTGCGAGGAGAGAATCATTAAACAGTGGCAGACGATGTACTAACAAGCCTTTAAAATAGACTCACCAAGGATGCCGAGATTGGGGGAGTCCAGCTCAAGCATGAAGGAGGTATTATCGCAGACACAAACATAATTTCTTCTTCCATGCATAGGCTAATTTGGCCTATCATTCACCCTAGCCAGATGAGTCCATGCATGCCGTAAACACCACCTTGGATCTTGGATACCAACATGTCTGTCCTCTTAGATAGGATGGTAGATATCTTAGATGTGGAGGTCACACAGGTCTGCACCAAAGTATTTTCCAGAACAGGGGACGCAGTGGCACAGTGGAATTATCACTGGACTAGCAATCCAGAGGCCCAGGCTAATGCTCTGGGACCTGTGTTCGAATCCCACTACAGCAGATGGTGACATTTGAATTCAATAAAAATCTGGAGTTAAAAGTCTAATGATGACAATGAAATTGTTGTCAATTGTCATAAAATAAACCATATAATATTGTATGGGAAGGAAATCTGCCGTCCTTACTTGGTCTAGCTGACATGAGACTCCGGACCCACATCAATGTGGTTTACTCTCAATTGGGCAGCTGAGGATGGGCAATAAATGCTTGCCAGCCAGTAAAGCTCACATCCTGCATATAAAAAAGAACTAAAAAAGCCTCCGGTACCTCCACAGTCAGAGCAGGGATTTCAAAGCAACTGTCTCACCCCTTCTAAGGCCACTCACTCCTCGTGCCTGAAAATGGTTCCTGTTTTAGTTCCACAGGCACTTTTCAGTTTTGGCAATTGCAATACCTTGAGGAAGGAACAATTTTGGTGCAGATAAACTTAAATTTTATTGAGAACACCGGGTGGAACCAACCATTGGAACCTTACCAATTTTTTCAAAGCTCAGACTGAAAGCAATGTGAAGCTCTCCAGCTACACAAGCCAATTTTCTCTCCAGATCTAAGAAAGGAAATGTTAGGGTGGGTTTTACACCATCACTAAAGGTGGGGCAGGGCCTGATAGAACCAGCAAGACTGACTCCGCAGAGATCGGGACATCCTTTTTAAAGGGTGCCCCAATTAGAAAAAAAAAGTGAATTTATCCTCATCGATAGTATAATAAAGTGAGGGAGGAGTATGCCTGGTGCAAGTAAATGTAATTTCCATCAAGAACACATATTGCGGCACTTGCACACTAATTACCATCTTTCTACTGAAAGTCACTCCCCCAACACCGTCCCACAGTTGATTGACAGGAGAGAGGGGCAACCAATCCAATAATGACATTAATCAACAATCCGAACGAGAATTGCATGCTAAATCCCAACTACAAAGCAGGCTAAACTTGATTTCAAAGCGCCCATTTAGCATCTGTTTTCACCCTCTGGCCCAAATAACGCTCATTATTACTGACCCTGCTGACTGCAAAATGTGAAAACCTGTAAGAATACGGGCTTGACCAAACGCAAAGCTTGGCTAATTTTACCATCATGCTTTGCAATGTCAAAAGACTTTTTCAAAATAAGTGAAATTTGCTTCCAGCTGTTTGTTTACAGATAAACAAAAACTGGCAGGGCTGTGATAGAGAGCAAGACTTTCGAGGCAATGGTATGTCTGATCATGAGGCCAACTGTTAGAAAAATGGATTAAAATAACAAACAACACACTTTGAAGCTGGGTTAAGTGCCTCAGTTAAACACCGAATGAAGAAATGTTTGCTGTAATGCAGAAATTAATTAATGTGCAGGCTGTAGTGAAACGTATGTTTTCAATCGTTTGATAAGGATGAGAATGGGTTACTGTTCTGAACAACTCTGAATATAAATAACTGCTGCTTTATTTCTTTTGGCTATTGCTACAAATTTATACTTTGTGTGCTTTCATAATTGTTTCAAATTTTAAATGTTTACGGGGATTAGTGTGGCAGGTACTGTTCTTCCTTCGACTTCAAGGCTTCTGCACCAATCAGTTGTTCCCTGACATTAGTGTATGAGTACTAGTCCTCCTCCTTTTAGGACCGAGCATGGCTAGAATGATGGGAAGTTACTAGACAAGTTGCTAGAAGAAGGAGGGATAGAATGGGGAGAAAGGAGATTAGTAGATGATCATAACTGCAGTTTACACACCATCACTTCAGCAACAATCAATGTTTGAGATGTCTACACAGCACTAAGGAGATCATCACTGAAATCTGCCAACTGCTGCAACACAACTCCAACCTCACAGCGGGGCAAGGACTGTATTGCTAGTGGCTGTGAAGGTGACTGTGCCTGTGAACGTTTATGCATCTGGTCCCCTTCAAGCTGTGTTGGAGATATTGGCAGCATGTTTCAGTTTGCAGCACACTGCTGAATAAAGGAGGTCATTGAGGCTCTCTCTTCAATAAGATTCAATTTTATTTCAATCCCTGTTGACATAGAGGAGAAGGCAGAGGGAGCACAGTTTACTGGTATTGCAGGCTTCCTCATGTTGCAGAATGTCATTGACTGTAGGCACTTTGTGTTGCAGGCGCAAGTCAAGTCTGCCATGCACCCAATCAGAAAGGAATACCAATCCTTCAATGCATAACTATAGGCTGTGCATCATGCAGTGCAATGCCCTGTTTCCTGGCAGCAGTCACGATGCATTCATTGTGTGACAATCTGCTGAACCAACCACTTTTCTGCAATCATAAGCAAAGGGTGGCCAATAGGAGACAAGTATTATCCATTGATAAAATGGCTCAAGAACCAGGGGTGAAACCTATGCACAGGTATGCAGCAAGTATTCAACAAGTGTAATAGCACCACAGAGTGCTGTCAGGGTAGACAGTCGGTATCCTGAAGCAATGACTCTACTACCTAAAATGATTCGCGGGATTACTGCAGTACATGGCTGAGTGCAAATAGCACTTGTCACTGCTTATCAGGGGAGGAATCTGAAGAACAGGAGCACTAGGAGGAGGAGAATGAGATAAGTGAGGAGACAAGAGGAAGAAGAGAAAAGAAGGGTGGTACCTAGAAATCCCTTTTCTGTTCAAGTCACACTTGAAGAAATGATTCAAGTATGATAATAATTGCAGTGCCAGTTCCCCATTCACCAAGAGTCTCATAATTGTCATCTTTCCACTGTCACTAATCTTCATCATCCTCAGCCACAATACAAAGATAACACTAAACAGGAATTGCACATTTCAATCCAATTTTTAAAATTAAATTATACCACTTTGTATACAAAATTAAGATTATTTTTACTCATTCATGGGACATGGATGTCGATGGTTGGTCAGCATTTATTGCCCATCCCTAGTTGCCCTTGGAGAGCAGTTGAGAGTTAGCCACATTGCTGTGGCTCTGGAGTCACATATAGGACAGACCAGTAACGGTGGCAGATTTCCTTCCCTAAAGGATATTAGTAAGTCAGATGGGTTTTCCGACAATTGACGTTTCATGTTCATCAGTAGATTCTTAATTCCAGATATATATATAGTGATGGTACTGTACGTTTAAGAATTGTATTTTTTTAAAATCATGTTCTCTGCACTTTGTATGTCAGCCTTTATTGTTTTTGTTGTGGCACCTGCTGCCTGCTTAGATTGTCCTTTTATTGCTGTTTAAATGGTTTAAATTGGGTTTTGTTTATTTTTACTCTGGGTCTAATGCACTTTCGGAAAGTTTAAGACCTTTTCAATTGTTAGGAGGAAGAATCATTGACAGGTCAGGTGACAAGAGTTCTTATTTTCAGTTTTGGGCTGGTGGCTGCTGCTTTAGTTAGAAGGTGTTTTGCTTCAGGCTGGATGCAATGTTCTGTCTCCCTCACCTTGCTGTTTTGTGAAGCTGTTCTGACTTCAAGCTTGTCTGTGTATGTGTCAACAAAGCTGCAGAACCAACAGCATCACGTGAGCATCCTTGTTTTCTGTGTTAAACCTGTGGCAGAGGTGTATTTATAGGGAGGTTAGTTTGGTTGGAAAATGGCATTTAGTTGTTAAGGTTCATACAAAATCATGGTTGTTTTTTTCTTTTGTTTGTAATTAGTAAAAGCTATTGCTAATTTTCTTTCTATGTGTTAATTGTATTCTTAAATAAACTTTGTTTGATAAAAGGGGCGGCACGGTAGCACAGTGGTTAGCACTGCTGCTTCACAGCTCCAGGGGCTTGGGTTCGATTCCCGGATTGGGTCACTGTCTGTGTGGAGTTTGCACATTCTCCTCGTGTCTGCGTGGGTTCCCTCCGGGTGCTCCGGTTTCCTCCCACAGTCCAAAGATGTGCGGGTTAGGTTGATTGTCCATGCTAAAATTGCCCCTTACTGTCCTGAGATGCGTAGGTTAGAGGGATTAGCGGGTAAACGTGTAGGGATATAGGAGTAGGGCCTGGGTGGGATTGTGGTCGGTGCAGACTTGATGGGCTGAATGGCCTGTTTCTGCATTGTAGGGTTTCTGTGATTTCTGTGAAAAGCTCCCTCGTGGGTCATTTGAATCATACCTGCAGTGAAACATTGTATGTTTAATCTAACTAAATTCAAACTGCAAATCTTATGATCCAGGCAGACTTCATGAAAAACTTTGGAGTTTCTGACCTGGATTATAACTATATATATATATATATATATATACATGTATTTAAATTCAAATTCCACGACCTGTCATGGCAGGATTTGAACCCGGTTCCCAGAACATTAGCTGAGTTTTTGGATTAGTAGTCTAGCAAAAACACCACCTGGCCATCGCCTCCCCTATTGTGAATTCTGTAGCGGTAATCTTTTATGTGCCTTTGTTCCTATCAAGTGTTACCTCAGTGATTGTAGCATGGCTGGTGGAAAACTGTTAACTCAGAATGGAAGAGACTGAGGGCACCCTTGGAGGGATGGCCTCAGGCAGTGCTGGGCCTAGAGGTCCTGGATCAAGTCTCTAACATCTCAGCATGGGCAGCAGCAGGCTGGGCTGACTGGCTGACAATACAGTCATCCTGACAATGTCGAGAAAGTTCAAGTTCCATGGAGCCACTGTAACTTCTACGTTGTGGTGAAATACTAATAGTGATCCATTTAGATCTCCTGAGGATTCTACCCCCATGATGGATAGTGTTGTGTATTCATGTTGTTCCCGGTTGGAACAAGGGTACTTTAAGGGACCGATAATGTGATGCCCTGATTACATCATCAGCTGTTTGTACAGGAAGTGGGCAGACTTTCCCAACAGTCTGCAGAACAAACACCTTTCCAGTAAAACTCTTGTTTATTTATACCCTCACAGTCTGCAAGCCTATTCTTTAAAAATACCACAAAGAAACCTGGCAACGAGGTGTTTGATCCACATTGCTAACACCTGAAAAAGAACAGCAGAAACCCAGTAGAACAAGACAAAAATGTTAGTCCATGCTGCAGATATCCAGAAAGACTTAGGAAGTTAAAAACAAAATCACTGCACCAAAGTTAGCGATGGAGGGGTGCCAAACAATGGTAGCAGCCATCAAAGAAATGGAAATTTAAACAAAAATCTTGGAGAAACAATGCCAAAAAGAAGTTCACTACATGCTCTGCCCGAAAAGATCTGGAATAGTACAGGGAGCACTGTGAGTAGTAAGTACCCTGCAGTTTATAGCTGGGAGTATTGCAAACTTTGGGAGGAAAGAGGCTGAGCTCAGGAGTATCTTGTGTGAAAGAAGAAGCAAGGTAATGCTTAACAAATCTGTGGCACATCGTGCTTAAGCAAGCTCTTTCCTTCGTAAAAATGGCATAGATATTTGGTGCCATGGGACTATATGATGAGAACAGGTGGTGGAGCTCATATATTGAAAGATTCAAGTATTTGGTCCGAACAAATAAAATTTCAGCAGATACTGTTGTCTCAAGTAAAGCAAGGCTTGAAAACCTGAGGTAGAGGGAATATTGCAGGGCCATTTCCCACCTAAACCTTTAGTCATCACTGAGGGATTCAGGTTCCATAAATGTAACCGACAGCAAGGTGAGTTCAGAGCTGCTTTAAAGAAATTAGCTGAATACTGTGAATTTTGGGATGTCTTGAATGATGCCATTAGAGACAGACTAGTGTGTGCGTTAAGAAGCGAAGCTATCTAAAAGCGATTGTTAACAGAAAGCAACGTAAACCCAGAGGATGCTTTAGAAGTTGCAGTCTTGATGGAATTAGCAGCCTATGAAGTTCAACAGCTAAGTTTGAGCATAAAAAATTGCTTGATTCCCAAATACAGACACAAGTTCGAAATTGCCACCGATGCAGCAACAGATTGCGGAAGAAAAGAAATGCAGAAAAGGGCACATCAAACATGTTTGTTGGATAAAGAGACAATAAGTCACAAGCAAGAACTATAAAAAGCAAGAACAAAATGCATCATTTAGAAATTTGAATAGAGGGAAAAGTATCCACATGATATGAAAGAGGTGTGGAAAAAGACCAGAGTCACAGGAGGGAGATGAACTGTCATTGAACGTATTGGCTATTGCTGGTACAATAAACCAACACTGAGTCACTTCTTTACTGAACAGACAACTGATGAAAATAGAAGTGGACACTGGTGCAACAGTTTTGTTGGTACCAGAAACTGTTTACCAAAAGAAAATTGACATATTACCTTGAAACCCTTGAAGATATTATTAAAAACCTATACTGGATAAGTGGTTCCATTGAAGGAACAGCTTTTAACAACTTCCATTGTTAAATGAAACTATACAACATTAATTTGGAGAACCTAGTTGGAAAAGGCCAAATTAAATTGGAACGAGATATAACTCATGTTAGATTCTGGAGCAGGTCTACTGAAGATTTTAAAGAAACATGCCATGTCTTTAATGGGGAGCTGGGAAGCATGAAGGAAATTGCAATCAAGTTAAGCATTAAGGATGGAAGCCAAGCAAGATGCTTAAAGGATGGGTCAGTGCATAAGCAATCAGGCCTCAGGTAGAGTCGCATTAGAGTGGTTGGTCAAAATGGGAGTCTTCAAACCAATTAATGTTACCGATTGGGCCACACCGATAGTAGCCATAATGAAGAGAAATGCATTGGTTTGCATCTATTATGAAACCATTATGAAAGTTTGTCCCTAATCTGGCAACCAGCATTCAACCTTTACATAACTTATTGTGTGAAAATTGGAAATAGAAATGGGTGGATCAGTGTGAGAATTTCTTCATGCAAACTAAAGAAGCACAACTAAAGTAAAAAGTCCTGATGCACATTGATTTGAATTTACCTTTGCAACTGGCATGTGGCGCATCACCTTATGGGGTGGGGGGAGGGGGTGGGGGGGGGGGGCGGGGGAGATGTTGGTTTCTCACAATGCCCAATGGTGAAGAAAAACCGATAGCTTTTGCATCAAGATCCTTGAACAAGGCAGAAATGAATTATGCATGTGAAATAACTCGTACGAGGTTGGTGTCCCTTCACCAAATTTAGATTTATTTACATAGTAAGCAACACTCAGACAGGCACTTCCTCATACAGAGTATAAACCCAGTGACCAATAAACCTGACACTCCACATTATGTTTACAGGCAGGGCTCCCTGATTGGACAAGCCATTGCTGCCTCAATCTGGGAGATCATATTCTAAGAGGTTCACATCATGGGCCCCATTAAAGTCATTAAAGCACAGATGAAGAAGCTCTAGGAATCATTTTCGGAATCAAACATTTCTACCAATACCTTCTATGGAAGGAAATTTATTTTATTAATGGATCATCGACCACTGGCAACAATATTAGGCCTCATACCAGGATTCCATCTCCAGCAAGGAGCTGGATGTAGAAGTAGGCATTGCTGTTGTCAGCGCACACATACATGATAAAATATCACTAGTCAAATCTCCATGGGAACGCTGACGGACTCTGTCGATTACCTCCACCCAACAAGTCGTCAATAAGCAGTTCAAGTGGAAACATTTTCTACTTCAAGCAAATAGATAACATTCCTGTAACTACATCACAAATTGAGAAGTATACCAGAAATTATCCACTATTGTCAGAAATTATGGACATGGTACTTTGTGGAAAGACAGTGGAAGCAAACCAAAAGTTGGTGCCATAAGTCACCCAAAATCTCGAACTACCCGTACAAGTTGGTTGTCTCCTCTGGGGAATGAGAGTCATTATTCCACCATAATTAAGGAAACGTTTACTAAGCAACTACATGAAGGTCACTGTTGCATAGTAGGGATGAAGGGGATAGGCAGAAGCTATTTTTGGTGGTCAGAGCTAGTTATCAAAATCACAGAGAAGGTGGGGATGTGTTCGTCTTGTGCAAAAGCTCAGACCTACCGCCAATGGCACCATTTCTGGCATGGGAATGGCCAGAAGGGCCACGGCAAAGAGTTCCTCTAGATTATACCGGACCATTTGATAGGCGTATGTTTCTCATTGTGGTTGACGCTCACACAAAATGGCCTGAAGTCACCATTATGAAGACAGTGTCCTCAGAGAGAACAAGAGAAAGACTCGGTGAGATTTTTGGAAGATTCAGCTACCCTGAATAACTTGTGAGTGACAATGGGCTGGAATTCATTTTGCAAGAATTTACAAACTATTTAATGTAGAATGGGATTCAACACATCTCGTCAACTCCTTATCATCTTACCACAAATGGTAAGAAAAATTTGTTCAGATGATGAAACATTTGTTGATAGTAACTCGAGAGCATGGACAATTATCTAAACAATCGAGCCTAGTCCTGACAATGCTCAAGGAATACTACACATTTGTGATGATAGTGTGCTATTGCTATGGACTGTTTTAAAGTTCAGATTTTTTTTCTACAGGTAGTCGGTATGTGTGGAGGAATAAGTTCAGATGCTGGGAAAGCAGTTTAATTACTCATTTTAGCCAAGTAGTATTTACTTAGGAGAGAGCTAATGGACTTGAGTTTACAAAACGAAGATGTCGCCTGGAGTTTTTGATTAAAGGAATGGAATGTGGGTTTAGGTATGCAGGGTCATGTGGAAATGTGGTTAATTGAATGAGCTAGGTAGGTATCAGAGAGAAACAGTTTTGAGTTCTGGCTGGAGTTTGTTTAAAGGGAGGTTTGCAAGCTATTTTCTCCACAAAATCTCTCTGAAAGTTTCAAGACTGACTACACCCCTTATAGTAAGTATAATTATGGTTGCTAATTGCATTTAAAGTCATTTTTGACTCTCTAAGCAGCATGTTGCTTATTTGGAACTGATACACCTTTAAGACTTGATTACCTGTAAAGGCTCGCATTCCAACCATTATTTTGTAAATTGAGTTTGTGTCTTTATATGCCCTGTTTGTGAACAGCAATCCCACTCACCTGATGAAAGAGCAGCGCTCCGAAAGCTAGTGGCTTGTGCTACCAAATAAACCTGTTGGACTTTAACCTGGTGTTGTGAGACTTCTTACTGTATTTGGAACAAAACCAGTGATAAGTTAGAAATTAGATTTTTTTTCTTTTTGTGTTTAAATATTGTTCAAACAGGCAATGATTAAGCTGCTTCATTTGTTAGAGTTATCGTTAAACTATGTTGTTAAATAAAGTTTGTTTTACTATAAAAGATCCCTCAATCGTCACTGGAATTACTCCTGAAGTGAAGCGTCCCATCCTCACATTTATGCCAGAGTAGAAAAATTGTTGGTGTCTTGTCTGGCTTCCTAATATCCCTTAAGGTTCTGGTCCAGGACCCTAACACATTCGACAACTCAATGTTCTCCAGCATTGCTCATAATAAAAATCAATTTACGCAGAACTTTTGATTTGCTTCAACCACAAAAGGCAAGATAAATGGTGATGAAGAAACAACAAGGTTAGGTTATACGACATTAGAACAGAGCCAAATGCCATGTTTCTCATGAAGGTCAACACATATTGGCAAGGAACTATACCACCAGTGAGAAATGGATACCTGCCATTATCTTAGCACAGACAGGGCCAGTCTCCTACACCATACAAACTCGAGACAACCAGAACCAGTTTGATGGAAGCAAAATCAATCGAGAGTCTGCAACAAGCTGTGCCAAGTGAGGACCTGGACATACCTAAGATCCTGACAATACCCAAAACAATTGTGGACGATAGTGCCATTTGAGAACAGGTCAACACCGATTCAACCTCTGAACACTATGTTGATTCCAATTAAAACAACCATGGACGACTTCAAACTAAACTAAAAACACCAAAGGTTGCAGTCAACACAAAAAAGCAGAATCCTGAGATTTTCCAACAACCACCCAGAAATCAATGTCATCTGAAACATCTAACCTGTTGACTACTGAGTTTATTAATAGTTCAAATTGAGAATTTTGATTGTTAACGTTATACTGTATTTCATTGCAGGGACCTCTGATATGAAGGGGGAGGAAAGTATTGCGTATTCATGTTGCTCCTGGTTGGAACAAAGCCACTTTAAGGGACTGACCACGTGATGTCCTGATGATGTCATCAGCTATTTGCTGGGCAAAAGGGCAGTCTATTCTAACAGCCTGTAGAGTAAACACCTTTCCAATAAAGCTCTTGTTTGTACCTTTGTGAACTGCAAGCCTATCCTTTAAAAATACCACAGATGCCAGTATTCAGCCAATTCAATTCACTTCAATGCAACTTCTGGATTTTCACTTCGAACCATATTTATTCAGACAGCAAAAGTTGCTGTCAGATTTACTCCTTAATAATGGTTAATCATAAATTATAATAATGATTACTATTACTATCTGCACAAAATGCAGGCTATTGTACAGATTTTATGATAGTGTAAATTGATGGTGATCTATTGGGAGAGATAGATTCTATAAAAAATAAGTAGTCGAAAAATGAAAGGATAAGCTGTCAACATCATCGGCTTACACAATCTCCTTTGAGGTAACCATTCTCCCACTAAATTAAAGCTTGGATACTAAAAGTACAGTTTATTTACAGTCCTTTTCAGATTTCTGTGAAATGAATAAATAATAATCTGAGACACACATCAAAACTAATTGTTGCCTTCCCATATCCGTTACTTACAGTTTCTTGAGATTTGCATTGTAATTATAGCAAAAAAAATTCTCATAAATATAACAAGACATTCAGAATAGCATCAACACTTTTTCATTTCAAATTGACATAGAGGTGAAGCAATGACTCTGCTTAGCATTGTGGGGTTCTCATTATAGCAGAAACTATTTCAGAGACATTACTGCTCTAAATTACATGGCAGGAAAATATTTGTACAGTGCATTTGTGAAATTTATGGGTTACAGCAAATAGAGCAATCATGCTTTTAAAATAATAAAACACTCATCATAACTCACATTAATATGTAAATGTGGTAGAATCCATAGGTTATTAGGTTATGATGATCATATGGCAGATGGACCTTGATTTTAAAACGCAGTAGGCGACTTAAATGCACACATCTTCAGTCTGACAGAATATGGCTGGAGTTCTCCAGCACGCCCGTGGCTGGGATTCTCTGGTCCCGCTGCAGCGAATGGAACTTCGGATGAGTGCCAACTTCTCCATTCTCGCTGGCAGTGGTCATGGGACATGCAATATTGGAGAATCCCACTCTTAAACCAGTGGCAGCAAAGTCACCTGTACTAATCTGGCGGAGATGTGTCAGACTATACATGGCAGGCCCCAAAACCAATTGGCATCGGATCTGCATTTTTAATCTGAGGCTTGAGGAAGGGCCATTGGCAGTTTTCTTTCAGAATAGGAGCTAACAAAGAAGCAGCACAGTTGTTTTTTTTTAGCTTCCTTATGAGGTAGGAAGAGTAAGAGTTTTTTGGGTATATTTGATACAATAAAATGTCATATAGGAAAATTCATCAGAGCTTTACCAGGAACTTGACGTCAAACCACAAAATGAGGTCTTCGGAGAGAAATCATGGTTTGCGAGATAAGTCTTATGGAGTGTCTTAAAGGATAAAAAAGAGACAGAGAGGTTTGGGAAGAAAATATCAGACCTTAGGACCTACGCATCTTGAAGACACATTCACCAATTCTGAGGTGATTGAATCAGTTAATCACAAGAGGCCACAATTGGAATAGTGCAGAGATTTTTGAGGATTGTACTCATAGAATCATAAAGCTCCTACAGCGCAGAAGGAAGTCATTCAGCCCATCCAGTCTACACTGGCTCTCCAACAGAGCATCCCACCTAGGCCCTTTCCTGTAACCCCATGTATTTACTTGCTAATCCCCCTAATCTACACATCTTGGGACACTAAGGGGCAATTTAGCCTGGTCAATGTACCTAAGCTGCACATCTTTGAACTGTGAACTGTGAACTGGAGCATCCGGAGGAAACCCACGCAGATACAGGGGGGAACCTGCAAACTCCACACAGTCACCCAATGGCAGAATTGAACCTGGGTCCCTGGCGCTATGAGCAGCAGTGCTAACCACTATGCCACGATGCTGTTCGAATTGTTAAAGGAAGTGAAAGGGAAGAGCAAGACTGTAGATCAATTTGAACATTAGGATAAGAATTCTAATTTGAAGTGTTGCTTAACCAGGAACCAGTGTACGTGAGCAAGAACAGGGGTGAAGGATGAAAAGAGCTGAATATGAATTAAGAGAAGAACAACTGAGTTTTGGATGAACCTAAGTTTATGGAGGGTTGAACTCAGGTGTGCTCTAGCCAGGTCCAGAGGCAATAAAGCATTGATGAGGGTTTCAGTCAATCATCGCTGAGCCAAGGGTGGATATAGGTGGGCTTTTTGATGGAGAGAATATGGAGTAAGCAGTTCAGTTCAGGGGCAAATAGATTCCTGTGCAAATGAGGCCTGACAATTAAAATCAACCAAATCTGCCTTCTTTCACTCCCAGTTAGCAAACCATTCACCCTGCTTCATACCCGCAGGAGAGCAAAACATCAAGTACTTGAATTTTAAACTAACCCATTGTCTGTGAATCATCTGAGATATTTCTGAAAGAAATGTGCAAATCTCATGTTTCATGAGCAGAATCTTTCTGGTATTCCAATGACTTAAAAGTTTAATTATTAGTGTCACAAGCAGGCTTACATTAACACTGCAATGAAGGTACTGTGAAAATCCCCCAGTCACCACACTCTGGCACCTATTCATTGACCATTTAGCATGGACAATGCACCTAACCAGCACGTCTTTCAGACTGTGGGAGGAAACCGTGGCACCCAGAAGAAACCCAAGCAGACACGGTAGGAACATGTAGACTCTGCACAGACAGTGACTGAAGCCAGGAATCGAACCCAGATCCCTAGCACTGTGAAGCAGCAGTGCTAACCACTGCGCCACCATGCTTCTTGCTTCTTTCCAAACTGGACAATGAAGTCACAAATTGCTCATCATAAGAAATAAGATCAAATATTATTTCCCATTACAGAGTGCACAAACATTGAAGAAATGCACAAAGAAACTAAAGTTCTGGAACCATGTGCTTGGAACACAATAATAAAATCTGCTGAGGATGATAAGCATTTTCATCTGCTCAGAGAATGACACCATTTATTATTGCAACATGTGCTGATAAGCGTCAAAATTGTCAGATATGAAGTTGAACCTGTCAAAGTCTTTTCATTGCAACTTTATTCTAATTAGATGCCTTGTTCTTTCGCTGATGGAAACATTGATATGCCAGCGCAGCTTTGTTGTGTCAGTGATGATGGAGAATGATGAGGTTGACTCATTTTCAAAAGTTGCACCCTGTATTTCCTGAACCTCCCATCCCCAATGCTTCACCACCTCTCGGTTTTAGTGATGCAGCAACCCAATGTTAAAGTTAATATGCTGAGCTATGTTCTGTACCTACTCATTATTAATGTATAATAACAATGCCTATCAGAGTTGTTTAGTTCACCACAGTTCATTATGCTAACATTTTATATGATTGGCATGATATATATGCCTAAGAGGAGAGAGAAGAATAAAAAAAATTATCTATGTTATAAATAGCATCAGAACAGAATAAAGAATTGGAGACATGCCCTACTTTGAAAAGGATGTCAAGACCAGGAAAAGACTGCAGAAGAGATTTACTGAGATGCTACCAAGGGTGTAAGGTTTCTGTGAACAGAGACACCATAGACAGGAGCTATTTCCATTTGAACACACAGGAGATGAATAAGAAATATCATGGCGGTAACCAAATTTATGCAGGGTCTTGAAAGACTACTCTGGAATAAAACTGTGTCCATTTGATTGGTGAGATAGTGTTCGCTAGATACCTTTCAGGCCAGAGCAAGATTTGTACTGGTGTTCCCCAGAGGATGGAATTGGGACCCTTACATTTCCTGATACATATATTCATGACCTAGGTCTTGGCATGCATGGGACACTTTCAAGGTTTGTGAATAGCACAAAACTAGGAAGTACTCTAAAGTGGGAAGAGGAGAGTGTAGAATTTCAAATGGACATTGACAAGTTGGTTGAGTAGGCAGGTGGTAGCAGATGTAGTTCAATGTAGAGAAGTAGAAAGGCAGAGACTTGTCAGGGATGGTCAGCATGGATTTGTTAAAGGAAGGCCTTATCTCACAAATTTGATTGAATTCTTTGAGAAAGTGACAAGAAGGGTTGATGAAGGTAGTGCAGTAGATATTGTGTACATGGCGTTCGACAAGGTCCCACATGGTAGATTGGTCAAAAAAGTAAAAGCGCAGAGGATACAGGGTAATGTGGCAAACTGGATCAAAATTTGGCTCAGTAACAGGGAACAAAGGGTAATGGTCGAGGGGTGCATTCAACAGGAAACTCCATTGACAATGGTGGGACCAGATTATCCCACCGCTGGCCAATGGTGTGCCACTTCTGCTGCCGTGAAATATGCAGCACATTTCTCAGAAAATGCCAATATTTTTCAACGAGATCACTTTGTATCCCTCCATAATTTAAGAAATATACATTTAATAGACTCAATCTCTCCTTGTTGGGTAATGCTGTCATCCCAGGAACCAGTGTGGTCAATTTTCATTCCACTCACTTTAAAGCAATTATATTCTTCCACAGGCAAGAAGACCAAAGTGTAGTCTCACAATTGATGTACCTCACTCTTTTCCTCCAATCCCTTTGGAATAAAGGCTAACATGCGATTCGTCTTCCTAATTGCTTGCTTTACCTTTTTTAAAATTCATTTGTGGGACATGGGCATCATTGGCTGGCCAGCATTTATTGCCCATCCCTAGTTGCCCTTGGAGGGCAGTTGAGAGTCAACCACATTGTTGTGGCTCTGGAGTTACATGTAGGCCAGACCAGGTAAGAATGGCAGATTTCCTTCTCTAAAGGGCATTAGTGAACTAGATGGGTTTTTCCAACAATCGACAATGGTTTCAAGGTCACCAGGAAATTCCTAATTCTATTTTTTATTAAATTCAAATTCCACCATCTGCCATGGTGGGATTCAAATTCGGGTCCCCAGAACATTAGCTGAGTTTCTAGATTAATATTTAGTGATAATACCACTAGGCTATTGCCTCCCTTACCTGAAAGCTAACTTTCTGTACAAGGACACTCAGTGGGGTGATCTTACCAGAATTTGGCAAAGTGTCGGTTCCAGAGAGAAAAGTGGAGTGAATCCTGTCGGCAGTTCCGGCACAATTTGTTTTACTGAAATTTGATCCTCATTAACAAAAGTTTTTATGGCCATGAGAATCATGCTGTGCCTGCAGTGACCACCCTCCGATTCGCCGCCACTTCTGAACTTAATCGCAGTAATCACTGGGGAGCTGCACATAAACAACACTTTTGACATCTCCTGGAGTGCTCGTCCTGCACCACGGTCTCCACTGCGGTTGCCAACCTCGCAGCATTGGCCTCTGTGCACTGCAGTGAAGGCACCATGTCCTTAGATAGAAGGTGTGGAACTCCTCCAATGGCCTTGCAATTCGAGGAGGGCTGCTGTCATCCCCTCCTGATGCTCACAACTCTGCCTTTGCAGCTCCAACGGCTTTGGGAAGATTGAGGCCATGGGTGTATCATCGGCAAGGGGCTCAGCTGAGTCCTTGGCCCCGGTGTCCCCCCGAGTGCCGGTTCCCTGGCACATCCCTATTTCCACCTGCTGCTGGTGCTCACCAGTGGGTGACCCAGAAGCCTGTCTGCTGAGTGGTCCCACTGAGGACTGATGGTGCAGAGTGCAGGTGATAGCTGTGACGCCTCTTCCATGGTGGGGTTGGAGAATTCTCCCTTGGAGCTGTTCATGTCTGGTGGATCCAGGGGGCATGAGGATGGTGTGGTCTGCTCTGCTGATTGAACTGCCAGAGAAGGGAGATAGCATCAGTGCATTACAGAGGAGACTGAGGGAACATTGATTACTCACTTGAGACTTGGGGAATAACAGCCTGTCTTGGGGCTCCCACATTTTTCTGCTGGCCCCAATTCACCAGCAATGCCAATGCGCTCTTTTTCCTTCCCAGCCAGTTCGAGGGCTTGTTCCTTGAAATACATGAGGGTTCTGAACTCAGGCATGTGTCCAGCTGGCTGCATCATCTCATGCTTGTTGTGGTTGAGTTTGTCTGGCAATGATGCAGAAAGTAAGAATATTAAATTGCGCAAAGGGTGAGACTGAAGATGGTGATGAGGTGTGAAAGGCATGGGGCTTGAGTGGGGGCTAGAGTTTCAGAAGCATGGCAGCTACTGGGGGGAACATTGTGATTGTGGGCGGGGGAGGCGAGCCTCATGCCTGTGTTGGCAACCCATGAGGTGACCGGGTGAGAGATAGAGTTGGAGGTGCGAGGGGTGTTCAAGGGAGTCCAGGGGGAAACTGGGTTGGGATAACTTAGCCTGCCTGAGGAAAATCATTCATCTGCTTCTGACGCTGCTGCCCCAACCTCTTCAGCAGCGAGCTTGCACTCACAGCGCAAGCTGCATCCCAGGCGGGGGTGCTGATCCTGCTGGAAGGCTGTTTCCTGGAGCGGGGGTAGAGTATGTCCCACCTCTGCTCCACTCAATCCAGCATCCTGGTCAGGACTCCCTCTGAAAAATGAAGTGTGGACTTCTTGGCTGCCATCCCCTGCAGTTGTTATGGGTAAAAGCTGGAATCTGAAACCAAAGAGAAAATACTGGAAAATCTCAGCAGGTCTGGCAGTATCTGTTAGGAAAAGGACACTTGTTGTGGAACAAGTGCTGGGGAGTCATTGATATGGAGCTCCCCAGTGCTTGAAGCAATTAAGTTGTTGTAGGGCGGAAGAATCAGAGGAAACACGCTACAGGTGCAGTGTGATTCTCGTGGGCATAAAAATTATCACTAATAAGGCATAAGGTTCTGCCTAAAATCATGCCAGTGCCATCGGCGGGAATCACTCCATTTGCCGGAACCAGCATTCTGCCATTTTGTGGTAAGATTTTGCAGTATATCTTTGCTTTCTGAACTGAGATTCTTTCTCTATATTGCCTGAGTCCCAGACCTGCACCCAGTCTCCTATATTACCCCTATATCTTCTAAGAGTCAAGTATTCTGGAATATTTAATTACCACAGTCTAGTTGGCATGCTGACGATTACTGAAGCATCCCGGTGATGTGTGTGTGGAAACTTAAATTTTAGATGTTTTGCAAGAAGCGAATGCCACATTATCGAATACATCAAACTGACATGCCAGCTTGAATGCCAAATGGAAAGTCGTAGGCAAGGCCAACCAGTTCCAAACTTTCAATGACTATTTTTCCGTCTTTGCTGCTTACTTGTTCTGAAGGTCACTGAACACCATAAGACAGCAAAAGGATTGCAAGCCTAGGAAATTTTCAGTTGACTAAGTAACAAATTAGTAAATAATACCAAGTGAAGACACCCTGGAGCAATTGGAGATTGCAATTGCTTACAACACGTACAACCTGAAATATATTGGCAATAACCCTTGAGACAGTTTAGCACTATTGCTCTCTAGGAAGCTGATCTTTATAATTTAAATGAATTGGACAATGTGCACTTTTATTTTACAATATTAAATTGTGCTTTACAATATTCCATTGATCTGACTGGGTTATCCTCCAGCTGCTATAGAAACAGTCATGAAATAGATGCTCACACTGAAACATGTAATCAATTAGCTGAAATATTAAAGACATTATTTCAAGAAATGACAAAATGTATCATATAAGAATTAATGGAAAATGAAATAGAGGGGAGAGATGTGTATGTACTTCTTTTACTGCCTCTCTAGTCTTCAGAGAACAACAGAAAACAATAACCTTCCATTCTCAGTGCTACGTAATTTAATGCATCTAATGTTCCATGAAATCGCTTGCTCCAAAACACTCACTGAATTAACCAGGAACATTGAAACACTTATAAATAACATCAACTAAAGTGTAAGGAACTTTGTTATTCTTAACAATTGTGATAAGTGTCAAAGTGCACATAGTGATCTGGTGTGCTCCAGATCCGATCGTGATGTCTGATTAATGACTCAACATAATTTTCTCTGCATTTTAGTTTACAGAGAAAAGTAATTTTGCAATATTTCTGGAATTGTGGACTTCACCTCAGTCTCATTCTTGGAAGGGGAAGGTATGGCGCTCTCTCCTTCACCATTGATGCTCTATTCAGGTGATTAAAGAGAGTTCTGATCTTTCTGAGCAACACAGAGGAGGATTGCAACTCTTGTGTCAGCCTGGTAGACAAATTCCTCGGATACCCTAATTACACGGTAAATTATACTTATGGTATATTTCACTTTTGCAGTGCACATCAACAAATTTTCAAGTTACGTTGTCAACAGTGAACAAGTTCACACTTATCTCTGCTATGTTCTTGTCCGGCTTATGTGGTTGACATGTCCCCTGTCTGTTCCCAGTGCCCAAGTGGCAAGTGCATCTCACTGGTTTCTGCCCGCATTGAATGCCTTTTGCTGTATCAATATTGTTCTCAGGATGATCATGGGTGTAGGGCTGAAAGAAAGTGCTCCTTACTCGCGATAAATTGAAAAGTATATTTCAGATCAATTTAGAGTGCAGGCAGATTGAAATTGGCCAGATCGTTACAAATATCCAACTGAGAGAGAGAATTAAATGTAAGCAGTAAGTGTAAGTGTTAAATGTCAGTGGAGCACTGCAATATTATAAATTATATTTTTTGAACTTGATTTCAGAGTATATTTGTACAAATCAAAATCCCAGCCTAAAAGATTAAACAGTTTTGGATGCAAATGAGTTGCGTATCCACAACTGTTCTTACCCAAATTGGTCTCCACTCACAAAGCTGGCTATGCAATAGGTACCAACTGTGAATATCCTGCAGAAACACAGGACCAGAGCAGCTCCTCAAAATGCATCAAGAGTTTTAAAAATCAATGAAATAGTCATAAATCATTGAAGCTATTGGAGCAAAGTCTGCGTTGCATTTAACATTGTAGATTGGATCTTAGAACTGATTTTAAGGATTTTAAAAGATAAATGTGTCTCTCTTGATTGCCATACTCTGTTATATCCAATGAAGGTGTTGGAAGCACAGTAAGAATGAACCAGGAGGCTCGGAAAGTAAGGCAGCATCATTGGAGTCTCCATTCCATTTGCAGGTATGTGGACCGGAGATTCCATAGACCATTCAAAGCGATGTCTGAACAACTGACAACTTCACTTTATAAAAGATGCCATTGACCAATAGCAAGCATTTAGATTGCAGAGCCTTAATCAGAGAGAAGAAGGTCAACACAGCCTTTAACTTCTGAGGGTCTGTGTTTGTTCAGACATCTACAGGGGACATCTGCAGGATTATTCAAGAGGTTGTTAGGGACTGCACCTGTCAAGTAAATGATGCCATCTTCTGTTGTCAGAGCTGCAAAAGCAGAAGGTATTAAATTCTATCAGTTTTATTGATGGAACATGTGGTATTAAAGGCTTGTCTTCAGAACCCACATGTTTATGTGAACAGATAGGAGGAGAAGGCAATTTAACCCCTCGAGCCTGCTCCACTATTTATTATGATCATGGCTGATATCTTATCCTAGCTTCAACTCCACTTACCCTGCCCGTTCACCATAGCCCTTCAAACCCTTACTAATTAAAAATCTGTTCACCTCTTCCTTAAATTTACTCAATGTCCTGGTATTCACCACGCTCTGGTGTAGTGAATTCCACAGACTCATGATCCTTGGAGAGAAGACATTTCTTTCTTGTAGATTGCCCTACAAAAGGAAACATTCTATCCAAATCTACTTTGTCAATCTCCTTATCATCTTGTATACCTCAGTTAGATCAACTCTCATTCTTCTAAATGCCAGGGAGTATAGGCCGAAACTGCCCAATCTCTCTTTGTAAGATAAACCCCTCATCTCTGGAATCAATCTAGTGAACCTCCTTTGAACTGTCTCCAATTAAACTGCATCTCTCCTCAAGTAAGGGAACCAAAACAGTACATGATATTCTAAGTGAGGTCGCACGAATGCTTTGTACAGTTGCAGCAACAGTTCTCTACTTTTATATTCTATTTTTAGCAAAAAATGCCAAGATTTCATTTGCCTCCCTTATCACCTTATCAAATGCCTTCTGGAAGTCCAAGTATACTAAATCGACAGAATCACCATTATCCACCTTGCTTGTTACATCTTCAAAGAACTCAAATAAATTAGTCAAAAATGATTTATCCTTCATAAAACCATGCTGACTCTGATGGATTGCATTTGACTTTTTAAATGTCCTGTTATTACTTCCTTTATAATGGATTCTAACAATTCCCCAACAACAGATTTTAAACTAATTGGCCTATTGTTTCCTACATTTTGCCTCCCTCCCTTTTTGAATAAGGACGTTATATTAGCATTTTTCCAATCCACCAGAATCATTCCCGCATCCAGGGAATTTTGCAATATTGTCACCAATGGATCCACAATCTCTTACACCATTTCCTTTAATAACCTAGGATGTAGGCCATTAGGTGCTGGGGACTTGTCTGCCTTCAGTACTTTCTCCCTACTGATGATACTAATTCCAAGTTCCTCAATTTCTATAACCTCTGCATTATCTGTTACTATTGGGATAATACTCATGTCCTCTTCTGTGAAAACTGAGGCAAAATATTGAGTTAGTGTCTCAATCATTTCTGCATTCCCCACTATTAACTCCCCAGCCTCATCTTCCAAGGGACCAACATTCACTTTCACTACTCTCTTTGTATACTTATAGAAGCTTTTGCTGCCCATTTTTATATTTTGCACGAGTTTTTTTTTTCATAACTTAGTTTTGCTCTTTTTATTACTTTTTTAGTGACCCTTTGTTGATCTTCAAAATCTTCCCAATCTTCCAGTGTGCCACTAGTCTTTACAATATGGCATAACTTAGTTTTTATCTTTATGTTATCCTTAACTTCCTTACTTAGCCATGGAGATCTTACCCCCTTTTATCACCTTTCCACCTCTTTGGAAAGTATTCTAGTTGGGGGGACTTGAATATTTCCTTAAAATCTTTCCTCAAGGCAAGTTATTAGGAAGACCATCAGGATATTGAACAGCCACTTTCGACACTTTAGCCTTTAGACAGTCCAGGGAGTCCTCCAATACTTACGAGAGAGATCACCAAGAACAGTTGTCATGTGTTGTATTTTGCAAAATGGTGCCATGATGGAAGGTCTTAAGCTTGATGCAAAATTGCCAGTAGAAGGAGATAAACCTGGACAATGGAAGCCAAATGTTCTGATCTATCCACAGGACGCATCATTTTGAAATGATATGGAATTCAGAGTACGGCATTTACTTTCCACTTGGTGAGTTTAAGAGCATTGAAGCTAATTAAATTCAATGCCCCCTATTCCTGCCCCCACTACAAATATAACAATGGTGGGAGTGACATTGGATGATCTGCCCACCAGTGAGCCAATTGAGGTCCTAATCTGGGCAAATAATCCTCACCGATGGGCTTTGTCGCACCGCTGCTGGATATATAGCTGGATGTGGAGATGCCGGCGTTGGACTGGGGTAAGCACAGTAAGAAGTCTCACAACACCAGGTTAAAGTCCAACAGGTTTATGTGGTAACAAATACCATAAGCTTTCGGAGCGCTGCCCCTTTGTCAGATGGAGTGAAAATCTGTTCTCCAACAGTGCACAGAGACACAGAAATCAAGTTACAGAATACTAATTAGAATGCAAATCTCTACAGCCAGCCAGGTCTTAAAGGTACAGATAATGTGGGTGGAGGGAACATTAAACACAGGTTAAAGAGATGTGTATTGTCTCCAGACAGAACAGCTAGTAAGATTCTGCAAGATCAGGGGGAAAGCTGTGGGGGTTACTGATAATGTGACATAAATCCAACATCCCGGTTTAGGCCGTCCTCATGTGTGCGGAACTTGGCTATCAGTTTCTGCTCAGCGACTCTGCGCTGTCGTGTGTCGTGAAGGCCGCCTTGGAGAACGCTGCAGGAAAGGATGTCCCGAGGCATGGTACATTGGGGAAACCATGCAGACGCTACGACAACGGATGAATGAACACCGCTCAACAATCACCAGGCAAGACTGTTTTCTTCCTGTGGGGGAGCACTTCAGCAGTCATGGGCATTCAGTCTTGGATCTTCAGGTAAGCGTTCTCCAAGGCGGCCTTCACAACACACGACAGCGCAGAGTCGCTGAGCAGAAACTGATAGCCAAGTTCCGCACACATGAGGATGGCCTAAACCGGGATGTTGGATTTATTTCACATTATCAGTAACCCCCACAGCTTTCCCCCTGATCTTGCAGAATCTTACTAGCTGTTCTGTCTGGAGACAATACACATCTCTTTAACCTGTGTTTAATGTTCCCTCCACCCACATTATCTGTACCTTTAAGACCTGGCTGGCTGTAGAGATTTGCATTCTAATTAGTATTCTGTAACTTGATTTCTGTGTCTCTGTGCACTGTTGGAGAACAGATTTTCACTCCATCTGACGAAGGAGCAGCGCTCCGAAAGCTTATGGTATTTGCTACCAAATAAACCTGTTGGACTTTAACCTGGTGTTGTGAGACTTTTTACTATATAGCTGGAGGCAGGAGATGCCCATGCCAATCTGTCAGCCTGTCAGTTTTCCCTCTGTGGACTGGTGGTGGATGAGGGTGTCCCTTCTTAACAACCCGCTGAACACATTGGAAGGTCCCCAATGGTTAACCCACGCATGGATTGCCCTTCCCCCATTAGACTCTCAAACTGCAGTCCCCTCCAACTCCCAACCCCTTTGCCTGGACCTGCCAACCTGGACCAGGCGAGCCCTATTTGCTTATCCACATTCTGATCTAACGCTACATGTCCCAAAGCACTGCTGGATTCTGATTGGCTCCCTGAAGGGCCAAAATCTTGCCCTCAGCCTATGAATGGCCATAAAATGGCTGCAGGGCAGCTGTTGTTCCTCTCAGAGGGAAACCACTGACTTTTTCACCAGGGGTGGCAAGGAGGAAGGCAGGGAGGGAGAATCTGGTGTCTCACATAAGTTGACGCATGTTGAGGGCATTAGTCTAATGAGAACCATAGCAGGGTTTGCAGACCAACAAACAGAGAGGCACGGCTTTAATTCAATTATGTGGCTGTTTATAAGAAGACATTTTTCTCATAAAGTTAACTGTATTTTTCTGTAAAGATCAATACATTTCGCAGAAAATGTTAAATTTGCTTTGAACTTTCAGCAAGTCATTAATTTAACTCTGAGAAAAATATTTTAACTTCAGTTTTATTACAACAGTAAATTATCTTCAAAATTGGGATGTCTATTTATTAAATATAATGTTTAATGAACAAATACAGTTTGGAAACAATGCCAACATAATTCTATGTCATGTAATCAAAGTGATGCAGCAGCCCTTACATTATTCTCATGGGGGATGAGATTGCAGATGTTTGGGACATCAATCCTTCAGCCGATGGCCTTTTCCAGACATTGTAAACATGCTTGTCCTGCTGAAAATAAAAGTCGAAAGAAAGTAATCTTCGGTGCTCCAAATTAGCGACTTGACTGCATCCTTGGGGATATTTGCCTGGAAATCATTGAACACATTGTTCTGCTGGAGACTCATGCATGGTGTTCACAGCAATAAAGTAAGAAAGAATATTGTGGTGAGGGTCTTCCATTCCTTATTCTGGTTAACTCATTAAATTTCTGGTCACACTGCTTTGCCGTTCTGGGCATGAATGATGTGGTACAGAGTTTCTCTACAACTACTATTCACACCTTCCTCCTTATTGAGCAGGAGGTTTGGCATAAAATGAACCAATCCCTCCTTGGTTTAATTCATTCTGCAACAACCAGCAGGTCCTCCTCACCAAAATCACTCAGGCACCTTTCATGCATGCAGATATCAAATCACCCTTTAATGATTCATGATTTTGATGCTTTCCTACCTATCTCTGTGACAAGAGAATAGGATTGTTTTTTGGTTGTGAAATGTGACAAGACCAGCGTTTATTGCCTAATTGATCTTGAGAAGGTGATGGTGAGTTTATCTTCTTGATTATTACCGTCCCCGTGATATAGTTACACCCTCTTGTTAGGTGAGGAGATCCCAAGTTTTGATCTTGTGACAATGAAGATATGGAGATGTATTGGCAAGTTAGGGTAATGTCAGACTCAGAGGGGAATTTGCAGGTGGTGGTATTGCCATATACCCAATGCCCTTGTTCTTTTAGGTAGCAGAGTTTGCTGGTTAGGAAGATGCTGTTGAAGGAGCCTTGGCGATTTGCTCAGTGCCTTGTGTAGATGATGTACATTCCCATTACATAGCACTGGTGGTAGATGGCATGAATATTCATGCTGGTGGCTAGGATGCTAAATAAACAAGCATTGTCATGGATGGTGTCCAGTTTTTAGATTGTTGTTGGAACTTATTTTGACATCCTATCATATTCCTGACTTGTGCCCCATTAATGGTAGACAGGCTTTCAGGATACAGGAAGTGATTTTTGCACCTCATAATACCAAGCCTTCCCGGCTCATTCCCTATCTGCTTTTCTATCTCCTGAATGCCTTGTTTTGGCTAGCTTTCCCAGCATGCCTGAAAAGTTCCCATAACTGACTTTAAAATTATTAATATTGGAACTACATTCATTGATTTCTCAAGCCGTAAATGTACATCATAATGTGAGTTCCAGGATTGAATTATTTTAATTATCTCACTTCATAACAGTCTAATTCTGTTTGGAATGCATCAATTGAACTGAAGATAATTGGGTCTAGGACACTATCCTGAGGAACATGTGCAGCAATATCCTGCACTTGTGATGATTGCCCTCCAATGCATGACTCCATGACGTGCAGTTTTCTTTCCGATTGCCATTAAATTCAATTTCATTGGGACCGCTTGAGACCACACTTAATCAAATGCTGCCTTGCTGTCAAGGGAAGTCACTCTAATCTCACCTCTTGAATTTAGCTCCTTGGTCCATGTTTAGATGAAGGGTGGGCAGATAGATGGCATAGTGGTTAGCATTGCTGCCTCACAGCACCAGGGATCTGGATTCAATTCCATCTTTGGGTAACTGTGTGGAGTCTGCACGTTCTCCCTGTGTCTGCATAGGTTTCCTCCCGGGTGCTTTGGTTTCCTCCCACATTCCAAAGATGTGCGGGTTAGGTTGATTAGCCATTGTAAACTGCCCCTTAGTGTCAGGGGGATTAGTAGGGTAAAATATATGGGGTTGTAGGGATAAGGTCTCGGTGGAATTGTTGTCTGTGCAGCCTCCTTGGGCCAAATGGCCTCCTTCTGCACTGCAGGGATTCTATGAATCTAAACTGAGCATTATAAAGCAGGTTATTGGTAAGTCAGTATTGCATGCTAGCACTGCCAACAGCACCTTTCACTACTTTGCTGATGAGTGAGAATAGACTCATAACACAGTCGTTGGCCAGATTGGGTTTGTCTTTCATTTTGTGGACAGGACAAACTTGAGCAGTTTTCCATGATGATGGTTAGATGTCAGTGCTGAAGTAGTGCTGGGACAGCTTGACTAAAGGAATGGCTAGTTCTGGAGTACAGATCTTCAACACAACACCTGGAATGTTGCAGGACACATGGCTTTAGCTGTATTCAGTTCAACCATTTCTTGATTTCAATGGAGTGAATTGAATTAGCTGAATACTGGCAGCAGTAATGTTGGGGACCACAGAAAGAGGTTGTGATAGACCATCCATGCAACATGTCTGGCTGAAGGTGATTAGAAATGCTTCTGCCTTGTCTTTTAGGATCACAAACTATCCTCCCCTATCATTGAGGATCAGGGTATTCCTGTGCAGCCTCTGGTTACATGTTTGATTGTCTATCACCATTCAGAACTGGGCATTACTTGACTGCAGAGTTTGAGCTGGTGCGGAGTTTGTTGGGTGCGGAGTTGCTTAGCAGTGTCTATAGCATGCTGCTTCCATTGTTTTCAGTGTCCTGTGTTGTAGCTTCATTAAGTTGGCATCTCATTTTTAGGTTTGCCTTCTGCTACTTGTAATATATTCTTCGACAGTTTTCATTGAATCATTGTTGTTCCCTATCTTGGTGGGGTTTAATTCAGCATATCTTCACACCTACACTGTTTTTCCCCCTTTGGGGAATAATGGGTGGGGCAGGGGGGAGGAGGCAGTGGTAGAAGGATTCCGGGGTGATTATCTGCTCATTGAAATGCATTGGACGCTCCTTCTGAAGTCAACATGTCCTGGCGTTGGACCCAAACTTAGAGCTTCTGGTCCAGAGGCAATCATCTAAATCGATGGACTCATTTTGCTTCCATCATGAAAGTCTGCCATCTGTTATTAGAGGAACATTTAGGACAATTGATAATCTGTACAGAACTGTTAAAAAGCTTTGGTATTTGAAGGCAGAGAGCAGCATACTGTTCAGCTTACATTCTCCAGCCTTACTCAGAGGGAGATATTTATAGCTGTCTCCTCCAAAACCCAGTCCAACCCCTTGATGTGCAATTGGACTTGTGCCAATTTTGTCCACATCATGTTGGATAATGATATGGACTTAGACCCATTTTACATATTCTAATTAGATTGGCAGGATTTTTTAAATTCATTCGTGGGACATGGGCATCGCTGGCTGGCCAGCATTTTTTGCCCATTCCTAGTTGCCGGAGGACAGTTGAAAGTCAACCACAGTGCTGTGGCTCTGGAGTCACATGTAGGCAAAACCAGGTAAGGATGGCAGATTTCCATCCCTAAAGGACATTCGTGAACCAGATGGATTTTTCTGACAATTAGCAATAGTTTCATGGCCATCAGCAGATTCTTAATTCCATATGTTTTTTATTGAATTCAAATCCCGTGGCGGAATTCGAACCCAAGTCCCCAGAACATTAGCTGATTTCCTGGAGTAATAATCTAGCAATAGTACCATTGGGCCTTTGCCTTCCCTAATTTTGGTGTGTTTTGGGATTAGGAGAGTGCACATGAGATTCCCAGGGTATGTCCATGCAGGAAACTCTCGTCATATAAGTGTGCTCAGGACTTTACAAATTGTTCAGGATATACTGTGTAAGGTATAATTGGTACACACTGCTGTCTATGTACTTTTATTGTGCTGAGGTTGCATAGGTATAAATGATGTATTTTCAATTTGCCAGGCATGTAGGACTTTAGGGATAAGGGCGCTCACCCCAATTTTTTAAATTAGCACTTTAAAACCTTTGCTGTCATGTCCTTCAGTTACATTAGTTTTCTTTTGCTTGGTACTAAAACTCTACAATATGCTTTGGACCTTTGTGCATTGAACTCAATCTTCTTGTCTTTTCTCCAATTTTTTTCAGGAGATTTTAATGTATTTTCTTTAGTTTGATAGCATTCAATAAATAGTTTAAATAAACAATAAAATGCACTGCCAACTCATGGGAGTGTTGCCACGAGTCTCTAAAGGTCTACAAAATAATAAATGTAATATAGTACCTGCCTTTGTACCATGCATCACATATTTCGGTTTAAGTACATTATTTACTATTCCTATTAAATGGCCTGTAAGTTCTTGCAGATACTTAAATGTCCTTTTGCTGGCTTCTGATAAATGGACATACTTTAAGAAAATTAAACTTGGGAGATTAACAAGTTCTTATACCTTTGACATTTTGTCACATTAACTGATCTCTATCGTGAACGTTTAATCTGTTATGTGTGTATTTCAAAAACAACAGCAACCAGCAGATTTTAGAACATAGGAACTAAGGAGCAGGAATTCGTCATTTGGCCCTTAGAGCCTCTTCCACATTATTCAATAAGATCATCGCTGATCTGTTTGTGGTCTCAGCTCCATTTTCCTGTCTGCCCCCATAACCCTTGACTCCCTTGTCGAACAAAAATGTATCTAAATCAACCTTGAATAAATTTAAAGATTCAACCTCCACTCCCAGCTGGGGTAGAGAAGGCGACACTCTAACGAACGCCAAGAGAGAAAAAAAAATTCCCCTCGTCTCTCTTCGAAAAGAGAGACCTCCTATTCTTAAATAATGCCCCCAAGTTCTACAAGAGGAAACATCTTCCTGTTACCCACCCTATCCGGTCACCTCAAGATCTTATTTTCATAAGATGACCTCTCATTCTTCTAAACTCCAAAGGGTAAAGACCAACGTGTTCAACCTTTCTTCATAAGATAAGCTCTTCAACCTTGGAATGAGTCGAGTGAATCTTCTCTGATCGTATCGAAAGCAACTATGTGTACTTTCACGGAAGGAGGACAAAACTGTACACAGGACTCCAGATGTGGTCTCACCAAGACCCTATACAGCTGCAGTAGTGAATGTCAGAAAACTCCATTGACCCCTCTCTCTTTCCATTTTATCCCTGATTCAAATTTCCAACTTATTATCTTCAGAGCCTCCTTTACCTTCGTGGTGAGTGTACTGTGATGAGTGAATAGAATAGCTATGCGACTGAGTGATGTAGACCATGGTGTATCATTGACATCAGCAGTTGTGTTGTGCTAGACATGCAGATAAATATGCAGAGTACTTTCACATTGTTAATACTTCCAGCTCTAGGATCTACTCTGGTTGCAAAGACCCGTGGTCTGCACCGAGATCCAAGCATTTGTTCCCCATTAGGCAATTGAGTCACATGACCCTCCTGATGTATGCCCCTTAAAGGGGCCAGCAGCTACATCCCTCCCCCTTTAAGTCCCTTATTATACAATATCTAAATAACTTATACAATTTCTAAGACAACAGCAACAATGAACATTTTTAACACAGTTTATCAGAAATTCAGTCTGTCAGAGGACTTTCTCTTTCTCTGGGAATGACTAAGCTCAACTGGTTGAGGTTAAACTGTAAAGGTAGTTTTGGTTGGAGTTGCTTCACCAGGACTCACTTCTGGAATCTGTGCCTCACTTCCCACTACTCCTTCAATTTTATTGGGAGCAGAACTTTGGCCTTCCACTGGCTGATCAGACATTTCATCCCTTGGACAAACAGCAACACGACTTCAGGCACAATTGGATCAGGCAGTAACATTGGCCACTGGGATTGCTCACGCCTCCTCAAATGGGCTATGTGTTTCTTCACGAACTTGTCCTACACTTTCACATCATAGGACATCATGGCCCCATCCTGGTCACCACCACTCCTGAGCACCAGCTTGGTCTGATTCCAAAATTCTTCACAGAGACTCAATCATCGACCTCAAATGCTCATTGAACTGTAAGTTGTAGCTGGTAATTTTGCTGGCATTGGTCACATTGGCCGTGATTCGCTTAAAAAAACTAAGCGCCCAACATTTTTTGGGCGTACTTAATTTCATGAATCTCCGGGAATCACAGAGTGTCTCAGGGGGATTCACACTGGGAAGTGGGGGGTGGGACCTCATCCCACTGGAGAGGCCGGAATCAGCGTGCTGTGCGCATGCGCCGATCTGTCAACGGGGAGATTGGCGCATGTGCACTTACTGGGAAACCACTCTCCCTACCCTCTCACTCGCCAGCCTCTCGGGTCATTGGCCTGTCGATTGTTTCCCAACCCACCCTGTGATCGCCGGCCTACCCGAACCCCCAACACCATCCCCTCCAATCGCTGGCCGACCCAACCCATCCTCCCGATTGCTGGCCTACTCACTCCGATCACCTCCCTCCCTCTTCCACTGACCACATTACAGAGTGCGCAGCAGCTCCCTCCTCCACACACCACCACCGATCGTCCCACAGTTGGCCCTGCCCCCCAGTAGGCCCTGCCCCCTCAGCACTACCTGATGCCCAATGGCTAGTGTGAGGGTGGTCTGTGGGCAATGTCAGGGATCCAGGCTGGCAGCACCAAGCTGGAACTGCTCAAAGGATACCCCGCTGTCTTCAACCTCCTCAGAGGCCTCAATGGCCTCTTCCACACCAGCGGGCGAATAATGCCTGGTCCTCATTGATGGGAGCCATTTGTAATCTCTCCCGGTGGGGGAGAAACACTAGTGGGCCTGGAAACTACCGTCCCGACATTTCAATATGGCGATCAGCCTGGCACCGATTTCAGGCATTGGGCTAATTACATCAGAAAACATTGCCTGGGAGACTCACGATCGGCTGGATGCCGGTTGCAAGGCCTGCTACAGGCCCCCCACTGATGCCTCCTGGCCGGATGCTCCACCTGGGCAGCTCAGTGGCCAGGAGAATTGCCCCCATTGTTTCACAACCTTTCTACATCAGCATCAATGCAAGGACACCTGAAATGGCTTCTTGCTAGCATTTTCATCTTCATCACCCCAGATGGGCACTGTGCAATTCTTCGAGCAGTCACTCTTTTCTAGGTATGGGGTTGACCACTCTCACTCCTCAAAGGAGGACACTATCCTTGCAACTGAACTCATGCTTTCTGAATTGATAAAGCTTCACTTCCTCTGAAGCACTCTCATTCCACTATATTTGCAATGTCATGGCTGGGATTCTCTCAAAAAAATTCTAAGTGCTGAATTCACCTAAAAATGGGAGGACCTCCTGCTGGTTTCTTCAGCGTGATTTTCAAAATGAATCTCCCACACTTTGAGCATTGCAGAGTGTCCTAGTGAGATTCATGTTGAAAATCCTGGGGCAGGGCCTATTCCCACTGGAGGGGCCGACATGAGCTCTTGATGTATCATCTAGTCCTTATTGTTGGTAAGCATGGCTCATATCCAATTTGGTATAAATCAGAGCCCCAGCTTTGTATACCGGTCTTTTATTTGGGGGATGGGGTGCCTATTCACTTTGACATCCTGGTTTACTGTCAGCTTGTAGTCCCTGCAGATACACATGATCTTGACTGGTTTAATTACTGGCACAATGGGTGTTGCCCACTCTGCAAATTGTATGGGCCTGATGATGCACAAGTTTCCAGCAATTTTAGCTCCATCTCTATGCTTTCTCCTAATGCACAAGACACAGGTTTCACTCTAAAAAATCTTGGTGTGCAATCCTTTCATCTTTGCACGTTCCTCTTGAAACACTTCTTGGTACTTGCTAATGACCTTTCTTTTACCTTAAAGAACTCCAGCTAGTTCAGCATAATCTCCTGAGCCAATCGCGTCCCATTAAACTTGGTTCTTGGCCTGACACCACTATCAGTGGTAGCTGTGCCGACTGCTGACTGTAACTCACAGGAATTATAGTTGTTCCTACTATATGTATGGCTTCTCCGGTATACGTAGCTAGCCTTCCTGCAGTGCTCATCAACTTCAGGGGGTGAAAGCCTTCTTTCAGAAGCCAGTAGGTTTGCTCCCTCACAACAGTAGCTGACACCCCCATATCTGCCTCCATTTTCAGTGGCCGGCCTTTCACTGTCAACACAGCTGCGACAGGACTATCTTGCCCATTTCCACATTGTTTAATGACATGACATTATGTTCTTCCATTGGACAATCCTCCATACTATGCACCTTTATTTCTAAAGTACTATGCTCCTCTAAATCTACACACTTCTGGAGAGTCACTTCCCCCACATCAAAAGCTGTCTGTGTTATGCCTAGGCTACTTGAATCTTTGGTATTTAGATAATCCTCTCACTTCTGTATTAAACTCATTGCTTGAGTTTGATCTCACACCATCACCTCCGGCACCATTGCTACTCATGGTTTCTCATTCTAACTGGTGAACCTTGATGCTTTGCACACCTTGTAACCCTGGAGTGCCCTTTCCAGTGCTCTCTATCACTGTTGCATTTCCATTCGCTTCTTAAAAGTGAACTCAAATTCACCCAACAATTTCCTTTGGATAGCTGCATTATTTACATCGCATACCAACCGATCTCTTAACATGTTGCTTAAAGCTGACCTGAAGTCGCAATGCTCTGCAACCTGCTTTAATCTTGCTACAAAGGCAGAAATGGCCTCCCCCAAGCCCTCACTGTTGAATTGAACTTATGGCTTTGTAGTTTTACCAAGGCTTTAGGGTGATATTGCCCGTTTGCTAGCTCAATGAGTTATGCAAATATTTTATGTTGGGAGTATCTGAGGACATTAAACTTTGGATCAAGTTATATGTCTGGGTCCCACGTGCGGTCAGTAAAATAACTTTCTTCTTATTCCCTCCCTCTATTCCATTAGCCCTGAAAAACTTCTGCAAACATTCCACGTACTGCACCTAGTTCTCATTGCTCATGTCAAAGGCTTCTAACTTCCCAAAGAGAGGCATGCCTGCTCCCTCTTTTTCAGGCTTGAATCAATCTGATTCACTCTGCAGTTTTGCAATGACGTTCTCTTTGAATTCCTCACTGCAAACAGAGTTGCTCTGATTTACCTCGTCGTCAATGTAGTAATTGGCAACAACCTGTTAGTATAATGAACCATAATATTTTATTTCCAGTCAGATAAATAGACAGAGTACTTTCACAATATTAACACTGGCAGCTCTAGGATCAGTTCTGGCATCAAAAGCCTGCACTCTGCAGTGAGATCTTCACGCGCATTCCCCATTGGCCAATCAGGTCACATGACACTCCCGATGTACACCCCTCAAAGGGGTCAGCTACGACTTAAATTATGTTGGAGGCAAAATTACAGAGTTTCAAGGGGAAGTAAATGGTCTTACTCAAGACTATTGGTCAGTTGCAGTGCAAGATAAAAGCTTAGAGACCAATTTTAAATTTGTTACTGGAGTTGGTATTAACATATTAGCTAATCACCAGGACTGGCTTCAGTCATGAGATATCAAATTGCAAGGCACAGGTGGCACAAACCTTCCAATAAATGACTCTTTCTTACAATGGGCAACATATCTTTAATTCTCTCTATGTTTTTCATAATCAATACTGTGGTGAACCATCGTTGGTTCCCACTAGGTAGTACTGAGCCAGGGTCTGGCCAGTACTACGAGTCTGTATATATGTTGCTGTTGGGGTTAGGGATGGGTTGTTCTACTTGTTGCTGTTGGGGTTAGGGTTGGGTTGTTACACCTTGTATTATAGTTATTGTGGTACATCTCAGTCGGGCTCCGCCTCCTGGGAGAGGTATAAAGGTCTCTGCTCTGTCTGGGACCCCTCAGTCTGGGATTGTGTATATAATTAGTAGCTGCCTTGTTACAGCAAATAAAAGCCTTTATTTCCTGAGCATCAAGCCTCGTGTGTGATAACGCGCATCAATTTTATTTGCTGTAAATAAACTCTCGTCGAAGAAAAAAAAAGAGAGTATGGAGCAGATACTGAAGCCTGAACGCCTTACACTAGAACCACGTGCGGTGGGCACCTCTAACACCTTCGACCACTGGTTGAAATGTTTTGAGGACTACCTGGCAGCCTCCGCAGCGGTCACCACAGATGATGACAGACTCCGGGTCCTCCATGCGAGGGTAAGCGACACCGTCTACCTCGCGATCCGTGCGGCCACCGACTACACAAAGGCCCTCGAGCTTCTTAAGAAGCGTTATATTAAACCGCCCAACGAAATACACGCTCGTTACCTCTTAGCCACTCGACGACGGCAGTCCGGCGAAACGATGGAGGAATACGCGAACAAGCTCCTACAGCTAGCCAGGGGCTGTAACTGCAAAGCAGTGTCGGCAGAGCAGAATATGAACGACCTCGCTCGAGATGCGTTTGTGGCGGGAGTCGGATCATCGTACATCCGACTCAAACTACTGGAGAAAGGTAACCTTGACCTCACCCAGGCAATAGAACTAGCGGAGATGCTGGAGACGGGCTCCAAAAGCCTAGTATTGTATCCTGAAGACCACGTGGAGACAACGTGGCAGGAGCAGTCGCCAATCTCTCCTTGTCCCTCGGGTTCGAAATGCTGCGTAATGGCGTGCTCACACTCGGGCCAGACGACGGCAGCAGCTTCGGGCGGCCCGCGGTGTTACTTCTGTGGGGGAGCGAAGCATACTCGGCAACGGTGTCCCACTAAAGCTGTGTTGTGCTCTGCCTGCAGTAAGAAGGGGCGCTATTCGAAAGTGTGCCGATCTAAATCTGCTTCTCAGAACAGCAGTGCGGCCTGCGATTCCTCAGAGCCCGGTTCTTCGTCGTCGACATCGTCGAGGGTTTCGTCCACGTGCGAGGCCAGGACGACGCCATTACGGTCGACGGAGTCGGAGATGTGTGACCACCAGGGGTCGCTGAGTTTGGCGCCATCACCCACGTGCTACCTATGGGAGCGGCCATGTTGGTCGGCACCGACCGCGAACGACCAGCAGGGGTCATCCTCGTCGATTTCAGCTGCCTGCAGTGGTGCTCATGAACCAACGGTGGCGTCGATCATCCTGGACCAGGCCAAGCCTCATAGACTTGACAAGTCTATGATGGACATTCAGGTAAACGACCACTTGATTTATTGTCTGTTTGACAGCGGGAGCACTGAGAGTTTTATCCACCCAGACGCTGTGAAGCGGTGTGGACTCCGGATTCAACCTGTCAAACAGACAATTTCTATGGCATCAAGGTCCCGGTCTGTCACCGTGCTAGGGAGTTGCGTGGTAACTTTAACGGTGCAAGGCACAGTTTACGAGCGTTTCAAGCTCCTGGTGTTGCCGCACCTTTGCGCGCCAATACTTCTCGGACTAAACTTCATGGTCCACCTGAGGAGTGTAACCCTACAGTACGGTGGGCCACTCCCTTCGCGTTCAGTGGGAGAACAGCAGCCTCCAAATTGCCCAATTGCCTGTAGCCTCTCGACGCTGAAGATCACCACACCCTCCCTGTTCCAGAATCTTGTGCCAGGCTGCAAGCCCATTGCGACTAAGAGTAGGCGTTACAGCGCTGAGGATCGGATCTTCATTCGATCTGAAGTTCAGCGGCTCCCCAAGGAAAGGATCATACAACCTAGCGCTAGTCCGTGGAGAGCGCAGGTCGTGGTGGTCAAGAGTGGGAACAAACCCCGGATGGTCATTGACTATAGTCAGACCATTAATAGATACACGCAGCTGGATGCGCATCCCCTCCCGCGCATATCTGACATGGTCAATCAGATTGCGCAGTGCCGGGTGTTCTCCACCATAGACCTCAAGTCTGCCTACCACCAGCTCCCCATTCGCCCAGAGGACCGACAATACACGGCTTTTGAGGCGGATGGTCGCTTGTATCACTTTCCTAGGGTTCCCTTTGGTGTCACCAATGGGGTCTCGGTCTTCCAGCGTGCTATGGACTGAATGGTGGACCAGAACGGGCTGCGGGCTACCTTCCCGTACCTGGATAACGTCACCATCTGTGGCCATGACCAGCAGGACCACGACACAAATCTCCTGAATTTCCTATGCACTGCATCTCGCCTGAACCTGACCTACAACAGGGAGAAGTGTGTGTTTCGTACGTGCCGTTTAGCCATCCTCGGATACGTGGTGGAAAACGGGGTCATTGGCCCTGATCCAGACCGTATGCGCCCCCTCTCTGAACTTCCTCTGCCCACTAGTGCAAAAGCACTGAGAAGATGCTTAGGCTTCTTCTCTTATTATGCACAGTGGGTTCCCAATTACGCGGACAAAGCCCGTCCGCTCATTAAGTCCACTTCTTTTCCCCTAACACCAGAGGCCCGATTGGCCTTTGATAAATTAAAAGCCGACATAGCGAAAGCTACGAAGCACGCTGTTGATGAGTCCATCCCCTTTCAGGTGGAGAGCGATGCATCTGATTTCGCCCTGGCCGCCACACTTAACCAGGCGGGCAGGCCCGTCGCCTTTTTTTCTCGCACCCTCCAAGGCCCCGAAATTCGGCATTCAGCGGTGGAAAAGGAGGCCCAGGCCATTGTGGAGGCCGTCAGGCACTGGCGCCATTACTTGGCGGGAAAACGGTTCACCCTGATCACGGACCAGCGGTCCGTGGCGTTCATGTTTAATAACACGCAGAGGGGCAAGATCAAGAACGACAAGATCTTGCGGTGGAGAATTGAACTCTCCACCAATAACTATGACATCATGTATCGTCCAGGGAAACTCAATGAGCCCTCGGATGCCCTCTCGCGTGGAACATGCGCCAGTATACAGGAGGACCATTTGCAGGCTCTCCATAATGACCTATGCCATCCTGGGGTCACTCGGCTCTACCACTTTATAAAAGCCCGCAATCTGCCCTACTCGGTGGAGGACGTCAGGTCCATAACAAGAAGCTGTCGGGTATGTGCGGAATGCAAACCGCACTTTTACCAACCTGACCGGGCACAATTAGTCAAGGCCACTCGTCCCTTCGAGAGACTGAGTGTCGATTTTAAGGGCCCCCTTCCCTCAACAGATCGGAATGTGTACTTCCTCAACATCATTGACGAGTACTCTAGATTCCCTTTTGTTATTCCCTGCTCTGATACATCCGCTGCCACGGTTATCAAGGCATTCCGTGATCTTTTTACCCTGTTCGGGTACCCCTGCTACATTCACAGCGACAGGGGCTCGTCATTCATGAGCGATGACTTGAGGCAATACCTGCTCTCATACGGGATTGCCTCTAGTAGAACCACGAGCTACAACCCTAGGGGTAACGGACAGGTGGAACGTAAGAATGCTACTGTCTGGAAGGCTGTCTTACTGGCGTTGAAGTCAAAAAGCCTTCCAGTCTCCCGTTGGCAAGAGGTGCTCCCTGATGCGCTCCATTCCATACGCTCACTCCTGTGTACGGCAACCAACGCTACTCCCCATGAGAGGATGTTTTCATTCCCTCGGAAGTCTTCCTCTGGGACCTCATTACCGTCTTGGTTGACGTACTCAGGACCTGTCCTCCTGCGGCGACATGTAAGGGCCCGCAAGTCCGACCCTTTGGTCGAACAGGTCCATCTCCTCCACGCCAACCCTCAGTATGCCTATGTGGCATACCCTGACGGGCGAGAGGACACGGTCTCGATCCGAGACCTGGGGCCAGCAGGGGATGTGGAAACCCCTGTCACTCCCATACCCCCTGTTACAAACCCCATAACTCTTGTTTCCCCTCCGGACATGGCACGGGCAGCATCGGGACCATTACTTAACCCTTTTACTCCCGTGTACAGCTTGCCTGAGTCCAGAGGATGGTCGCCACTTCAGGGCGTGTCAGAACTCCATGGATTACCATCACCTCAGGGTCAACCGGCCCGTGAGTCTGTGGAGGAACAGTTGGACATCGCCTTGGGGAGAACGCCACTGCAAGTGCCTACTCCGGTGTCACCGCCGGTATTGAGGAGGTCACAACGACGGTGCGGTCCCCCTGATCGTCTGAACTTATAGACTGATGACAAATTATTCTGTTTTTTTTGTACCCCGCCGGCCTTTGTCTTCAAAGGAGGGGTGAATGTGGTGAACCATCGTTGGTTCCCACTCGATAGTACTGAGCCAGGGTCTGGCCAGTACTACAAGTATGTATATATGTTGCTGTTGGGGTTAGGGATGGGTTGTTCTACTTGTTGCTGTTGGGGTTGGGGTTGGGCTGTTACACCTTGTATTATAGTTATTGTGGTACATCCCAGTCGGGCTCCGCCTCCTGGGAGAGGTATAAAGGTCTCTGCTCTGTCTGGGACCCCTCAGTCTGGGATCGTGTATATAATTAGTAGCTGCCTTGTTACAGCAAATAAAAACCTTTATTTCCTGAGCATCTCAAGCCTCGTGTGTGATAACGCGCATCAAATACATATTCATATTGAACAGAAATATTGGGGTACTACTGGGAGCTCTGGAAAAAACAGATGATGACCAACATTTGGACAACTCAATGCCTTTCATGGAAAAAAAATTCCAAAGTTTCATGTTGAACCAATTGTACTCCAGCCGAGAGCAGCTGAGAAGGCTTATTCAATCAAAGATGATTTGCTTTCCATCACACAGTCAGCATCCACATAACCCGGGGAAGATATTGAAGTTGTGAATCTTTTAGTTTTTTATGAAGTTAGGCCAGAAGTGGCAAGCATATAAAATATTGTGCCAGAGAGTTGCCATCAGAGAGGATGACGCAGTAGTTAACACTGCTGCCTCACCAGTGCCAGGGACCTGGGTTCAATTCCGGCCTTGAGTAACTGTCTGTGTGGAGTTTGCACATTCTCTTTGTGCCTGCATGGGTTTCCTCCGGGTGCTCCGGTTTCCTCCCACAGTCCAAAGATGTACAGTTTAGGTGGATTGGCCATGCTAAATTGCCACTTAGTGGCCCAAAAATGTCTAGGTCAGGTAGATTAGCCATGGTAAATGTGTCGTGTTAGAGGGATCAGGCGGGTTACAGGGCCTAGGTAAGATATTCTACTAGAGAGTTGGTGCAGACTTGATGGGCCAAATGGTCTCTTCTGCATTGTATAGAATCTATGATTCTATGATGTAGACCATGATATAGCAGTAATAGGGCAGCACGGTGGCACATGGGTGGCACATGGGTGGCACGTGGCACAGTGCTGTCACTGCTGCCATACAGAGCCGGGGACCCTGGTTCAGTTCCCAGCTTGGATCACTGTCTGTATGGAGTTTGCATGTTCTCCCCATGATTGTGTGGGTTTCCTCTGTGTGTTCCAATTTTGTCCCACAGTCCGAAAGATGTGCTGGTTAGGTGCATTGGCCATGCTAAATTCTCCCTCAGTGTACCTGAACAGGCACCAGAGTGTGCTGACTAGGGGATTCTCACAGTAACTTCATTGCAGTGTTAGTGCAAGCCTACTTGTGTCACTAATAAACTTTAAAACTTTAATATCAGCAGCTCTGGGCTAGACTCTCAAGAGAGCGGGTGGAACTTATGAGAGACATGCCTACTCTGTAACCAATCTTATACATAGTGTTAATATACCAGTTTAAAGGAAGTACCAGAGTAAGACTACAGTCTCTCGGATAGGATTGGTTACGCATACCAGAAGCAACAATGCCATAAATATATGAAACAGTAGGAATTCCTGTTCCCATCCCATCCACTCTATTCCCCTCCTTCCACCCCCGAGATAACCAGATTTTCCAATAAGCTATTTAGTCCATTGTGTGGCCAAATTCCCCTCCAGTTCGATTTTCAAGTTTGCTGACAACACCACCGTAATGGGTCAGATCTTAAACAATGATGAGACAGAGTACAGGAATGAGATAGAGAATCTAGTGAAGTGTTGTGGCAACAATAATCTCTCCCTCAATGTCAACAAAATGAAGGAGATTGTCATTGACTTCAGGAAGCGTAAAGGGGAACATGCCCCTGTCGACATCAATGGGGACGAAGTAGAAAGGGTCGAGAACTTCAAGTTTTTAGGTGTCCAGATCACCAACAACCTGTCCTGTTCCCTCCATGATGATACTATAGTTAAGAAAGCCCACAAACGCCTCTACTTTCTCAGAAGACTAAGGAAATTTGGCATGTCAGCTACAACTCTCACAAACTTTTATAGATGCATCATAGAAAGCATTCTTTCTGGTTGTACCACAGCTTGGTATGGTTCCTGCTCTGCCCAAGACCGCAAGGAACTACAAAAGGTTGTGAATGCAGCCCAATCCATTACACAAACCAGCCTCCCATCCATTGACTCTGTCTATACTTCCCGCTGCTCGGCAAACAGCCAGCATAATTAAGGACCCTCACGCACCCCGGACATTCTCTCTGCCACCTTCTTCCGTCGGGAAAAAGATATAAAAGTCTAAGGTCACATACCAACTGATTCAAGAACAGCTTCTTTCCTGCTGCTGTCAGACTTTTGAATGGACTTACCTTGCATTAAGTTGATCTTTCTCTACACTCTAGCTTTGACTGTAACACTACATTCTGCACTCTCTCGTTTCCTTTTCTATGAACGGTATGCTTTGTCTGTGTAGCGCACAAGAAACAATACTTTTCACTGTATGTTAATACATGTGACAATAATAAATCAAATCAAATCATTCTCTAAGAGTGGAATATTTAGCCTTATCAGAATTTAGCTACTTGCATTGCTGCAGTAGGTAGAACTACAGTGGCACCGTGGCACAGTGGTTAGCACTGCTGCCTCATAGCACCAGTTCGATTCCCGGCTTGGGTCACTGTCTGTGTGGAGTGTGCACATTCTCCCCGTGTCTGCATGTGTTTTCTCCGGGTGCTACGGTTTCCTTCCACAGTCCGAAAGACGTGCTGATTGGCTGCATTGGCCATGCTAAATGTTCCCTCAGTGTACCCAAACAGGCACCGGAGTATGACGACTCGGGGATTTTCACAGTAATGTCATTGCAGTATTAATGTAAGCCGACTTGTGACACTAATAAATGAACTTAATATCCAGGCAGACAGTAATGGATTCAGGAAGGAATTCAAAGCAAGGGTGAAGGCACTTTGTTGGACAGTTGGACACATGAAATCTAAAGTAAACATTTTCTGTATTGGGCCAAACATAAAATGGGTGAATGAACTCAGCGACACAGAATGAGAAGGGCATTTGGAGAAGCATGGGGTGAGATGGAAAACCTGGCAATTTGGGAAGAATGTGGGGAGCTTAGAGATGCTCAGTAGAATTTAAAGAATTGGGTCGGATGACCTCTGAGATGCAGAATTGACTCTGGACGATGAAGAAGGAGATTTTCTAGACATGGAAATTGTGCATTTGCTAAAACAAGTTGGTTCAAGTTCCAAAAGTCATGGATAATCTCAGAAATGTCACATGTCTCATAGGAGTGCCAACAGGATTTCAGAGACAAGTGAAAATTTAAAGACGGGTGGATCTGTAAGAATCTCTAAGGAATTTAAAGAAATCTCTAAGAAATTTAAAGGCAGGTGGATCTCTAAGAGACAAAAGAAACAACCATCCTGACAGCAGAAGGATTTGCAGAAGGTGAGCTGGAACAGAATTTGTCAAGAACTGGTAATAATTCTAACTCTACCACTGACTAGAAATACTACTCCAGAGTAGGTGACTAAGGTTGATTTGCATTTGGAATCTCACATCTTCCAGCTTGAGGAAGTGATAGTTAAGGAGTTTGTGGCTGGAATTTTCTGACCCTATTAGCCTGGGGCCCACTGTGCTGGATATGGCAAGCCAGCCAAACATCAATTGACTTTTGGTGGATTAGAAGATCCCGGTGGCAGCTGGGGCTGGAAAACTTTGGCCTGTGTGTGCTAGAAACAAATGGGGTTAATATGCAAGGGTCAGCTGTTTTTTTTAACAATCACATTATGATTCGCTGTTGTTCCTTTTAAGGCTAATTATGTTATCTAACTGACCATCTTCAGCTGGAGGTCAACAGCATTTGTTGATTATAAATTAACGTTCTTCTCATTGCAAATTTCTATTCATTTTATTTTTACCTTCTTCCAAGATGTTGAACATAGTCAACTATGCATTACTTTTACCAGACTGCCATGTACAATGCCGGAACCCCAGAACAATTACATCCAAGGCAGAGATTGATAAAATTTAGCTACAAAGTAAGGGATATTGCAGAAAGATATGGTTGAAGTAGAAGATCAACTATGATCATATTGAATGGTGAAATAGACTTGATGGGCAAAATAGTTTACTCCTATTCCTATTTGTACATTCTTATTTACAGCTTTCCCCATAACTGAATGTATTACGACATAATGCACACTGTTTAAAAGTACTTTGGCAAAATTATAAGCAGGGAGCTGTAATGCAATTCTTGTGTAATATTTTTCTCAGTACGATTGTGTTTGGTGATTCTGTGGAATTAATACCCTAGAGATCTATCACTGGAAGCCCAGTACTTTGCTCAAAGCTGCAAAAATGTAATTTGAAGGCAGACGTGATGTATGAGTTCTCCTTCTTCAGCTGAATAGAAAGTCTTTCCCTGGAGACCTGCAATGTGAGATGGCTTTTCCATGACTATGAGGCATGTTGGCCACCTCTGAAAGACAATGTACTGCAGGAGTTGTGACATCCGCTAAACATTCCTTTCCATTACTGGTCTAATTACGGACACTGGCATGATGCAAGTTACCCTCTGTATAGCTAGCATTTTAAAATTTATTAATTTTCATACCACCTTAGTATGGATGGAAAGAAAGGTAATGCAGCCCAATAGTCAAACATACAAACTGACCAATCAAAAGAAACTTAAAAATCAATTGCACAGAGACTCATTTTGGGGTGAGATTCTCGCATTGAGTCGTCCATTGTGATGTCTGTGGTGCATGAGTCCAGCCTGTATGACAGTGTGACACAGCTTGCACTTACCCAGCAAATTGACCTAAAGTGGATGTGAGGCCCATTTCCAATGCAAAACGGGATGCTAATGCTTGTTTCAGGGATGACAGAATGCAGCAGGTCCCGTAAATGCCATGCTCAGTTTTCTCGAATGCACTGCAGACAAATCAGTGGTCTTTATAGGGGCCACTGGAGGACACTACCCAAGAAACTGAATTTTTATACCTTGCTGAAGTGGTTCCAGGAGGAGCAGGGCTGTTCCTAATCCATATTTAGGTAAATATAACATTTCAAGAGTGCTTCTCCTTGCTCCAAATGAAAACTATAGGCCACTGCTAGCCCACCCTGTAATGTTAAGTATGATGTGGTATTTTCAAAAAAACTCACCTGTATGGCACTTTATGTAATACCACATTTGAACTCCTATGTAATATATCTTTACAAATTTTATGAATAAAGTATATTTTTAGGAAAATAAATACAACTCCCTCCAAATTCACTACCATTCCTCGATTGGACCCACTCCCTGACAATCTCACCACCTCCCCGGAATTGCCACTCCCCTGGATCGCCTCACCTCCCTTTCCCCCAGTCCCATATTCCAGATCTACTGACTGACTTTGGTCTGCATTCCAGCTGTCAGATATCACTACCTCATGAACCATGCACTGTCTCTCAGGATGTCCCTGGAGCCAGCAGCTCACTGATAACACTGCTAGCTATATTAAGAGTAAAAGAGTGGCTAGGGAGAGAATGGTCCCCTTAAAGATCAGCATGGCCGTCTGTGTGTGGAGCCACAGGAGATGGGTGAGCTTTATAATGAATATTTCTCCTTGGTGTTTACTGAGGAGAAAATCATGGGTGCAAAAGAAATAAGGGAAACAAGTGATGATGGGCCCGATTTTACTATCATGTTGCACCCGTTTTCGGGTGTGAAAATTTGGTAAAGTCGGGCATGAGGCGAGTAGCGCCTGCCTCCGCGCCAGTTCCCCCTTTACCAAGGCCTGAAAATGGCCACAATTGGGACAGAGCCCGAAACGGGGGCAACGGTCATTTAAATGCATTTGTATGCATTTAAATTGACTTAATGGGCTGCACCCCCAACTTTACTGGCACTTCTCTCTTTACCACCATGTTCACCAATCCGGAATCGGCGCGAATCAGACATGCTCCATAAAAGCTTGATTCGGGTGTTCCATCAGTGAGGAGGTTAGGAGGTAAGTGCCTAGCGTCCAATGGCTCTCTGCTTGAGATTGGTGTGGGGGTGGAGGGAGGGGGGGAGCAGGTGGGTCCGCACCACTCTGCTTGAGATCGGTGGAGGGGAAGGGGGGTCCGCTGCCACTCTGCCTGAGATCAGTGGAAGGGAAGAGGCTCTGCTGCCACTCTGCCTGAGATCAGTTGACGGGAAGGTGGGGGAAGGGCCCGAGGTCAGTGTGGATGGCGGAATGGTGAAGGGATAAGGGGGTCAGTAATGTTGGGGGGTTGGGGCAGTGTCTGCAGGGGCCAAGGGGAGGCATTATTTGGCCCAGGAGGGATGTGGCAGGGGAGCAGCATTCTATCATTTATTTTGTGCGCATACGCAGTTGGAGGCACCGATCGGAGCTGCAGGGATTTGGGCGCATTAAGCCCCACCCACAGGCTTGTGCAGCGCAATTTGGACTCGCTGATATTTTTTTAGGCACAGTGCGTATGGGGGCGCCTCAGAACGGGTCCAAAAATTCGATCTGAAACACTCCCAGTTTCAAATCAAAATGGTAAAATAGGATCCTTGGGCCACAGCATATTATTAGTGAGGAGGTAGTTTCAGCCTTAAAACACTGTAAGGTGGATAAATCCCCTGGGCCTGATCAAGTGCATCTTTGGATCTTGTGGGAGGCTAGGGAACAAATTGCAGAGGCCCTTGCAGAGATATTTGCTTCATGTCTTTCCACTGACCAAGTTCCAGAAGACTGGAAGGTGGCTAATGTTGTTGTATTGTCTAAGAAGGGTAGCAAAGACAAGCCAGGGAATTACAGGCCATTGTGCCTGACATCAGTGGTGGGTAAGTTACTGGAAGGGATCCTGAGGGACAGGATCTACCAACATTCAGATAGTCAAGGTCTGATTAGGGACAGTCAGCATAGCTTTGTGGGTGGGAAGTCATGTCTGATGAATCTTCTAGAGTTTTTGAAGAGGTAACCAAGAGGATGGATGAGGGTAGCGCAATATATGTTATCTATATGGACTTTAGCAAGGTCTTTGACAAGGTCCCACATAGCAGGCTACTCTGGAAGGTTAGTTCACATGGGATCCAGGGAGAGCTAGCTAATTGGATTCAAAATTGGCTCAGTGGTAGGAAGCAGTGGGTGACCATCGATGGCTGTTTCTCAGACTGGAGGCCTGTGACTAATGGTGTGTCTCCAGGGTCAGTGCTGGGACCCTTGTAAGATTTGGATGTGAATGTACAAGGCATGGTTAGTAAGGTTGCAGATGAAATGAAATTAGGAAGCATTGTTGATAGTGAAGAAGGTTATCAAAAATTACAGGGGGATCTGGATCAGTTAGGGAAGTGGGCCGAGGATTGGCAAATGGATTTCAGTACAGATAGGTGTGAGGTGTTGCATTTTGGAAAGTCAAACCAGGGTAGGACTTATACAGTGAATGGTCGGGCCCTTGGGAGCATTGAGGAACAGAGGGACCTAGGAGTACAAGTACATAGTTCGCCACCGGTAGATGGGGTGGTGAAGAAGGCGTTTGGCACACTGGCCTTCATCAGTCAGGGCATTGATAATAGAAGTTGAGGCGTTATGTTACAGTTGTATAAGTCATTGGTGAGACCATACCTGGAGTATTGTGTACATTTTTGGTCATCCTGTTATAGGAAAGATATTGATAAACTGGAAAGAGTACAAAGAAAATTTATGAGAATGTTGTCAGGACTAGTGGGCCTGAGTTATAGGGAGAGGTTGACTGGCTAGGACTTTATTCCTCGGAACGTTGGAGAATGAGGGGAGACCTTAATGAGGTGTATTGAAACATGAGGGGCATAGTTAGGGAAGGGAAATTGAAAACTAAAGGGCATAGATCTAAGGTAAGAGGGAAAAGATTTAAAAGGGACCTGAGGGGCAACTTCTTCACACACAGGGTGGTGTGTATATGGAATGAGCGGGCGGAGAAAGTGGTTGAGGTAAGTATAATAACAAGATTTTAAAAACATTTAGATAAGTAATAGATGGGAAAGGATTAGAGGGATATGGGCTAAACGAGGGCAATTGGGACTAGCTGGGAGGGCACCAAGGTCGGCGTGGATCGGTTGGACTGAAGGGCCTGTCTCCGTGCTGTATTACTCTATGACTCTATGGGGGAAATTTTCTTGTCACACCCACCGCGGGAATTGTAGCAGATGTGGGGGGTGGTGGGGGTGGGGGGGTGGGGGTGGGGGGGTGGGGGTGGCTGGGGCAGGGTGGGGGGTGGTGATGGGGGGGTGGGGGGGCAGACCATGCAAAGGTGCTTTGACTTCGGGTGAGATTTTCCAGTTTTGGGGTGAGTGTGGTCGAAAAATCCCACCCTATGAATCTATACAAATAACATCAGTGGACCAGGTTCCTGCGATCCTGCCAATAAAAGACCCTACATGGTGCATGCAGTGGTGGCTGTATCGAATAAAACTTGGGAGCGAATCAATTTTCAAACCTAAAACATTAAATTCAGTCATTCAGAATTAGATCTTTCTATTAAAATTGAAATATGCTTTCAATTTTTAAATGGAATGGCACTTTGTCAACACATTTTATGTCAAAATCATAATCAAAAGCTAAATTAACCACTTAAAAAACTATCAACACTGATTGAAATTTAAAAAAATATATATTCCACAGGATGAATTTAAGTAGTTGGGCCAAATGGATTGCTTATCTGAATTTAATTTTGTGAGGTTAAGATGACACTACAAGCGCTGTACCATCAGTAGTTACTGAAAGCAGACATTGCATATCAGAGATCACAGTGGCATAGACTTCACAACATTTACCATATTAATTTATCTTGATGATTTATCAATCTGTAAAAATGAAGTCTGCTTGAAATCTGGGTAATTATTACAATGAGTGATAGCTGGGAATGGGAGCAGTCCATAAGAGCTACTTAATCCAGATAAATTCAAAAAGGCCTCATCAGAAGATGTGGTCAGCTAACAATTGCAAATGCCAGGAAGAGTCGGTTTGTCGTCCTCTCAAAACAAGTTGCATTATTAAAATTAATTCATTCCACCTCACCCAAAAGGTCCTGTCTCCTTCTTTATTACATTTACTGATTTCCCCTGAGGAATGGCTCCCTGGACATCAATTGCCTTCCTGTACGTCAACCACATGTCCAGTATTCCTGTGTGAATAGATAGTACTGACAGTTTACCTGGGCATTGCAGTTAAGCTCGCTCCTCTCCTCATCTGCAACATACACTGCATATAGAGCAGCAGCAAGGAGACTGATTGTGTTTCACCATCATAATTTACAATGGCTCTACTGTCAGCCTTTCTGCATTTGGTAGCAATTGAATGTGAGACCCTTTGGATCTTCATGCTTAACAATCAATGGACAATTACACGGTGACATTAGAGAAGCCTTTTCTATCCTTCAGTTATTCACTTATACAAGTGCATCTTTGGAAGTTGTTTCAATGCTTGCCTGAAGAGATATGCTTTGCAAATGGCAATCATATTTAGTGAATACCGTGCAGTTCATGAGTGCTGACCTTCACCTCCTCACCTCTTCAGTGAAAGATGCCATTCAGTAATATCAAAATAAATTAAAACTTCTTCTCCATAATGTTGGTTAAGTGCCATAAATCAAATTACTCTAAGAGAGTCAGTCGGACCATTTACTAACCGATGCAAGAAGGTAGCATAAAGGCAATGATACCTAAATGGATTTTCTGAGAGCTTTTCACAAGTTCTGCAACAGCAATTAGAGCAAAGATGAGGAGACCCTGAAAATGAAGGATGGTGCTGACAGAAAATTGGCTTAAATGTAGAAAATACTCTAAATCGGAGACTTGCACACTATATAGAGGTTATATGAAGGATGCTTAGATGCCTAGTCATGTTATTTCATTTTTCTAGCTTGGAAGAAAATATTGTCAGCAAAGTCTCCAAATGATGGCAAAATAAGAGCCAGAAGTGCTGAGTGGAAAATTCATCTTGGCCTCCTCGTTAGGTCTCCAGCATTGCAGATGCCAGTCACCAGCCAATTCAATGCACTACACGTGAAATCACAAAATGACTGAAACTGGATGTTGCAAAGTCCTGATAACATTCCGACAATAGAACGGACAAATTCTGCTTTAGAACTAGCTGTGTCCCTAGTCAACCAGACCAGTACAGGTACAACACTGGCATTCACCCGGCAATGTGGAATTTGTAAAAAATTCAATTACGGGATGTGGGCCAGCATTTATTGGCTATCTCTAGTTGCCCTTTGAGAAGATGTTAGTGAGTTGCCTCCTCGAACAGCTGTAGCACCTGAGGTGCAGGTAGACCCACAGTGCTGTTAGAGTGGGAATTCCAGGATTTTTGACCTAGCGTCAGTGAAGGAATGGCAATATATTTCCAAGTCAGGGTGGTAGGTGACTTGGAGGGGAACCTCCAAGTGTCAATGTTTCCAGGCATTTGCTACTTTTGTCCTTCTGGATGGTAGTGGTCGTAGGTTTGGAAAGTGCTGCCCAAGGAATCTTGGTGAGTTCCTGCAGTGCATCTCGTAGATGGTACACACTACTGCCACTGTTTACTGATGGTGGAGGGATTGAATGTTGTGGAAAGGGTAGCAATCAAGCGGGCTGCTTTGTCCTTGATTGTGTCAAGCTTTTTAAGTGTTGTTGGAGCTGCACTTATCCAGACGAGGGAAGAGTAGTCCATCACACTCTTGACTTGTGCTGTGCTGATGGCTTTGGGGAGTCAGGAGGTAAGTATCTCGTCACAGGAATCCTAGCTTATAACCCTTTCTTATAGCCACAGTATTTATATAGCTAATCTAGTTCAGTAACTGGTCAAAGATAACCACTAGGATGTTGATAGTGGGGGATTCAGTGATGGTAATGCCATTGAATGTCATGGGGCAATGGTTAGATCCACTCTTATTGGAGATGATCATTGTCTGGCACTTGTGTGGCATGAATGCTACTTGCTACTTATCAACCCAAGCCTGGATATTGACCAGGTCTTGCTGCATTTGAATAGGGACTTCTCAGTATCTGATGAGTTGTGAATGGTGCTGAATATTGTGCAGTTATCAACAAACATCCCCACTTCTGACCTTATGATGGAAGGAAGGTAATTATGGAGCAGCTGAAGACAGTTGCACGTCGGACATTACCCTAAGGAAGTTCTGCTGTGATATCCTGGAGCTAAGATGACTGATCTCCAACCACCACAGGCATCATTTTTTGTGCCAGGTAGGATTCCAATCAATGGAGGATTTTCCCCAGATTCCAACTAACTCCAGTTTTGCCAGGGCTTCTTGATGCCACACTTGGTCAAATGCCACCTTTATGTCAAGGGGGTCACTCTGAGCTCACCTCTGGAGTTCAGCTCTTTTGTCCATGTTTGAACCAAGGCTATAATGAGTCAGGAGCTGAGTGACTTTGGTGGAACCCAAACTGAATGTTAGTGAGCAGGTTGTTGCTGAGTATGTGCCACTGGATAGCACTGGTGAGGAACCCTTCCATAGTTTACCTTGAGAGATTTCAATGTACAGAGGTAAACAAAAAGGTGATTCATGAAACATATAAAAAGTAGTGGAATTGGACTTCTTTTCCTCATAGAAGAGAAAGCTTTGACTAGATTTGGTTGAAGGTTATGGAAAGAGTTGGCAAAATAGATTCAGGCAAATTCTGGATTGTGTTGAAAGAATCAAATGCAGGAACACAAATTAAAAATCCACAAAGAAGGAAAATACTTGCATCTATATTTGTACCTTTCACACCTTCAGAACATCCCATCATGTTTCACAGCCTAATGGAATGCTGGAGAACAAAAATAGATTTTTCAGCCAATCGTGCCTGTGCTAGTTCTTTGGTGGAGCTATCCAATTAATCCCACGTTTGTACTCTTTCTCTGTAGCCCTGTTAATCTCTCCCTTCAAGTGGTTATCACATTCGCTCATGAATCTTCTCTCACCACTCTTTCAGACAGCGCATTAAAGATCACAAAAATCCACAGTGTAAATAGATACTTCTTCATGTTGTCTCTGGTTCTTTTATCAATCACCTTAAATCCATGCTTTGTTTAATGTCCTCTTGACACTAGAAATACTTTCTCCTGATTTTCTCTCAAAATCATTCCTGATTTTGATCACCTCCAATAAATCTCCTCTTAACCTTTGCTCAAACAAGATCAATCTTGACTCAATTTTTTGTGTTTGCCCCAATGCAAACCATCATCATTCCCCTCCCCACAGGGCCATCTGTCACTTGTTCTGTAGTGTTGCTTTCACTAAGCACTGACCTTTGTTCTTCTATTAACACATTCTGCTATCTTACCTTTGTGCCACTATCAGCACCTTCTTTAGTCTTCAATGCTAACATTCACACTTCCTTTGTCTGGTGCCCATGACATCTTTGTCAATCTCTCCTTAACTCCTACATATCAATGTCCTTCTATTCTGCTCCACCTTCTGCACCTTCCTTTCCAACTATGTAATCATTCATGTTTCTTCCCATCTTCAGCTCTGAAGAAGAGCCAAATGAAGTTGAAAGGTTAACTCTGTTTCTCTCTCTGTAGATGCTGCCAGACCGACTATGTTTATCCAGCATTTTCTGCCTTTTCTCCCAGATTTTCGTTATCCACAGTATTTTGCTTCTATTAAGATCAACTTCAGTGTCTCGAGCCTCTCCACTTAAGTTCTTATTCCAAAGCATCATTCTGGTCAATATCTTCTGCACCCTGCCCAAGGCATTGACATCCTTCCTAAAGTGTGATGCCCAGAATTGAAAATAATACTCCAACTGAGGTTTAGCCTGTGTCTTATAAGGATGAGTATAACTTCCCTGCCTTTATGCTCTATTCCAAAAGCCAAGGATTTGTATTACTTTTATAGCCATCTTAACTTGTTTAGTCACAATAAAAGATTTAATCCTGCATTCCCTTAAAATTGTTCATATTTTTTCTTCTCACTCTTCCTACCAAAATGTACTACTTTACACTTTTCTGTATTAAATTTCATTTGCAATATATCTGCCCATTTCACCAGACTGTCTATATCATTCTGAAGTTTGTAATATCTGCCTCATTCTTTAACATGTTTTCATACAAAGAACAAAGAACAGAGAAAATTACAGCATAGGAACAGGCCCTTCGGCCCTCCAGGCCTGCACCGACTATGCTGCTCGACTTAACTAAAACTCCCTACCCTTCCGGGGACCATATCCCTCTATTCCCATCTCATTCATGTACTTGTCAAGACGCCCCTTAAAAGTCACTACCGTATCCGCTTCCACTACCTCTCCCGGCAATGAGTTCCAGGCACCCACCACTCTCTGTGTAAAATATCTGCCTCATACATCTCTTTTAAACCTTGCCCCTCGCACCTTAAACCTATGCCCCCTAGTAATTGACTCTTTCACCCTGGGAAAAAGCTTCTGACTATCCACTCTGTCCATTCCTCTCATATTTTTATTGACTTCTATCCGGTCTTCCCTCAACCTCCGTCGCTCCAATGAGAACAAACCAAGTTTCTCCAACCTCTCCTCATAGCTAATGCCCTCCATACCAGGCAACATGCTGGTAAATCTTTTCTGTACCCTCTCCAAAGCCTCCACATCCTTCTGGTAGTGTGGCAACCAGAATTGAACACTATATTCCAAGTGCGGCCTCACTAAGGTTCTATAAAACTGCAACATGACTTGCCAATTTTTAAACTCAATACCTCGGCCGATGAAGGCAAGCATGCCGTATGCCTTCTTGGCTACCTTCTCCACCTGCATTGCCACTTTCAGTGACCTGTGTACCTGTACACCCAGATCCCTTTGCCTATCAATACTCTTAAGGGTTCTGCCATTTACTGTGTATTTCCTACCTGTATTAGATCTTCAAAAATGCATTACCTCACATTTATCCGGATTAAACTCCATCTGCCATCTCTCTGTCCAAGTCTCCAACTGATCTATATCCTCATCGCTATCCGCAAATCCACCAACCTTTGTGTCGTCCGCAAACTTACTAACCAATCCAGTTACATTTTCCTCCAAATCATTTATATATATTACATGTTTTGTATCATTTGCAAACTTTGAAATTATGCCCAGTATAAGTAAGGTTCAGGTCATTAGTACAGTTGTCCTAATAATCTCCCGTGGAGAACACCATTGTAATCTTCCCTCTAGTCTGAAAAGCAACTGTTCACCAATTCACTGTGCTTTTTGTGCCTTTGCCAATTTTGTATTCTTGCAAGTATTGTCCCCCATATTCCATGCGCTTTAATTTTGTCAACAGATCTGTCATGTAGTGCTTTATTAAATGTCTTTTTAAAGTCTATATACTCAACATCAGTTGTACGAAACTTATCAGCCCTCATCAAAGAACTCAATTAAGCCAATCAAACCCAATGTGTCTTCAACAAATCTATGGTGTCATTTATTAGCTCTTACTTTTGCAAATTAATTTTGTCCTTGATGAATATCTCTAACAGTTCTCCTGAAATTAGGCTGACTGGTTTGTAGTCACTGGAGTTTTTTCTCCCCTTTTATGATCGGAGATTGCTTATAATCATCCAATACTCTGGCACCAATTCGATTGGAGATTGTGACCAGATCACGTGATTTGTACACTTGCTTTCCTCAATAACTTTAAATGCATGCTATCAGGACTTAATTTGAGCATTTCCAAATTGATAAGCACTTCCTCCTTATCAATTTTCATTCTATTCAATGTCACTATTGTCTCCTTCTTTGCTGCTAAGTTCACAGAATAACAGTATTGTTATGGTTCAGAAGGAGGCCATTTGGTTCATCATGTGTGCAGTGCTCTCCAAATGAGCATCATGATTTGATAGCACTACCCTGCCTTTTCCCAGCAGCACTCTCTTCTCTAATGAAGACAGACTACCATGAATAATTCCCCTACTCTTTTTTGAAATAGTGTCATGGGATCTTTTATATCTGCTTGAGGCACCAAAAGATGGCACTTTTGACAATGCAGCACCCTATTCTGGTCACCCTATTATAGGAAGGATATTATTAAACTAGAAAGAGTGCAGAAGAGATTTACTAGGATGCTACCGGGACTTGATGGTTTGAGTTATAAGGAGAGACTGGATAGATTGGGATTTTTTTTTCTGGAGTGTAGAAGGCTGAGGTGTGATCTTATAGAGATCTATAAAATAATGAGGGGCACAGATCAGCTAGATAGTCAATATCTTTTCCCAAAGGTCTAAAGTCTAAAGTCTAAAAGTAGAGGGCATAGGTTTAAGATGAGAGGGGAGAGATACAAGTGTCCAGAGGGAAAAAAATTTCACACGGAGAGTGGTGAATGTCTGGAACAAGCTACCAGAGATTGTAGAAGAGGCAGATACAATTTTGTCTTTTAAAAAGCATTTAGACAGTTACATAGGTAAGATGGGTATAGAGGGATATGGGCCAAATTGGGATTAGCTTAGGGGTTTAAACAAAAAGGGCGGCATGGACAAGTTGGGCCGAAGGGCCTGTTTCCGCGATGTAAACCTCTATGACTCTATGAAATGCAAGGTTCTCACTTAGTATCTCAGCCATGGTCTCTGCTTCCTCAAGAAGATCTCGGTCATAACGCAATTCGTTGTGCTCTGGATTCTAGCCAGAAGGTTATGTGTTCAATTCCCACTCCAAAGACTCAAGTAGAAAAATCTAGGCTGACATTCTAGTGCAGTATTGAAGGGGTGCTGCATTGTCAAAAGTGCCATCTTTTGGTGCCTGCTCAAGTGGTTATAAAAGATCCCATGACACTATTTCAAAAAAGAGTAGTGCAATTATTCATGGTAGTCAGGCCAATAGCTACCCCTCAGTATCACAGAAACAAATAGTTTCATCATTATCATTAACAATTAGGTGTGCTACTGGACAGGATTAACAAATTGAAGATTGCAGAAAGTGCAGCTAGGAATAGTAGGAGAAAAATTTAATTAGTCTCATTATGAGACCTAAGGAATGGGGTGCATGATCACCCCATTCTCTACCCCATTGAGACAGGTGTGACAAACTTTGACCCAAAAGAAATGCAATAAGGAAAATGTTAATTTAAAAAATGTCAGTGGAATCTATGATTCTCTTTTAGAGTATTTGAAAAAGACTGTTAAGCATTTGCATCAATTATAAAGGTAACAATTGTCTTGGATAATAAGAAATATTGGTTCATGAGACCTGTCGACCTTTTGATCTAGAATCAGGATATCAATGGTTTGATATAAGACCCCTCTTTTAACATTTTGATTCTAAGTGCTGGGTGGACTTGAAACTGGGAGTGTCTCAGATCTGACTTTTAGACCCGTTCTCAAGCACCCCCCCACACACTCTGCCTGCAAAAATATCAGCGAGTCTGAATCACGCTGCACAAGCCTGTGGATAGGGCTTAACGCGCCCGAAACCCTGCAGCTCCGATCGGTGTCTCAAATTGCACATGCGCTGAAAAAAATGACAGAATGCTGCTCCCCTGCCACATCCCTCCCGGGCCGGATAATGCCTCCCCCCCCAGCCCCCACAGACATTGCCCCACCCCCACAACATTACTGACCCCCCTATCCCCCCACCCCTCCCCCACCACGCAGACCGATCGCAGGCCCCTCCCCCCCATTCCCCGTACTGATCTCAGGCAGAGTGGCAGCAGACCCCCCTTCCCACCCCCAATGATCTCAAGCAGAGAGCCATCGGGTGCTCGGCACTTACCTCCTCATTAACTGAAGCGCCCGAATCGGACTTTTATGGAACATGTCTGTTTTGCGCCGATTCTGGATGGGCGAACATGGGAGTAAAGGGGGAAGTGCCGGAAAAGTTGGGCGTGCAGCTCATTAAGTCAATTTAAATGTATGCAAATGCATTTAAATGGCTGTCACGCCCGCTTCGGGTGCAGTCCCGATCGTGGCCATTTTTGTGCCTGAGTAAAGGGGGAACCGGCGCGGAGGCGGGCGCAGATCACGCTACTCACCTCACACCCGACTTTATCAAATTTTTGCACCCAAAAATGGGCACAATGCGATGGTAAAATCAAACCCATAGTCTCGGCATAAGATTTAAAGAAGATAAGGCATTCATGGAACTCGCCCTTGTGGCTGTGTTATAGCTCTGTTAATATTTGGGGCCCATGGACTCATGTGTAAAATCAATAGCATGCTGCATCATCAGGAATTCTGTTAGCCTGGCAAAGTCAAAAGCTCCCTCTTGCTATGATATCCCCCTTCCATCTAGACAGAGCCCTTATCACTTCCCTGATGCAGTGATTCATGGCAAACTACTAATTGTTGGAAAGGTCACCAGCTCCTGCCTGGAAGGATCCAGAGAATCATTGAGTCATATAGCACAGAAACAGGCCCTTTGGCCCACCACATCTATGTTGACCATCAAATACTAATCTATACAAATCCCATTTACCGGCACTTGGACCATAGTCTACTATGGTTTGGTGATTGCTCTGCCCAACCTACCAGCTGATCAATATCAGTCTGTTGCCTAAGCCTATCCACCTCACTATCAATAACACCACCACTTTTCATGTCACCTGCAAACTTATGAATTATACCTTTTACATTAGCATCCAAGTTGTTAATGTATATAACAAACAGCAAGGGTCCAGCAAGGGCACTCACCTGATGAAGGAGCAGCGCTCTGAAAGTTTGTGCTACCAAATAAACCTGTTGGACTTTAACCTGGTGTTGTGAGACTACTTACTGTGCCTACCCCAGTCTAATGCTGGCAAATCCACATCATAGCAAGGGTCCAAGCACCAATCCCTATGGTACACTGCTGGTCACAGGCTTCCAATCACAAAAGCAGGCCTCCACCATCACCTTTTGTTTCCTATTAAAAAGCAAATTTTGGATCCAATTTGCCATCTTGCCTTAGATCCCATGGGCACTAACCTTTTGGACCAGTCTTCCATGTGGGACCTTGTCAAAGGCCTTACTGAAGTCCATGTAAGCCACATTAACTGTGCTACTCGCATCAATATATTTGATTACCTTTTCCAAAAACTCAATTAAATTAGATAGACAGGATCTGCCAACCAACAAATCCCGTGCTGACTAACCCTAATCAATCCCTATCTTTGTAAATGTTGATTCATCCTGTCCCTCAGAATTTTTCCAATAATTTCCCTACTACTGACTTTAGATTAACTGGCCTGTACTTACCTGGCTTGTCCCTGCTGCCCTTCTTGAATATTAGCTTAGACATTCAGAGCTAAGAATATCTTCACAGCCACTGATAGGGCTGTCCTCACTCAGCCATGTGGCTGCAAATCTGGTTGTAGAAGCTGGGACAGTTCAGTCACCATTCCTTTGTTGGAACATAACTGCCTCAGACCATGCTTCTGTCTGTGTTGGAGGCAGATGAAGTTTTCTCTGATGACCCTTAATGGGTACTTCCTTATGCAAAGCCATGTTCCCTCTTTGCACACAAATTACCCCCTCTACACCATCTTCAAGTCACACAGCAGCCCAAGGGGAACTGCAATGGTAGCATCCACGACTGAAGCAAGTTCCCTCCTGACAGGCCCTTCAACTTCTCTGACCTCCTTGTGAAAGTTCTGCAATACTTTGTGAATCCATTTTCCTCCAATAACACCACACACAGTACACCCATTCATCTGCGGCTGCAAATTCAAGGGAAAATGCCTCACCTTGGTGTCGCATAGTGCTCCCTTTGAATCATACTCATTGGAATGGGTACATTCCTTGTGTAACTGAATACATGTTCAACTGGTAATGAATGACAGAGCGTCACAAAATACATCTTGTGTGCCAAATCTGTGTTAAGCGAACTACCCACCTGCATGCTCTTGGTGCACACTTGGTACACCATAAATGGGTTAAAGTAGTCTGGCTGATGTTTTGGAAGCTTTGGGTTCATGAGAGAACAGTTCCCCTACCTCCAAAGGCAGACAGAAGCAGGGTCTGAGGCAGTGTGTTTCAACAAAAACTATAAGTTCATAAACTTGTTTATTCTGTACCTTTAACACCACTGATGTTACTGACTGGATTTTCACTGATATTGCTTGATCTCACAGAGAAATAGGATGTCAGTATTTCTAGAAGATGGAAGGATACAAGTGCACAAATGAAGGAAAATTAAGGACCAGACCCATGCAATTTTCTGTAATTTGCTCCCACTAGACAAGATCCCACACCAGGAGTGCTGAAGCAAAAATTGAACCCTTCAATTGCTCTTTCACTGTAAAAGGAAAGGCTGCAACACTAAAACATTGCTTCAACACTGTGCAGGCACTAAAATGTAAAATGTGCACTGTGCCATGAACAGAAAATATAAATCCTAAATTACTGGTGCATAACTAAAAGTCATTGGCATCATTAGTATTGCATAGATTCAAAACTTTCGATTAGTTGACTATCTTGACTCTTCTGCTTTCTATAGCCAATAAAGCCAGATGGCTTGATGTCAGCTATCTTCCTGAGCTGTTTCTGGCTGAGATTCGCATAGACAATGTTTAAAGTTTATTTATTAGTGTCATTAGTGTTATTTGTTAGGCTTACGTTAACACTGCAATGAAGTTACTGTGAAAATAGCGCAAGACCTTTCTGCCCCTTGGTTTTCTCTCTCTTTCAGAAGCCAACAACAGAATTAGCTACATTTGGTCTCTAGATTGTGGTGAATGTCAGTAAAGACCAGGAATTGAATTGGATTATCTTATTTTGGAGTCCAATTGTCTAGTACTGCAGATGCACTAGAATCCTGCATGTTTGATTTTACCTTCCCACAGTCTCCAGGTCTTATTTAATACATTACAATGAAGACATGAGATACATTTTTCTCTCATATAAGGAATTGAGGTTATTGGGAATCAGACTTACAATATTTATGTTTTAAATTTTGGAGTCTGATAGGACCTCATTAGCAATGCTGTTTCTTTTTTCATAATAAATATGGAAAATAAATGATTGGGTGGGATGTTGAAAAAAGAGACACCTTTTTGCACAATAACTTACTGTAACTGGAGTATAGGTTGTGATAACATTTCATAATCCCTTGAACTGTCTTGCAGCATGCTACCGCGATTATTTCTTGAGATCATGTCTGTCAACAGACATACATGTCTGGAGAAGAACAGGAAAAGTATCAAAATATAAAAGGATTACTAATCTTTTTTTTATATAAACAAAGTTCATTCAATATCCTTTACTTATTGTATTAAATTCTGACAATGGCAAGAAATAGCTTCACATCTCTGAAACTTTATGACCCTTAAAGAAATACTCTTTGAAAATTGTGTTCACGGTTTTCACATAAATGGCAAGAGATTGCAACAGAGAGTTTGCACAGAGATCACCGTGGAGCAGAAATGTTACTGTTGCAGAGAAAATACTACTTGAAATGTTGAATGAATGCTTTTTTATGGCATCCCTCTGCCCAGTTTTTACAGTAAGAAGTCTCCCAATACCAGGTTAAAGTCCAACAGGTTTATTTGGCAGCACAAGCTTTCGGAGTGTTGCTCCTTCTTCAGGTGAGTGAGGAGTTGTGTTCACAAAAAGGGCATATATAGACACAAACTCAATTTACAAGATAATGGTTGGAATGTGAGTCTTTGCAGGTAATCAAATCTTAAAGGACAGACAATGTAAGTGGAGAGAGGGTTAAGCACAGGTTAAAGAGGTGTGTATTGTCTCCAACCAGGACAGTTAGTGAGATTTTGCAAGCCCAGGAAAGTCGTGGGGGTTACAGATAGTGTGACATGAACCCAAGATCCCCGTTGAGGATGTCCTCATGTGTGCAGAACTTGGCTATCAGTTTCTGCTCAGCGATTCTGCGTTGTGGTGTGTGTCATGAAGGCCGCCTTGGAGAACGCCTACCAGAAGATCAGTGGCTGAATGCCCATGACTGCTGAAGTGTTCCCCGACAGGAAGAGAACACTCCTGCCTGGTGATTGTCGAGTGGTGTTCATTCATCCGTTGTCGTAGCATCTGCATGGTCTCCCCAATGTACCTCTTTAACCTGTGCTTAACCCTCTCTCCACTACATTGTCTGTAGCTTTAAGACTTGATTACCTGTAAAGACTTGCATTCCAACCATTGTCTTGTAAATTGAGTTTGTGTCTATATCGGCACTGTTTGTGAACACAACTCCTCACTCACCCGAAGAAGGAGCAACACTCCGAAAGCTTGTACTACCAAACAAACCTGTTGGACTTTAACCTGGTGTTGTGTGACTTCTTACTGTGCTTATGCCAGTCCAATGCTGGCATCTCCACCTCCCAGTTTTTAACACAGACATTAACCCATTTTTTGAAAATGGATTAATGCTTTCATGAAAACAGTGGAACTAGGAAATGCCAGGTGAACACATCAAACATGATGGAACAATCAAATAATGGGTGCAACCATATTAAGAAACTCAACAGTGTTCAGTAGCATGTTATATTGCTCAACTGGTGCTTTAGGCTTCATGCCTACCCTGTGAATGTGACTTCAATAAACATTATCGGCAGCAATAGCTCTCAAACTGGAATCCACAGACCTCTTGGGGCCCATAGAGACTTCCAGCAGGCTTAATTGCCAGGCCCCTCTTATGGGTGAGGAACATGGGTGACTGCCCAGGGCATTGTTGTCAAGAGTAATCAAATGGGCAGTGGCATGAGGAATTTTCTGCTCCCTATATGCTCCGTTTCTTGACTGAAAGGGTGGTGTCAGAAGAAAGGATTTTGATTTATGGGGTGCTGGTACCAGTACTCAGGAAACAGAGAGCTATTTGTTGGATTGGGCTGGGACCATTATCCTGGTGAATCATATAACAAGAGCTCTGGATAAGGTTTTAAACTAATGGAGGTGGGGTGTAAAAGGTGTGGGAGGGTTTGAGTGAAGGGGGATTTAGAAATCCAAAGAGAAAAGTTGACGTAACAGAACAGTGTAGTGATATGGGTAAACACAAACATGGTGAGTCAGTATAAGATTTTGATAATTCTCCCAATTTTTAGAATCTGAAATATCTATGGATTTTATTCTGTAAGAACAGTTTAAAATTAAGTGGTGCAATTTTGACCTGTTGTTGGGAAATTAACAGTCAAGATAGTTAGCGGAACAGGAGAATCAGATGTTTATGAGGAAATAAACTTGCTTCCTTCTGTGGAATTTTCTGTAGTTTTTTCAGTGTCAGGCTCTGACTGAAAACTAGCATGTCATTCTCCAGCTTTACAGACCAGATGCTGAGCCTCTCTGAGTTACTAAAATCAGTGGGCAGGGTTAACGCTGTCACTCTGTTGGGATGTGGCCTGATGGAGCCAGCAAGGCTATCTCCACAGAAATCGAGGCACCATTGCGGGCGGCACGGTAGCACAGTGGTTAGCACTGCTGCTTCACAGCTCCAGGGACCTGGGTTCGATTCCCGGCTTGGGTCACTGTCCGTGTGGAGTTTGCACATTCTCCTCGTGTCTGCGTGGGTTTCCTCCGGGTGCTCCGGTTTCCTCCCACAGTCCAAAAATGTGTGGGTTAGGTTGATTGGCCATGTTAAAATTGCCCCTTAGTGTCCTGGGATGCGTAGATTAGAGGGATTAGCGGGTAGAATATATGGGGGTAGGGCCTGGGTGGGATTGTGGTCGGTGCAGACTCGATGGGCCAAATGGCCTCTTTCTGTACTGTAGGGTTTCTATGATTGTTAAAGGGTACCCCAATCAGCATGGGGACTGAACAGTCCCCAATGAGTTTTAAATCAGTTTGAAGGAATGGCTTAAAGAGTGTGAACTTAGGATAATACTACTTAAACAAATCATGGAATACTTCAATGGATCTGCATCAGTGAAGAAGGGGCTTGGATTGAGATATGTCGACAAGAGAATGTGACTTTATTTATGGTTTCTCTATAGCTGGAAACAAATGTGCATTTGTTTGTAAATCTCCGGGGTGCAATTTTCTCATCCTGCCTGCCACAAGAATCATAGCGGGCAGGACAGTATCATGCAAAAGTCTGTTGACCTCGGGCAGGATTTTTTCATCTTGGGGTGAGCGCGGCTGGAAAATCCGACCCAGGGAGTTTATGACCTAAAGCAGGGGTTGTTGCAAAGGGTGCAACACGACATGAGATGAATTGTGTCCTGGAGTCAATGGGAGGAGTGAATTTGGACAATTTCCAAAGAAAGAGGAATGAGGGATAAAGGTTGAGAAATTGTCATTTTTATTGGCACAGCGTTGCCATGGTTTCTGGGGTATGACTCTGCTGGACCCAATCGACATCACTTCAAAGACAAAAACAGAGAGACATCTCGGCTGGAATTTACCAGCTGTTCACGTCCCACCACTGCTGCCAGTGAGGTTGGAGAACTTGGTGCTCAGCCAAATCTTTGATCACTGCAGTGGACCAGAGAATCCCACTGGCCAGAAAATTCCTACCATCTTCTGTGCTGACAGCACCAAGGGCGGAAGTTTCCCAAATGTAATTTCAGGTGAGAAAACCGGTGAGATTTGTGCCGGTATGTCTGCCGCGAATCAGATCACAATTTTCCCACACTTACGTCAGTTTTTGGGAGAGTGGTGAGTTTTCCAGCGGTTCTGAGAGGGGCAGGACCTATACACACCAGTAAGACCGACTACACAGAGAGCGGGCACCATTTTTAAAGGGTGCCAATCTCATATTGAAATTGTGGAACCCCCTCCCTCCCCCCATGGACTTTTAGACCCCCTCCCTCCCCTCATTGAAGGGATGTTTCCCCACCCCCCTCCACAACAAAGACCGCCGGCATCAGAGCCCTGCCTCGCAACAATGGAGAAGGAGAAGGGATTCACAGAGCCTTCTGTCACCAGGAAATAACAAGGGCTTGACTGAAAACTATATTGGTATATAAAATGATAACATTCTTACCAAATACTTCCAAAATTATACAGTATATTGTAATGACTTTGTGGTGGACCTCAGTTGTGCCTTTGTCCTATATGGACCACCGTTGTGTGTGCTTGTAATACCTGGACACATCCCCTTCCAGTTTGGTTCCTCCCCTCGGCACCTAGTATAAAGGTGGCTGTCTCCTCCCCCTTGTTCAGTCCAGGTTGGTTATTTGTTGGGATCTGCTCCTGATTCTGTTGTGAATAAAAGCCTACACTTGTATTGGCACACCGGTAGTCTTTCGCCTTATGGATAGCGCATCAGACTTTAATCAGGCAATTGAGATGGACCTGTTTGAATATGTACTCCCTGATTAAGGGCCAAACTGATGGGTCAATCAGGGAGTCTCTTGCTTTGTATTAACCAGGAGTGTCAGTTCCTCTGGGACTCCTAGTGTAGACTGCTAATGGAAAGCATTCTGTATGCTGTTGTCAGACTTGTAAATAAAGGGATTTTAGTGAAGGGGCTTCTGCCTCCGAGGACTTATTACATATATTATGGCAGGTTGTTATTAAAAATGAACTTTAAAAATTATATGCAGCATCTTTTTCTGCAGCTATCTTTTTAGAAGCCAAAGATTTTGCTCAATGCTTTCCAAATAATTTTCTAATGTAACCCAATTTTAGCACTTGTAGCTCAACGTGACTCCAAATGCCAGCAAAAATAAAAGAGCAATAAAACAGCATAGTGACATTCTGTGGCTATGATTTTCCAAGATTCCCTCAATCCTGGACAGTTCCCAGCCAATTGTAAATTAACAAATGTAACAGCACTATTCAAAAAAGGAGGGAGAGAGAACACAAGAAACCAAAGGCAAGTGAGTCTGACATCAGTCATCAGAAAACTGCTGGAATCAATTATTAGTAAAATCTTAACAATTCATTGAGGAAATTGATCAAAGTCAACGTGGTTTTACAAAAGGGAAATTGTGTCTGACAGATTTATTAGAGATTTTTAAAGATGCAACTGGAATAGTCGATAAAGGGGAACTAGTAAATGTTCTGTACTTGGATTTCCAAAAGACCTTTAACAAGATGTCACACATAAGGTTAACAGGGAGGAGAAGGGCTCATGGAGTTGGGGGAGAGGGGGTAACACACGAATGGATGAATAATTGTTTAATGGGCAGGAAGAAAACAGTCAGGAATAAATCAGGAATTTTCAAGTTGACAGGCTGTGGAGTGCCACAAAGACCAGTGCTGGGCCTTAGCTATTAATAATCTACATCAATTACTTAGACAAAGAGGCAGAGAGTAATGTATATAAGTGTGTGCCGACAATGTAAAGCTAAATGGAAAGATAAGTTGTGAGGAGGACACTAATAGATATTGACAGGTTAGGAGAGTGGGCAACAAAACTCTCTTGGACTCTCTCCTCTCTCTGTGCTCCTGCTCTCTGTTCTCCTGCTCTCTGTTCTCCTTTTTTCTCTGTGCTCCTACTCTCTTTGTTATCCTACTCTCTCTGTGCTCCTACTCTGTTATCCTGTTCTCTCTGTGCTCCTGTTCTTTTGTTCTCCTGTTCTCTGTTGTCTTGCTCTCTCTGTACTCCTGCTCTCTCCGTTCTCCTGCTCTCTGTGCTATTGCTCTCTCTGTTCTCCTGTTCCCTCTCTCTGTGCTCCTGTTCTCTCTGTTCCCCTGCTCTCTCTGTGCTCCTGTTCTCTCTGTTCCCCTGCTCTCTCTGTGCTCCTGCTCTCTCTGTTCCCCTGCTCTCTCTGTTCTCCTGCTCTCTGTGCTCCTGCTCTCTCTGTTCCCCTGCTCTCTCTGTGCTCCTGCTCTCTCTGTTCCCCTGCTCTCTCTGTTCTCCTGCTCTCTCGTGCTCTTGCTCTCTCTGTTCTCCTACTCTCTCTCTGGGCTCCTGCTCTCATTATACTCCTGCCAAGGATAAACAAACTCTTCAGTGAGAATCAGGCACACCTAGCTCACGGATATTTGTAAGTTACTATCATTTTAATAAAAATAAAGCACTGCTTGCATGCATTCAGTCTGGTAATTATTCTACAAGTTAGATGGATGGTCTACGATTATTAATTCACTTGAAAAAAATTCCTTCGACCAAAAGTGTTTGTGAATTACTGACTATTAATGCGTTGGAGCAATGTACGGGCCTCTCATCAATCTCTCTCCTCCCCATCTCTGCCCTATATATCCATTGTAAGGAGCAGGTTCCATCCTAATTTCCAGATCTTCTGCCATGCACTTGATAAAGTTGGGGTTGGAAGATTTTTGGAGTATTTTTTAAATGGTGCCAGAGAAGTGAATGGATAGACTGTGAGCAGGACAGATGCAAAAGCAGATGATAAGCTTGCCTGACTTCTGGGTGTGCTGAGTGGACCTATGTAAGGGATGAAGATGTGACTTGTGCAAGATGTGACAAGAAATGTAGGTGTAAACGTGTGTGCGAGGGAATCAGCCTTATGATGTCCTTTGTGCTGGTAATGTGTGACATCTCTGTGGTCTGTAACACTGTAAATGCCTGATGATCTTGTGAGAGTGTAAGTAGAAACTGAGGAGAAGTTTGACATACCCTGGCAAAGCAGATGAGATCATTCATCCTCTTTTTTCACTGGGAAGTTGACTTCAAGAGAGTGCTGGCACTGACTATGCTGGCGATTTCCTCCCAAGCCTTGGTAGTGAGGTTCATGGACTTTCAGTTCCCATCACAGATGTAAAGGACCTCCCGCTGGCTGCTTGAGTGCCTGGAGGAGTGCACTAATGCATTGTTGTCAAACTTCATCACAAAAGATTTGTCACTCCTCAGGATCTTCACTCACCATTACAAGTCCTGGGCTGCAGGAGAATGAATGTGTGGTTGACCACCATTTAAATATGGCACCTCAAAATATGAGCCAATGAGGTAACAGTGGAATGGGCAAATCACATCCTGCTGTATCAGGCGATATGGTATGCCGCATGTTTGTGCATATTTAATGAGGTATAAAGTGGACAATCTGGCATGGCAATCTACCACACTGACCAACGGGAGCATTATTGCCTTTACCACCGGCATCACACTTAGTCTCCAGAGCGAAAAATGCCGGCCCATATTTCTGATTACTTCCATAGAGCATGTGTGAAGAACGGCTATAGCCCAGAAACTTCCAGCTCCCAGGGCTGTTCCGAAGAACACAAGACCTTATCACTGGCATCCATATCACCTAGGTGGCAACCCAGAAGCCACTTCCTCAAGCAGAGGCTGTGTGGACAGCTATACTATTTTTATCCAGCGAAAATGCCAAAAGCGAATACTTTGGAGAGTCAAGTAGGGTTGTGTACTGTCCTTTACGTCAAGTACCAAACTATAAAAATGCAATTGGTTTTGGAGACTGGGCAACTTCAGGAAGTGTAGTGGAAAACATGCCTCTGTCTGTATCAATTGGGACAAAGTAGAAATGCTCGAGAGCTTCACGCCTTTAGGTGTCCATATCACCAACAACCTGTCCTGGTTCCTCCATGCTGATGCTATAGTTAAGAAAGCCCACCAACGCCTCTATTTTTTCAGGCTTAGGAAATTCGGCATGTCCGCTACAACTCTCACCAATGTTTACAGATGCACCATAGAAAGCATCCTTTCCAGATGTATCACAATTTGGTATGGCTCCTGCTTGGACCAAGACCACAACAAACTACAAAAGCTTGTGAATGTAGTCCAGTCCATCATGCAGACCAGCCTCCCATCCATTTTCTCCATCCACACTTCCTGCTGCCTGGGAAAAGCAGTCAACATAATCAAAAACCGCAAACACCCCAGGCATACTCTCTTTCACCTTCTTCTGTCGGGGAAAAAGATACATAAGTCTGAGATCACATCCCAACCTACTCAAGAACAGTTTCTTCTCTGCTGCCATCAGACTTTTGAATAGACCTACCATATATTAAGCTGATCTTTCTTGATACCCTAGCTGTAAATGTAACACCATATTCTGCACTCTCTCCTTTCCTGCTCCCCTATGTATTCTTTGAGTGGTATGCTTTGTCTGTGTAGCGTGCAAGAAACAATGCTTTTAACTATATACCAATACATGTGGCAATAATAAATCAAGTCAAATCAAATCAAATCAAATCAAATCAAAATATCAAGTCAGCTGAAGATGGGAGGTCAGAGATTCGAAAGGAGGGCATGTGACCTCCGGAATTCTGTGGAAAGACTCTCAGTAATTGGTGCATCCCAAGTTGGAACTTGGAGCTGCCTAGCTTTGTGGTAGCTTATGACAGGAAATCTACAAGACTTCAGACAAGTTTACAATGTAAAGCAGTCCAGGAAAACTACCCAAGTCATCTGAGTCAAATATCAAATAAAGCATAACAAGAGAAAGCATAGGTCACAGGCTATAGCAGAGTCCTTGTTTCAACTAATGAATACCACAGTTAACCACTGCTCTTACTTTCTGAGCTCAAGCTTAGCTTGCCTTTCTGTGTAGGAAAAGGTTGAGGGTTATGTGTAAGGGAGAAAAGACTGATGTATGATAGCATGGTTACGAACATCAATGCATAGGGCTAAATAGTGCTTTCAGCCAGCCAGAGCTGATAGATATGATGGAATGCCCTGTCTACTGTTTATAATTAATACGTTTCTACCAGTTCTATCCTTACCTGTCACAGTCAAGTATAAGGACCTCCACCATTCAATAATCCTGCTAAGTTTACAGTTTAAAAACACTCTTTGCAAAATTGAAATTAAAATCTATTTCCCCTGATAAGACAATTAGTAGAATTGTTATGTTTTCTGTCAATGAGAAATAAAGGCTGCGAAATTTGATTGCGACACAATTTTTCAGGGGGGAAACAGACACAGATTGTGCCAATGGACGGCACGGTAGAACAGTGGTTAGCACTGCTGCTTCACAGTGGTAGAGACACGGGTTCGATTCCTGGCTTGGGTCACTGTCTGTGTGGAGTTTGCATGATCGCTGCGTGTCTGTGTGGGTTTCCCCCGGGTGCTCCGGTTTCCTCTCACAGTCCAAAGATGTGCGGGTTAGGAGGATTGGCCATATTAAATTGCCCCTCAGTGTCAGGGGGACTAGCTAGGGTAAATGCATGGGGTTATGGGGATAAGGCCTGGGTGGGATTGTGGTTGGTGGGCCGAATGGCCTCCTTTTGCACTGTAGGATTCTATGATAATCCCAGAAAGTAGTGTGCAGGCCTAAAAATTGGTTTTGCACCCGACGCCAGTTTGCATTCATCCCAGTCCCTTCCTACTAGCATGAACCAGATCATGCTCAGAAATGGTAGGAGGCTGATTAGCATATGAAAAGTAGCATTTAAACATATTTAGACTGTTCAGCACCAGCTTTTTCCAGCTCCTGGGATCTCCTGACCCAAAGGGCACATTGCGAGGCAAGTACGAATCATTACTGGACTCCACTAGTGTAGGCCAGGTGTGATGGTCATACCAGCGGGCTTGGTGGCTATTGAAGCTTCCAGTGTGCCAGGGCAGTACCAAGGGGTGGGACCTGAGTGGGCGGTGGGGCCTGAGTGGGGGGTAGGGCCTGAGTGGCGGATGGGGCCTGAATGGGAGCTATAATGGGGGGTCAATGACAGGGAGGCGATGCAGGAGAGTTATGCAGGGGTGGAGCGTGAAGGGGATGTTCATGTCATAGGTTATGATGGAGGGGCATGTTGAGGGTAATGAAAGGGGGACCCATTGGGAGGGTCCCAATACCCTGATACTGGCAATCCGTATCGGAGGTGGGCTGGTGAAACAAGCTGTCAATGCAGGAGGGGATCCCGATGTCCGTGGGCGAGGGAGGAGGTTTCCTCATGCACTGTGAGATCAGGGCCCCCTCCCAAAATGGCATCTGATCACTTTTCAGCCGGGCTCACCGGCGTATTTAGGCCCTGCCCCCTCCTAAAACCGGTGCGCAACTTACCACTCTCCCAAAAAATGACTAAGTGTGCAACAATTGTGGTCCATAGAAAACATTCTTTCTGGTTGTATCACAGCTTGGTATGGTTCCTGCTCTGCCCAAGACCGCACAGGTCACTCCAATTTTCTTGCTGCTATGGCACTTTGGGCCGGATTCTCTGACCTCACCCACAGCTGGGATTCTCTGGTCCCACTGCAGTGAACGGAGATTTGGATGAGTGCCAAATTCTCCACTGATTGGCAGTGGCGGTGGGGCGTGAATGGCCGGAGAATTCCAGCGTTAGTTTCTTGTTTGGGAAAATTGCAGCCCACATGTCAAACTGATGAGCCATTTAGGGTGCATGCCAGAAAACAGTCCTAGCTCATTCCTATATGGAAAACCAGGGCCTACTGTTGGTCTCAGAGCCATTACCCATATTACATCCCACCTGACCAAGTGGCACACCAAACAAGCTATGGTTAGTTTAGTCCAAGCGAGCCAAACATGCAGTATTTAAAGGAGCCACTTATGGCTTCCAAAAGTTTTAATCAACTAAAAAAATGTACTTTTCTAAATGTGGAGACAGAGGAGTAGGATTTTCTCATTGAAACTGTGGGCTGCTGCGGGTCACTGTTCACTGACTCCTCTTGATCTACATAACCACTCTTTGTCAGACTCACCTGCAGCCTAGGGTCAGTATCTCAGAAGGCTGGCTTTACTCCTCTTTATGGCCAACATATAACCTTCTGGGGTGTGACTCAGGTAATTAACATTGACAGTATATCTTGATGGTGCAAAAGGAACATTTTATGGTCTCCTTGTGGTGTGATAATAATAGCCGGCTTTGGTTTTGCACCAAAATATTTTTATGGAATAAAAAATTGTCATGCTTAAAGCAAGATGATCTGTCAATAAAAATCCATGAGGTTTGTGCATGAAGAAATCTAAATACTAGATTTGAATCTGCAGTTTTGTGCAGGTTAAGATCCAGAGAGGGCATTGAAACTGGCAAAACTGCCAGAGAGACACTTCCAACTGGCTGGCTTCTGCATCAACTTTGGTACGACTGGAAGATCCTGCCAGTGGGAAGATCTGGGGAATTCCGCACAACGGGCCTGATTTTACCAAAACTTGGCGCCGTTTTCGGGCGGGAAATCGCGGTAAAGTTGGGCATCGGGCCTATACCACGATCTGCACCTGATTCCGAGCAGATCGCGGCTTTACCGACACCCGATTGCATGCATTTAAATCGACTTAATGAACCGCGCGCCCAACTCTACCACCAAATCCCACTTTACCGCCTTCTGGCCCGATCCGCGTCCACGCTGTTACCGACCCGCAAAATAAAAGTCTGAAGTCGCCGCTGCAGCCTCCGAAGAGCGGGGTCAGAGACTGCAACGGCTCTCTGACCCAGGTCATCCTCTGGTCGGGGCGGGAGGGGAGTGGGAGGAGAAGAGGGGGTGTGACGTCTCATCCCCTGGGGGGGGGGGGTGTGGTGGGGGGGGGGGGCGGTGGGAGGGGAGGGTGTGTGACCGATCATCCCCTGGGGGGGGGGGGGGGGGGGCGTGGAGAGAGGGTGTGACGTCTCATCCTCTGGTCGGGGGGGTTCCGCTGCCTGTCTGCGGCCAATCCCTCCTGGCACCATCACTGGTACACTACCAGCTACAGATTACTCTTCCCTGCAGGTGCGAGAGAGCGGGAGAGATGGCTGTGGCTGGTAGTGTACCAGTGATGGTGCCAGGAGGGATCAGCCGCAGACAGGCAGTGGAACCCCCCCGACCAGAGGATGAGATGTCACACACCCTCTCCTCCCCCCACCCCCTCCCGCCCCGACCAGAGGATGACCTGGGTCAGGGAGCCGTTGCAGTCTCTGACCCCGCTCTTCGGAGTCTGCAGCGGCGATTTCAGACTTTTATTTTGCAGGTCGGTTACAGCGCGGATGCGGATCGGGCCAGAAGACGGTAAAGTGGGATTTGTTGGTAGAGTTGGGCGCGCGGTTCATTAAGTCGGTTTAAATGCATGCCAATACATTTAAATCGTCGGGCCGGACCCGTGCCCGAATCAGGTGTTGGTAAAGCCGTGATCTGCTTGGAATTGGGTGCAGATCGCAGTATAGGCCCGACGCCCAACTTTACCGCGATTTTGCGCCCGAAAACGGGCGCCAAGTTTTGGTAGAATCAGGCCCAAAATGGTAAAATTTCCCCCAATGTCTCTGCTGGGTTGATGTATTTCAGAACAAGTTGCGTTGTTGCTTCTTGTTGAATCTGGAAGATTTCACAAGTTGTACTTCGATCAACTTTCTTCATAGCTGGTGCATCTCTCTTGACAGCACATTGGTGATGTACATCTGCTTCCCCTGCTTGTACTTCACTCCCAAATGATGTGAACATGCAAATTAGGAGATGGAGTAGGCCATTTGCCCCCCTTGATCCAGCTCCATCGTTTGACAAAATCTTGGCTGATCTGATTGTGACTTTACTTTCCTGTTGACACCTGTGATCTTAAACTCTCTTGTCAATCAAAAATCCATCTAACTCAGCCTGAAAACGATTCAATGACCCTGCTTCCACTCCTCTCAGGGAAGAGTATTCCACAGACTAACTCTTCTGAGAGAAAAAGATTCTCCTCATCTCCACCTCCTGGCACCCCACAAAGCTGTGTTCTCAACCCCCTACCAAACTCCTTATATACCAATGACTGTGCGGCCAAATTCCCCTCCAATTCGATTTTCAAGTTTGCTGATGACACCACCATAGTGGGTCAGATCTCAAACAATGATGAGACAGAGTACAGGACTGAGATAAAAAATTTGGTGAATTGGTGCAGCAACAATAATCTCTCCCTCAATGTCAACAAAATGAAGGAGATTGTCATCGACTTCAGGAAGCGTAAAGGAGAACATGTCCCTGTCTACATCAACGGGGACGAAGTAGAAAGGGACAAGAGCTTCAAGTTTTTTGGTGTCCAGATCACCAACAATTAAGAAATTAAGAAAGTCCACCAATGCCTCTACTTTCTCAGAAGACTAAGGAAATTTGGCATGTCAGCTACGACTCTCACCAACTTTTACAGATGCACCAGAAAACATTCTTTCTGGTTGTATCAAAGCTTTGTATGGTTCCTGCTCTGCCCAAGACCGCAAAGAATTACAAAAGGTCATGAATGTAGCCAATCCATCATGCAAACCAGCCTCCCATCCATTGACTCTGTCTACACTTCCCACTGCCTCGGCAAAGCAGCCAGCATAATTAAGGACCCCACGCACCCCGGACATGCTCTCTTCCACCTTCTTCCTTCGGGAAAAAGACACAAAAGTCTCAGGTCACGTACCAACCAATTCAAGAACAGCTTCTTCTCTGTTGCTGTCAGAATTTTGAATGGACTTACCTTGCATTAAGTTGATCTTTCTCTATATCCTAGCTATGACTGTAACACTACATTCTGCACTCTCTTGTTTCCTTCTCTATGAATGGTATGCTTTGTCTGTATGGCATGCAAGAAACAGTACTTTTCACTGTATGTTAATACATGTGACAATAATAAATCAAATCAAATCAAATCAAAATCAAATCTTAAATAGGTGACCCCCTTTTTTGAAATGATCTCCATTAATTTTTGCCTCCCCCACAGGGGAAGCATCTTTTCAGCATCCACCTTGTCAAGTCACCTCAGATCAATATGAACACCTTTCATTCTTCTGAACTCCACTGGATACAGGCCCAACCTCTCTAACCTTTCTTTATAAGATCAGCCTCTTATCCCAGGAATTGGTGAAGTGAACATTCCCTGTATTACTTTGAATGCAATTATAACCTTTCTTAAGTAATGGGACTAAAACTGTACTCATGTGGTCTCACAAAAATCCTGCATGAAGCAAGTAGGTTCACATTCCTTGCCCGTGCTGCTATCGGGGAAATAAGGAAAACTCCCCTACTTTTATATTCCATTTCATTTGCAGTACATGAAAACAATCCATTTCCCTTGCTAATCATTCACTGTTCCTGTATCCTTGCCTTTTGTGACTCATGCACCAGCCTATTCAGATTCCTCCACATTGCAGAGTCCTGCAGTCTCCCATTATCTTAATGATACATTGCTTTTATATTCATCCTGATTGACAAGTTCACATTTTCCCATCTGCCAAAATTTTGCCCATTCATTTAACCTATCTATATCCTGTTGTAACTCTTCATGTTCTCTTCACAACTTAATCTCCTGCAAAGTTTTGTGTGATCAACCAATTGAGCAACCATGCATTCAGGCCCTTCAACCAAGTCATTGACATAGGGTGGGATTTTGTCCCCTCTCCGTGGCGTGTTTTGTGGCGGAGGGGACGACACTGGCGGCAGGATATTATGGTCCTACTGTTGTCAACGGGCTTTCCCATTGAACTCAGGGTGGATTTGAGAGCACGAGCAGCTGGAACTTTCCTCAGATCATGCTGAGTTAGTCTCCCTCTCCAATAAACTTCAGGATGTTAACTGCCAGGAAGACAGCCAAGATCTGTGAAAACATCTTTATAATTTGTCAAGATCTGTTTAGCAGTCAATGGATTGGTACCATGAAAAATACTGAATCATTTCTGTTACATGGAAGGTTACCAGTGTAAGTTTTTGACTTGTTTTGGATGCGATGAGTGAATTTTGTTTAATGGCCACTGTCTGAAACTGTAGATCTTTCTTCACATTGTTTTGGGCTCTCAGTTCTGTTTGCCTTCTTTAGGTGTACATTCTTCCATCATATAATCTTAACTTTACTTTTGATTGCTTTATTTCAAGACACCATCTTGAGTAGCTCTACATAGGTCAGCGAAGCTGATGATCTATCTATCATGTATCTACCCGACATATCTCATCACCTTGATAGTCTCCTTCTGCAATCACATTCCAACAGTCACAAACCATTTTTTGCCTTGCAATTTAACGGTGCCAACCTGTTCTCGGGTATAGAGCAATTCATTAGAATCATCTCTTCAGCAACAAACTTCATAATGTCAGGAAATAAAGGTAGTTTTAAGTAATTTGCATTTGTTTTGTGAGTATTAGAAATAAGGTATAGTTTTAAATAAGCTTTTATGTTTCTGTATTTAAAAGATTTAAGAACTCCAGTTTAATCACTTTAAAAGATGCCTGCATGGTAATGAGGGTTTTATGACATTAAAGAAAAGGGAAAAGAAAATGAAAAGCTTCGCAACCAGGGGCCACAATGCGGCAGCAAGAGCTTTTGAGTTAGTTGTAAGCCAGTGCGAGGAGTAGCTGGACATTGGACAAGGAACTCCAGAGAGCAGGTTTCCCAAAAGAACAAAAGGAAGTTTCAGAAACTAGGGAATGGGATAAAAGAGAATCCCTGGAAGACAGGTATGTCAAAGGAACAAAGAATAGGGATCTGAACAAGCTTAGAGTATAAGATGGATTCTGTAACTTATTATCCTTACAAATCTGTATGTATCTGCAAGGAATAGTTGGGGGTGGGGGCGGAGGGGGAGGTGAAGGAGTTAATCTTTTCTTCTTTCATAAATATTTTATTATTTTATAAGTTTATCAGCAGTCCTGTGACAATATTCATCCACTTATCTAAACACAAATAAAAATTAAGATCTCTCAAGTCAGGTTCACCCTGGGATCTGATTTGTCCAGTCATAGCATCAGCTGGGATTATAATGATAGGCTTGCTTTCCTCCTTTCCAGAAAAAAATACACTTGTATCTAAAATGGTTTAGCTTGTTGCAATTAGGGCACTGCCTTATCCACACTGGACATGTTATCCTTTCTTTTGTGTCCTTTGCAATATTTACCTTCTTTGCTCTGACTTTGATCATCCTGTTGGTTCTTCTGTAAATTGTCCTTCCTTTTCTCCATTGGCTTGTGCTTGGAAGTCTCAGAGTACCTCTGAGCATTTTGTACATGGATGTTCTCGAGCTGATGATTAATTCCTCAGAGCATGGTCAATAGCTTTCTTGAGAATAAGTTTCTCTTCTCTCAGCAGGCATGCTCTCAGAGAAGTATTCTTGCTATGAAGACAATCTTATCTCTGTTCACATCATCCTCTAATTACCCAAACTCACAAGATTCAGTTAGATGTCTCAGTGCGGTCACATAACAATCAATGTTCTTCCTCCCTTCCTGAGTTCTTATGTTAAACACATAGACCTGTATTTTCAAGATGGTAGATGTGCGGAAGGAGCATCCAAAGAGTCGGTGTAGAACACATCCCTGCGGTCTAAGGAACAATACAGCTTGTAATACTCTTTCCCCATCACTAATAATAGAGTTGCAACTCTTATTTGTTCAAGTTGCTTGTTCAACTCTCTAAAAATTTGATATAAAAGCAAATTACTGCAGATGCTAGAATATGAAACAAAAACAGAAAATGCTAGAAAATCTGAGCAGGTCTGACAACATCTCTGGACAGAGAACAGTGCTAAGATTTTGAATCTGAGTGACTGCTCGTCAAAGCTCTGAGAGTCATTGAGACCGGAAGAATTTCCAATTCTGTCTCAAATCTCCATAAGAGCAGATATTAGAATATTCAAAGCGATACTGACTCACCCAGCAGCCACTGGGTGAGTCCTGGACAAAGTTGTAGACTGAAGTTTTAGTTATTCTCTTCTGTTTTTCATATCTGCCATCTCTCTTCCAGCGATCCAAATCCACTCAATTTCAACGGCACATTCCTGACACCGTGTTCCATGTGGTAGGCAAAATGGTTCCTGTCCTGGAATCTTCACTTACAAAAGGTCACCTCAGAGGTCATATGACTATTGTAAGTCATAGTGCATTAGAAACTGTGCAGAAGGCATTTTTTTAAACACCATGTGCTTGTACCAAAGACTGCTTGACACACTGGTGATTTCAAATCCATTTTAGAGGTCTGGAGGTCGGATCTGCAATCTGGAGGTTTGCTCTATCAGCTCAGCATGAATGCTGCCTGCATGGCCTTATATTGATCCTCAAATGAGGATGATGATGGTCAACAGCAACACCCACAACAGCAGGAACAATGGCAGCAGCAGCAACATTAGTAGCTGCATTAATAGCACCATCAGTAGCAGTGACCGAAGCAGTAAAGACTCCTGCTTACAGACTTGTGGGTGTTTTAATTGCCACATGTGTCCAGGCATAGAATCATGGAATCCCGACAGCGCAGAAGAGGCCATTTGGCTTATTGAGTCTGCACTGACTCTCTAACAGAGAATCTTACCCAGGCTTTCTCCCCTGTTCTATCCCCGTAACTCTGTACATTTTCCATGGCTAATCCATCTAACCTACACATCCTGGGGCACCAAGGGGCAATTTAGCATGGCCAATCCACCTAACCTGCGCATCTTTGAGTGTGGGAGGAAACTGGAGCACCTGGAGGAAACCCACTCAGATATAAAGATAATATGCAAACTCCACACAGACAGTCACCCAAGGCCAGAATTGAACCCGGGACGCTGGAGCCGTGAGGCAGCAATGCTAACCACTGTGCCACTGTGATACCTGAACCTCTGACAAGCCAGTCAGTGTAAATTGAGCAAGTGCTAATTTTGACTCGCATTATCACAGACAAAGTTGACATAATTGGCAGACATCAATCATCTATGTTACATACTTGTGTCCCACGGTGAAATCCTGCAAAGGTCTCCGGCAGATCCTTGTAAACAAAAAAAAAGTAAGGATGGAAGTGACTTTGACAACCCCTTGTGAAGTGCAGCCAGCAGCTCGAGCTAGAAAGGTCTTATTCCCCCCGGCTGCAAATGCCTGCTGTAGATCCACAGTGGAAAAGGGACAGCGCAGAAGTGCGATTAACGTGAGACCATATCCAGCACACTGGGTCTATTAGCCAAGGATAAGCTACCTTGATCTCCTGAATGCATTGTCTCAGGAGGATTACCTTCATGCTTCCATTTCCAAGCACCTCCCTGTACTGCAACCCTCTGGCTGAGGCAGAGGTGGAGGCAGGCTGCCCAGCTTCTTCCTCTGACTTGTGTTTCGCTCTTGGTTAATGTTCTCTATGTTTTCATGCCAGGGAGGGTCCTGCCATAGACTGCTCCACCTGCAGCTATGAAGCGGCATATACATCCATTGGGGCAGCATGTTGTACCAAGTCCGAGCAGAGTGGGGGTGGGGGGAGGGGGGTGCGAAGATGGGAAGTAGAATTGCATTGGGCTGAATTTGCTCAGCTTTGTGCTTGGAGACATGTGGGCAGGAGTGGGGAGCACTGCTGGGTCAGCTCCCCACCACATCCCTGCCTCCAGGAAAGTTTTTTCATGGGCAGCCTAGGAAACACATCGGTGATTCACTGAATGGAGCAGGGCAGCCAATTTTCATACGTAAGCATCCAGTTAAGGAGCATTTAATGGGTTTGCCAGCATTGTGTCGATGGCAGAAGAGCCCTTTCGCCCGCTTGCAGAGCCCACTAAATCCATGGAACAGGCCTTCCTGCAGCAAACTGGGGGCCATCAGAGATGGAGGCTCAATTCCCCAAAGAGGGGGATTTTGCTAGCAGATCAAACATGAGAGACCCTCATGTTTTCAGACATGCCTCCATAGTGACCACTTCTCTTGGTGGAGCTGCCGAGGCTCTCATGCTGCTGGCCCTCTGATTGGGCTGGCTGCATCGGTGGTCCACCCACCATCTCTAATTGGACAGCAATTGCAAAGGCAGCCCATTTGAAGACTGCCTCCAGGAAAATAGCTCCACTGTTCTGGCTGCCGGCAGGTGTGGTTCAAGAGTTCCCTTTGTTCCGACGCCAGTCCCGAAGCCCTTTGATTAAGTTTCCATTTCCAAAGATGTGCGGGTTAGTTTGATTGGCCATGCTAAATTGCCTCTTGGTGTTCCAAGATGTGTAGGATAGTGAGTTTTTCAGGGTAAATACCTGGGTTACGGGGATAGGGTCCGGGCGGGATTGTTGTCAGTGCAGGCTCGATGGGCCGAATGGCCTCTTTCGACACTGTAGGGATTTTATGATTCTATGATCTTCCTTTCATCATCACCCTTCTCGTGGCACAACTGCATTTCCTGTTGTCATGGATAACCTCAACTACTTGTTGAAAAATGCGTGATGGCCCCATGGGAAATAAAAAATCATGAATCATAGAATCATAGAATCCCTACAGTGCAGAAGGAGGCCATTCGGCCCATCGAGTCTGCACCGACCACAATCCCACCCAGGCCCTACCCCCACATATTTTACCCGCTAATCCCTCTAACCTACGCATCTCAGGACTCTAAGGGGCAATTTTTAACCTGGCCAATCAACCTAACCCGCACATCTTTGGACTGTGGGAGGAAACCGGAGCACCTGGAGGAAACCCACGCAGACACGAGGAGAATGTGCAAACTCCACACAGACCGTGACCCGAGCCGGGAATCGAACCCGGGACCCTGGAGCTGTGAAGCTGCAGTGCTAACCACTGTGCTACCGTGCCGCCCTATGTATGAATGTGGACTGCCAAATTAAGAACGATTCAAATTGTTATTCTGCACATTTCTGTCGCTTTTGACATTGAGTCAACATGGCCAAATATATATATCAGATGGTTACTTTATATTTAATTCTGTCATCAGCAGATGGCAGCATACCCCCCCACCCTGCTCCCCCCCCCCCCAACCCCTCTCCTGCCTCCCCACCTCCACTCATCTCTAATGGCCAGGAATGCTCAAGCTCTGACCTCTTATATCTTCTTCTCCAGTGGGTGTTAATTGAGGTATCTGTGGAGGTCTGCCTCCTATTTTGCCCTCCCCGTGGTGTCCTTTGCTTTCTTCTCCAGCAAGGAGGGAAAGAAAAAGACCTCTGAATGAATGTAATAGCACATATTCGCTGATGGATGGCGGGATGAACCTTTGGAGGTGAACAAGGGGTCCTGGTTTATAAGGCTGATGTATTGACGCCCTTGTCTACTGTAGCAAATCATGAACTGTTTAGCAACACCACATTAGGCTTTTTGACAGCTTTCATTATCGGTGTTTGCATCAAATCCTGGGGATCAAATGGCTGGATCAACAGACCAACACTGGCATCCTTCATGAAGCTGCATCTACCAGCATCAAAGTCCTGCTCCTACAGAATCAATTTCAATGGAGAGGCCATTGTGTCCAGATGCCCATAAACCACCTCCATAAACCACCTACTCCCAGAACAGCACCAGAACATGTCCCCACTGCTGAGGAACTTGTGGCCCCAGAATTGGGCTCCTTAGTCACTGAAGACTCACCAAGCCTGACGAGCTTCATCCTCGAATTTAAGGGATCACTGAAGATGGAGGACACTTGTTCCAGTGACTATGAGGGATAGGTATGGGCCAGAATTCTCCCAAAAATAAAACTAAATGCCCATCGGGCAGGAAAACCGACGTATTTCCAGCCTGTTTTTTGGGCGTACTTACCAGAACAAATCTCCGACACTCTGAACAATGCAGAGTGCCTCAGCGTGATTCACTCTGGTAATTAGGAGGTGGGGCCTATTCCCACTTGAGAGACCGGCAGCATCGTGCTGAGCGAGCCGCTGTGCATTCGCCGATCTGCCAGTGCAGAGATCAGCGCATGTGCACTGGCCCCCCCCGTTGCCAGCCTCCCAATCGCTGGCCTCCGATTGCTGTAAGAAGTTTACCAACACCAGGTTAAAGTCCAACAGGTTTATTTGGTAGCAAAAGCCACACAAGCTTTTGGAGCTCTTAGCCCCTTCTTCAGGTGAGTGGGAATTCTGTTCACAAACAGAGCTTATAAAGACACAGACTCAATTTACATGAATAATGGTTGGAATGCGAATACTTACAACTAATCAAGTCTTTAAGAAACGAAACAATGTGAGTGGAGAGAGCATCAAGACAGGCTAAAAAGATGTGTATTGTCTCCAGACAAGACAGCCAGTGAAACTCTGCAGGTCCACGCAACTGTGGGAGTTACAAATAGTTACAAATTGCGTGGACCTGCAGAGTTTCACTGGCTGTCTTGTCTGGAGACAATACACATCTTTTTAGCCTGCCTTGATGCTCTCTCCACTCACATTGTTTCGTTTCTTAAAGACTTGATTAGTTGTAAGTATTCGCATTCCAACCATTATTCATGTAAATTGAGTCTGTGTCTTTATAAGCTCTGTTTGTGAACAGAATTCCCACTCACCTGAAGAAGGGGCTTAGAGCTCCGAAAGCTTGTGTGGCTTTTGCTACCAAATAAACCTGTTGGACTTTAACCTGGTGTTGTTAAACTTCTTACTGTGTTTACCCCAGTCCAACGCCGGCATCTCCACATCATGACTCCGATTGCTGGTCAGAGCCACGAACCCCCTGATTGCTGGCCTTCCAAACCCCCCCACCCTCGATCGCTGGTCTACCTGGACCTCCCCGATGGCCAGCCCGACCCCCCCACCTATGACCAGGCCTGATCATCCTCCTCCCTCCCTCTCCCACTGATCCCGCTTACAGAGCGGCAGTGGACACCTCCCGATCACCCATCCCAATAAGCCCCACTCCCCAATATGCCTCCAATTCCTCTGGCACTGCCCCTTGGCACTGCCCGGTCCAGGATCGAAGAGAGGGAGACCCGCCCTCCCCTGAATGTCTCAGATGACATCACTACATGTCACGTGACTAAGCAAATAGAGATGAATTAGTTCATAATGCATAACACATTGCAATGGATGGCTCGATTGGGATATGAGGAAGTGTACAGACAGGAGTGAATACAACTGCAAATTAGGTCGATGTAGGGGGTAATGTGTTGGAGTAGGTTGAGAAAGCAAAGTTAGGGGGATGCGGTGATGTGCACAGCAGGATATAGGACAACATGACATTATTCTCACCATGTCTGTCACACTGCAGTCATTGAATCATTTCCTGCACTGGATTAAGGGGCATGGCACCATGCTCCTGCTGGGCAAACTATAACCATACCTTCTTTGTGCTATTTGTGTTGCCAAGAATCAGTTTCTCTCCATGCGGCCTTAGACCCTCCCCATGAACAAACCCAAGGAGGTGACTGTAAATGGAGGTGACCATGGCAACTCCATTTTAGCGATGCTGGGCAACGCCAATCGCTTCAACTTTCATCTTTAAATTGTTCTGTTAAACACAGCAGTTGAAATCAGGTAAAGAAGATCATCATCATGCCCGCAGACGTTAAGTGGATGGGAAACTCAAAAGTGAAATGATAATGGGGTCTCTGAGTTAAAAAGCCAGTGACAGACGTGCTGCACTTTAATCCTGATTTCCAGGGCAATATTGCTATTTACCCCCAGTCCATGTGCTTCCCAGATCCCAGCATGTCTGCAAATTAAAATCCAAATCATTGTTTCAGGTAAAAAATGCCACCCATGTTGAGCATAAGACAATGTCTGAATCACCACTCCGAAAAACGATAAAATCATCTCCATAAAATGAGCTATGACTGGTTTCAGAACGTGACGGTGGCTTCCATAAGGGAAGAAATAAAGGCTTTCCTGAAAAATCAATGGGAAACATATCCCGATGTTTCAGTAAGAATTCAGTTTAAAACGTTTCAGCTCTTCTGATGTTGCATCCAGTTTGCAGAGAGGGAAAACAAGATACCCTTTCCTTGTCTGGGAATGTCAGCTACCGACTGTACTTCTGCCAACCTGACACAGCTAACTGCAGTTTGTTTCCTGCTGTTTGTGTAACAGACTGTGAAATTTTGGCTACTGGTTTGCAAATTTTATACATCATGTAACACCACCACTTCACAAATGCGAAAGGAGCAATTAGCCAAGCGAGCAATTCACAGAAATTACAATAAGAGGCAAATCTTACTGTGGCAAAGAACATACCCTTAACCACCTGCACGTTTGTGAAGAGACTGTGTCGCAATGTTTTCCCAATGATTCTCCATTTCCAATAGCGCAAAATTGTAAAGTGACGAATTGAAGTGAGTAAAACAGTGCAATTTGATTGAATTTATATTCTTAAAGTACATTAAATGGAGTCGTCCCTTGCAGGAGAAAAGCATTTGATTTATAACCTGCATTAGAGATGTATGGTTTAAACCTGGCAATGGCTTGATAACTCATGGATTTGGACAGATGGTCGGTCTTGATATCGCCCCCAGCTCAGTCATAATACTCACTGGTCGCCTTAGTAAGCCACAGCTTGCTCTAGCCAAAGAAACTAGCTTGGACCCACCTCTTCCCCATACTGGCTTTTGTACTATTACCAATAATCATCTTAATCTTTTTCAGTCCCATCCTGTCAAAGTTTTTGTTAGTATCCCAGCTGACATTTCGAAAACTCCCCGATCCCTGGCTCATCCAATTGAAAATTGATGCCGTAACATTGTCTCTGGTATGCATCATTAATTTTTTTGACTTTCAGCTGAATTTTGCCTTGGCTATACTCACCCGGGTGAACCTGATGTGTTTACAACTCAGTTCAAGCAGCTGAAAATCTCTAACAATCAAATGGCCAATGCATCTAACCAGCACATCTTTCGGACTGTGGGAGGAAACCGGAGCACCCGGTGGAAACCCACACAGACGTGGGGAGGGTGAGCAGACTCTGCATAGACGGTGACCCAAGCCGTGATTCGCATCCGGGTCCCTGGCACTGTGAGGCAGCAGTGCTAACCACTGTGCCAGGGCCGCAGAAGACACCACTACCCTGCAGCCAGAGTGTACAGGCAGCACTCCAACTATCTCAACATGCCTGAGGCCCAGTGCTGAAAAAGGATCCACCTCTCGAGAGAGACTTCAACCTCCACATACCAGATGATTGGGCTGAAGACAGCCTCCAACTGTGTGGCTCCTTATGCCAGTGGCTCTGAAAGTCATAGTAGTGCTCAATGTTTTCACTTGTGGTTCTTCTCAGAGGTCAGCTGTGAATTTGCATGGTGTGTCCCAACCTGCTGCCCAGAAGTGCATTAAGCTGGTCACTGATGCTCTCTTCAGGTAGGTCAGTAACTTCATTCATTTCCAGACAGGTGAAGCCAGCCAGGTGGAATCAGTCAGATGCTTTGCAGCAATAGTTGAGTTCTCCCGCGTGCACGGTACCATCAAGATGCCAATGGGTGAGCTGCTGTTTCTGTGAACAGAAAGGGCTTCCATTTTGTGATTATACAGATAATTTCTGATCAAAAAACGGAGATTCTGCAAGGCTACACCAACATGACACCATGCTAGCACCCAAGGACGGAGGCAGAGGTACAATCAGAGTCATGCTTCCACAAGGGCACTGATTGAGAGGTGAATTGGGCTGCTGACGATGAGGTTTACATGCCTGGACCGATCATGGGGAGCACTGCAATATCCTCCAGAGCGTATGTTGCTTATCGTCATTGTCTGCTGTGCTCTGCACTGGCTTTGTCAAGGGGGGGCCCACAGAAAGATGACGATAGCAATTCAGCTCCACAGGCTGCAGAGGATAACCTAAGTGATGGATCTGATGAGGAGCCTGGGCAGGTGCAAGGTGAGGGCATGGGGGCAGGGATATCATGGAGATATTGATTCTAAGCACCTTCAGCTGAGGTGCCAAGGCAAGGACTTGTCCTCATGTCAAGAGTATTGCCTCTTCGCCAAACATTTCTGATGAGGCAATCCTATGATCCCATTCTAATTGTCTAAACACAATCTCTGCAATAAAGTTTGTGGTCCCTGCTGTCTGTCATAATCTGCTGCCATTCCCAGCTTCCATGAAAAATAGAAAGAATGCTCAGGCCATTGACAAAATCAATATTTATCTCTTTTTGCGAGTAACAGAAAAGAAACAGAACATAATCTAGTGTTCACAGTCACACAAAAATAATACACAACACGAAATAAATGAAAGAATCTCACCTATGAAAAAAACCCATTATGGGTGCTGTGTCTTAGTGCCCCACCCCTCAGTGGCTGTGGCATCGGAGATTCTGGTGATTCTGCTATTCTGCAGTCATGATGACCTTGGCAGTCATCTTCTGGCCAACAGTGCCTGAGCGGGCGCCACCTGGGAGGGTACGTCCAGTGCCATGGCTGGGCACTCCTCAGTTGTTGTCAGCTTAGCGAATGCCATAGTCACTGGCAAAGGGACAGAAGAGCTGCTACCATCATAAGACCATAAGACCATAAGACATAGGAGCGGAAGTAAGGCCATTCGGCCCATCGAGTCCACTCCACCATTCAATCATGGTTGATTTCAACTCCATTTACCCGCTCTCTCCCCATCGCCCTTAATTCCTCGAGAAATCAAGAATTTATCAATTTCTGTCTTGAAGACGCTCAACGTCTCGGCCTCCACAGCCCTCTGTGGCAATGAATTCCACAGACCTACCACCCTCTGGCTGAAGAAATTTCTCCTCATCTCTGTTCTAAAGTGACTCCCTTTTATTCTAAGGCTGTGCCCCCGCGTCCTAGTCTCCCCTGCTAATGGAAACAACTTCCCTACGTCCATCCTATCTAAGCCGTTCATTATCTTGTAAGTTTCTATTAGATCTCCCCTCAACCTCCTAAACTCCAATGAATATAATCCCACGATCCTCAGACGTTCATCGTATGTCAGGCCTACCATTCCTGGGATCATCCGTGTGAATCTCCGCTGGACCCGCTCCAGTGCCAGTATGTCCTTCCTGAGGTGTGGGGCCCAAAATTGCTCACAGTACTCCAAATGGGGCCTAACCAGTGCTTTATAAAGCCTCAGAAGTACATCCCTGCTTTTGTATTCCAAGCCTCTTGAGATAAATGACAACATTACATTTGCTTTCTTAATTACGGACTCAACCTGCAAGTTTACCTTTAGAGAATCCTGGACTAGGACTCCCAAGTCCCTTTGCACTTTAGCATTATGAATTTTGTCACCGTTTAGAAAATAGTCCATGCCTCTATTCTTTTTTCCAAAGTGCAAGACCTCGCACTTGCCCACGTTGAATTTCATCAGCCACTTCTTGGACCACTCTCCTAAACTGTCTAAATCTTTCTGCAGCCTCCCCACCTCCTCAATACTACCTGCCCCTCCACCTATCTTTGTATCATCGGCAAACTTGGCCAGAATGCCCCCAGTCCCGTCATCTAGATCGTTAATATATAAAGAGAACAGCTGTGGCCCCAACACTGAACCCTGCGGGACACCACTTGTCACCGGTTGCCATTCTGAGAAAGAACCTTTTATCCCAACTCTCTGCTTTCTGTCTGACAGCCAATCGTCAATCCATGTTAGTACCTTGCCTCGAATACCATGGGCCCTTATTTTACTCAGCAGTCTCCCGTGAGGCACCTTGTCAAAGGCCTTTTGGAAGTCAAGATAGATAACATCCATTGGCTCTCCTTGGTCTAACCTATTTGTTATCTCTTCAAAGAACTCTAACAGGTTTGTCAGGCACGACCTCCCCTTACTAAATCCATGCTGACTTGTCCTAATCCGACCCTGCACTTCCAAGAATTTAGAAATCTCATCCTTAACGATGGATTCTAGAATTTTGCCAACAACTGAGGTTAGGCTAATTGGCCTATAATTTTCCATCTTTTTTCTTGTTCCCTTCTTGAACAGTGGGGTTACAACAGCGATTTTCCAATCCTCTAGGACTTTCCCTGACTCCAGTGACTTTTGAAAGATCATAACTAACGCCTCCACTATTTCTTCAGCTATCTCCTTTAGAACTCTAGGATGTAGCCCATCTGGGCCCGGAGATTTATCAATTTTCAGACCTTTTAGTTTCTCTAGCACTTTCTCCTTTGTGATGGCAACCATATTCAACTCTGCCCCCTGACTTTCCTGAATTGTTGGGATATTACTCATGTCTTCTACTGTGAAGACTGACGCAAAGTACTTATTAAGTTCCTCAGCTATTTCCTTGTCTCCCATCACTAGATTACCAGCGTCATTTTGGAGCGGCCCCATGTCTACTTTTGCCTCCCGTTTGTTTTTAATGTATTTAAAGAAACTTTTACTATCATTCCTAATGTTACTGGCTAGCCTACCTTCATATTTGATCCTCTCCTTCCTTATTTCTCTCTTTGTTATCCTCTGTTTGTTTTTATAGCCTTCCCAATCTTCTGACTTCCCACTACTCTTTGCTACATTATAGGCTCTCTCTTTTGCCTTGATGCATTCCCTGACTTCCTTTGTCAGCCATGGCTGCCTAATCTCCCCTCTGATAACCTTTCTTTTGTTTGGGATGAACCTCTGCACTGTGTCCTCAATTACTCCCAGAAACTCCTGCCATTGCTGTTCTACTGTCTTTCCCACTAGGCTCTGCTTCCAGTCGATTTTTGTCAGTTCCTCCCTCATGCGCCTGTAATTACCTTTATTTAACTGTAGAACCTTCACATCTGATTCTGCCTTCCTTCTTTCAAATTGCAGACTGAATTCTACCATATTATGATCACTGCTTCCTAAGTGTTCCCTTACTTTAAGATCTTTTATCACGTCTGGCTCATTACATAACACTATGTCCAGAATAGCCTGTTCCCTCGTGGGCTCCATCACAAGCTGTTCCAAAAAGCCATCCTGTAAACATTCAATGAATTCCCTTTCTTTGGGTCCACTGGCAACATTATTTACCCAGTCCACCTGCATATTGAAATCCCCCATGATCACTGTGACCTTGCCTTTCTGACATGCCCTTTCTATTTCGTGGTGCATTTTGTGCCCCTGGTCCTGACCACTGTCAGGAGGCCTGTACATAACTCCCATTATGGTTTTTTTGCCTTTGTGGTTCCTCAACTCTACCCACACAGACTCCACATCGTCTGACCCTATGTCGTTTAGTGCTATTGATTTAATTTCATTTCTAATTAACAAGGCAACCCCGCCCCCTCTACCCACCTCTCTGTCTTTTCGATAGGTTGTGAATCCCTGGATGTTTAACTGCCAGTCCTGAACCCCCTGCAACCACGTCTCTGTGATGCCTACCACATCATACCTGCCAGTCACAATCTGGGCCACAAGCTCATCTACCTTGTTCCGGACACTGCGGGCATTTAAATATAGCACCTTTAATTCCCTATTGACCGTCCCTTTTTGTTTTCGTAGTGTGGTGGACCTTGGTTTACTGAGCCTTTCCAGACACTGTGTCATATTTTGTGAGATGGGGACTATCTCATCCAGGGTACTCTGAGAGAAGCCCCAGAGACAATAAGCAGCTTGAGCATTAACATGATGCTACTATTGATAGACAGGTACCCAACAAAGAGGCTAGGTGCCTCATCCACCTCTTACACTGGCACTGACCTCCTGAGGACAATTGAACCTGCCTCCAGGTTCCACCACATTTCCAGGCAGCACATTCCAGATCCAAACCACTCGTTGTGTGAAAAAAACTCTCACATATCGCCTCCTGCACATTTCCAGGCAATGCATTCCAGAACTGAACCACTCGCTCTGTGAAAAAGTGATTTTTCAAATCACATTTGCTTCTTTTGCAAATCACTTTATATCTGTGCCCTCTCGTTCTTGATCATTTTACGAGTGGGAACAGTTCCTCCCTATCTACTTTGTCCAGCTCCCTCATGATTTTGAACATCTTTATCAAATCTCCTCTTCGCAGTCTTCTCTCTAAGGAGAACAGTCCAAACATCTCCAATCTATCCTCTTAACTGAAGTTTATCATCCCTGGAACCATTCATGTGAACCTCTTCCAGACTCTCTACTCTATCCACATCCTTCCTACAGTGTAGTGCCCAGAACTGTACACAATATTCCAGCTGAGCTCTAACTAGTATCTTGCATAAGTTCAACATAGCCTCCTTGCGCTTGTACTCTAATCCCCAATTAATAAAGCCTAGAATACTATATCCTTTATAACCGCTCGCTCCACCTGTCCTGCTACTTTCAATGATCTATGCACATATGTCCCTCTGCTCCTGCACCCCTTTAAGAATGTTCCGACTTATTTTATACTGTCACTCCAAGTTCTTCATACCAAACAGCATCACCTCAAACTTCTCCGCATTCAACTTCATCTGCCACTTATCTGACCACTCCACCAACTTGTCTCTGCCCTTTTGAAGTTCTATATTGTCCTCTTCACAGCTTACAATACTTTGAGGTTTTGTGCTATCTGCAAACTTTGCAGTGACCCAGTGGACCCAATGCACAGACCCGGCCACCGGCTCATCCGCGACCGCGACCCGAGGGACGTCATCCACTTACAGGCTTTCGACCCGTCCACGCCGGAGCGTGGTCTGGATATCCACCGACCGGCGAAGCCAAACCACAGCCCAACAGCAACCCGGAACACCCGACCGTGCAAACCCATCTACCGACACAGAAACCACAAGCAAGGCAACAAATCCTCCATCAAAACACCGACCAGAGCGAAGAACCTCATTGGACACAACCATACCCTTAATACTGCAAATTACTCTCACCGTCTCCCAGGCTCGAAAAGAAGCAGACACTCCAGGAAGCATGGAAAACATGCAGGCTGCAGGTGAGAGAGTGAAACAACACAGTCCCAAGGCCTCCCTCCCCAGCTTACTGCTTTCAAATGTCCAATCTCTGGAAAACGAGCTCGACCAACTTAGAGCCAGACTCACTTTCCAAAGAGAACTGAGGGACTGCGGTTTGCTCTGTCTCACGGAGACGTGGCTCACTCCTGCTTCACCAGACTGTGCCCTACAACCGGAGGGCTTCTCAATCCATCGAATGGACCATACGGTGGCCTCAGGCAAGGCTAGGGGAAGTGGGGTCTGCTTCCTAATCAACACTTTGTGGTGCCCAGAACATAGCAACACTGGCAAGTTTCTGCTCCCCGAACCAAGAATACCTGATGCTAAAATGCCGCCCCTACTACCTTCTGCGGGAGTTCACCTCCGTCATCCTGTCAGCAGCTTACATCCCAACCCATGTACACGTGAAGATCGCACTGGACGAAATATACACCACTACAAATCGCCTTGAGATGAAACATGCCGAGGCCTTATTCATCGTCGCCGGGGACTTCAATCAGGCCAAGCTCAAGAGCGTACTACTAAGTTACCACCAACATGTCTCCTGTTCCACCAGAGGCCCAAACATCATAGACCACTGCTACACAAATATCAAACACGCCTACCGCTCTATCGCCCTCCCACACTTTGGCAAATCAGACCACAAGGCAGTGCTCCTTCAGTGTGCTTTTGGCTGACCTTTTAAAAGTTTAAAGTTTAATTATTAGTCACAAGTAGGCTTACATCAACGCTGCAATTAAGTTACTGTGAAAATCCCCTCGTTGCCACACTCTGGTGCTTGTTCGGGTACACTGAGGGAGAATTTAGCATGGTCAATGCACCTAACCAGCACATCTTTGGACTGTGGGAGGAAACTGGAGCACCTGGAGGAAACCCATGCAGACATGGGGATAACATGCAAACTCTGCACAGACAGTGTCTCAAAGTGGGAATCAAATCCAGATCCCTGGAGATGTGAGGCAGCAGTGCTAACCAATATGCCACCATGCCACCTGCTGCTCCTGCGAGCTGCTGCCCCACTGGTTGCAGCATAGCTGTTGGAAGGTTGCTCACTATCAATGAGGGAGACAAGGATGGCTTCAGAGAGCAACCCAGAGCATTCCTGGGCCCAGAAAGCCCCGGTTGCCGCCTGTAGTATTTTGGCC